>NC_073307.1:8576431-9300181 GCF_027595985.1 Sorex araneus | reverse complement strand
ATGCTGCTAGGAGATACTTACCATCCATCTTTTATAATAATAGAGAGAATAAAGTGAAAGTTCCATAACATACCACTAGAATGTTGTTGAGTGGGAAACTGAAATAAAGAACTAAGACAGGCAAGGAAAGACACTCAAAGCTAATGACTCAGAGTATGAGTTAATTAGAATTAAGGCCAGTACCTACTAGCCTATTTTATAGATCATTTTTCTTAAAGCTGATAAGAGCGAAATTAAATAATGAATTTTCGAAAATCAAATGATATGCACAAAGGTGGGTAACTCCAAGAGCAATTCAAATCTTGAAAGCATTCTGGAATGGCCCTGTTCTTCCAGGAGCCTGGCAGTCAGGTCCACAAACTGTGTCTGGAGCTATATAAGCTCATTAACTGCCCATGGTCCAGAGACTCATAAATAAATCTTGGAAGAAATCAACAAGTTCCAGAGATGCTTCTGGAGCAAAGTCACCATCCAGTTAAAAATATAACTCCCGCTGTATCACCCCATTCAAAATTTTAGAATTCCTGGAGCATGTGGCCACAAATGTGATATCTCATGCTCTACACAACTGATATTGTATAGCACATCACATTGGATGGGATATGAAGTAGAAGGCAACCAATCTTAATATTTAAGAAAATATTAGTACACAAGGGTCAACCTGTAACAACCTGTTAGTAATCTCTTATATAAGGGCTTACTGGCTCCAGGGTGAAATACCACAATCTTCACAACTTTCTTCTAAGTAAATTTTTTGGATTATTTTTAGCTAAATATACATAACAAATAATACAAAATAAATTATTTAGGATCTGTTATTGGGACAGGCTTGGGTGGTGATTGGAAAACTTGAAAATAATGGTGGTAGGCAGGTGGAATGCTGGTGGGCTTGGTGTTGGAATATTGAATGCAGTAAATCATCATGAACAACTTTATTAAAATAAATAAAATTTAAAAAATATTTCTGGAATGGGCCAGGTGTACTGTGAGTGTAATGGAGATGAATGGAAATGAAGACCAGGGGTGTAGAATGCCTGGTTGTGATCCCCAGAGGCACAAAGTTCTCCCCTGAGCACTTCTGGGGATGGATCACACCCTCACTCCCAAATAACAAAAATGAAGTGGAAGGTTAGTTCAGATTTTATAAACACATTTTCAAAATGTATACAAAAACTACACTTTAGAGTTCATTTGATGTACAGTTCAATAGCAATGATAATAACTAATGTATATTATTTAATAGACACTTATTACTTAAATGCTTCTGTAGAGAATCAAACACATAGACAATCAAATTCTTTTGTTGTTTTTTTTTTTAAAGAAGAGAGACACTGGGCAGTGCCCAGGGCTACTCTTGGCAATGCTGGAGGTTGTGGGGAGCTTGCAGAGCCAGGAACAGAACTCAGAGCCCTGTACTTCATGATCAAGTGTTCTATCACCCGAGTTATCACTCTAGCCCTGAAGGAGCAGCTCACCTTGTCATGAAGCTGTATGACACTGAAAACAACTCGCTAAACATATTCTTGGAGGGGGGGCTGGAAAAACTTTACAGAATTTTTCAAAGAGGTGATGGAGACTCATCTCCAAGTGTTCCCTGTCCCAAGGAGAGTGGACCTGTGTAGGCCCAAGGACCTGGCCGTGTAGAAAGATGAAATGCTCACTCTCCATGTTACCCCAAGAATGTTGGCTTGGATCTATGACCTCCCAATGTCAGTGCTGGGGACCCCTGAACCAAGCCAACTCCTGGAATGAGCTGAAGACTCACATGGCCCTAAATATTCATGTGCTATTTTTTTTTAATTGAATCACTGTGAGATACGGTTACACGGTTTTCATGATCAAGTTTCAGTCATACAATATTCCAACACCATCCCTCCACCAGCGTGCATTTCCCACCACCAATATCCCCCGTATTTCTCCTGCAACCATCAATATCCCCCACATCCCCCCTACCACCAACACCCACCCCACCCCAAACCCCCCCTCTCTCCTCCTCTCTATCTCTCTCAATTATGGTTTGCAATACAGATACTGAGAGGCCGTCATGGTTGGTCCTTTACCCACTTGGCAGCACTGGTATTCTTTTGACAAAGCACAGAAAATTACAACTTCAGGTGAAACAAGAAACTATGAGCCAAAAACTATCACAAATTGGACACGTTTTAAAATTTAACCATTCAAAGGCCTACAATGAAACCCTCATTTAATGTGGTCTCATTTGATGTCAGTATATCTTGGGGGTGATTACATGCATATGCTAGTGACAAAATCTCAGAATGCTTCTGACAATATGTGATAGACACTTTGTCCTGTGGTTACGAGGCAAAGGGATGATATTTGCTGTTGCTTTAGGGCGGGGTATCTCCAATTGCCATTTGCAAATCCATTCCATCATACCACATTGTCTTGGAATTTTGACAGCACAAAAAAATTAAAGAGTGTCAGGAATTGTCTCAGTCTCTTATTAGATTAATTGTCACACATCAGGGTGATATTTAAAAAAAAATTTGCAGTACCCTCTGGTTCTATAGAACTCTAGAAGTTCTGCGCTAAGAGATTCCCTATCACTACTCCCTTGCCTTTACACAGTTTTGCTATAAGTTTAAAAGGGTTTCAGGGCCAGAGAAGGAGCTCCATGTGCTAGAGGGTATGCATGCTTTACCTGAAGGAGACCCGGATTCGATTCCTGACACCTCCTGGTCTCCTGAGCACCACCGGTAAAAGCCCCCTGACACCTGACAGACACCCTTCAACTCTGAGCTGAGAGCAGCCTCTGAGCACTGCCAGGTATGGCACCAAAGCCAAAATAATGGAAGAAAAGAAAAGAACAAGGTAGAAAAGAGTCTCAGTGAGCTTTCATGGGGGTTGAATCCCTGTTGGTTTAGGAAAATAGATTTGTGTCCACCCAGAGTTGGAGAGAGGGAGAGAATTTCTTTTCTTTTCTTTTCTTTTTTTTTGTTTACCTTTTTGGGTCACACCTGGCAATACACAGGGCTGACTCCTGGCCCTAAACTCAGGAATCACTCCAGGCAGTGCTCGGGGAACCCTATGGGATGCTGGGAATTGAACCCGGGTCGGCCACGTGCAAGACAAACACCCTACCCGCTGTACTATTGCTCCAGCCCCGAGGGAGAGAGTTTCACTGGGGTTTCCTTCGCATACACATATCACTTCTCCCAAATCAAATCTAACTTCATATAAAATTCATCTTCAGCTTTTGAATGATACATTCAGCAAATATGTTTTTTGTTTTTTGTTTTTTCACAGAAACTATGATTCATAGGCCTGAAATTAAAAGCTACCTGGAGGGCAGGGCATTTTAAAGCAGTGAGGTGGGAGAAACAGGAAAAACTGGGATGCTTGATGCACTCAGAGTATTTGCCTTGAAGCTATCACCACACCTGGCCAAAGCCACGTTCAGGCTGGGTGTAATGGTGGGTGTCTAAATTGTTCGGGAATTTACTAACCCAGCTCTGCTTATAAGCCAGAGTGCCTACTTTTATTCTTGTTTGGGGACCACATCTCGCAGTGCTCAGGGGCTATTCCTGGTTTGTTGCTCAGGAGTCATTCCCAGCAGTGCTCTGGGGGAATGGTACCTAGAACAGGTACCAGGGATTGAACCCAGTTCTCCCACCTGTGAAGACTCCTTTGAGCTGTCTCCCAGGGCCTAATGATTCCACTTTTAAACTTAAAGGAAATTTTAAGTTTAAGGAATGATTTCCTGGATCATTTCATTTCCTCCCTAACTCCTCACTATTCTCAAAGAATACTCTCACTGCTAGGAAGACATAAGCAACAAATTCGCCAACGAGATTTCAATATTGAACTTATTTTTTAAATTTTCACTCAGGTTTATCAAATGAAGCCAATGTTGACGTCTCACATTCTGATGCCGGATGAAATCCATACAAGTTGACAGTGTCTCTGGAGTGACAGAAAGACTGTTGGTCTTCTCAAAACAGTTCTGCCCTTTGTCTATAGGATCAGAGAATTATAACCAGAGTTGGTCACTCATGCAGAGCTACTCTCTGTCACCTGCCTCAGAGTAAATGCGTGACAGAGTTTGCCCGGCAGGAATGTGAGCAGAAGGGACTGGGGCTGCTCCAGATGGGACCAATCACCTGGCATCTGTGTCTCTGCTCTCACTCCTGCAGGGAGAACGGGATGTGCAGGGGCCAGGCATCAAGATGTTGATGAGGGTAACACCATGGAGTCAAATTGATCTGCCATTCCCAGGTTTTTACATGAGAAGAAACCTTTTACTCTCTCTCCCCTCCCCCTCATGCTCTCTCCCTCTCTCTTCATCTCTCTCTGTGTCTCTGTCTCTCTATCTCTGTCTCTCTGTCTCTCTCGGAGAGCCTGGCAAGCCACCGAGAGTATCTCGCCCGCCCCCACAGCAGAGCCTGGCAAGCTCCGCATGGGGTATTAGATATGCCAAAAACAGTAACAACAAATCTCACAATGGAGACATTACTGGTGCCCACTCGAGCAAATCAATGAGCAATGGGATGACAGTGATGACAGTGACAGTGAATTTGATTATTTAATTTCATTTCTGCCTGTAACGTCTCCATTCGTCCCTGTCGAGTGCTACTGTAGCCCAATGGCATCTGCTCACTCCAGGAACACGAAGAGCCTCAAACTGTTTGTTTAGGGTTTTGACGAAGAAGTCTGATCATCTCATTGGTGGGCGGCCACATGGTCTTTTGACATCCCGTGGAATCCAGTCGGTAATAGCTCTAGACCAGTGGTCATCTCTAAATCGCATTACATGTACAGCCCATGTGATTTTCGACGCCTTGGCCAATGAGTCAGTGTCTCTGATTCTTGATCATTGACAGAGGTCGGAACTCCAGATTCCTTCTCTCACTTGAGTGAAATGTGATATTCCAGGCATAGCTCTTTCCATTCCTCTTTGGGAGACCCAAATAGTGTCCTTATTGTTTTCGTAGGACCCAGATCTTTGAGGCATATGTTAGTGCAGGTGAACTCAAAAAGATACGCCTGGAGCCAGAGGTTCTTCGTCCTCTTAACCATTTCTTCAATGCTCTTGAAGGCTTTTCACGCTGCTCTCTTTCTCCTGCACAGTTCTAGTGCCAAGTCGTCCCTCATACTGAATTCTTGACCCAGGTACACATAGCTGCTGCATTTGGAGGTGTTTATTCCTTTGAGAGCAAATGGAGGACGTCAGGGACTAGTTTGTTTTTCATGAGAATTTTCTTGGTGAGATTCAGCTGCGGTTCTTCCTTTCCACACTCGCAGCTGAAATCGGCCAGCATTTGTGCTATTTCGCTAATGTTTGGTGTTATTAGAACGATGTCATCAGCAAAGCAGAGGTGGTGTAGTTGCCGACCGTCTATCTTCACTCCTTTTCCTTCCCATTCCAGTCATCGCATGACGTTTTCGAAGGTGGCACTGAAGAGTTTAGGTGAAATGATATTGCCCTGCCGAACCCCTCTCTTATCATCGATGATCACTTCCTTGTAGAATGGTGAGATCTTGGTGGTGAATCCATAATACAGCTCACGGAGGATCCTGATGTACTGAATTTGAACGCCCTGTTGGGCTAGGGCTTCGATGACTGCTTCAGTCTCAACAGAATGAAAGGTCTTCTTTAAATTGATGAATGTTAGACAGAGCGGCATCTTGAACTCTCAAGAAACTTCAATGAGTTTGGTCACTGTGTGGATATGGTCAATCGTGCTGAATCCTTTTCGGAACCCAGCTTGCTCACATGGTTGTCCTTCATCTAGTGTTCTGTCAATCCTATTCAGGATGACTCGAGTGAATAACTTGTAGATGACGGACAACAGGCAGATTGGATGATAGTTGCTGATGTTGTGGATGTCTCCCTTCTTGTACAACAGAATGGTCCTGCTGGTTTTCCATTGGGGCTGAACCTTGCATTCGGACAGGTGGTGTGTGAAGAGTCACCAGTTTAAGTTTACAAATAAGTTTATAAATAAAATATAACATATGTTATGTTTCATACAAAATAAAATAATGTTGCATAGAGTTGTTTTTAAGATGCTTAAGGGCTAGGGGCTGGAACAATAGCACAGCAGGTAGGGCATTTGCCTTGCACATGGCCGAACCAGGTTGGATTCCCAGCATCTCATATAGTCCCCTGAGCACCGCCAGGAGTAATTACTGAGTGCAAAGCCAGGAATAACCCCTTTGCATTGCTGGGTGTGACAAAAAAAGGGGAGGGGAAGGATATTTAAGTGCTGGAGAGTGTCTAAGTTAGTTTGTTTGCATGCAACTGACCCAGGTCCCATCCCCAGCATCACATTTTGTTTTCTGAACACCAGCAAAAGTGATCCTTGAATAAAGAGACTGGAGTAAGCCTTCAGCATTACCTGGTATGGCCTAAAAATTAAAAGTAAAAAATGCATAAATGTTTTTATGAGGTCTTTCTCAAAGTTTGAATATGAAAATGTGAGTGATATTTGTGAGTGTAAGAAGCACTATAAATGAACTTGACAATGATGTTTGAATTTGGAAGCCATATTTCAAGAGCAATAAGTTTCTTTAAAACAGAACTATCTACAGGGCAAATCATTATATTTATGTTTAAATTCTCTAGTTTTTAAGAGCCTTCTTGAGCACTAAAACAATTGACTTCAATTTACATTTTGAAAATATGGGGTTCTTAAGTTCTTAGTTACTACACTCTTGATCTTAAGCATCCCAGACTAATAAAAACACCAAAAAAAGTTTTTTCTGTTAAATGTCCTAGAAATCAACATGCATTTCATCATGGCAAGAAATTGAAGCTGGAAAAAGTTCTGTCTACTAAGCATAAAAATGTTTTATCAGCATTGAAAAGTTGACTAGCTCAAAACCAGGCTATTAGAAAAGACCAGAGAGGAGTATTGAGTACAATAGTTGTGAAAGGTACTACCAGAATAAGCAAATAAAACCAGACATAAATAAAAAGTACTCCAGTGAGATCTGAATCTGTCACTATATCTTTCAAATAAGTCCATACATGATTCAAGTGATTGTCTATGCTAGGTTTTAATCAAAAACTTTTTTTCATTGATATACATACAAGTGGCCATTTTATGACTCCTTATTATGGCTTATCTTTATCACTTAGTTTATCGTTAAAGTTTGGTCAACAGAGCTGTGTTTACTTCTCTGTGAGTCACAGCTGTTTTTTAAATTGCCTTACGAGATCACACTCACCACCTCTCATGGTTCTTATTAATAGTCTGAATATTTCTTGATGGTGAATTAAAACCTTTTATAATTTCCTAGGAACCATTTGACTTAATTATATTTATTGCAGCCAATAAATATAATTAAATCAAATAACATGGATGGGTAGGAATAGGGATTGGGCCAGCTATTGTAGATAAGTGAGGAGTAGAAAGGGGGACACCTCCCTGCATGTCACCCGCATGGCAGAGCCTGGCAAGCTACCTGTGGCATATTTGATATGCTAAAAATAGTAACAAAAATGGGCCTCATTCGACTAACCCTGGAAGAGCACCCAATATGGCACCATTGAGAAGGATGAGCAAGGAGAGGTTGCTAAAATCTCAGGGCCAAACTAGGCTGCCAAAACGAAGGACTAAAATGACTGTCTGCACCTTTAACACATGTATGCTGGGATTGGAAGCATCCATCGAGATTTTGATGGTGCAAACGCAGAAGATCAAGTACAATGTCATTGGATTGATCAAGACAGGAAGGCATTGATCACATCACACTGTTTTTGACACTGGAGAAGAACTGTTCCTCGGAATATGCGACAAGACAGATAGTAGAGGGGTCAGTGGTGTTTGTATCCTTGTCAACAAGAACTTGGCCATGAGCATTGATTCACTTGAATGTCTAACAACCAGAGTCAGACGCTTACATTTGAATAGATGTGGCTCATTGCTGGCAGTTTCTATCTTAGTTGTCTATGCACCAACATCCAACTACAATGAAGAAGAAATTGAGAAGTTCTACGTGGAGCTGGAGAAGTTCTATAAAGAAGACCACACCTTCTACAAGGTCATTGTCGGTGATTTAATGCCAAGATAGGACTGAGAAGTTCGCGTGAAAAACTCCACATCAGGACCCAGGGCCTAGAATGGAACAAACAGGGTGAGAGACAATCTGCGTTCATCATATTGACCAAGACCATCCATGGTAAGTCGCAGTTACAGAAGGCTGAATCTAAACGTTGGACGTGGGAGTCTCCAGTGGACAGTTCCACAACAAAATTGTCCTATCATATTCAATTGATGATTTTGCCTGACTGATGTTGCTGCTGTACCAAAATTCCAAATGGGATCAGACCACTGCCTCCTTCATGCAAAATTCTACTTCACGGAGTGGGGAGAAAGGGCTGAAGGTTTAAGAAAAAACTCCCAGGATGACCACCAACTGGGAGCTCTTTGGCACTATTGGAGCAATATGGGAAGATGACATTGTTGACAACATTGACGAGGAATATTATTCATTGGTTCAGCACCTCCATGATTGTGCGAGGAATGCCGAGAGAGAGAGAGAGAGAGAGAGAGAGAGAGAGAGAGAGAGAGAGAGAGAGAGAGAGAGAGAGCCACAAAAAGATGCCTGTCTTAGAAACTCTTGAGCTCATTCGCCAACATGGTTTGGTGCGAACCTCAGGCAATCATAAACTAACATCCAAGCTCGAAAATCTGTGCAGGGAAGCGATAAAGGAAGACCTCGAAGAGAGATGAGCAGCAGTGTTGGGCAATGCAGCAGAAGCCGGAAAAACATTCTCAATGCTTGCCTGTCCTTTGCCAAGTATAAGACCAAGATGACTGCCCTCCAATGTCCTGATGGATCTATCACATCTTACAGAAGGGCAATGGAAAAGGTTGTCCACAACTTCTACTTGAATCTCTTTGATAGCCACGTCCAACTGCCCACATACCAAATTCCGCAGATTGGATATGTCGTTCCCAGCATTCTCCCTTCCGAAATCCAACACGCCATTTCCTCTGTATAATTGTGTGATTGTAACCCAAACATAAAAGCTTGTAACTATCTCACGGTGATTCAATAAAGTTCTAAAAAAGAAGAAGAAGCATACAGCACCTGGTTCAGACAAGGTCAGACCCGAACACCTGAAGAATCTGCCGCCAGTACTTGTCAATACACTGGCTTGGCTCTTCACACGCTCCCTGTCTGAATAAAAGGTTCCATTCCAATGGAAAACCAGCAGGACTGTCCTGTTGTAAAGAAGGGAGACATCCACAACACTGGCAACTCTTGCCCAATCTGACTGTTGGATTGGTAGAACACTAGATGAAGGACAACCATGCAAGCTAGCCGGGTTCCAAAAAGGATTCAACATGGCTGACCAGATCCACACAGTGACCAAGCTCATTGAAGTTTCGCAAGAGTTCAAGATGCTGCTCTAATGTTCATCAAGTTAAAGAAGGCCTTTGATTCTGTTGAGACTGAAGCAGTCATCGAAGCCCTAACCAAACAGGGCGTTCAAACTCAGTACATCAGGATCCTCCGTGAGCTGTATTACGGATTCGCCACCAGGATCTCACCATTCTACAAGGAAGTAATCGATGATAAGAGAGAGGTTCGGCAGGGCAATATCATTTCACCTAAACTCTTCAGTGGCACCCTCGAGAATGTCATGTGATGACTGGAATGGGAAGGCATGGGAGTGAAGATAGATAGTCAGCAATTATACCACCTCTGCTTTGCTGATGACATCATTGTAATAACACCAAACATTAGTGAAGTGGCACAAATTCTGGCCAACTTCGACCGTGAGTCTGGAAGGGTCAAACTGCAGCTAAATCTCACGGAGACAATGTTCATGAGAAACAGACTAGTTCCTGACAGTCCATTGTCCTCCATGGAACAAACTTCTCTGAATGCAGCAGTTATGTGTACCTAGGTCAAGAACTCAGCATGACAAATTACTTGGCACCTTGAACTGTGCAGGAGGAGGAGAGCGGCATAGAACGCCTTCAAGACCGTCAAAGAAGTGGTCATGAGGATGAAGAATCTCCAACTCCAGGCATGTCTCTTCGAGTCCACTGTTCTTCCTATACTAACATAGGCCTCAAAGACCTGAGCCCTACGAAAACAATAAGAACACTATTTGGGTCTCCCAAAGAGGAATCAAAAGAACTATGCTTGGAATATCATGTTTCACTCAAGTGAGAGAAGGAATCCGGAGTTCCGACCTCCATTGACGATTGAGAATCAGGGACACTGTCTCTCTCGTTTGCCAAGGTGTCGAAAATCAGATGGGCTGAACACATAATGCTATTTGGAGACAACCGCTGGACTAGAGCTGTTACCGACTAGATTCCATAAGATGTTAAAAGAACGACTGACCGCCCACCTACGAGATGGTCTTGACTTCTTTGTCAAGACCCTGAATGAACAGTTTGAGACTCTTCTCATTCCTGGAGTGAGCAGACACCATAGGGCTACACGAGCACGGGACAGGGATGAATGGAGATGTTACCGGTACCCGCTCGAGCAAATCCTTGAGCAACAGAATGGCAAGTGATACAAGTGGTACAATTATATTTATTGGTTTGGGGGCCACACCTGTTTCTACTCAGGGATCATTCTTTCTCATGCCCAAGAGGACATCTCTGAGGTTGAACCAGGGATGCCTACATGGAAGCCTTAGCCCCTCAATTGCTGTTATATCTCTCTGCCCCAATCCTGGAGGTACTACACAATAAGCAATTATTATAAATAACTATATTCATGATGATAACATTAGTACTTTCTCACATGATGACATAAATAAGGTACAACCACTCAAGGGCTCTTTTCTGCTATGACTGCTGTGGTTCCGATCTTATTTCACTCAGCGCTCATTAAAGTACTTCACATTCTTGATTGTGTTTGTACAACACAATAATGTATAATGTTTGAAATGGGTTTCTAACATAGACTCAAATGTCCAAACTCTATAGTCAAGTAAATCTTACTAATCCTTCAAAATTCTGGGGAATGTATCTAATTACTGCCCCACAATCTTACTCTTCTATTCTACAATAACTTCCCTACCCCCATATTTACTTGCAGTTATGTTTTCACTCCGCTCTCTTATTCCTTATTTTCTAACCATTGCTTTGAATTTAGGCATGCCTTCATTTCACTCTGGCTTCCTGTCGTTTTTACAAACTATCCACCTGCTTCTTTCTGCCATGTTCCATTTCTATTCAAATTTCCTATCAAGTATCATAACAGCATATAGTCTAACTTGTTCATCAGACCTTGTACCTTTGTGCCTCCCCATCTTTAAGGGGTGAAAAGGAAAAGAGTACCAAGTAATTAGGTGACGCATGAGAGACTTGTGATCAGGAAAATCAGCGATATTATTATCACTCCTAGTTAAGCATAGTTTCTTAGTTTTATTCTGAATATATGGCACATGCCAACTTGAGCTATGCACTAGTATGCAGTAAACAAGATGGGTGTCAGAAGAAAAGAACAACATTTGCATGTTAGCAAATGTGCCCTATGTAGTACTTAGCCCTTCTCTCTCTTTTTTTTTGTCTTTGTTTTTGTTTTTGGGTCACACCCGGCGATACCCAGGGGTTACTCCTGGCTCATGCACTCAGGAATTACTCCTGGCAGTGCTCAGGGGACCATATGGGATGCTGGGAATCCAACCCAAGTCAGCCTCCTGCAAGGCAAACGCCCTACCCGCTGTGCTATCTATCTCTCCAGCCCCCGCCCTTCTCTTTTTTTAAGAAAAATTTTTAGCATTACAAAGTCAAGCTACTATCTGGAGAAATCAAGATTGTACTTTTATTGCTTAGGATAAAGAAGACTCATCCTTTTCTTCTACATACATTTTCATTTGAATGGATGTTGATTCAATATTTTGGTGATTGCTAAATTTGGTGCTAAACTGCAGGGCTTCGTTTATTCCAAGACTTGTATAGTGATTTCCGAAATAAGAGAGCAGCTGAACTTAAAATCCTCAAGTGAACTTGGAGATAGCTGGTAGCAGAGAACACAAAAACTAGTTAACTGTTAGCTCACTCCATCAAAAACACCAGATGGCACTCTCAGAGAGAGATGAGTGTTGGGAAAAGACAAGGTAAGTGCAAAAGGAGAAAGCTTTAACCTTTCCTCTAAACCATGGTTTACGTTTTCCTCTTAAACCCCTTTCACTGAAGACCTTAGAGCTCAATGCAATATAACCCAAAAGTGATAGATTAACAAGGTTCATTGATATTTTACAAGGTAGCTATAAAAATGTTTTTTATTGTATTTTCTGAATAGTATTACTAATACCTGTACAACTGTAAACAGTTGAGTAATGAGCTCCAATATTTTAGCCACTTTACTTGATCATAAAATAATGGTGTGTGGAGGAAAAGTAAAGCAGTTTTGGAGTCAGCCAGCCAAAGGCATATTTAAATACACAGTCACTCATTCAATGCCTAACTTTAATCTTTTATTCACATTAACTTTCATTGTAACCTAAGTGACACCAATTTGCCTACTAAGTTTTCTAGTGAATGGATTCCTCGTCCTTTAGATAGTTTCTTTTTTTCTTTTTCTGATGAAGCAAGAAAGTTTTATTGAAACTTATTTAGAAGAATATGAGGGTAGAGAGAAGAAGTATATGTTTGAAAGAAAACAGAGGCTTCTCCAGAGTAGAAATAGGCAAGCCAAGAAACAAAGAGACAGAGCTTGAAGAGCAAGTCTCCATAGTTTCAAATACGGAATCGGGTGACTTCTTCCGATATGAAAGCACTAAGAGTGGCTATTGATTCCCTCTTGGAGTCCATGATAGCAATTGTTCCTTTGCCAATTCGTTGAAAAATGCAGATGTAATTGCCTCTTGAGTGAATTACAGATTGGTAACATGTAAAAATGATCCCTTTAGCCAAAATGAAATAAACACTTAAAAAATGTTATTGTAACAACTTATTTCTTTTAAAAATGTGATGTGGATTTTTTTTAAAATAGCAGAATTGAAATTTTAATGAAGGTAGGGTCCACTCAAGAGGAATTGGGTTTTTAATACAGCAATGTTACCTTAGATTTATGAGTGAAAGGAATTGATGACAAGATTATTCCCTAGGCTGGGAAATTCTCTCTCTCTCTCTCTCTCTCTCTCTCTCTCTGTCTCTCTCTCTCTCTCTCTCTCTCTCTCACACACACACACACACACATACATACACACAGAGTTTGTTTTGATTTGTTTTGTTTGTTTGTTTTCCTGCTTCCTCCAGAAGAATTGCTGAGAAGTGACCTCTACCCCAATTTCTAATCCCAAGGTGGGGCTGTCCACATCAGCGATTCCACTCAATGCCCTGTCACTGGCTGCATTACTGGTTCATTTAATACTGTGACTTCTCAATGGTTAAAATATGGAGCATGATACACATCTTTCTTGGTTGAGATAGGGTGTTAGTGGGCTCTTTTGTTGTGTAAGAAGGATGTTTATAAGTCAAACTTTTAACAGTGTTACTTTCCTTCAGGCATGATCGACAACTAACTCACCATTATTTATTCATTCTTCATTTCATTAAAATATTTATTGAGTTTCTTATATGTGCTAGAAACCATTTCAATTGTTTAGGCTAAATAGCTATCTCAGGATTATAACTCTTCAAATACATATAAAAATTCTCTGGTTTTAAATATTTAAATACTATTGATCTGGATATGATTGTGACTCTTTCATGAGTCTAAACACTTTCTTCTTTAAATTCTTATCACTCAAATATTTATTCAAGAAATAGGTCTCTTCATTCATGCGTAAAATCTGAATTAATGTGCTTATATATTTTTTGTGCTTATATTTTTAAGTCAATTCTTTTTACTTTCTATGTTTCATTGCTTTTCTTTCAAGCTTTCTGACTTCATTATTCTGCATAAATAGTTATGAATCAAGAAATATCTCTTTTCTTCATCCCACAGCTATTATCTTATTTTATAGCCTTTTAAATAGTATATATCAAGTTATTTTTGTACTTTCATACTTTTAAACTTTTTTTCCTGCATTTTGGGGTGGTTTCTCAAATGCTATGTCTTGTGCATGAATTCTTAATTGTATTTTTTGCATAGGATTTTAGTTCCTGTTTTTAGATCTCTAACTCCAGATTTCCCTTGAATTGCATGTTTGTTTGTTTTTAACTTCCTAATCTTTTTTCATAGGGAAGAAGGGGTGATATTTTTGTTTGCTTATTTTAACAACTATCCAACAGTTTCTAAAAAATTTACTTCAGCTTATGTGATCATTTAGGCAATCAGAATTCCTTTAATATCACTTTCTGATAGCCCCTTTATTTTATTCTATAAGACTTTTGTAAGTCTAAACACTATGCTTAATTTTGTTCTCAAATCCAGTTTTGTGGCTGTAATTGTTTTTGAACTTCATACCCTCTTTCCATTGGAAGATGTCAAATTCTCCTTTCTGATCTAGACAAGGTGAAGGTAGACTCTATTTTCTCTTTCACCCTTATCCACTACTGATCTTTTGCAAGAATCTCTTTTTTCAGTCAAACACGGTCTCTCAACTTCTTAACTGTGACTGGATAAAAAAAAAATTAAAAACTGGTGATGCTAAAGAAAAATGCAGGGTACCTCTGTTAAAGAGAACTTTAAGGACTTGCGTCAAGATGGTCAGGCAGGGGCCAAGTGATAGGTAGGTAAGGCATTTGCCTTGCATCCGGTCTACTAGGCTTCAATCCCCAGCACCCCATATGGTCCTGCAAGCATTGCCAGGAGTAATTCCTGAGTGCAGAGCCAGGAGTAACACCTAAATTGGGTGTGGCCCCCAATCAAAACAAACAAGCCAAGATGGTAAGGCAAATTTTGTTCAGGACTATGGCAATGGTTTGGAGTGGGGAAGGCACCGCAATGGGATTTTATGCTGGAGGTGAGATATTGGGTTAAACCACAAAGGGAGCTCAGGCGAAGGGGAACATGTAGCCAAGAAACTGGTATGGGTGAGAGGATGAAAAATACTAAGAAAGTTACTCTGCTTAAACCTCCCTAATGGGGTCCCCGGGAGAAGAGAGGTCTGAGAGAGCATCCCTCAGGAGAAACTGGTGATGAGGCATCTGATCGGGGGCAGGGGATTCTGGTCGTGGACACGCGTGGAGCCAAGCATTCCACGTGGCCCCATCCACGGGGCAGTTCTGAAAGAAGACCCAGTGTCTGAGTTTTCCGTGGTGATGGCCAGGAAAGCACAGCAACACCCGATATTGTCCTTATCAAGAGTGGGGGAAGAAGCAGGAAGGCAATGATTGGTTTTTTTCTTTTTTTTCCCTAAGGTGCATTTTTATTTTTTCAATTATTTATTTTAAAATGCAGAAATTTTTTATTTGATGTAATCCCAATTTTTAAAGTTTTATTTCTTTGTTATTGAAAATGCTTATGAATTCAGTATTGTAGAGAGTTCTGCCAACATTTATGCGTTCAATTTTTTTTAAAATTTTATTGAATCACCGTGAGACAGTTACAAGTTTTCATGTTTGGGTTATAATCTCACAATGATCAAACACCCATCCCTCCACCAGTACATATTCCCCACCACCAATATCCCAGGTAAACCCCTTTCCCACCCTCCCCCTGCCTCCATGGCAGACAATATTCCCCATAATCTCTCTCTACTTTGGGGCATTATGGCTTGCAACACAGACCCTGAGAGGTCATCATGTTTGGTCCGTTATCTACTTTCGGCACACATCTCCCATCCCAGCTGGTTCCTCCAGCCATCATTTTCTAGTGATCCCTTCTCTATTCTACCTGCGGAAGACAATGATTGTTAAAGGACCCCAAAGTGCAGCTTTCTGTCTAAAGAAATTCAAGTTTCCAACAAATGTCCTAAACCCTAGGCCACTCCCCTGCTCAATGTCGTTGAAACTCCCTCTGTCGGGCACCTGGTGGACACAGCAGGAACGGCTCTGCCCATGAACTATGGCCATTGCTCTTCCTCTTGAATAGATTTTCTTCTCCACTTCCTCTGTTTTTGTCTTTGGAAAGTTAGGGAACATGGTTATAATGGTGTTAACTTTCATGCACGTGAGGTACAAATTTACTGTATCTCCACCAACAGCAAAGAGCTAAGACCCTCCCCCATTACCCTTATGTCACTTCTAACCTTGAATAGATAAAACAACCCCCCCACACACCATCTTCCTCACACACTGGTACCCTCCCCAACACACACACACACACACACACACACACACACACATACACATATCTCACAATTTCAGTTAACATGGTTAAAGTGACTTAGTAGTGTTCCTGCTAAATTAGACTTTACAAGAAACTGAAAAGGCATAGGAGACAGAGCCTGACTCGGAGAGTTCTATCTGAAGATAATACATTGCAACTTATTTTCCGGGGATGGCATAGCTACCTTAGATTGCATTCTACATTTAATTAATTAATTAATTTTTGGGTCTGGGGCCACACGTGCTGGTGCTCAGGGCTTACCTCTGGGCTCTGGGCTCAGGGATCAGTCCCGGCAGGCACCATATGGGATGCCTGGGATTGAACCCAGGTTGACCACATGCCAGGCAGATGCCCAATCTCTTGGCTCCTGCATTTGGAATTTTAATGTCAGATGTTCTAATGAGAAATGTTTTAAAATCAAATATCAAAGAATTGATCAATATTTGGTTGATGGGAAGAGGCAAAACTTGGAAGATAAACTCAAGTTTCTATGTGTTGGCTGGACATAACTAACCTTAGGTTATAGTTAGAAAGCAGCAAGAATTCTAGAGGCAGTCTCATTGCTGAAACATGACTCACAGGCAGACAGTGTTTAACCTCACCCTGTATCTTAATACTATTACAACTCAACAATTGGATTCTAAAGGTGCTACTGTACCATGGCAAACATATCATAATTGAGTTCTCATACATTTCCAATCCAGATGAAACGGAGATAAAAGACAAACTGAAGATTATCATCACACCAAATTTTATTAGCAGAATTCTAAGATGGGAAAATTGGGGACAAAGAGATAGTGCACTGGTTGGGTACCTACCTGGGTATAATTGACCAGAGTTCATTTCTCAGCATTACATATGGCTCCTGAGCCCTGCCAGAAGTGATCTCTGAGTGCAGAACCAGGCGTAAGCCCTAAGAACACCCGGGTTTGGTCTTCAAAGAAAATAACAACACAAAAAAGGAAAAGAAATATATTTGCTTTACATAGCACTTCTGATTGTCTAGTTAAAAAATCAATAACTTTTCTCTTTAATGTGTATTTTTAAGTCCAGTAAAAGAATTCCTATATCATGTATTGTCAGCAACTTTTTTCCTAAGAAGTTATAGAATTTTTATTTTTAACACTGTCTTATTAATTTTTATTATACATATGAGTATATATGATGAGTAAATGGGGACTTGATTTAATGTTTTTTAATCTTATGAAGATTGCCGATATTTCTTCATTGAATCTTCACTGAATCTGCACTTAGCTAAATTCAATGTATTTCTTACACTTTCCTTGGTATACATTTGTAATGACTTATGTCATTACAAATGTATGAAATATGTTTGTCAAAATATTCCTAAAGTGTCAACATTTTCTTCATCATTATAATATCAATAAATAGATCTTGGCTGAATTAGTAACTATTTCATACTTCTGTGAAATACTTCCTATACTTCTGAGAAGTTTTAGAATTTTTATTTTTAGCACTTATTAATTTTTATTATACATCAAGAAATTGCTTTGAAACACAGTTATCAAATAGTAACTGAATAGAAAAGTAAATATCTATATCCATGCTGATCAGACCAAAGCCCCTGAAATCATTTGTGAGGATATAAGGCAAGTCACAGACCCAAGGGAGTTTAAGCAAAAAAGTATTTAAAAAGTCATAGTCTGCCAAAAACATAGGCTAGCACACTGCAAACATGTAATAATTAGGAGTTAAGTTCTTTGGAGCTAGCAGATGAAACCAGTGTCTTCTTTAGTGTTATTTATTTAAATAATACTATTTTTTTTCTTAACTCATCTTGACATCCATAGAAAATCCAATATGGCAAGCTTCTATATGCTATGCTTCTTTTTTGCCATGTAAAAATTTCTTTCTATTTCTTTTCTTTTCTCCTTTTTAAAAATGTTTGGGCCTTGGGCAGTGCTCAGGACTTATTCCTGATTCAGTGCTCAAGGACCACTCTTGGTGGTTCAGCTGTCTGTAAACAGTGCTGGGGATGGAAAGGGAACGAGCAGTGATCCAGGCCCAACTCTTCTCCTCTTTTCTCTGTCCCTTGTAACTATTTCTCGGGCAAATGAGGTTCCAACACAATCACATCACATAGTTCATCTATAACCTTTCATAATATATTCCATTCTTACTCATTCTATATTTTTCATGTTTATCTTCTCTTTTTTTCACACACATCAAACATATCCAACCTTCCTCATCCTCATAGTTTCTGTGTAATTCTCTGTATGAATGGCTGCCAACATGCAAACATCCGTGCACCCAAACATACATTTCTCTCTATTATCTTCATTACTGATTCTTCCTTCCTTGCTTAGTTCGTTACTTATTCCATTCCTCATTCCTTGCTTATTCCGTTACTGATTCCTAAATTCTTGCTTTACTCTTGCTTCTGTTCAAGCCAGAGATTATTTGCTTAGATGACCAGATCATGAGCCGACCAAGTCTCTTCCTCCTGAGTCACTTCCTTGTTCTGTCGTCCCTCACATTTCTCTTTATTTCTTAATCCCTCCCCCAAACATCTCTTCTTTGTACTGCTTTCTCCCACCTCTTTTTTATTTTCTTCTCTTTCATTTGTCACTTCAGGATTGACCTGCTCCTTGTCCACTTCAGCTCCTCAAAATAAATAAATAAATAAATAAATAAATAAATAAATAAGAATTTTTTTTTAAAGTCAAAAAGAACTTCTTAAGAAGGATCTAGATTAGGAGTAAATCCAGGCCCCTGTGCCAGACCCTGTCTTTAACTTGTTATTTTGGTTTGTTTGTTTTATTCAGCCATGAGCTAGAAATAATAATTACATGTTTAAATGGTTGGGAAAACTCAAAAGGTTATTTCATAACCTATGAAAGTCATGAAGTGTGTATAACCTTTGCCCATCAATCAAGTTTATATAGGGACCTCGCCGTGCCCATTCATTATAGAGCCCGTACAGCACTTCAACCTTGACAAAATGCAACAGCACACACAAAAATGAAGGGCGTGCAAAGCCTGAAAGCTTTGCTGTCACTTAGAGACAAAGTTCACCAACTTCTGACCTTGACTGGAACTTCAAGTGTTATGAATATGGAAATGGTTGTCCAGAGAAGTTCCAAATGTTCCCAGGGTCACAGAAAATTATTGCTGAGTACATGTGCTTTGATTCTGCTCCTGCAGGACAAGCAGTTGTTGTCTCAAATACAGCCTGTCATTTAAAATAGATAATTACCTGTGTGAGTAAAACATAGGGGAGGGAGGTACACCTCTCCCCCGGCCCCTCATTTCCCATGTTTCGAAGTTACTGTGCAGACGTCAAAGATCAGCATCCAGGTGTCCATGGAAACGGGGATTATCATGTAATGAATGATTCACTCGGTAGCACAGACTATGCATTCCTTCACTAACCGCTGGGTTAAAGAAAGTCCGTGTTATTTCTGGTTAGGCAGAGTTGCATGAATAATCAACTCTGTAAGAGTGCTTCACTTCCCATGTGATTTTTATGCCCACCTATGTTCTAAAACGAAGAGCAGAGCAATTCTCTTGAACCATGTGTCACAGGGGTTTAAAATAAAGAAGTGAGTTCTGGATGCTTACATCTTCTCCACCCCTTCCACCCTTGTCAAGATAAATAATTGTTTAATCATCATAGCAGCTGCCTGTATGTCCCTGGCTGAGGAATTGATTAATGAATGCTCATTAGGAGCTACAACTCTGGAACCACCCAGCTGCCTGTACACAAGGGTGCCGGATTACAGCGACAAAGAGAGAGGCACGGCTGGGTGAAGTTTCTCGTTTCTTTTGTTGGGGAAAGAAGACGCAGAATTCCAGCAAGACCAGCTCTAGCGTCTGCGTCCCTGCAGAGGCCTGAAGGAGACCAGAACTTTATTCTCAAGGCAAAGAGAGAGGAAGGAGGGATGTGGACAGGAAGAAGACATCTCTTGAATCCTTCATGCCTTCATCCTTCACCGGGTCAGGAATGAAAACGAATCTAGGTGTTAGCACCGAATGTGAAATTGGTGATTCTGGTGACACAGGAGGAGTTTTCTGGTCTATATCTGTTCACCTGCTGTCCCAACGGTTGGGACCGTGAATCATAGAACTGCCATTAAGCACAGGGGGACTTAGGCTGCTGGGACTTGAAAAGACAAAATAAGACTTCTATCCGGGTTTAATTTGATCGTGTTTGCCTTCAGATGATGCTTTTGTTTGGCTGTTCAAGGAAACTCCCCTTTCCCTGAGGTTCTGGTCCTGGTTTCTTTCCACACAGTAGCCTGACAGTAGAAATCCTTCTCTCTCCCAGACATTTTCTCCAGCATTTCCACGCGGATTGTTTGACCTTGCAGTTCCCAAGTTGAATGATTTAACTATAAAGTGTAAAAGTAAAGTAGTGACACTTTACGGACACTTGAAAGGCATTTTCTGGCTTCCTCATGCTTTAGTCATCTAACTAAACAATGCTAAACGATGTAGAGCTGTAGTAGGGTAAGCATATCGGCCTCACTTGCTTCTCTCTCTCTCTCTCTCTCTCTCTCTCTCTCTCAGCATGTGGGTGTTGTTGCTATTTATTTACTTTTGGCATTTGGGCTGTGATCAGGGCTTACTCCTGCCTCTCCACCTTAGGATGACTCCTGGTGGGCTTGGGGACACCATATGGGGTGCAGGGGATAAATCCCAGGGCAGCTGCGTGTAAGACAGTGCCTTACCCGCTGTGTATCCCTCCAGTTTTGGTGTGGTTGTTTAATGCAGTTTAGCCTTCTAAAAACTCAGGTCACAGCAGAAAGCAGCATTTCTAACATAGCAAGAGAATGTTTGAGACACTAAAGCTAATGGAAACAGCGGGGAGAGCTCGAAGGGCTGTGCATGTGGCTGGCATGCGCTAGGCCCAGGGTTCGATCCCCAGCACTGCAGGTCACCGCCACCACCCTCAACACCGAGCACTCAACGGACGTACTGCTGCTGCCTCCCCTCCACCTCACCCCGCTTCCCGAGGTCTCTGCAGCACCGTTTCACCAGGCCCGAGCACTAAATCATCTGGCCCGCACAACTGGGTTAATATCACTGAGAGTGACCCTTGAGCTCTGCTTGGAAGCTTCCCCATAAAAATCTAAGCAACTAGCTATTTGGCATTTTAGTTGACATATATAACCGAGTAATGAGTAGATCTCATCACTTTGTCCTGTGATGTAAATCAGCTGGAGGCCAGAGGCATATCTTACACTGACCTCTTGGCATTCTCTGGAGGCACTAGGCAGTATCGTTGCCACTGGTCCTACGTAGCAATTGAACTCTTGACATGTAGCCATTAAGAACCCATATTGTTGAGGGTGAAGAGCAGGTGAGCGGGTTTGTGAAAGAATTCCCGAGAGAATTACAGGTCCAAGAACGTTTATGAAGGAAATGGGACGCTTGCAAAGAAGCCCCCGAGTATAAGGCAACGTGTTGTGTTTAATCTGGGTGGATATGCTGGGTGTCCACGTGACCCAAGGCCAGGAGGTCAGACCCAGGTTCAGGCCTGACATAAAAATGTGGTAGGCAGGCGTTGTTGGGAAAATTGCTGGTGTGTATTTTCCTGTGGGTCTGAGGTGACTTGCAGAGCCTCCTCTCAGAATGTGGGCCTAATCTCGTGGAGGTAGGAACTTGCTGAGGTAAACTAGAGGAGCAAACACAGGGGCGTATCCCCTCGGGGGGCTGACTCAGAAATCTGTGCCTTCTATCCCCAGAGTGCCTTCCAGTACAACTGTGTCACCCCTTTGCATTGAAGGGGGGGGGTTTCATGCCATCTGGTACTCATCGCACATGTGATGTAAGTATAAAACACACAGGTATAGTATTAACAGAGAACTATAAAGTATTCTATTTGTACACTGAAAACATGTCCAATGACTATTTAGATATGCTTAAAAAGATATCACTGTATCACTGTCATCCCATTGCTCATCGATTTGCTCGAGTGGGCACCAGTAACGTCTCCATTGTAAGACTTGTTGTTACTGTTTTTGGAATATCGAATACGCCACATGTAGCTTGCCAGGCTCTGCTGTGTGGGCGGGATGCTCTTAGTAGCTTGCCAGGCTCTCCGAAGGGGACAGAGGAATCAAACCTGGGTCGGCTGCATGCAAGGCAAATGCCCTACCGCCTGTGGTATCACTCCAGCCCCCAAAATGTCAATGAATAAACATTTTTATCCCTAAAGAGTAACCTAGGGATCACAGATGCAAAACATTGTATCACTGTATCACTGTCATCCCGTTGTTCATTGATTTACTCGAGCGGGTGCCAGTAATGTCTCGATTTGTCCCAGTCCTGAGATTTTAGCAGTCTCTCCTTATACTCATCTTTCCCAACGATTGGAGGCTTCTTTCAGGGTCAGGGGAATGAGACCTGTTATTGTTACTGTTTTTGGCATATCTATCGAATATGCCGTGGTGTTACAAGACTCTGCTGTGAGGGCGGGATACTCTCAGTAGCTTGCCGGGCTCCGAGAGAGAGAGAGAGAGAGAGAGAGAGAGAGAGAGAGAGAGAAAGAGAGAGAGATGTAAAACAGCTGGAATAATGTAGCAGAAGCTGATCTGGCCATGCTTGTCTCAGAATTCAAATAGACATGACTGCAAATCCAGTTCTCTTTACTTTTCTGCTCATTGCCTCCTGAAATGCAGTGATTTAAATCTGTATGTGTCACAGGTTAACCTTAAAGACAGAGAACATTTTTATTTAAAAAGGCCCAATCACATGTGATTAGATGCTGTTTTACCCCTGAACATCGATCTATGGTCTGCTTGCAGAGGAGGAAAATAAATGTGACATGTCACTTAATTGTTTTTATAGGGGCAATAGCGCTGTGCAGGACTGGTCAGTGTTTAGAGGACCAGAGGTGGCCAGGACTGGAATTTGGAGCCTCACTCATGCTAGGAATGTGTTTTACTCCCATGAGCTACTCCCCAGACCATAAATGTGGTATTTTATAGGAAACACTGCAAGGGGTAGAAAAGACAGAAAATAACATGTTCAGAGAGTTGGGAAAAAAGTTTAGAAGAGAGGAAATAACAGAATAAATTTGTCTCACATGTAGAAGAAGCGTAAGTTGAAGGTTCATAACTGTAGAATAATACTGATAGTAAATACCTAAGAGATAAAGGGAAAGAGAAGCTACCTATGAAGCATGGCCTATACTATGTGCTTGGCTCTACATCAGCTTCCTTTTGGTGAGGTGTTTTATTTGAACCTCTTTAATTGCATATTAGGATGGCAAACTCTTTCATTTACCCATCCAGGAGACAGAAGTTCAAAGAGATGAGGTCTCTTGACCAGAGTGGCAATGATAGACCCAACCGCCCGCCAAAGGTACTTGATTTTCCTAAGCCACCCCCTGACTTATTAAAGAGAAATTCCAGTGGAAGAAGAAGCGTAATGACAGTAGAGACAAGGGCGGGCTTTGCTGGTGGGAGGAAGAAAGAGGAGTATGGCAACATTCCATGGATGTTAGCTAAATGAGATGTGGAAATATTCAAGGGGGGGAATAAATATTCAGAGAGAAATTATAAATGTGGATTACTATGAAAATGTTTGTCAACAATTATTCACCCTTGGGGTTGGCTTTAATTGTCACAAATTACAGATTCAAGTGCATAGACTAGAGTTATTTTGCTTTCAATGATGATGAAATTTGCAGAGAAAAGTAAATGCCGATGAAGTATTTCATTAAGACCTATTACCTATATTACCTATTATCTGGAATTTTTTTAGAGTAGCAAGACCTGTCTGCTGAAATGTTAACTTGTCCTCATGATTCAATAGTAGGTTATTGGTGACTTTATTATGATAAATGTATCGCTGACCTCAGACAATCATTCTTTACACTTTGAAATGATTGAACATGCACCCCAATAGAACAGGGGCCTTTAAAAAATCACTTATAAACTACTTTTCTTAAATGTTTCCTCAATAAATGAAAATAAAAATCGATGGTTACCCTTTGGTGAAACAGTCATCATCATCACATTCTTAAATTTATAACTTATCACTAAGAACAATGCCAAATACATAGTAGCTCTTTAATAAATTTTTAAGTAGATCAATGAATGACTCAACTCCTCTCTAATGACTAATTATTTTCTCATTTCCTTATGAGGCAGATGTTATTTTGCTTGGTCCTAGGGTTGTCGCATCAAATCTGGGTGCTTTGGTAGGACTTTGATTAATAAGAATGATTAGGGAAGGCAGCTGTTTAATTGTTGTTGTTTAAATGGTTTGTGTGTATGTAATATAAGATATATTTAATATACAAATATATATAACATATATATGATTTTTTTCAGAGGGAATGGTAGAAAAATTCCAAATCCAAATGGTTGTGATTGGGTCTCTTTGGCTAAACCAGAATTCTCTCTATTTCATGTTCTATTGAAAACTCACTTACTAGACACACCTTGCCTTGTACACAGAAGACCCAGGTTCAATCCCTGGCATCACATATAGTCCCTGAGCCTCTGCCAGGAGTGATTCCTCAGCACAGTTAGAAGTAAATCCTGAGCACTGCATGCTGTGACTCCCAAACACAAACAAACAAAAGACTCATCTTCTCAAGTACTTTATATTTTTCTTCTTGGATATTCAAGAAATCAACCCAACTGCCACGGGTCCTACAGGAAGTCTCTCCCCGATGGTATAGACTAGTAGTGGGCTTCTTGCAGCATCAATAATGATCAAACATTGAAAACATCTCTCATGAGACACTCTAGTATGTTTGTGGTGCATTACCTTAATCAGATGTATCTTCATTTTCTAGTTAGTGTGTTTTGTTTACTCTTAGGATTTAAGATCCAGTGAGAGCAAGTAATTTTTTTTTAAATCTTAATAAAGGAAAGCATTAACAAGCATATAATATTTAACTTGGGGTATTGTCATTTTGAGAAGTAGAAAAGAAAAATATAGGATATAGGAGACAGCAAATAAGAGATGCCTGCCCTTTTCCACTCATTAGGGTATTATTTCTAAACAGCTAAGGACAAGAGAAAAATTGCAAAATTTACACAGTCATTTTGGGTCTGGGGGTAGTGCAGGAGTTTGGGGGCTGTCTCAAAGGTGTCTGGTTCAAGGCTGATCTCTGGCACCAGATGGTCCCCCCAAATAAAGCCTGGTACCACAAGACCAAGCAGCACCCCAGCTTAGGGCCCAGGCATTGAACCACAGGCGCCAGTTGACGGAGGATCACCAGTGAATCCCTCTCGCTCCCCACCTTCTGAGCACCGCTTGGAAGATATGCTCCTGAAGAAAGGAAAAGAAAAGAGAACATTAATGCTCCACAAAGGTCAAAATGAGAAATCAATTAACAAAATCTGTTTTAGATATTTGTTTCTCCATATTGCACTTAGTTTCAATGCTTCAATAAAAATTTTCTTTTCATAAAGAATCACTTAAGAGTGATTATTAAGAATGATATAGTCCATGAGCTGTTTGCATCATTAATGTTTTAATTTCAGACTGAACCATCTTAAATATTTTTAAAAATTGTGTTTTTAATTTTTATTATTGAGGCATAATGGCTTACAATAGTATTGCTGTAAATGTTTTATCATACAATATTGCTGCCTAATACCTCCCACTACCACTATCTCCCTTCAATATCCTTCCAGGAACTAGAACGTTCCTAAGATTTCTCACGACTGTAACCTTGAAAAAAATTAAAAAGATACGGCAGGTTTTAAAAGCCCCTTTATGCTTTTTACACTTATTTAGAATCTTTGTTTTGATTTAGCCATATTGATGAAAAGTGACTGAAACAAGCATCTAATATCTTGGACATGATCTCAGGTAAGCTATTTGAGCTTGTTATTAATTGTTAATTGTCTTCTGATCCTTAAACTAGATACTTAAAATGAATAGACCACTATCATCAGCAAGAGATGTGAATTATATGAATACTGTGTATGTGCCAAACACAAGTGAGTTGTTAAATATTTTATTGCTCTCCTGAGTGTCACTGAAGAAATTGACAGAACTTGCCTTATATTATAAAAGGAGTACTATCAAAGTATGGGTCCTACTGCAAATAATCAGAGCTTATCTCCATGAAGAAAATTGCTTCTGGGAATCATCAGTGACTGTATGTTATGTGTTTTGTTATGTAGATGAGCATTAAGGAAATATAATGTTGACTAAATATTTATAGTCAACTATTTTACTTATTTGGAGATGGGTGTTGGACAATACCATGATTTCTCCTCCTAACTCAGGGCTTCCTCCTAACACTGTGCTTAGGGGACCATACATGGTACTGGAGATCCAACCAGTGCCAGTCACGTGCAAGAAAGTGCCTTAATGCCTGTAGCATCATTGCAGTGAAAAGTTGTTTCTCTTCCTCCTCCTCCCCCTCCTCCTCTCCCTCCTCCTCCTCCTCCCCCTCCTCCACCTCCTCCTCCTCCTCCTCCTTCTCCTCCTCCTCCTCCTCCTTGTTATTCTTCTTCCTCTTCCTCTTCTTCCTCTTCCTGTTTTTCTTCTCCCTCTTCTCCTCTTTCTTCTTTTCCTCCTCCTTATTCTTCTTCTCCTCCTTCCCTGCTCCCCTTCCCCCTCCTCCCCCCCACCTCCTCCTTTGAATGTTGGGCCACACCTGGCTGTGCTCAGAGCAAACATCAATAATATTCCATTCCATTAAAAATCATATATTTTCTCTTTCAATCAGCCCCAACAACACTCATGTATTAACACATGGCTGTCTCCTTCCTTTGTGCGTCGCCCTACCTTCTTGCCAAGAGAGCTTCCTCCCACTGTCTCTAGCCAGCCCAGTTTCATCCCATCCAGCAGACAGTTGTCTCTGGGGGCCTGCACTTGTCTGGGTAGAGAGAAACAGCTGCTCCTTATACTTTCTCATGTGATTTTGGGCTCGATTTCTCACTCTTGGTGTACTACCATTAGCTTTGACAAACTTAAAATCACACTAGAAGAACCAACAGAAATGGTCTGGGAGAGACCCCGTGGAAAGAGAATTAGCCCAGCCCGCTCAGGGCCCTTAGTTCCATCCCAGCTGCAGGGGTCCACCAGCACCTAGGGTGAGGCGGAGCACCAGGAATGTTTAGAAAGTGAAGGTTTCCACTTTTCTGAAGCATTTAAATGAGATTGTTGATGGGGAGGAAGAGAGCCTTGTCAAATACAAACCGAGTAAGTAGAGCCACACAATCAATCACATGGTCAATTTCACCTTAATTAATTAATTTCGAGAGTGCCAAATCCTAATCTCCTCATCGACCAAATCTCCTCATCGGCCACCGTCCAGAACTCACAGCTGCTTCTCCCGGATGGGAGCATAGCATGAGGCCCCCGTAACTATGCCACTGGACTCCACACCAGGCTGTTTTCACTAGGAGCGCCCCAGAGGGGAGCAGGGAAGAGCCCTCCCGCCCCAAGGGACCCAGCCCCGGCAGTTGACCTCCACAACCCAACCACCACCACCACACTCTCCAGCTCTCCTGGCCACTTTCCACACACTGGGCATAGCGTCACGTATGAGCGAACATATTCCTAAACCACACGGCTGGTTTCGCGGCTGTGTGACACATCATAAGACACTCCCTACTCATTTCCCATAATTACCACACCATATTTGATTGGAGGCAAGATGGTGCTGACACCGCCCAAACCCCTTGCACTCTCCCGAACCCGGCTCACCATCTCGCCTTAGACAACGTGCGGCTTAGCACTTCTAGCATGAAACTCTATGAGTGATCCCTGCTGGAACTCTATGCATGATTCCTGATGGACATTGCTGGCTGTTTTGCACGATTCAGACAGAATGGCGTTGGTGAGGCATGAAGAAACCGGTGGTGGCCGCAGCGTCGCTGCCTGCCCTGGCCGGACCAAGTCACAACGCCGTTGGACATAGAGCTGTGGCGGCAGTGTACGCAGTAGCTCATCCACTGTGGGGTGCTGTCAGCCAACCGTCGGGTGACCTGAGACTCTGCACAGATGTTCGACCTGGTGCAGACCCTCCTCAATAGGGTCCTGCTCTGCCAGCTGCTCAAAAACCTCAAGGAGATCAACCTGAGGCCACAGATGTCCCAGGTGCTGCTCAGAGACACAGGCAGGTGCGTGTGTGTCAGTGTGTAGATTGTTACAACATGCCAGTTGACCAAAAGCTTACATTCGGTAGACTGGGAACACTTGCAAAGGTGGTTAGAGGCTGTCCCAAAAGCCTCCGTCCCTCTCGGAAAGCCCAGCAAACTATCGAGAGTACCCCACCTGCACAGCAGAGCCTGGCAAACTGCCCCTGGTGTACTCGATATGCCAAAAACGGTAACAACGATGGTCCTCAATGCCCTGATCCTCAAAGAGCCCCCAACATGCCATCAGCTTACACTAGCACGTGACAGGGATGAATGGAAATGTTACTGGGGCCTGCTCGAGCAAATCAATGAACAATGGGATGACAGTGACACAGTGATAATTAATTGCATGTTAATAGTTAAACAATCAATTGGCTATTAACCTGTTTCCACAGAGTTTCATTGCTGAATTTGAAAAGTACATGTAAACTCACATGATTTTAAAGTCAAGGAAGAAAATTGTCAATTCAGTGTTTCAGCGAGTGAAGAGGTAAGCAGAAAATCTTTATCATGAAAGGGATTGCCATCTTTTTTCCTTGTTGGACCTTCTCTTCAACTTACTAGAGTCATTGCTATTGCAAAGAACACAGCACTTAAAAACAGTTTCATTTTCACCAAAACCCCAAGAAATTGTAGTGTCTCACATCTTTTCATTTGAACGTTCAAGTGCCACACACGGGGGCTATGTGTGTTATGGTCCAATTCTCTTTCGAGATGGGGTTAAATATTTTATTTTCTCTTATAAGTCACCTATTCGTTGTGCCACTATTGCCTTTGGTCACATATGTACCCTGCTATGAAAATTCATGACACATGTGAAAATCCAGATGAAAAAGTGAAAGAATTTCTGTATTTCGCTTCAATTTGGAGCTATACTGCCCATCAGCAAATATTCTGGGCTGGTGGTTGAGCCTCTGGCTCTGGTCCAAGTGTGCGGTGACGGTGAATCTGCTGACAGGCTCCGCTCTCTCTTCATCTGATCACAGGAGACACTGAATCAACAGAATAGAATTCCTGGAGCTTCCCGGCTGCCGGGCCCATGCCCTTCAGAGCGATACCTTTGTCCTGTGGGGCCTCGCCAACTGCCTCGGGAAACAGATAGCCTGGGCAGTGGAAATGGAGCAGTGTCCAATCTGCAGAGATTTAAAAAGAGAGAGAGTTAAATTTAACTTAAAATGTACAGTGTATTAAAATCTGTTTTTTTTTCTTTTACTTTTATTTCTTACTAGGTTTGTATAAGATGAAACCTGCTTTGGAATCTAGAAGCATTTCATGGTAGAGGTCCGCCAGGGAATTTGAGGGTATTATGGGGTGGGGGACAGGGAGCATATCATGACATAAATCTGTGCGATATCGATGTTTTCTGTGTTCTAATGGTAGCAGGTATTGAGCACGAACTTTTCCCCAAAAGGAAAGAGAATAGCAGATTTTTTTTTGCTATAAGAAAGACTCAACAAAGGGGTAACTAATGGAGCAGAATGTCTCTAAGGGGAGGGATGCATTGGATCTTGGCATCCAGCAAACTACTGGCTAAAGGAGGACACGTGATGCCAGATGGATAGTAGTTAACACGCATGCTTTGTCTGTCACCAACCCCAGTTCTTTCTTGGCACCATGTGGTCCCTCTGGGGTGATCACCAAGCACGGAACTGGGAGTAGATCCTGAGCACTGTCAGGTGTCATCCTGTCCCGATAACAGGAGACACTCTCTTCAAGGTGTAACTGGAGAGAGTGACTTAAGGGAACCGTGGGAGGGACAAGGGTTATTCTCTGCTTCTGCTTGCTTAGCTGTGAAGCGAGCTCCTTATGCGCCCAAGTTTTGGTGCCGGGTACTGTCACTTGGACAGGTAGAATTATAGCCAATGCCACTCAGGAAGGGACAGAGGCTCCACGGTTTAACCTTGATCTGCGCAGTTATGGCTCATGCTGGGACTTGTGTTTGCTCAGGGACCTATAACGTGCAAGATTCCCCCTACAGAGCCCATTGTACCCAAACTATAGAGTGGCCTTCCGGCAATTATACCACAGGTCAGTTAGAAGAGCCCCTATACTGGTACCCAACAGTACTTGGCTTGTTTGCATGTAAGGCATAACCCCATGCGTGCCCCCTTCCTACCTCATTGACATCAATCCTCCTGAACTGTGTTTAATGGTAAAGATTGTGCCACAGGTATATTGTTGTGGCAGGGGAACTGGGAGAGTCGACTTGTCACCCTGGCTCACCTCCCTAGCCATCGCTCCTACTTGCTTTGATTTGGGGGCACTGCTTAGTATGTAACGGACAGCTGAACTGAGCATGATCCCGAGACCACATCTTGGGAAAGAGAACAGCAGCAGCGATGGTTCAAATCCTGGCATATCTCCTCCCCCTGGCTGACACCCCTGATTCCATCCCTAGTGCTTTTGCTTTTGCTCCTGACTGTGGGTCCCTGTATCCTGGACAAGTCAGTGGCATGGCGTTTGTGAAAGAAGATGTTAGCAACAACAACAATAAAAATAAGATCATGGTGCTGATAAGGAGCAGATATCTGACACCCAAATATAAGCAGAGTTGCCAGCTAACAGAGGGCCAGGTGGGCGGGGAGTAAGTTGAGAAGTGTGGGTGATTGCCTGGGCTGAGGTGGGGGCCGGAAGCAGGAGAGAAGAAATGGGAGAAGCAGCTCCTCAAGGGTGATTCACCTCAGAAGAGTAACTGAGACGAGAACAGGCACTTTTCCTACCCGCAGTCATGGAGCTGTGACGTTTTCTCTAGCCTTACTCAGCGGCAGAGTGAGGGCAGGGGAGCTAAGAAGGTTGATTGGCATTGGGCATCTGCAGTGGAATGAATGGAAGGAGACCAGCTCGGTAAAGATTTGGGTGGAGAAAAGATGGAATTTCACAACCCTTACCTTGTCCAAGGTTTAGAGAAAGAAGCCAATACAGGGGACATAGAAAGGGAACTTAGGTCTTAGTTCAGTCCAGGAACAAGAGTACTTGTTTAAATTTGTTTTCGGGGGGGTGGGAATTTGGACCATACCCAACAGAATTTAGAGCTTATTCCTGGCTCTAAACTCAGAGATCACTCCTGGTGGGGCTCAGGGAGCATGTGTGGTACTGTGGGTTGGACCAGGTTTGGCAGTGTGCAAGATAAGCCCCTCAGGCCCTGTACTGTCTCTCCAGCTCCAAGAATTCTTCTTAGACTGTGATCCAGGGAGCAGGGTTAAATGAACGAAGGGGCTGTCAGATACCAACATTCCTGGGCATCTTTCAGATGCTGCTTTGGGAATCTAGATTAAACCACAGTAGAAGCGAAAGTGACTGGATTTGAAGGTTGAATAAACAGTTTGACCAGAGTATTAGGAAGGATTTTTGATGTTCTGGAAACCTTTCAAAGAAAAAAGAAAAAACTGAGATGGAAAAATGACTGTAAATTCTTTGAATCTGAAGGAAAATTTATTCATCAGGAAAAATAACAACAAAAACTTTTAATAAGGACCTTTAAAGGGTGGTAAATTTGAATTTTTTATTGTGCTTAATTTGATTATTGATTATTATTGGGCTGGAGTGATAGCCCAGTGGGTAGGGCGTTTGCCTTGCATGCGGCTGACCAGGGTTCGATTCCCCCACCCCTCTCGGAGAGCCTGGCAAGCCACCGAGAGTATCTTGCCCCCACAGCAGAGCCTGGCAAGCTCCACATGGGGTATTAGATATGCCAAAAACAGTAACAACAAATCTCACAATGGAGACGTTACTGGTGCCCGCTCAAGCAAATCAATGAGCAATGGGACGACAGTGATGACAGTGACAGTGAATTTGATTATTTGATTTCATTTCTTAACAGTGGTGGACAATTCTAAATGTATTTAGTACAGTGCCATCATTTTGCTTGTACAGATGGTCTTCTTGAATGAAAATTGTATAGATTTTTCCATTAGTTTACAGTAATGCCTAAGTTTGGCAGTATTGCTTCACACTGCTGTGTGGAAATGCCTCAGTAGCTCAACTTTCAAAGTTACTGTCCAATTTCATGATCAGGGATCATATTGGCTCCTTCCATCCTTACTTCTCTCCCATCATTCTTCCTCACCCTTTGATTTTCGTATTTTTCAGTTTTTAGAAAATAGTTGCAACATATGCATATTTGTCATGCATTTTACATAAATATGGCTTATAAATAAAATTTTATAAATGTTACATACATCTTACAGGATGAACATTGTCTTTTCTTACATGAATACAGAAGGATAATGATCTAGAAACAGCAGAGAAAAGCAAGGAGAAACCAGGGATGCATTAGGAGCCAGGAGGACGGGAGAATGAGTAAGCATAGTCCTGAGGGACAAGGCAGGTACTTGGAGGTCAGCCAGGGTTCAGATGAGGCATATAGAGAATGTGTCATATGCTTCCGCTGGGACTATTACGCTATGTGCTTAGGGTTCCAAGCAGAACCATTTAAACTTGCAAGTGCCCTGCGGAGGTGATTTCTTAGAGGCAGAGACTACAAGGGCACATGCTTCTCTCTGCATCTGGGTCCTGCAAACTCTAGCTAAGGACCCACCTTATCTATAGAACCTCAGCATCTGGCACACAGTGTGGCAAACAAAGGACAATCAGTGCCTCTGCCTGGCAGACGGTCCATGCGTGAGCTACGAAGGTGTGCGGAAAGACATCATTATCCGGACTTAGTCTAATACCTTATTCAAGCCTACTTGTTTGTTTTTCCTCTGAAGAAGAGTAAAATTAAGGGGCTTAACACAAAAAAATCTTGCTTACACACACACAGACACACACACACATACACACACATATACACTTTGGTTGAGGATTGGATAGTTCAGTGGGTGCGGGCTTGCCTTTCATTGCCTTTCAAAGCAGCCTACCCCGCTTTGATTCCTGGCACTACATGTGGTCCCTTGGTCCCACCAGGAGTGATCCCTGAGCACAGAACCAGGAGTTGACCTTAAGCACCACCAGGTATGCACTCCACCCCCCCCAAAAAAAACACCAAAGTTGTTTGACATCTTCTATTTAAATAAACTACTATAACAAAGAGACTTTTTCCTCATTTGAGATGCAAAGGGATTTTTCCAACTTATGAGAACTCTCCTTCTTTTTAAAAACAATAACTTCTATTTTTCACAAATGTTTGTTTTAGTGGGGGAAAGAATTCAAGGAACGCTTGTCCTTTTGAAAATCTTACTGAAGTAGATATCTGTCATCCATTCTCAGAGTAAATACATCTTTCTCTTACACTCACAGCTATTTTTGTACTTTAATTCTCACTGATAGATACCATCAAAGCAGTGTGATTGCTGCAGTGTAACTTTAAATAACTTTCCTAAACAACCTTAAAAAGCTAAGTCAACGTTGCGATTTGTGAAGGGATAAATTCTGAAGCTCCCATCTAATGCTTGCAGTCGGTAATATCTGTAGTCAGAATCATGTGTGTGTATATCTGTATATAGAGATATAGAGATATATATGTTTTGGGGTCATTCCTGGCAGTGCTCAGAGGTGAATCCTGGCTCTGCATTCAGGAATCAATCTTGGCAGGCTTGGGGGACTATTTAAGATGCCAGGGATCAAACCAGGGTCAGCTATGTGTAAGCACCATACCTGTTGTAGTATAGATATAGTTAACTATTGATATTCCTATAAGGCATGAAGTTTTTACTCAATTTTCTCTAATGTGTATATATTTAACTTCATAAAGAATATCAATATATCATACATTTGATATTCATTCTTTATATGAATATTAAACTTATATAAGTAGCACTGTAGCACCGTCATTCCATTGTTCATTGATTTGCTCGAGCGGGCACCAGTAACGTCTCCATTGTGAGACTTGTTATATAAATAAATGTAACAAACTAAACCATATATAACTATTAGCCTATTGTAGTTACCTTCTGTCATTCATCAGAATCATTTTGGGAGTTCAGATGTTAATTTTCTTACGTATTTATTTTTGCATTTTGGGTCACACTGGTGATGCTCATGGGTTACTCCTGGCTCATGCATTCAGGAATTACTCCTGGCGGTGCTTGGAGAACCATATGGGATGCTGGGAATCGAACCCGGGCTGGCCTCATGTAAGGCAAATGCCCTACCTGCTGTGCTATCATTCCAGCCCCCAATGTTAATTTTCAAATATCCAACAAATAATGCACAGTGCCTACAATATTCAGAGCAGTGTGTTAACTTTTTTGCTAGGTCTGTCACTGTGACTGTCACTGTCATCCCATTGCGTATCAATTTGCTTGAGTGGGCACCAGTAATGTCTCCATTGTGAGACTTGTTACTGTTTTTGGCACACCAAATACACCACGGGTAGCTTGCCAGGCTCTGCCGAGCTTGGAATTAAATTGTTGACAGTTACAAAAAGTTTGGATCCTATAAGAGACCTGCCATTTGAAAAGCTGTAGAGTACAATGGCTTTACCTTCTATTACAGAGTACTTCAACGATACAATTTTTTCTTTAGTTACCTACCAGAAACAACTCTGTGATCTATATCTAGAAATATTATCTTTTGGAGTACAGATAAAGTTTGTTCTCGACAAGGTTTGTTCTTTTTGATTTCTTCATTCTCTCATCTCACTAAATTGTGTTCTATTATGCTATTGTGCTCACTTGAACTTGGCAGGGTGCATTATGCAAATAAGTGCCTGCTTCATATGTATCAGCAAGTGAGATCTCCAAAATGTGTGTGCTAACTTGCTGATTCCAGTTAACCCCGACTGAACAAGAGACTACTCAAACATAAGCCAGAGAGATGTCAAGAGAGGTGGGAGACTGGGAGGAAATATTCTGTCAGACAAAGTTTCAGTTGCGAATGTGACAGTTTTAAAAGGTCCCTCAGTGTGCCGTGTTAAAATCCACAAAGACTGAATTTATGTATCCAACAACCTCTTAAACAAATCCATTGGTCACTAAAGCTCACCACACAGAAGGCGTTCATGGCCATGGCTCTGCAAAGCATGAATGCCTAATGAATTAAGGAATCAGTCTCCAGAACAAACACATAAGCAACCATTTTTTTTTCAGGGTTGTACCGTTAGTGAAGAAGTCTGATCTGTGGAATAAACTGGATTGGATTCAAACAGGTCCAACACACTGAACAAATGATCTTTGGAGATTACATTGCCTCACCTGTACAATACCTGTCGTTGTCTCTTTCTTTTCTTCTATTTATTCATTTTGGGCAGTTGGGGCCATGCCCAGAACAGCTCAGGGGCTGCTTTTGGCTGTGGCAATTCTGGGGGACCAGAATGTGGTGGTTGGGGTTAACCAAACTAGGCCACTTGAAAAGTGAGTGCTTTAATATCTATGCTGTCTCTCTGGCCCCACATTCTATTATTTGACCTTGGTTCCCTATGTGTATCTGAGTTAACAGATAATTCAAATATTATTATCAATAATCATCATCGATTTGAAATTATTAATTCAAAATAAAATTGGCCAAGCTGCTGTTTGCATTAGACAGAAGGAAACCCTGCCAGTGACAACAAAGTCTTAACCCCCCGGATCTGTGGCAGTGTCCAGTTTCACAGGGAGGGGAATTCAGCAACTTGGAAGAGAGAGATTGTTCTGGCCATGGGTCTAGCCAAGGTTACTGTGAGAATTCCTGAATCTGAGAATAGAAGGCTAAAGACAACTATCAAAGATATTTGATTCTGGAAGCAAAGTTAGTTTTGAAGTCATGTTATTTAAGAAAAACTCTTAACAGGGTCTGGGGGAGCTTAGCATGGCTGAGGCCCTGGGCTGGGTTCCCAGCATGACAGTATCCCCTGAGCACCACAAGGTTGTGGCTCCTATTTAGGAAAGAAAATGTCTGCTTTCGTGGCTGGCCTTGAAAGTGGACAAAGTGGTCCATGAGCAAAGGAAAACTGGTAACTTCTGGAAACTGAAACACTCAGGATACTACAGATGGTCCCTCCCTTCTTCCCACCCACCCAACACACACACACACACACACACACACACACACACTCCACAAAATTTAAGGGATTCAAGGAACAAGGGAAGCAAAGATAAAACCAGGCTGTTTGGCCTTTGCAGCTAAAAGCATAAAGTTGCCCAACTCTCCTGAGAATCAGCTTTAGATTCAGATTCTAATGAATGATTGTTATTATTATCATCAGAATGATAACAATAATAATAATAATAATCACTATCACTATCATCCCATTGTTCATCGATTGTTCGAGCAGTCACCAGTAACGTTTTCCTTTGTCCCTGTCACATACCAGTGCAGCTCAAGGTTTCTGCTTGCTCCAGGAACACGAAGAGCACGTTATTGTTACTGTTACTGTTTCTGGCATATCAAATAAGTCACGAGTAGCTTGCTAGGCTCTGCTGTGCAGACGGGGTATCCTCGGTAGCTTGCCAGGCTCCCCAAGAGGGACGGAGGCTTTTGAGGCAGCATCTGATCATTTTTACGGGTGTTCCCAGTCTACCGAAAGGAAACTTTTGGTCGACTGGTGTGTTGTAACAATCCACACGCTGACAAACATGCACTGCCTGCATCTCTGGGCAGCATTGTAATAGTAACAATGATAAAACAGTGAAGAAGCTAAAGGCTAGAGTGGAAACAAGAGAAGTCTTTCGGGGGAGGGATTTGTAGGGGAATCTCTGTTCTCTGTTTTAGGATGGGAGTAATAACTATGTTTACATGTTGTTGTTATGGTGCTCTTGATGTCGGTGGGCCCCACGGGTGACTTACGTGAAACAGGGAGGAAAAAGACGGTCACTTTCTCCCCAACGACCTCTACCACTTGGGACCCAGGGTTTACTGGGTTCTTGTCTCGCTGCGGAAAAGAATTTCAGGAGTAGATAAGCAATGAAGTAAACAGATTTTTTTTTGTGTTTTATTTTATTTTATTTTTATTTTATTCTTTTATTGAATCACCATGTGGAAAGTTACAAAGCTTTCAGGTTTAAGTCTCAGTTATACAATGCTCAAACACCCATCCCTTCACCAGTGCACATATTCCACCACCAAGAATCACGGTATACCTCCCCCCTTCCCCCCACCTCCCCAGCCCCCCACCCCGCATTGAAGTAAACAGATTTTATTTAGAGGTTTCTGCGGGAAGGAGGAAGGGATAAGTGGGAGAGAGAATAGTAAGAATAACGTGCTCAAAAGAGAACACGGGCTTCTCCAAGGGTGGAGAGAGCTCTACACACATCCTAGCACTGGACACGAAAGCATGAAAGTACACATCTCAAGGGGGGAGATGTGGGCGACACATGCGCTCGGGCACTGCATGTGCTCGGCCACATGGGCACAAGCAGCACATGGGCTCAGGCAGCATATGCGCCCTTCCTTTGTTCAAGGTGTCTTTTATAGGGTTTCTTCAACCTGCCCCCACGTGGGGTTTCTTCCCAGGTAAAAGTCCGTTGCTAAGGAGGTTACCAGGGAGCTTAGGAGTGGTGATGGTCTTCTTTAGGCTGGATCACTTTGTAATCAGATTAAGGGAGAGGTCTGAGAGTTTGAGGAATTTCATGGGGAGGGGTCCAGTCTCCTCAGGGTCTGTTGAAGGTCTTATCAGGTCTGTTTTCTGTATCCACAGGGTGGATCAGTTTTAGGATTCTCCTTCCCAGAGACTTTCTTAATCGTTTCCAAGGGCCTTTCCCTATCTACCTGCCTACATCACTCTTAGAGAGGAAAAAAGAATGGAGAGAAGAAACGATTTCTGGAAGAGGTGGGGGGGAGGGGGCGGGGAGTGTCAGCGAGATGGATGAGCATACAAGAAGCTCTATAGAGAAGCTCCATCTGGGGGACACTGAGGCATAAGGTAGGCAGATCCAGTGAGTGGCTGGAGACTGGTGTCTCCTTCAATCAAGTGCTTCCCATTCTTCGGAGAACTGATGTCTGTGTTCAAGGAGGCTCACGAGAGTACATGAACAGTAGAGTAAAGGGAAATCTCTAAAATAGGAAAAACACAGTCACAACAAAACCTTCCTATTTGCTTCTCTACCCTGACAGGTATTTCTAATCATTCCAGTGGGTTGAGAGAAGCAAAGGGTACTCATCTGTCAGGATGTTATCTAAATACTATTTGTGCATTCAGTTGTTACTGCAGAGAAAAGAACCTTGAGCCTCTTCACAAAAGGAAAAAGAAATTGGATTCCTCCCCCTTCTATGCCGGGGCAGGCGGGGCCCGACTTCTCAGGAGTGTAGATACTCCATTAAGATGCTAATTAAGTGCCTGTCAGGGAGAATTGTTTGCCCTCGCTCTCTCTTATCTGTTTCCTCCAGCTTTTGAAAATCTACTCTTTGGCTCCGCAATTTCAATTCACAACAAAGATATTCCTGGGAAAGCGCAAAAACCTCTGGCAGCAGCGAACAGTGCTTATGTTCACACAGGGTGGAACAGCTTTCCTTGAAGCTCCGGGCACCTCTGACTCTCCTATTTGAAAAGGAGGAGGAGTCACTTCCTAACAACCCGTAACCCTAGCCCATTCACCTTGGGGCGTGAAATACTCAGAATTTAAGTGTTATAAAGAGACGTCATTCATTGAGCAGATTGTGGGTTGTTTGTTTTGTGCTGCCAGGAAGCAAACCTAGGCTCACGTCTCCGGCACAAGCTTTACCAGGTGCTACAACCCCAACACATTCGCCTTGGTTTGGCTTTTCCTCTGGGGACGGAGTCACTCAAGGCTTACTCCTGGCTCTGTGCTCAGGGATCCCCTTTGGTGGTACATAGAGAATCAGATGAGGTGCCAGAGGTTGACCCCTTGCGAGGCAAATGGCTTACCATGTACTGTTTCTCTGGCTCTCAGCAACAAGTTTGAACCCAACCACCAAGGCCATCTCTTGCAATTCCTCATTGGCAGGAATGTTGGGCCCAATATTGGGGTTTTGAATTAGTATTTGAACTTTGATTTGGTTATTTGGGGCTGAGGGGTGGTCAACACATGGCAGTGCTCAGGGCTGAGTCCTGGATCCGTGCTCAGGGTCATTCCTGGCAGTGCAAAGGGGGGCCATATGGGATAATGGGATTGAACCCTGGTTGGCTGTGTGCAAGCTTATGTGCCTTACCTGTTGTCCTGAATCCCTCAACCCCTGAACCTTTAGAGTAAAAATGTGCCAGTAATTGCTGTAGATTCTCTGAACTCTGATACAGCCTGTTGCATTTTATTTTTATTTATTTCTATTGTTTTGGCCACACTCAGCCATGCTCAGGCTTCCTCCTAGCCCAGTGCTCAGGAATCAGTTCTGGGGGGTCCCGGGGGACCATATGTGGTACCAGGGATCAAACCCTGGTCTGCCGGGTGCAGGCAAGTGCCCTGACTCCTGTGACTATGCCTTCCGCCCTGCCCATTGCATCATTTTTGATGTGGTATGTTTTACTGTTTTTACTGTTTTGTCCTCACAGAGAATTGCTTCGAAGTTGCCATGTGAAATAGAATGTGTCTTCAGCAGGTACAAATATGCAAATATGGGTGTGTGACCCACAGAACAGAGTGACTGACCAAATAGCACAAGTGTGGGCAAAGAGAAACAGTGTGGGTGGATTTCTCTCTCTCTCTCTCTCTCTCTCTCTCTCTCTCTCTCTCTCTCTCTCTCTCTCTCTCTCTCTCTCTCTCTCTCTCTCTCTCCCCCCCCCCTCCCTCTGTCCCTGTGGGAGGAGCTTAATTTAACAGCTCATCTGGTATTCACTGGCCTGAGTCTGAGCGAACTTCCAGAAAATTCCACAGGAGGAGAGTAGCCCATCACAAATTTACCCCACAGCTTCATGTCCTGTGACTCAGTTGCACAGAACTAAGACAATGCAATGGGTTTTCAGCTCCTTGGGGACACTTGACTCACAGCCATCATTGAGAAGCACTGCTGAGTGTATCCCTTCCAAGCTCCGTGTTGCTTCTGGGTTAGGCTAACTCAGCCCCAAAATAACTCTCATGGAATCAAAATGAGGTTATCTATCTGACTCCTCTCTCTCTCTCTCTCTCTCTCTCTCTCTCTCTCTCTCTCTCTCTCTCTCTCTCTCTCTCTCTCTCTCTCTCTCTCTCTCTCTCTCCTTTCTCAATACATTCTCCAGACACCCACAGCAGTCCACATTCCTGAGATTGCCTCAGTCAATGGCACACATTTATAAAGCAGCAAATCGCACCATGAAATAAACGACTTTCTCCAAATCAACTTTCCAGCGGGCTCTGGTTTCCACCACACTCTAGGAAGGTTTCGTTAAAAACCAAAACAACTAAACGAAACACCTCCCACTACATCAAACGCAAAGTCAAAGTTGAAAGAAGTTCTCGGCTCCCTTGGCTTGCCCTGGCAGAGAGGAACCCTGGCAGAGAGGAAAAGGGTATTGTACCCTACACTAAATTCCAGCCAAGGAAAAATTTGCAGTGTGACAGATAGTCCATTATTTTTAGGGAGCTGTGTGTACCACATTTGAATTTTTTTTTCTATTAAAATGCATCAGAAACAGAGAGACCGTTTTTAAGCCACAGGGCTTCATATTTATATGCATTTCTTCTATTTTAAAACAAGTACTTCACAAACTTTATTTTTGTTTTGGGGTAAGGGGACTTGGGGCTACTCCAGGCTCTGTGCTCAGGAATCACTCCTGGTGCTGGGGTTGGGGACACCCTATGTGGTCTGGAGAGCAAACTAGTCCCAGCCATGGGCGAAGGAAGGACCTTAAGCCTTGTGTATCTCTTTGGCCTCTCTCCACATTTCTTAATCTCTTCCTGAGCCTGATTGGAAGATGGAAATGAAACCATTCCAACAGAAAATGTGCTTAACCCCATCGAAGCAATGGAAGAAAGCAAGTTTTGTATTTGGGTACCCACACAGATTTTCAGGCTAAAGTGGGGATGACCCTCTCCTCCAAATCTCTGGGTTCTGCTCATAGCTTGCCACATCTTCTCAACCTTGGTTGTGACATCAAGTCACTTTTGTCACTAAAGTAAAGCCAGTCTGTATGTCTATAGAAGAAAGCACTGCTCACACGTGCAAATGCCATGATTTCCACCTCTGCGCTCCTTTGGGTCTTTTTCTCTTATCAAATATCTCAGGAGGTGTGGTGGAAGAAGTTTCATATTAAAAAATCAACAGAGTATGTCAAATCTGATCTTTATGTCCTGGAAATGGAGCCCCGTAAACGGACTCAGGTTTAATAACTTATCAAGTTTCTATATGATCTTTTGAAATATGTTTGAAACAAGTGTCTTTAAAGACTTTTCATAGACAAGAGAACAGCCTTAAGGAAGATTCCAGCTGGTGTTTCTGGGTACCACAAAGCTGATCCCAAGGCAACAATACAGCATTGTTAGACACCCCCAAGGCGACATGAAAGCATCAGTGTGCTAAATCTTGTCAAAAACATTCCTAAGGAGAACAGTATAAATTGTATGCGATTCTCAGATCTTAGGAATAATTGTGGGAACTCTTACACTTTCAGAATGCCTCTATTTTGATCACAGAAAGTTTCCCTCCAAATAATTTAGAAATCCATAGGATCAAGCACAATGTTTTTTCTTTTATTAAATGAGCTAGATTGACAATTTTTAGTAATGTAGTTTTTACTTTGGCTTAGGTGTGAGGGTTACAATAGACTTTCGGTTTTTGGATACTGATGGGCAAAGTTTCTGCCTATCGTGCCACCAAAGTGCCATGAACTTCCCCCCATCTCTGTGTCCACTCTGGGCTTCCGTTCCTTCCCTCCCACCATGGTCACCATCTTTGTTGATCGGCAGTTCTGGTGTTGGTAATATTGTTCCCTCCCTTAGCATCACTCTTACATTCCAGGCCCTCCACCCATGTTCCTGTGCACTTCCTGAGAGCCTATTGGTTTCCATCCTTTTGCAACCCCCACCCCGACACACACACACACACACACACACACACACACACACACACATCCAATCTGGCACCCCAGGTCTGTGTTCTAGCATCCAAGCTTTTAAATGAACTTGATTTTGAAAAGAAGAGACAGTTTTCTTTATAACTGCAGGCATTTTAAAATATATAAGCATCAATCTCCAGGGAAGAAAACCCAGGATCTCAAGTCATGATGCCTTTCTTTTTCCTCCCTGGTATTTGCATTTTTTCAAATTTGTTTATTGTGGTGACTGTCACAGAACTGTCATAGCTCTATGACCCCCACCCACCCTTTAAATTGTTCAAGATACACTTTAGATCTTGTCTGGAGTGGAGATGCTATGTGAAGTTTGGAGAGTTTGAAACTAAATGAGGATAATTCTTGTCCTATGTGTGTTTTCCTAGTTTCTTACTATGGTGACTATCTTTGGGGGAAGTGGACATAGGACCCCACCCTGCAGTGCTCAGGGCCTATTCTTAGCTGGTGGTCAGAAGCAACTACTCTCAAAGCTGGGGAGGGGGAGCCACCCGTGGTGCTGGGGATCTAACTGGGGGCGATGCAGGCAAGGCAAGCACTCTAACCCTTGCACTGTCCATCTCTCTCTTATCTTTTATTCTAATAAAGGTCCTCGTTGTTGAGCTGATCTACTCAGGACCAGCGTGCTGAAAGACCACAGGAAAAGAAGAAGCTCAGACTAATTTTTGAAATACAATAAAAAATTTAAAATACCGGTAGGTCACAGATAAACTACAGCCAAGTCAAAGGAAAGTGGAATCATTTTGGGGCAAAATGTTGGCAAATTACTGGACAGGTAAGTTCTTAGTATCTGATGAATGGAAATGAATTCCCCTTTCTGCCTTACCGAGCAGGGAGGGATTGATAATAATTTTATTGGGTTATATTGCCATCATGTGGTATTAGGGAAAAAATGGAATCAATCATGTTCCAATTTACAGAAGCAGATAACATCTATTGGGAAGGTGATATTAAGCTCAAACTTTGCCTTTGCTTTTTCAAAAATAGAAGGAAACTCAAAATATATAATTAATCCATTTTATCCAAAATTGTCATATTCTAGTTTTAGTTCTTATTTTAGTATGAGGGAAAAAACTTATTTTTTTTGTTTCTTTATCAAGAGAACAAAACTAAGCCACACTGAGAAAAACAAATATCACATGATTTCACTCATATGTGGTATAAAGGGTAAACAAACAGATTAACTACATAAAAGCAAATGTTTGGACTATAAGAATAATTAATAGGGGGCTGGAGCGATAGCACAGCGGGTAGGGTGTTTGCCTTGCACGTGGCCGACCCAGGTTTGATTCCCAGCATCCCATATGGTCTCCTGAGCACCGTCAGGGGTAATTCCTGAGTGCAGAGCCAGGAGTAACCCCTGTGCATCATCAGGTGTGACCCAAAAAGCAAAAAAAAAAAAAGAAGAATTAATGGTTACCAGAAAGGAATGAAGGGGGAGGGTAAATACTTCTGAATAAAGGGGATAAATGTGTGGTGAAGGAGGGAACGGGACTTTTCAGTAATAATGTAGTAAACAAATGTTAATTTTCAATAGCGCACACCTGAAATCACATATAAAGTATAATGTAATGTTACTTCAATTTTTAAAAGAAAATAGTAAAAGGGTAGAAAATAGAACAATTTGACCCATGTTAAAAATGCACTAGTATGTCCATTTATTGTCTTAATTATTAATTCAATTATTTCTCTGGGGCCAGAGAGAGAGTTCAGCGGGTGGGACACTTGCCTTGAATGCAGCAAATATGGGTCTAAGCCCTAGCACCACCTCTGTTCCTTTTAGCCTCACAAGGAGTAATCGCTGAGAGCTAGAGGTATGCCCTGGACATAGCTCTCAAACCAGGAAAATTAAGATAAAAAAATTTTGATAAGGAATGAGGTATTTACATAGATACACATACTGATATGACAGAGTGAGTACAAAGCATCACTTATGAAATTTTTACCAAAAAGTCATTATCTCAGTCCTTTCATAATTAAACAACAGATAAACTGAGGAATATTTCTCGGAACTGGCTTTGAAAAACAAGCTGAGAAACTCACCAGATTAAAGGGGACTATAATATGATATGCCAAAAGCAGTAATAACAAGTCTCACAATGGAGACGTTACTGGTGCCTGCTTGAGCAAATCGATGAACAATGGGATGACAGTGATACGACAGTGTGACAGTGCGACAGTGCATAATATGCGACATTATAATGGATTTTGTCTTGGGGAGGTGGAAACATTCTTTGGCTACAACAAAATAATTGCGATAATCAAGGTAGTTTCTATTAAATCTATCTATAGATTAAGAAACAGTATTCTATCAATGTTAGTCTTTTTTAAAGTTTTGTATTTTATTTATTTATTTAATGCTTTTTAATACTCCTATGCTAGGAGTACCACGTCTCACTCAAGTGAGGGAAGGAATCCGGAGTTCTGACGCCTGTTGATGGTCAAGAATCAGGGACGCTGTCTCGTTTGCCAAGGCATCAAAAATCAGATGGGCTGGTCATGTAATATGATTCAGAGATGACTGCTGGACTAGAGCTGTTACCGACTGGATTCCATGGGACGTCAGAAGACCTTATGGCTGCCCACCAACTAGATGGTCAGATTTCTTTGTCAAATCCCTGAATGAAAGATTTGAGGCTCTTCCTGTGCCTGGAGCAAGCAGATATCATTGGGCTGCACTAGCACGCGACAGGGACAAATGGAGACGTTACTGGCGCCCGCTCGAGCAAATCGAAGATCAACGGAATGACAAGTGATACGAGTGAATGCTTTTTAATTGAGTCACCATGAGAATAGTTACAGGGCTTTCAGGATCAAGTCTCAGTCATACAATGACCAAACACCCATCCCTTCACCAGTGCACATGTTCCACCACCAATAACCCCAGCATACCCCCCACTCCCCCTCTGCCTGTGTGGCAGATGATTTTCACTTTACTCTTTCCTTACTTTGATTACATTCAATTTTTGACAGAAACTCACTATCATTATTTGGAGTTTTCCCCCCAACAGTCAGACCTGTCGAAATGGCATCATTAGATCGTATGTTTTCTGTTGTTGATAACAAAAAGCATATGATGTTGCACAGTCGTGAAAGCGGCTGCCCAGTTTTGGGATTCTGGTATTAAGACCAGAGGTATTTCTGCCAGCAGCAGCTGCATCCCGAGATTGGTTTGCGTGCCTCTGGGATCATGGCTGTTCAGGAGTGGGGAGCTGTTCCTGGGTGGCCGCTTGGGGTCTCATTTGAACAGGAAGCAGGGCTGGTTCTGACACCCCTTCCCCCCATCATAAGATTCTCCATGTGTCCCATCACTGCAAGCTCCTACCTCTCTGTCCAATTGGCCCTGAAAGGTGGTGATCGCCATGCTGCCACAAAGGGGAAAAGGCCGAAGGACAAAAACCCTTCCCCTCCCGGTGCTGCATGGGGCCGTAGTTTAGTTCAAAGTCCAGGAGTGTATCTGCCAGCAGCTGCTGGGTTTCTATGCCTCTGGGATAATGGTCACTCTGGGGTGGCGGAGCTGTTTCTGAGCATTTTTTATTTTGTATATCAGGAAAGGTCAAGGGCTTGGAGAGATGTCCCAGTCCCACATACCGGAGCCGTGTTAGTAGAAGCTCAGTGTCGCCGGGACTCCATCAGGAAAGGGCGTGTCAACGTTAGTCTTACCTGATAAACTAAACTGTGTTTATGTAAGTGGTTATGTAGGTCCTTGGCGTTAGGCAATGAACAGAAGTATTCATAAGGAAAGGATCACTATGGTAACGCTAAGGGAAGCAATAACACACAAAGGGAAGAGAATGGTATATGGTAAAGTGCTGCCACTTGAGGAATTTAGGTAAAAGGCACCTGCGAATTCTTGGTACTAGCAATGTTTTTTGTTAGTCTAAAATAATTTGCAAATAAAAACTCTTATAAAGAAGGAACAACATTAAGGCCAAATAGTACAGAGAGTAAAGAGCTTGCCCTCCATACAGTTGACCCAGGTTCAATCCCCGTCACCTCATATGATACCCCAGCACTGCCAGGAGTGATCCCTGAGCACAGAGCCAAGAGTAAGCCCTGAGCATAGTCAGCTGTGGTCCAAACAAAATAAAACACAATAAAAGAAACGTGTCAGACTAAAAACTTCAGTATCTTGTGTGGTTATGGTAACAAAAAAGATTATTTGGGGGCCAGGAAGATAGCACGGAGGTTAGAGTGCATGCCTTATTCGACCCCTGGTACAGCATGGATCCTGGAGTATTACAAGATGCATCACTACAAGCCCCCAGAGCACTGCTGGGATGGTCCTGATGTGAAAGCATCTAAAGCCAGAAAGTTTGGGTGCTGCAGGTGTAGGGTGTTGTGATAGCTCTCAACACTTTTTTAGGTGTTCTTCAGGATTTTTGGTTGGGGGGGCCACACCCAGCAGTATTTAGGGGTTATTCCTTGTTCTATGCTCAGGAGTAATCCTTGCTAGTCCTCAGGAATCTGGTGCCAGGAATTTTAATCAGGATTTTTACCTGCTATTTTATCTCTCTGGTCCAATCTCCCCCTACCCCTTTTGAGTTATTTGTCTCTATTACTGTCATAATTCTAAAATGTGTCTTCAATATGTTTCCCTTTGTAGGATAATTTTTTTTTCTTTTTGGGGTCACACCTGGCGATGCACAGGGGTTACTCCTGGCTCATGCACTCAGGAATTACCCCTGGCAGTGCTCAGGGGACCATATGGGATTCTATTGCTCCAGCCCCTGTAGGATAATTTTAATTGACCCATTTTTAAATTTTTTAAAACTAAATATATTCTTATTTGGCTAGCGCGATAGCACAGCGATTGGATGTTTGCCTTTCACATGGCCGACCCAAGTTTGATTCCTCCGCCCCTCTCGGAGAGCCCGGCAAGCTACCAAGAGTATCGAGCCCACGTGGCAGAGCCTGGCAAGCTACCTGTGCATATTGGATATGCCAAAAACAGTAACAATAAGTCTCTCAATGAGAGACGTTACTGGTGCCCGCTCGAACAAATCGATGAGCAACGGGATGACAGTGACAGTGACTAGTCATTTGACAATTCCCACAATTCCCCAATAAACATTAAAAAACCCGAAGTGCAGCTAGAAAAGTATTAGGAGCTATTACAAAACCCTACATTGGCTGTGCCCAATTTCCTGGGTTTATAAGGCCCTTGATATATGTGTCACCATATATTTTCAAAACCCCAAAGAAACACAAAAGCGCCACTTCCCCAGCATCTGCACCAGAGGCGTCTCCTCGGACCCTGAGCCACCCCACCTCCCCTAGTGTCATCCCATCCGCCCCTGAGCCACCCTTCAGCGCTGCTCGAGTTTTCTCCCTCTCCCAGGTTTCTGCCTCCCCCCGCCACAACTGGCACCCCACCCACACCGTGGTAGTGGGCCCATGAGCATTTAGATTGTTTCCCCTTTCTTGGCTAGTGTAAAGAATGCTACAGTAACATCGTTGTTTTTTTTTTTTTTTGCTTTTGGGTCACACCCAGCGATGCTCAGGGGTTACTCCTGGCTTTGCACTCAGGAATTACCCCTGGCAGTGCTTGGGGCACCATATGGGATGCCGGGGATCGAACCCAGGTCGGCCGCGTGCAAGGCAAACGCCCTACCCGCTGTGCTATCGTTCCGGCCCCAACAATAACATGGTTTTGTTTCTTGAAGTTAGTTGGTTTTGTGGCTTTTTTGTACCCAGAAGTGGGATAAAAACTTTATTTTTAAAAATTCATATCTTGATTAATCCCATTCTTAGTGATATTAACTTTGATTCCCTGGTTCAAGTGGGGTTTTGGATTTTTTGGGGGGTTCAAGTGTTACATGCCAAACTTCTACATTGTACAGTTATTGCTTTTTTTTTCCATGGGAACATATTTTGAATCTCTTAAATATTCTATTCTTTATCAAACTTTTATTTGTTAGATTTGCATTCATTGTGGTTATATTTGTAATCCAAAGCACAGATAGGGTGTTTTTTTTTTTCTTTTCCCTTTTTGGGCCATACTTAGGGACTATTTTGGCTTATTGCTCTGGGGAGCCTCTGGTTCAGGGATCAAACTGGGTCTCCTGCGTGCGAAGTATGAGCGCCAGCCCTTTGAACTATTTTTCTGGCTCATGTCACTTATTTTTGGTTGTAGCTCACTTTAGGTACTTTTACTCAATATTCACTTTAGGTCCTTCTATCCTTATTAAATTTAAGTTGTTAATCAGCAAATTTTTAATGTGTTGCCCATCTAAGAACTTTTACCATTTAATTTTATTATTTTTCTCTGAAGTAGCAAAATTTAATATTGTAGAACATACAATTTATTAATCAAGTATATATGGAGCGATAGCCCAGTGGGTAGGGCATTTGCCTTGCAAGCAGACAACCCGGGTTTGATTCCTCCGTCCCTCTTGGATGGAGATCCCAGAAAGCTACCAAGAGCATCCTGCCCGCATGGCAGAGCCTGGCAAGCTACCTGTGGCATATTCGATATGCCAAAAACAGTAACAACAAGTCTCACAATGGAGTGCCCGTTCACATTACTAGTGCCCGTTCGAGCAAATCAATGAGCAATGGGATGACAGTGATACAGTGATATTAAATGTCAGTAAATACATATGAGAACTATGAGAAATATCAGTAAATAAGATTAAAAAAAGGACTAGATAAATGGCATTAATGGATTAAAAATTAAGATTCTCTTAAGGATCCTAATTCAGATTCTGCTACTAAATCTCTTGCCAAATCTTAATTCTTTTACTCCAAGATGGCCTCCTAAATTTTCTGTCCTCTCCGCTGACCAGAGCCAATGCCTGCCTCTCCCCTCTCACTCTTATCCCGGGTAGCAGATAACGTCACCAAGAACTACCACCTGCTCCAGACGCTGAAGGGGCAGATACACCACAATTCCGCTTTCTAAGAAGCCCCTAGTAGCAAGGTTGCCCAATGCTTGCAACCTAGAGTTTCTCTCTAGGATCGGAGAGATAGGACAGCAGGTGGGGCATTCGCCTTGAACATGGCCAGCCTGGGCTCAATCCCCCAAACACTGCCAGAAGGGACCCCTGAGCACAGAGCCAATAGCAACCAACCCCTGACCACTACCAGGTATGACTCTCCCCACCCAAATATAAAATTAAAAAGTTGCTCTTTAAGAATACAGATGAAAACAGAAGGTAACAGATGAAAACAGACGATAATGCATGAAGAATTAAGAAATGTCAAATGAAGTGATCGCCCACCAACCTCAACCTGCTTGTTTCTTTGTTTGTGGGCCAGACCCAGCAATGCCCAGGAGATACTTCAGGGTCTACACTCAAGAATTACTCCCGGCGGGGCTGGAGTGATAGCACAGAGGGTAGGGTGTTTGCCTTGCATGCGGCCGACCCGGGTTCGAATCCCAGCATCCCATAGGGTCCCCTGAGCACCGCCAGGGGTGATTTCTGAGTGCATGAGCCAGGAGTGACCCCTGTGCATCACCGGGTGTGACCCAAAAAGCCAAAAAAAAATAATTACTCCCGGTGGTGCTCAGGGTATCTTATGGGATGCTGATGATCAAACCCAGGTGAGCTGCTTGCAAGGCAAGTACCCTATCCACTGTACAATCACTCCAGCTCCAAGAAATGTGTGAACTTTATAGACTTTTTCTTTCTTTCTTTTTTTTTTTGCTTTTTGTGTCACACAGGGGTTACTCCTGGCTCTGCACTCAGGAATAACCCCTGGCAGTGCTGGGGGACCATATGGGATACTGGGAATCAAACCCACGTTGGCTGTGTGCAAGGCAAATGCCCTACCCATTATGCTATCACTCCAGCCCCACTTTATAGACTAGTTCATACTTTGTATGATCTCCTTTGATCTCCAAGGACCTGAGACTTTTCATTGATAAGGTGTTTATAAATCAGAGAAGCATGTTGATTGCTGAGACCAAAAATTCTTGTCTAGTGGTAAGGCTCACAATTTCTACCCCTGCCCTCATAGCATTTTTTTTCTTTTTGGCTTTTTGGGTAACACCCAGCTATGCACAGGGATTACTCCTGGCTCTGCACTCAGGAGTTACTCCTGGCGGTGCTCAGGGGACCATATGGGATGCTAGGAATTGAACCCGGGTCGGCCATGTGCAAGGCAAACACCCTACCCTCTGTGCCATTGCTCCAGCCTCCCACCCCCATAGCATTTTTGTATTCAAATAAGGAGAGGATTGTGCTTCACTAGACACATTTAGATCCAGTGAGTGAAAGTGCTTCCACGTAAACAGCATTGGCATCGATGTCTGGGAGGGAGGTGCTTCGTCTTATGATGTTGCTAGAAGATCTTTGCACTCTTATGTTTGTAGGGGACACTCCAGTGGACGGTGGACTGGAGATGGGCAGGCCTTGGAGGGGGAGGCAGAGGACAATGTGGCATCAGCAGGTGCCCCAGAGGGCATTGCCTGCCGTCCTGGGACTCCAGCCGTGCCCCCGACCTCTCTGAACCTCAGTTATAGCATCTGTCGAGTGACGGCTTCCGGTGTAACAAAGACCTCCCTGCATTCTAAGCTTGCAGCCACAGGCCAACACTCATGGTCTGTATGATATGAAGTTTGCTAAATTCTCACGTAGAAAGAACGCTCCAGCAGCAGACGGCTGGAGAATCATTTAGTGCTTCTACCTTAAATGCCAGATGCTTTCTCTCATCTGTCGTCTATAGAGTAACAGGAGAAGGGAACGGAAGGCATCAAAGGACCGCGAGCCTTTGGCCCTGGATCACAGAAATGAGAATGCCACAGAAGGGGACAAGTTGGTGCATGGGGGTAAGGAGGAGGCGGGCTGCAGGTAACATCAAGACACGGATCAAGGGTCTTGGGCCCTTGGGGAGAATGTACACCCAAACCACAAGAATCAGCTATATTCGGGTCATGTGACATGAAGGACAGTAATTACATTTCTAATAGAATGAGTTTCCCAGTGAGTGGGTGGGCGGTGGAAGGGGGTCCTGGGTCCTGGGTCCTGGGTGAAGGGATGCTGGCACCAGAGGAGGGCTCAGGGTCAAGCGAACGTCTGGAACTTTATAAATCCTGGTGTCTAAATTAAAACTTGGTGGGAGGAGGTTTCAGTCTGTGATTTGGGAATCTAACGACTTACCTGCCACCCTGGCCATCCATCCCATACACCCTGTTTTCTATAATAATAATAATGATAAGTATAAAGACTCACAGGTGCGCAAACACCATCATATGGCGATCATGTAATGCCCCCTGGTGGCGGAAGTTCGAAGCACACCCTTTCTCCTTCCGGGGGCTGTGACGTTTGCAGACAGGCTCCCCCTGTTCTTGGTCGTGTCCTTAGTCCGGCCTTTCACACGTTCTTAGATCTTTTCTGTGCATTTACTTTGAGGCATTCATTTTTAGTAGTTAACTTGGCAGAATCTTAGTTACTTCACCCAATTGGAATACTTAATTTTCATAAAACTTTTTAGATAATGGAGCAATAGCACAGCCAGTAGGGCATTTGCTGACCCGAGTTCGATTCCTCCATCCCTCTCGGAGAGCCCAGCAAGCTACCGAGAGTATCTCACGTGCAAGGCAGAGCCTGGCAAGCTACCCTTGGAGTATTCAATATTCCAAAAACAGTAACTATAGTGGGCTTCATGCCCCTGACCCTGAACACGACAAGGACAAATGGAGACGTGACTGGCGCCCGCTCGAGCAAATCGATGAGCAACAGGATGACAGTGATACAGTGATACAGTGAAATTGGTTTCATCTTATTTCTTTAAGATGGATGGGTTTTATTGGTGATTTAGGCATTCACGTACCTTACAGTGTAGTGGGAAAATTATAGGCAGTGCTGGGAGATGGATGAGTCAAGGGCTGGAGCACTTGCTTCATATGTGGGAACCCCAGACTCTTCCCCCGATACCACAGGGTCCCCAGCACTGCCTCAGCATAGATATAAAACTAAACAAGATGAAAATCAGAGGCAGCCTAAAGCAAATTTTTAAAAATACTGGAGATGATCTCTATTAATATTTTTACTGATAAAAATCAATCAGCGGTAAGCTGATTCACATCTTTTATGTGACTGCTATACAAAGCAATAGATAAATTCTACAGTTCACAGGATTATTGTAATTTTTAATTAAAATTTTATTTATTTTTGGTTGGGGGTAGCATCTGATGGTGTTTTGGTTGGGGGTAGCATCCAGCTTTTTGCTTGGGGGTCACTAATCGTGGCACTGCTTGGTGCAGGCGCGTGGTACCAGGGATGACAGCCAGCCTTACAGAAGGCAAAGTGTGTATTCGAGACCGTTGGCCCCTTTCATATATACTTGTGTTTCTCTTTCAACATGCCATGGGAACTAACTAGGTGATGTGGGCGGCTCCCTAGCGCCATGGGGATTTTTTTCATTTGTTTTGTTTAGAGGGTGTTTTGTTTTGTTTTGTTTTATTGCTCCTGTTTATAATTTTTTCACTATTTTAAAAATGAATGATCCACTCATACCCCGGGGTCAGAATCACTCTGAGACGTGCCAAGAAGACGCCCTTTCCTCAAATCATGCAGTCCTGGCAGGTTCCACGTCTGCCGGGACACCGTGACAACCTTGTCTTTAGGGCGATGGTGTAAACTGCTCAGATCTGAGCACTGGAGTGGGAAAGACTCCCGGGCAGGTGTCCTGCCAGGTGTCATCTCAGATGACAGCTCAAATGCAGGGCACTGGGCTACGCGACCGCTCCTGTGGGCAAAGCAGTTTAGTGGGCCCTGCAACCCGCCCCATTGGGTCACATTTCCAGGAGGGGAAATGGGCTAAAACTCTGCCTTCACTTCTGCTTCCAGCAGTTTTCCTCGTCCTCGGTTTACACTTCCCCATAGCCAGGCAAAGAGAAATCCTGTTCAACGCTCTTCTCTCCTGAAACCAAGTGACTAAACTTCAAGACATGACACCTCAGTGAACTGTTCTGTGTCTCAGTTTCTCCATCAATAAAATGGGAATAATGACAGAGCTTAGTACATTATAAGCTTGTTATAAGGATGAGAGCCAGCAATTACGGAGTAAATTACTGAGTGAAGGAGAACAGGTGGACGACTACCTGCAGCCCCGAGCACCCCGTTATTAACTCAATCACCAGTTGCTGTAAGCAAGTGGTAACATACTGGAATTTTTATGGAGTATGAACACTTGCACTCATTAAAATTTGTTTTCCAGATAAACAGCGTCAAAGAGTGCTCACCCACACATACCTTCATCTCCCCCAGCCCCACCCAGCCCTGTGCAAAAGACTAGGTGGGAAAATCATGTTAAGGACAATTAAACCTTCTAGGAGTGATGGGTCCTCACTTCCAGATAGAGGCACAAAAGACCAAGTTTCCTTTTGTTCTTCCTTTCTCGTCTCTCCAACCCCACGCCTTGCAGAGAGAAGCAGGAAATAGCAATTTTAAATTTTTTTTAAGATTTTATTGAATCACTGTGAGATAGTTACAAGCTTTCATGTTTGGGTTACAATCTCACAATGATCAAACGCCCATCCCTCCACCAGTGCACATTCCCCACCACCAATATCCCGGGTATACCCCCCTTTCCCACCCTCCCCCTGTCTCTAAGGCACACAATATTCCCCATACTCTGTCTCTACTTTTGGGCATTATGGCTTGGAACACAGACACTAAGAGGTCATCATGTTTGGTCCATTATCCACTTTCAGCATGCATCTCCCATTTTTTTTAGTGATCCCTTCTCTATTCCATCTGCCTTCTCCCCTCCACTCATGAAGCAGTCTTCCAGCTATGGGGAAATTCCCCTGGCCTTGTATCTACTGTCCTTGGGTTTCAGCCTCATGTGATGCTACCCTACACTCCACAAATGAGTGCAGTCCTTCTATGTCTGTCCCTCTCTTTCTGACTCATTTTACTTAGCATGATACTCTCCATGTTTATCCATTTACAAACAAATTTCATGACTTCATCTCTCCTAACAGCTGCATAGTATTACATTGTGTAGATGTACCAAAGTTTCTTTAACCAGTCATCTGTTTTAGGGCACTCGGGTTGTTTCCATATTTTGGCTATTGTGAACAGTGCTGCAATGAACATCTAGGTACAGATGTCATTTCTACTGTGCTCTTTTGCATCTTCGGGATATATTCCCAGAAGTGGTATTGCGGGGTCATATTGGAAGCTCAATTTCTAGTTTTTGAAGGACTGTCTATATTGTTTTCCAGAAAGGCTGGACCAGTCAGCATTCCCACCAACAGTGAAGGAGCGTCCCTTTTCCCCCCACATCCACGCCAGCACTGGTTGCTTTTGTTCTTTTGAATGTGTGCCAGTCTCTGTGGTGTGAGATGATATCTCATCGCTGTTTTGATTTGCATCTCCCTCATGACTAGTGATGTGGAACATTTTTTTCATGTGCCTTTTGGCCATTTGTATTTCTTTTTTGAGGGAACTTTTGTTCATTTCTTCTCCCCATTTTTTGATGGGGTTGGAGGTTTTTTTCTTATACAATCCTACAAGTGTCTTGTATATCCTGGATATTAATCCCTTATCAGATGGGTATTGGAAATAGCATTTTAACACAGCATTTGAAGGGTCATCTGAGATGACACTTGGCAAGACATCTGCCTCTGGGAAGACGAGAGTGCGGGTGTGCGGTCTGACGATAGCCACTCCCAGGAGCAAATGGCAATTTAGGGATAGTCGAAGAAATAAGTAAGTGGAAGATGGAATTTCTCTAGTTTTGTGGAAGGAATTTATGTACTCCCTCTCTGACTACAAGAAAATATAATGTAAGAGCGAAATGACATCTTACTTGTGCTTTAAACCTAGATAATTAATCATAAGGGCTAGAGCGATAGTACAGCAGGTTGGGCATTTGCCTTGCACGTGGCTGACCCAGGTTCAATTCCTCCATCCCTCTCAGAGAGCCAGGCAAGCTACCAAGAATATCCTGCCCGCACAGCAGAGCCTGGCAAGCTACCCGTGGTGTATTTGATATGCCAAAACAGTAACAAGTCTCACATGGAGATGTTACTGGTACCTGCTCGAGCAAATCTATGAGCAATAGGGTGACAGTGTCAGTGACAATTAATCATAAATATTACAATTTATATAGTTATTAAATACTGACGGCATGGAAATTCTAGGATGGAAATTAACCTAAAAGCAGTAGCTTTATTTGATCACTAGATGGCGCCATAATGCCAGCTAACGCGCCACGCACGTTTTCATTGACGCAAGTGTTTTAAATTTAATTTTGGTTTATTTGTGAAATGCAGAGATAATACTAACAGTTAGTTGGGCCCGTTCTAGCTATCACTATCCACTCACACCAAGCCACTTCTGTTCCATGTCAAAGAGGAACCGTCATATAATTCCCAAGGACTGCTAGCCAATTCTTCTTCTCCACTGTCTAGGGGAGGGTCTAGCTGAGCATTGTTTTGGATTCTGAATAAAGCAGCATTTCTCAATCGGGGCCGTAGCAGGAAATTCCTGGGGTGGTCAGAGGAGAAACTAATGCAAGTGTGGAGCCTAGCACAGGTTAAGGAGGTTACCTGGTAGACTGGGAGCTGCAGGAAGGGAGTCAGCGTGGAAGGGACCCAAAGTCGGAAAGAAGATTGAAAGCCAGTGACTTAGAGGACAGTACTCAGTGTCAGGAGCCACTGATGTTCTCTGCAGACGAGGGAAGATGTCCTTGCAGCTAGAATTCACTTAGATGGCCCCAAAGGACTCCCAAAGGCATCGGTGCGTGGACAAAGGGCAAGTACAGCGCTCAGGAGACCCTCCGAGGCCCCCCGCGCGCGCTCTGCTTGCCCTGGCAACCCGGTAAGCACCTGCACGGGGCACGTTTGCTAAGGTCCCCTGGTGTCTGGCTGGCCCCCCGAGTTCCTGAAGCCGCCACTGCACGGATCCTTCTCTTCCCCCCGCTTTCAAAGAGTAAAACATTTCTTCCCCCTCCTGGGGATAAAGGAAAGAGGAAGAGAGAGGATGACGGCCAGGGCCTGGGCTTGTCCAGCCTTGCAAGGAGCAAAGTGCACATCGCAGGAGCTGGGGCCACGGAGGGGCAGAGAAAGAAGTCTGGAGAGGCAGCCCGGGGTGGGCGTCTTTGCCTTCCCGGGGTCTGCAGAGCCTAAGCAGAGCCGGGTGCGGCCCCCCCAAATCAAGAACGAAATTAAGAGTCAGCACGTCAGGGGAAGATGCGCGCGAACGCCGGATGCAGATTCTCTGGGGAGTCACGACCTGGGTGGGCGCTGAGGCCAGAGCTGGGCTGCAGCAGCTCAGCGCTGCATCTGACGCCCCCCGGGCTCCCCCAGTCCACGCGGCGCCACGTGCCAGTCTCCAGCGCTCGCGCATGCGCACGAGGGGGCTGCAGGCGGGCTGGGAAGGCCACTGGGCCCACCTGGCCCCGGAGCCCGGGAACTCTCGCGAGACTTCCCCCGCGCGGGGTCTCATGTGTGCACTCAGCCCTTCTAGAAGTTTAGGGAAGAGAAGCAGGGGCTGCAGCCGGCCTCGAGCGCCCTGCTGCCCATGAAGGCTGGAGGCGAGCCCGATGGGATCTGCGCGGGTGGAAAAAGGGAAAGAAAAATGATGGAAATAGAACTGTTTCTTGGAAAAGTAGAAGGCAGAGGTTGGGGGTGCAGCGGGACGGGTTAGGGTGCAGCCTGTGCATGCCGGAGCCTTTGCATGCCGGAGCCTGTGCATGCAGGAACCTGTGCATGCAGGAGCCTTTGCATGCAGGAGCCTTTGCATGCAGGAGCCTTTGCATGCCGGAGCCTGTGCATGCAGGAACCTGTGCATGCAGGAGCCTTTGCATGCCAAAGCCTTTGCATGCAGGAGCCTTTGCATGCCGGAGCCTGTGCATGCAGGAACCTGTGCATGCCAAAGCCTTTGCATGCAGGAGCCTTTGCATGCCGGACCCTTTGCATGCAGAGGCCTGTGCATGCTGGAGTCTGTGCATGCCAAAGCCTTTGCATGCTGGACCCTTTGCACGCTGGAGCCTTTGCATGCCGGAACCTTTGCATGCCAGAGCCTTTGCATACCCGGGCCTGTGCATGCCTGAGTCTATGCATGCCGGAGACTGTGCATGCTAGAGCCCCAGTTTTGAACTCCGGCACCATTGGCCCCCGGAGCACAGATGGCAGTGAACCCCCAGCGGGGAGCAGCCCCCAACCCAGTGTAACCACCCCAAACATAAAGAATCCAACAAAACCCTTATTTGGTCCTCTGATGGGTTGAGGTGAAAGACAGCCGCAATATCCGTGATCAGGGAAGGACCCCCCCCAAACCCTGCCGGATTACATGTAAATCGAGATAAACTTTCTATTGAAGAGTCCTGTGATTTGTTTTAAAAATGTGGAAAAATAGACACGCTCTTTGATTTAGGATTTACACTGTTATTTACACAGATGAAACAATTACCCTGCGGTGATAATTATGCATCCATCCCTCTAAGAGGAAAAGATGTCTATTAAAAGAGCTTATCTCAAATGTAGGCATTCACTCCTGAAAAAAAATGAGAAAAAAGGGCACAATTAAGCAGCCTATTTGGAAAATTGTGTAGGGTTGGGCTAAGGCCCGTGAGAGAGCACTTGCCCAGAGTTTGGTCCCCAGCATGGCAAGAAAAAGGATGGTATGATCTCTGCCTGCTTTTTTGTTATCAAAATGATGTAATGTGATCATATTTGGCACTGGGCGTTGGTTCAAGAAATAGTGTGAGACAACAAAGATTGACACTGAATATATACTGTAAAAAACTAAAGCATGCCAACGGGCGTGTGCACTCGCGGGCTCTCTGGGCAGCTCTGTCTCACTGCCCGTGTTCGGTGCTCTGGAACCGCTGTGTATGGGCTGGATCAGGACGGCCGTTGGCCAAGGACAGGCGAAGGAAGAATGAGGACCAAGCTGGTTGCTGATTAGTTACCGTTTATTCAATCTTCCATCTTTCTCATCTCCCGCACTCCCAACTCCGTCCTCTCTCTGGATCTATTGCAGCCCTCCCCTTCTCTTGTCTTTCTCCTCCCTTTTTCCTCTCTCCCTTTGCCCCTAGGTTACACACTGCCAGGTAGAAAAATCAACATAAGAAAGCCTTTCCTGAGGGCTGTCAGGTTCAAAGGGAACACAACCTAGGGGCATTCCAAAGCCCTTCCAGACTGCCAGTAGGCAAGATACCTCTTAAGGGTTTTTTTTTCCTCTCCATATTCCAAACACTCATTAACATCTTAATATTAGTTATTTTTGTATGGACATAGCAAGAGATACATTGAGGCTTGCAAGGCAGCTCTCCTGGCAACATCTTGCCACAGACTCAGACCACAGCACTCAGACCAGATTAATCATTCCTCACCCTAGCAGGGTCCACATCTAGTTATCACTGTTTGGATCATGACAACATTTGTCCATGATCAAGCTCTTAACTTATAGTTAAGCATTAGGCACTTTGGCCAGGCCCATCTCGATGCCAGGGTAGCACACAACTCACCGCTTGCCCTGGGTCCTTCTTGTCCCTCGTCGGAACCCTGCTTTTGGGGGTGCTAGGAAGTAAGGGCAGCTGAGGCTTAGGTCCAGAGAATAGATGCCCAGGAGGAAAATACCATGTAGAGTCAAATGACTCCCAGGTTACAAAAGCATGGCATTTGCTAAGTCTTCCTGTGTCCATACAAAAAGGACATGGCTCTGAATAAACTATGCAAAGGACTCAAGGAGAAGAGAAAAACAATATTTAAAGTCAACAGAACACTAAGAAATAAGTTACAAATAGGGGGCTGGAGCGATAGCACAGCGGGGAGGGCGTTTGCCTTGCATGCGGCCGACCCGGGTTCGAATCCCAGCATCCCATATGGTCCCCTGAGCACCGCCAGGGGGTAATTCCTGAGTAAAGAGCCAGGAGTAACCCCTGTGCATCGCCAGGTGTGACCCAAAAAGCAAAAAAAAAAAAAAAAAAAAAAAAAGAAATAAGTTACAAATAAACACAGAGGAATGGGAGCACTGTGATGGGAGTAACCCAATAAATCTAAACAACCTGAGGCTATGTTATCCTACAATATACAGTATAAAAATGTTTCTCTTTCAAAAGAAAATTAATATATATATTAAAAAAGACCTTCAAAATTCATTGCCCAAAGGGCCAGGGGATGATGTAAGTGGTATGTGTGAGACGCTGAGTTTGATCTGCAGCACCAGTGACCTCTGAGCAGCACCTGTGTATCCCCAGCAGGGAGAACCAACCCACCCCCTCCAAGCCCGCCTCCCAAAAAATCATTTCCCAAAATGTAGTGGTTTTCTTTAGGTGGTAGCATTTTAAGTAAATATTTCAAATATTAATTTTTCGTAACAGAATGTTTTACAATAAAAAATGGACTTTTTAGTGTAAAAATAAATGGCCAGGAGGCCGGAAAGGTAGTACAGTGGTTAGGGCTGCTTTTTTTTTTTTCCCCAGGGAATCAAATATGGTCTCCGGAACTCCCCAGGAGGGACTCCTGAGCTAAGAGCCAACAGCAGGCCCTGAGCACCTCTTGGTGTAGCCCCCAAACAAATAAGTGGCTGGTTTGTATGTAAGTACCTGAGCCCCACAAAACTTTAAACACGGCAGTCTGTTTGATAGTCCTGTCTCCCCACTTCCCTTCCAGGAATCAAAACAGGAATGATTGAGTTTGAAGGCTGCAGAGGGGGATAGAGTCCCTGACTGCATCATGGACCTTCAGTACTTAGGGCAGGCTTCTCTCCAGCACTCGTCTTCAGGAAAGGCGCAGAGAGCAGCTGAGTGCCAGGCTGACACAGACCACGAGCAGGGGGCCAGTTCCTGGACCAGCATTTCAGTCGTGATCTATCGAATTAGTTATATTTAAGCACAGAGTCCTCATGGCAGTTCAGGTCAAATGGGACCTTCCTTCATTAATTATTTTTCTCCAGATTCTTTATCTCTTAATTGCATTTTAGAAGCAGAAGAGATCTGAATTTTTCTTGTACCCAGGGTTCAAGAATAACCAGGGACTTCCATTTCTTGTTTTAGGAAATTATTACTATTAAGTCAAATTCTCTTGGTATAAAAAAGTCATCACTGTCATCCCGTTGCTCATCGATTCGTTCAAGCGGGCACCAGTAATGTCTCTCATTGAGAGACTTATTGTTACTGTTTTTGGCATATCCAATATGCACGGGTAGCTTGCCAGGTTCTGCCTCACGTGCTTGATACTCTCAGCTTGCCGGGCTCAATGAGAGGGGCGGAGAACTCGAACTCGGGTCAGCAGCGTGAAAGGCGAAAGCCCAACCTCTGTGCTATCGCTCCAGCCCTTATGAAAAAGTAGATACATATTTTTTAAAATCCCAAACTAGCATATAAGCTAGCAAGAAATCTCTCAGTCAAGCTCTCGTATAGTTGGAGGCAAAGTATAGCCCATACATACACACAAGGTAAAAAAAAAAAAAGGTATTTCTGGGTACTTTAAACATGAATGATGGCAGGTTTGCAAGAGAAAAGTTTCCTGAAATGTGACGGTGATTTTTTTTTTTAGACAACTGTTCATTTTGTGATACACATTTGAAAATATTACAACACAACAACCCCCTTTATGTGATTAAAACATGGGGGAAACGTGACCAGGTCAGTGGGGGAATAACAGCTTACAAAAAGCACTTGGGTGATTTGCTGAGCATATCGGTTGGTCGGTTGGTGGGGGTGGGGTGGGGGCAGGGATGACCCCCCTACTTTCAAAGTCTTCCCCTCTGTAGCTGTGTTAAGAACTGACATGGTCCTTTTATGCATGTGCTCCCAAGAAGTGCTCCTTTCAAATCCCAGGTAAGATCGTTTCCAGATTTCCTGCAACTTGGCTTCTCGAACAAGAGGACGTTTCCCAGCTCTCCAGAGCACTGCCGTTTCTCAGCGCGCTGAGCTGCCTGTTCCTGCTGCTCTTCAGACGTCTGTGGGTGTGACCCCCTTGCTGACAGCTGTGCTGTGGATGGAGCCAATGTCCCACTTTTAGCTGCTTCCAGCTTCAAAGTCGCTCCGAGGGTTTTATTCATCAACTACTGCTTCTGGGCAGACTCTCTGAAGCTCCTGCGTTCTTCTGCTTTGATTTTGTAAAACTGGAGTGTGAAGACCTTCTGCCTATCCTTAAGTGTTTCTGTGGCTTCATGTTTTCGACCGTTTCCTCTCTTTCACACAGCGATTTCATCTTCGGACTCTCAGAACTTTATGTCCCATTTAAGTTTCCTCTTTTTTTCCTCATTTTTCCCCACCACGAAGTTCTGGTTGCTCCAAGTATCTTATTTCTTTTATTATTTTTTAAGTTAAAATATTTTTGAAAATAAAACATTTTGTTCCTTCTGATATATTTTTTTGGGGGCAGCACACCTAGTGGTATGCAGGGTCACCAGGGCAGTTCCCAGCTCCATGTTTGGGAGGTCACTCCTTGCTCTGTGCTTGGGGTAGCATGTGGTGTCAGGGATGGACCCAGGGACTCCCCTTTGCACCATCTGTCAACCCTCACAGGGTCTTGCTTGTTCTTCATCTTTTCGCCATTACTTGACACGAGTCCATTCAAAAGCCTGGATTCTTCACTCCTCATTACGCCAGGGTTCTAGAATTTCGCTTTAAATAGATATGTAGATGCCCCTTTCCCTTGCCTTGAGAAATTTTTGCTCCTGTCAACTTATGTGCAGACTTTCCTTGACTTCAGGCACTTTCTTCCATGGACTATGTCCCTGGATACTCGTTTCTCCTGTCTTTTGTTGGGCCGTATCTTTCCTTCAGTCTCAGTTAACAGGTGGCCGCGCCACCAGGCTTAGCTCTCAGCATCTCGTGTCCGGGAAAAATTCAAGCGCGTGTGATGGGAGACAGGGATGTAATGAGGCAGGTGTGCGGGCCCTAAATTCCCCAGGTTCTTTCTTGGTGACACGTTTATAACCACCATAATTCCTGCCTCCTCCATTTCCCCCGAGTTCACCTGAACCCAGATGAGAAGCAGCCTGGAAGCAGGATCCACATGAAATGTCCAGGTCCTGGTGAAGAGGAATGATAGTCAGCAACTACGGGCGAGGCCAGAGCTTTGTCCCCAAAGTCCCCCTCCCTCGCGATCACCAGCCCAGCAGTCAGGGGAAGGGCTCAGAGACCCAAGGATGCTCAGAGGCCGCCGTGTGAGTTCCTGAGTTTCGGTGATACTGGACCAGCCCATCCCGAGTTCCTCCCCGAGGGAGTGCTCGAGGGGGTCACGTGGCACTGGGAATGACACTCGGGGCCTTGCGCACGAAGGCGGGTGCCCCAGACTCAGATTCTTCCCGGCCTCTCAAGACTGCGTATTTTGCAGGAAACAGAGATGCCGCGTGCCTACATTCAGGGTCTGGTGAAGCAGCTGTCTTCAGTGGGGGGTTGCCTGGATAATCTAGCCCGGGGGGGGGGGGTTGGCTTAGCATATCTGCAGAAAGTGCTGGGGAAAATCCCTTTCTCATTGCATGCTTAGAGCCACCTCCGCGTTTTCAGAGGCAATATGAAGTAGCTCTTCAAACCTTGAAGACATTGCGCCAAAATAAAAATAAATTGATAATGAAGTAAAACAACCAAATGTGTCATTTTCAGAATGAAGTCATAGGACTGGCAAAAGATGTGATTTTTTTAATTTTAAAAGCATGCCATATGCTAGGTAGATTCTTAAAAAAATTAACTTTCTGGTGCTCTATATCCCCTCTGGCAGATATGTACACACATATGTATGTGTATATATATTAATTATATGTTTAGTCTAGCTGGCTTCGCAGAATACCAAACGAAATGAAATATTTCCAATATCTGTAGGATTGCCAGAGGATAACCCGACTTAGATGCTTCTCCAAAAGGAAGTAGAAACCGAACTTAACAGGACTTAAGAAAAATTATTGTGAGGACTTTTAAAAACATCCTGGGATGTGGAATGATAACACAGTGGGTAGGGCATTGACCTTGCATGTGGCCCACCCAGGTTCGATCCCGGGCATCCCATATGGTCCCCTGAGCACCGACGGGGGTAATTCCTAAGTGCAGAGCCAGGAATAAACCCTGAGTAAACCTTGAGCATTGCTGGGTGGGACCCAAAAAAGCCAAATAAATAAATGAAAACTTAGAGGAAAGAATTGCTCACAGACTATATGTGCATTAGAGGAACATTCAGTATCTTCCCTCGGCTTTCTTGGGGTGAAGTTTTCTTGCAGTTGCTTGGGCGTTGTTCAGGCCCAGTGAGACTTCCTTCACGCTCATGTTGGTCTGAAGCCTCCTCTGTTCAGGCGCTTTCCAGCGGGGTCCTGCTAACAGGGACGGGCTGCTGTGCCCATACTGAGAGGTCCTCTCCCACCCTTGATGGCAAGGGACTCAGCCCTTGTTCCCCACTGACCTTGGCCACATCGTCGTGTTGGTCCGTCCTGTGCACCGAGAGCCTTGCCTGGCTTCTCTCTGTCCTTGCGGGGCCGTTGCCTCGGCCGTGGGCGCTGGTGTTTCTGGGCGATTCCCCCTGCAGGAGGATTTATTCTCATCCTGAGTCATTTACTTCTCCTGGCGAAAGGACCTTTTAGCAAAAAGAGAATTATGTTCCGCAGGGGCTTTACCCTAGTGAAAAAGAATATGGGGAGGGAGAGAGAGATTGATTTTAGATATTTTATCTAAGCCCCTTTAGAATTTTCTGAGTTGTGTTGTATGTGATATTTATTTAGATGGGGGGGTTGTCTCCCAAGCAGTGCTCAGGGGGCCCTGGGACCCAGTTCCAGCGATTCTCATCTAACCCTGCCGGAGCCTGGACATGCAGAGCTGCTTCTGGCTCCCAGACAAGGGGTCATGTTCATGATGATTTATTCCACTCCATATTCCAACACCAATCCCACCACAACGGCACCTCCCACCACCAATATTTCCAGTTTTCCCATAGGATGATGTTTTAATCAGTGGTGTCGGCATCAGGTACAAGTACAAATTGAAATGGGATTCAGGGTGACGGTTAATTTGCTTTAAAATAACGGTAAACTGGGCTGGAGCAATAGCACAGCAGGTAGCACACTTGCACGCGGCCATCCCAGGTTCTATTCTCAGCATCCCACTTGGTCCCCTGAGCACTGCTAGGAGTCATTCCTGAGTGCAGAGCCAGGAGTAACCCCTGTGCATTGCCAGGTGTGACCCAAAAAGCAAAAAAAAAAAAAAAAAGAAAGATAAATTTGCTTTAAAATAATGGTAAAATTTTACGAGCTAAATTATGACTTTTAGTGCTGGACATGCTCAAATATACATCAGTAGGATTTTTTTCCTTTATAAATATTAACTTTTCAGATGAAAGGGTATAAGTATATTATATCTAAGAACGTAGAATATAATATACTTAGAATATAATATAATATAACTTAGCTCTCTAGGTTTACTGTCTGGAGACAAACACTCATTGGTGTGGGTACTGATGTTAAGTGATGGATGGGCTTGTCAAGAAAGCAAAACACACAAATGCAGATTTCTCCATTATTCTTGCGGCTATGACTCCACAGTTGCAAGTGCTGATTTTTAAATGAGGCTTATCTTTACTTATTTATTTAGTTGGGTTTTGACCACACCTGCTGGTGCTCAGAGGTTGCTCCTGGCTCTGTGCTCAAAGATCACTCCTAGAAGGCTGAGAGGACCATATGGTGTGCCAGGGACCAAACCCGACTTGGCCATGTGCAAGGCAAAAGCCCTTCCAATTGTCTCTACAGCCCTGTTTATTTCTTTTAATGTGTGTTTTGCAATTGACTTAAAAATCAAAGCAAAAAGCAGTTGTGAGATCAAGAGTGTGTATATATAAAATACTGTGGAATCACACATATACTAACATATTAGATGCTCTCAGGGTATATTTCCCAGTGAGAAATTTTTTTTCTGCAAAAAATGTAGCACCAAATTATGTGCTTTTACTTCCAAAGGCATTAGAGCAGAGTCTCCCAAGTGGGGTCCCCAGAATATTCCAAAGGGGCCACAGGTGAAAGTCACATAAATGAGAAGCCACAGTGTGAGATTAGGAAACCAATCTGGTAGGATGGAGAGGCAGGAGGGAACAGGTTGTAATGGGGCATGGTTGGAACAAGATTGAGAAATGCAGCATTAGCTCCAACAAGGGGCTCTGAGGCTGAGACTGCTTTAGAAGATGCATATGTGAAAAAAGCATATCCCTGCAATAAAAAGGTAATTATGAAATGCAGCATGACTTGGAATATACTCTATGACTCAATCGACTGACTGTTACAAGTTTACATTTCATACTTTTATGTATATGAATATGTAGTTAAACGTTATTGCAAATAATAATATCTAGTAAATGAAAGAAACGGACTCTGGGTTCATCTCCCTGTAAAAATGAGAGATGGTTTTATGTTTTGGGTTAATTTACATTAGGAATGCGTGCTATCTTGTTCCATCCAGAGCCATTTCCCATTAGTAGTCAACTATTATTAATTAATCTCTCATCTCTGTCCCACCCAAGATCAACTCATCCATTTACTAATCAAATGACAAGTCTAGAGTGTAATTTGCAGAAGGAAATGCAACCCGTCTCTGAACTCGAGAATCCAAACGATTTGATGGAAAGGCAGAGGTATTATTTAATCCTCCTAACACGGGCAATTATTTTCCCTTTGATTAATGAAGAAAGCAGTGAGAATACAAGAGCCACAGGGTAAGATGTCGCCTTAGGCTCATTCCAACCCTTGGCTAATTAGGAAATTGTTGAGCCCAATTAGACAAGTAATGATTCGAATACTGTCACCGGCAAAGGAGACAGCTAATCCATTTTCTTCGACCACCGTATTTGAAAATAAATTGTCACTAAGAACCAAAGTCACATGTCTTTGAAAATGGTAAGCCAGATAATGTAATTCCCTCAAAGAATTCCCAACGTTGCACTAAAGTTCCTAAACCATGCACTGACTTTTATTCTTAGGCAGAAAGTAGCATCCGGTTAGTTTGTGAGTGGAGTAACATCATCGCAGGTGTGTTTATCCTCCTATAGTAGCTCATAGCACAGTAGTACCAAGAACTCAAACCTATCTTCCTTCCAGCTAAACCTCATCAGAAATAGAGTAATCCAGGGTAGGCCTTGGTGCCAACCTGCAAACACTTACCTTCCACCATGTCATCAACCCACTGCAGTGTTCTGTTAGTGAGGATTAGCATTCTTATTTTGTTCTTATTCTTATTCTTATTCAAAATTTTTATTTTGTTAGCACTGTAGCACTGTTGTCCCGTTCATCGATTTGCTTGAGCGGGCACCAGTAACATCTCCATTGTGAGACTTGTTACTGTTTTTGGCATATCGAATACTCCATGGGTAGTAGCTTACCAGTCTCTCCGAGAGGGACGGAGGAATCGAACCCGGGTCGGCTGCGTGCAAGGCAAACGCCCTACCCGCTGCACTATTGCTCCAGTCCCTTTATTTTATTAAAGCACCGTTATTTACAAAGTTTTCCATAATTGGGTTTTAGACATACAGTGTTCCAGCACTACCCTACCGTGAGTGCCAGCTTTCCCTCCCCTGTGTTCCCAGCTTCCCCCCCCCACCCCTCACCCCCTGCCTGCCATCTTGACAAGCACCCCATAAAGTTGGTTTGTGGCAGTTTGGGCCTCGTGATTTCAGCAGTATTGACCCCGCGGTTCTGATACTTAGCTCTGTCGTTTGTCAACACCAATGATGTACTGGATCCCCTTGAGTCCTGCAAGTTCCAAATTGCTGTTCAGGGACCAGGTTGAGGCATAATACCTTACGGGGCTGACTGAAAGGTAGACGTGTCAAAAATGAAAAGAAGACGAGACGATGCCTTGGTTTCCCGCCTCTTCTCCTGCCGTTGCCTTTAAAAGCTGAATTCGGTGTTTGTAACCCAGCCGCCCCCCCCCCCCCCAACGTCTTTTCTCTGAAACCCTGTCTTTGTCATCCTGGGGCCAGCCCCAGAGGGCTCACTGCATTTCAGCACCCCGAACAGTTCCACCCTCAGACACGTCGGATGTCCTGCTACATGGATTCACCTGCACCGTGGAAAGAATTCTTGCCTACTTGATCCTCTTTCTAGAATTTTCCTACTACTAGGTCAGAGCACCATTTGGAGCAGCTATTTAATCTTTATGTCAGATTCCTTGTGATTCTTCTCCTTTTCCCCCTTATGCGCAGTGTGCCCACCAGTTCTACTTGTTGATTTTCCTGTGACATTCCTTATGAAGTCTCTGCCAGTTGGCTGAAAGTGAAACCCGACTAGCAGACAGTTCTCTCTCCTTATCTCATCTGGCTAAATTGATGACATACAAACAAGATACAAACTTCCTGCTTGTATCCTCCACAAATCACGCTCCCATAATTAAAAAAGGTCAGTATTTCTTCGCTGGCCACCGAAAGAAAATCCAAAATAAACATAGCATTCAGTTTCTCCATCAGCCCGTATTTTCAATAAGTCTTTATGCCCTTTTCCTCAAAAACCTGCACCTTTCCTAACTTTCTCTAGTTCGCTTCTGTTCATGATTGTAACATGCTGTTTCCATGTATGCATAGCTATGTGCGGTAGAATATATGACATATCTCTGAAGTTCTATAATGCATAAATTGGAAGATCTTTCTGCACTTTTTTTTAAATTAATTCAGTTTAGAAGATACATTCACCATATTCCCTGAAATGCATGATAATCCTTAATAATTATCCTCCAGTAAAAATTAACAGCTTACTCTATTCTACCTTTGAGTACTTTTCTAATATTAGCTTTAAGCTCTCTTTGTCCTTTTTCACTCATAACAAATTGTGCCACAGCATTTAGCAGTGCCTGGGGTATTAATAAAAATTGTTGAATTTGTTCTATGAATAGTGAAGTTGTTATCAAACAGCAGTGGACACACCTTTGAGATTTTTACTTTGCCCTACTTAAAAATTTACAAAAAGAGAGAAAATGTTATCCAGCACGGTGGGAAACTTTTTTCTATTAAAGAATTCATTATTGTGCCTAATGCTAGCAGTCCAAGCCACCAGTAAGGATTCTGAAACCATATTTTAGCTCACCTTTATTAGGAGATGAGTTAGATTAGGGACATGATGGGACAAAGTTGTTTTCTCCTAGGCAACAGATATATACCTAGACTGTCCAAGAAAAGCCTCTCTCTCTCTCTGTCTCTATACATATATATATATATATATATATATACTATATATACAGGGAAGAGTTATAATTTAAATTCAAAGAGTTATATTGAAATATGTTTTAATTATAACTCTTTCAATTTCAATTATAACTATTCCCAATACATTTTCATAATGGTGTTGAAATGAAGGGCAAAAGGTGTTGAGCACATAAAGAAATTATGGAATCTAATAACTCTGTCGCACGATTAGTGACAGGATCACGAGTAACTAACAGACTGCTTCCTTTAAAAATTTTTATTCAAAAGGAAAGAGAGAACAAAAGGGAATGCCCTGCCACAGAGGTGCGGGTGGGGCGGGGAGATGGGGTGGGGGGTGGGAGGGATACTGGGATCATTGGTGGTGGAGAATGGGCACTAGTGGAGGGATGGGTACTCGATCATTGTATGACTGAAATGCAAGCACGAAAGTTTGCAAGTCTGTAACTACCCCACGGTGATTCACTAATAAAAATTTTTTAAATTTATTCATTCAATTAAAGGACCATGATTTACAAAGTTATGAATAGTTGGGTTTTAGACACAGGAACCTTTTTTTTTTTACAGACTTACAGACCTCTATGATTAGGTTTTATTTTTTAAAAATTTTTTAATTAGTGAGTCATAGTGAGGGTACAGTTACAAATTCACACATTTCGTCCTTGTTTTTCCCTCATGCAGTGTTTGGGAGCCCATCCCTCCACCAGGGTCCATTCTCTACCACCCATGAACCCAGTTATCCTCCCAACCCGCAATCCCATTCCCCCCGCCCCCCACTCCGTCTCTGTGGCAGGGCATTCCAATTTGTTCTCTCTCTCTCTCTCCTTTTGGGTGTTGTGGTCTGCAATAGGGGTATTGAGTGGCAATCATGTTCGGTCACTAGTCCACTTTCAGCATGCATCTCCCTTCCCGCACGGGATCTCCAATCACATTTTACTTGGAGTTCCCTTCTCCATTTGGTATGACTTTCACACAGTGTGTGAGGCCAGCTTCCAAGCTATGGAGCCAACCTCCTGGTATTATATACTACTATTCTTGGGTGTTAGTCTCCTGCTCTATTATTTTATATTCCACAGATGAGTTCAATCTTTCTATGTCTATCCCTCTCTTTCTGGCTCATTTCACTTAGCATGATACTTTCGATGTTGATCCACTTATATGCAAAGTTCATGACTTCATCTTTTCTAACAGCTGCATAGTATTGCATTGTATAGATGTACCAAAGTTTCTTTAACCAGTCATCTGTTCTCGGGCACTTGGGTTTTTTCCAGGTTCTGGCTATTGTAAACAGTGCTGAGATGAGCATAGAAGTGCAGATGTCATTTCGACTATACTTTGTTGTTTCTCCAGGGTATATTCCCAGAAGTGGTATTGCTGGATCAAATGGGAGCTCAACTTCTAATTTTTTGAGAAGCGTCAATACTGTTTTCCAAAGGGGCTGGACGAGTCGGCATTCCCACCAGCAGTGTAGAAGGGTCCCTTTCTCCCCACATCCTCTCCAACAGTGGTGCTTTTGTTCTTTTGGATGTGTGCCATTCTCAACACAGGAACCTTTGACACAAATCCTACCCCCAGTGTCAGTTCCCTCCACCAGTGTTCTCATGCTTGCTTCCACCCCTCCCTGCCACCGTGATGGGACATTTCAGAGTTCTGTGGTAGCAGCTTCGATCTGAGGTTTTCAGAGTTGTTGAGCCTGTGCTTTGGGCATTGACCTACACCACCCTGCCACATCACCGGGGTAACCAAGGTCCCCGAGTCCTGTTCCCTCATTCCCTTGCTTTGTCTCTTCATCCCCCTTGATTTCTTTTCATCTCTGTCCTTCTCCCTGTACAGTGTTCCCATCTGATCCAGGCAGCCCCCTCTCCTCCATTATATTTCCTCATCCAATTAGTCTATGATAAATGGGATCATCCTATTTGTCTTTCTTCTTCATTCAGCATGATATTGAGTTCAACCAGGTTGCAGCAAATTGCGTGGTTTCATCTTTCCTCACAGCTGCATAGTATTCCATTGTGTATACATACATACATACATATATCTATTTATCTGTACAGATGGATAGGTATCTCACGTCTTCACTATCCATTCATTTGCCATTGGACACCTAAGTTGCTTTCATATCTTAGCTGCTGCACCGGGTGCTGCAATGAGTAGTGGCATGAATATGTCATCTTGAATTTTAAGTTTTCTGTCCTGAGGGCAGATGCCTAACAATAGAATTGCTGGGTCATATGGCAGCTCAGTGTTACAAGTTTTAGAGGGGTTGGACCATAGTGGTCGGCTTCCTAGCACACCACAAAACTCGACGGCCTGTAGCTTCTTGCTGTTTCAATTCTGTGTCTGGTGCTGAGTGTTCTGAGAGAAACATCAGGGATCTGATTGCTTTGATGCACTGTTGAAGTGCAGGACTGTAGAACTCAGTAGAATTCCACTACCGCCAACCAGGCCAAAATACATCGAGGAAGCAGAAGTTGCCTACTAGTGAGCAAATCAGTGCTAGTAAGAGCTCTGTAACTTAAGACAAATGTTTGGTGATTACGAAGTAGCTAGAACACATATGTCAAGGAAAAAGTCAGGGATTCTTTTACCTTTTGTTTTTGGGCTACAGCCACTAGTGCTCAGGGGTCAGGGGTCACTCCCAGGGCTGCCAGGGGGCCCTTGCAGTGATGGGGATGGAATCTGAGCCTTCTATAGGCCAGGCGTGTGCCCACCCGATTGGCTGTTTTTCCAGCCCAGAGAGTCTTGTTTCTAATATGATTCGTGTTGCTCCATAATTGTGTGTCAGCATGAGTCAGAGTAATAAATAACAGTATCAACCAGTTCAGGAGTTGCTTAGCTGATTAATAGAATCTCACCCGCTAAATCAATTCAGGAGTGACAAAGTCATACAGGATTAGATTGAATTAGAGGTAATAATATATATACATATATTGTATCACTTGTCATTCCATTGTTCATTGATTTGTTTGAGTGGGTGCCAGTAACCTCTCCATTTGTCCCTGTCATTTGCTAGTGTAGCCCAAGGGCATCTGCTCGCTCCAGGAACACAAAGAGCCTCAAACCGTTCATTCAGGGTCTTGACGAAGAAGTCTAGCCATCTCGTAGGTGGGCGGCCATGCAGTCTTTTGACGTCCTGTGGAATCCAGTCCATAACAGCTCTAGTCCAGTGGTCATCTCCAAATCGCATTACGTGTCCAGCCGATTTGATTTTCAATGCCTTGGCAAACGAGACAGCGTCTCTGATTCTTAATAGTCGACGGAGCTCGGAACTCCGGATTCCTTCTCTCATTTGAGTGAAATGTGATACACCAAGCATAGCTCTTTCGATTCCTCTTTGGGAGACCCGAATAGTGTTCTCATCCTGTTCGCGTAGGGCCCAGGTTTCTGAGGCATATGTTAGTGCAGGAGTCGAAAAGATGTTCCTGGAGCCGGATGTTCTTTGTCTTCTTAACCATTTATTCGATGCTCTTGAAGGCATTCCACGCTGCTCTCTTCCTCCTGCACAGTTCAGGTACCAGGTCGTTTGTCATGTTGAGTTCTCAACCTAGGTACACATAGCTGCTGCATTCGGAGATGTTCCTTCCATTGAGAGCAAATGGAACATCAGGAACTCGTCCGTTTCTCATGAACATTATCTTGGTGAGATTCAGCTGCAGTCCGACCTTTCCACTCTTACGGTCGAAGTCGGCCAGCATTTGTGCCGCTTGGCTAATGTTTGGTGTTATGAAAATGATGTCATCAGTGAAACGAAGGTGGTGTAGTTGCTGACCATCTATCTTCACTCCCATTCCTTCCCATTCCAGTCATCGCATGATGTTCTGGAGGGTGGCACTGAAGAGTTTCGGTGAAATGGTGTCGCCCTGCTGAACCCCTCTCTTTACATCAATGATCACTTCCTTGTAGAATGGTGAGATCCTGGTGGTGAATCCGTTAAACAGCTAGCGGAGGATCCTGATGTACTGAGTTTGAACACCCTGTTTGGCTAGGGTTTCAGTGACCGCTTCAGTCTCAACAAAGACTTACTTGCTTAAATGTAACTAAGCTTTTACTTAGCCCAGGCACATTTATTTAAACTGACTTTATCCCCTCACCCCTTCCTTGCTGTGTTGTCATGTAATTGCCCGCATGCTCGCCAGGGGGCGCTGTGGTGCTGGCATAGGATTGCATCGGCCGGCCCTGGTGCTCATGCAGCTTTGGTGGATGCTGCCCGCCTGGAGTTTGTCTGCAGCTCCTTGGCTCTGGAGACTGGCCTCGAGATCTTAGGTTTGCCAGCAGGCGTTAGGGATACGAGCATCCTCCCTGCCTCCACCACCCAGGGTAGATGTTCCCCCCCATCCGTTGTACTCTACAATATGGACCTCACCCCTTTTCCTCCTGCCTTGTCCTTGGCCGACATCTGCCTAAAGGCATAGTTTGCATTTTAACTTCAAACTGCCAGGCACCAGTGTGGTACGGTTGCCCCTGTGTTTTCTCCTCGGGGTCTCTGGTTACTGCTGTCAGATCGTTTCTTGGTCATCTTACACCTTGAGTCTCCAGTTGTAAGTTAGGTGGATCTGAAAGCCCCTGGGAGATTCCAGGTAACAAAGTCTTAGAGAGATCTGGATCTTGGGGTCCAGAGGACCATGTCCGGCAGATTCATAGTCACTTACCAAACCAGTAGGAGGCGAAGATCCAGGAAAAGAACAAGATTTCTGGGACCAAAGAGATAGTATAGCCAATAGAGCATTTGCATGGCATGCAGCCAACCAGAGTTTGATCCTCTGCATCCCCTATGGTCCCCCGAGCTCCACCAGGAGAAATTCCTGAGTGCAGAGCCAGGAGTAGCTCCTGAGCATCTCCGGGTGTGCCCCAAAAAGGCAAAACAAAAACACAAACACCCCCCAAACCTCCCTTCCCCCCAAAACCAAAACCAAATCAGGATTCCCCCAGAAAGGCCAGACACTGGGTTAGGGGCACAGAGGCTCTGAGGTGTCAAAGCCATCCTGGACTGTTCTGAGAACGTGACCGTCTGAGGTTTGGGGACCCGAGGGTTAACCCAGACTTGAGAGTCGAGGGCTCTGAGAAGGTGCCAAGGACCGTGCTCCAGATGGGGACGAGTCAACAGCACAGTCGCTGTGTGCGGGAAGATCCAAGGCGTCTCGCTGCCTGTCTTGTGTGCTGGCGTCAGGCCTGGGCCTCTGCTCCACCCCCTTCCGCTGCCCCACTGAATCCCTCTGATGGTCACGAAATCTCTGCAGAGTTGCACAGTCTGGTCGATCCTGTGGGACTCTGGGCAGCGAAGGGTGAGGGCGTTGGAGAGAGCGGGGGGTGGGGGGGTTTCCCCAAGCCGTGACCGCTGCATCCTCCGGGGAGCTCCAGCAGGCGTTGGCAGGGGTCTCGGGGGTCGTGGGGCGAGCACGGGCAGCTGCCGTGGGTCAAGCACACCCTTTAGGCTGGTGGGTGTGCAGTCAGGAGACGAGGCTGCCCGGGAGCCGCCTGGCATGTGGCTGATCGTGCTGTGAGACCAGCACCGCGGAGGGGCCCGAGCACCCCCAGGTGTGGGCCAAACTCCCCCCAATAGGAGAGGCCACAGTTGCACAAAATTGTAACAAACCGGCTTTAGGGCCGTTGTTTATTTTTCTTCTTCTTCTTTTTTTTTTTTTTTTGCTTTTTGGGTCACACCCAGTGACGCTCAGGGGTCACTCCTGGCTTTGCACTCAGGAATTACTCCTGGCGGTGCTTGGGGGACCATATGGGATGCCGGGGATCGAACCCAGGTTGGCTGAGTGCAAGGCAAACGCCCTACCTGCTGTGCTATTGCTCCGGCCCCGTTTATTTTCCTTCCTAGGAATAGAGCCCCCTGCTTTGTTCAGATGACCCGAAGTCTGAGCTCCACGACGCGCTCACTTCACTTGCCGTGTCTTCATGTGGACCTGCCCAGGCGAGATCCAAGACACAGCGCCCGGGTGCTCCAGAAGGTGGGCTCTGCTCCCCGGCACCCACACAGGTAAGAGCAGCATGTGCATACACACACGCGCGCGCGCGCACACACACACACACACACACACACACACATGCACACACGCACACACGCACACACGCACACATCCATATCCATGCCGGTGTGCACGCAGAAAGGCTTAGGAAAGAAAGGATACATATTGTCTTTGTCATAACCATTTTCCTATTTTCCTTGCATGTTTAGATATTTTGCAGCTCTCAGTTATTCTTGCCTGTTCGTGGCATACGTCATGCTCTTCCCAAGAAAACTGTTGATAGATATTGATATGTCTAAGGTAAACCTAGCTTAAGTTAGATATTTTAAGATCAGATTATTTCTTTCTGGGAGCTTTTACAGTCCTTGAGGGAATTGTATCCAGGGTACTGTTAATCATTAATGAGACTAGATGGAAGGACCATATTGAAATTGCAGAACAAGGATTAATTCTCTACCATGAATCAGAAATTAAGAGTAAGAATTTGAAATTAATCCCCAATAAAAAATTTTTTTAAAAATCCATATCATTCTGTGCCAAGTTTCAAAATTAACTGGTGCTTTTTTTGCGTTTATAACTGTGCTAACATGGAGCCATTAACCATATGTGACCATTGGGATAAAAATTCAAATAGATTACAGCTAAATAAAATTAAAACATTGTGCCTTAGTCACAACAGTCACTTTCTAAAAGGCTCAGTAACCACATCTAGATTGTGTTTGTCATATTGGAAAATACAGAAATTGGTCATTTCTGGTGTCCTCAGGATGGCTCTGGTGGGTAGTAGTTTTCCTTTTCTCATATTTTTCTGCATTGCCCATGACACATTAAAATGTGACCCATGGGGCTGGAGCAATAACACAGCGGGTAGGGCATTTGCCTTGTACACGGCCAACCCGGGTTCGATTCCCAGCATCCCATATGGTCCCCTGAGCACCGCCAGGAGTAATTCCTGAGTGCAGAACCAGGAGTAACCCCTAAGCATCACCGGGTGTGAAAAAGCCAAAAACAAAAACAAAAGATAGAATGTGACCTGTGTTTGTAGCAGTTAGGAATGGCATGTACCAAATCTTTTATTTAACTAAAAATGAAAGCAAGTTGGTGATACAAGGACATCCTTCCATCCTTCCCCCTGCCCTGCCCCCATTATTTTTCTTAGACTTAAGATACAATAAGGCTCCTCCTCCTCTTCCTCCTTCTCCTCCTCCACCTCCTCCTCCTCCTTCACCTCCTCCTCCTCTTCCTCCTTCTCCTCCTCCACCTCCTCCTCCTCCTTCACCTCCTCCTCCTCTCCTTCTCCTCTTCCCTTCTTCTCCTTCTCCTCCTCCTCCCTTTTCCTCCTCCTCTTCCTCCTCCTCCTCCTCTCCCTCCTCCTCCTCCTCCTTCTTTCATCACACCCGTTGATGCTCAAGGGTTACTCCTGGTTCTGCATTCAGCAATTACTCCTGGCAGTGCTTGGGGACCATACGGAACCCGGGTTGGCTGCATGCAAGGAAAATGCCCTACCTGCTATACTATCACTCTGTCCCCTAAGGCTGATACTCTTCCAGACTTCATTTGATCCTTATTTTGGGGGAGGTTATTACCTTGCCCCGGAGTGAAGGACTTTTCAGCTGCTAGCACATTATTCCTCAGACCCACAAGGTTTAGGGGAATAATAACCCACAGTGTGGGAATTAACACGTGATTGAGGGCACACACATTCCCTCCTTCACTCCCACAGGAGGTGGAGACCTGCCCCCCGCCCCCCCCCCCACAGCACCACTTCTGGTCTCTACTGTGAATTCCTGATGGGCATTAAATATGCACCCCCCACCCTAATTTATTTTTTATCAGGACATTCATAACGCCTTCATGTTATTTTGTTCTCTTCCCCAAGTAACTGCATTTTGAAAACAAGATTCAGAATTACCTTTATCTGGGCAGAAATGTGATTTGTTTAAATAGGAACCTGGCATTGTGCGACCGATTCAGAAAGGTCCGTGTCCCTGAAAGCGACACATGTACTGATGAGTCTGACTGGTTGGTAGACTAGTAACGCAACGTCATTAATCTGAGCGGATGCAGGAGCAGGTTTGAACCCCAGCCTTTGACAGAAAAGGAGGCTGAGATTTTCTTTTTGCAGTCGTGGAGCTGGCAAGACCCCAAGACTTTCCAGGGCTTTCTAGAGAACTACTGAAAAAAGAGAAATGGCATCAGATTTAATTGTGGACTAATTGTGCCCTGACTACTCAGTAGTTGGAATTTTGGATGAAATTTGAAAGCGATGTGTTCTGATAGTCACTGCATCAAACTAGCAGCATGTCTTAGGTCTTAGAAGTTACAGAACCTTCTGGCAACTCCTTGATGCAGTCCTCTGACCGTCTGTGCACCCCCCGTTAGGTAATCGCACCTCAGTCTAACGGAAGTCACACGATTATCCTTCACTATTGCCCCAGGACACCAAACACTAGACCGAGCAGAAAGTAAGAATTCTGGGCTCACTTGGTATGATGTATCAATAGAACTTAATTCCTTCCTATCTTGTATCCAAATATATATGTGCAGAGAACATTTAAGAATTTTTTTTTTTTGGTCCAGGGAACTGCTTTGCCTGTTTCCTGGAAGTGTGTAATCTCCCTAGGAGTCCCATTCTTGGTGTGTGTTGAGATCACATGACCTGTGGGACAGACCTCGGCGTCCACACCACCTGAGGGCTGTGTCCTCACTAATTCATCCTGAATTCTTGTTATTGCAGGTGTCCCTCCTAACTTGTCTCCCTCAGGGGTATCATACGGGAAGCAGAGGTCTGCATTTATAGACATTTCATTATTTCACACTTAGAGTTTCATAGCAAGAGGGACAAAGATATTTATACGGATTGCTTTTTATGTGTTCTTACCATAAATAAGGGACTTCTAATACATAATGTGTGGATAATTGAATCTTTCTTTCGCCTTTCCATTAACTTGTCTGAATCACTAATGACCCACTCTGAAAACGAAGAGTGCAGGATAATATTACAAGTAATGGAGCTCAGATTTCTCATATGGATTTTTTAAGGCATTTATGACTGGCCTGGGAATCAAGCTCCCCCTTGCAGCTTTGTTTATAAGGAGAAATATCTTCCAAGTTTATAGCTGACCTACAAATATGCCTTTTGGAACAAAACCAATTTGTAAATTAGGAGTTCCTTGTGTAATTGAGCTCAGAAAAAGTTAAATCAGCAGGAATGTAATTTTGATATTTTAACTCTATTTGTAATGCATTGAATTTAAAAATGTATTTGAAATGTATGTATAAGAATGGTGGGGTCGGAGAGGTAGGACAATGGGTCGGGCACTTTTTTATCCTGTAATGACCTTGGTTACATCCCTGACACCACATATGGTCCCTGAGCATGGCCAAGAGATCCCTGGACAGAGGGCAGAGGTAAGCCCTGAGCATAGCCAGGCGTGGCCCCAAACAAACACACACAGTGATACATATGCATCTGTATATGTGTAAACGTGTGTACACAAGATAGTGTCCATGAAGACCCATCTTTTGACTTTATGATCTGTTTTAATTCTAGTCTTCAGTCTGGCCTGGACGTGACTGATAGAACCAGAAGCGGAGTGGAAGAGACTATTTAACTCAGTACAGGAGGATTCACTCTACACCGCCCGGGGCCTGGCCTTCCTTGGCTGGCTACCTCTGAGGTTCTGGAAGATTCTTGATGATTTAGGTCTTTCTGGTGAGACATGACTGGGTGGACACAGGGTTCTTCTAAACAAAAGGGACCTTTCTCTGTAACATCGTGGGAGGACATGAGAAGGGAACCTTGGAGAGAAAACGTCAAAAACTCCCTAAGCGGTGACAAGAGGAAGTTGACAAGCTGTCCCTTAAAAAGGGCACGCCCCAAGCAGAACACAAAAAGAACAGAAAAGGCAAAAGAGAAATGTATGGAAGCAAAGTATGGAAGCAAAGAGCGATTCCTCGAAGCCCCCTGGCAAAACTCAGAGACAGAGAACTCGATGTCGGTTGGTTTTACCTGGACACTCAATGGTGACCTTCGTGGTCGTGCCAACTTCCTGGCGTCTGAGTCCAGCATGGAGTGGTGCTGCCGGTGGTAGCCGTGAGCCTGATGTTCACAGCCATGGTTGTTGGTGGCTCCCTCTTCCTCTTATCACAACGGAAGTAAGTTGATGCTTTCTAAACCTCCAACCCCTCACAGTTGGTGCACAATGGGGAGATGGTAGCAGCCGTCAGGAAGTAAAGGAGCTGGGAGAAAGGTGGCTAAAAGGGCAAGCAGTGAAGGATAACGAATGGCATTGTTTGCTTCCCTTGTGGCACACTTGTCCCCGGGATGGCAGGTGGCCAGCCACCTTGGAGGACTCAGACCTGGGCAAGGGGCAGTGCTCCTGGGGCGGGTCCACAGAGCATGAACTCGCCCAGAGCAGAGGGGAGGCTGGCCCTGCTCTCGGGAAGATCCTTCTGAGAAACGTTTCCTTTGTGGGGTACAGGGGCCCTGTCCAGGTCTTCTCCGGACCATCCCAAAGGACGTCATGCTGGTGGCCGCAGACTTTGTGGCTCTGTAGGACATTCGGAGAAAGATTGTCCCGGAAGTAAGACCTCAGATCAAGCTCAGAGCTGGTGGCTGGGCAGAGGGAGAGAGTTCCGACACTGAGGAAACGTTGGCGTGCTCAAGCGACAGAAACCTGAGGCAGAGGCGCCCAGAGTGGTTGGTGTTTGATCAGGATCATTTCGGTTGTAATTCTCCTCATCCCTTCATCACTCTGTGCTGACTAGGTCTAGCTTACAGGGGTGGGGCTGGGCTCCTGAGGGAGCACGACTACCAGTATTACATGGGTGAGGTCGTCTCCTCAGTCCAGCCCATCAGGAACTACGGTCTCCACTGGTGGAGAAATGAGGGAAAATGTTAGGACATTTATTAATTGGATTTTCTGAAAGTAACTTTCAACAGGTACAACTTAGGTGTAACTAAGCTATATATCTGCTTGTGACAATCTTTTATTTTTTTTCCTTTTTGGGTCACTCTTGGCGATGCTCAGGGGTTACTCCTAGCTCTGCACTCAGGAATTACTCCTGGCGGTGCTCAGGGGACCATATGGGATGCTGGGAATCGAACCCGGGTTGGCCGTGTGCAAGGCAAACACCCTACCTCCTGTGCTGTCGCTCTAGCCCTGATTGTAACAATCTTAAAAACAAAATTACGCTTTCATGTGACCTGTCTCTAAACTAAGGTAACCGTTTTGCAATAGTGTATGAATCTTTGAGGAAAAAAATCATTGGAAATAAATTATTATTATTATTATTATTATTATTATTATTTTGCTTTTTGGGTCACCCGGCAATGCTCAGGGGTTACTCCTGGCTCTGCACTCAGGAATTACCCCTGGCGGTGCTCAGGGGACCATATGGGATGCTGGGAATCGAACCTGGGTCGGCTGCGTGCAAGGCAAACGCCCTACCCGCTGTGCCATCACCCCAGCCCCTGGAAATAAATTATTGCATATATTTTTTGGTTTAAGGAATTGACTTAAGTTTGGAAATTGCCACAAAATATGCGTTGTAAATTTTTTTTGCTGGTTTTTGGGTTATACCTCTGTGCTCAGTGATCACTCTTGGAGGTCTCAGGGGACCACCTGTGGTGCTGGGGCTCAAACCCCGGCTGGCCACATGCAAGGCAAGCACACTACTTGCTGTACTGTCTCTCCAGCCCTGTATTGTAAAATTTTTAATTAAAGTTACTAAAAACAGTCAATACAGGATTAAACATTTTCATTATAATAATTGGAGTTTTAGACACAGTGGAATTAAAAATAATGAAAATCACCCTTTCATATTGGCTTTTGCAGGGATTTCAGCCAGCCAGTTAGTATGTTCCGTACGGAATGGAATGCCTGGTTGTATATAATTTCACAGAATTTCTTCACACGAACATCTCAGCCTCTTTATTGAAAATAATTCAGTGTAGTAGTTGCAAGCAAAGGTTTTGAAATGATAACTTTATTCAAATCCCAATTCTGTTACTTCCCAGTGGTTGATGTTTGACAAATTCCTTACCTGAGTGTCTATTTCGATTTCCCTGTCTATTGAATGGAGGTAAGGCTTGTCCGATTCACTGCCATAGTGAGCACTCAAAGAGAGCACTTGATATGGTCCCTGGCATACAGGGACTGTTGAGAAAGATGTCCTCTGTAAATCTTTCTATTTAATGTGACTATAATATCCCCTATAATTGTTTGTGGAAAGAAACACAAAAGGTCAACTTTGGACTGTAGGACCTGCCTATTGATATTTTACTCAGCTGTAGGGAAATAAGAACCTTCCTTGCAAGCATAATGAACATTAAGTTTCCGTCAAAAAATCAGAGCAAAGGGCGCCAGAGGGACTGTCCAAAGAGCTGCTTTCCATGTAGGACACTCAGATTCTCTCCTCAGCTCTGCGTGGACCCCTAACAACTTCCAGGAGCAGCCCCTGAGCACAGATCTGGGAGTCATTCCCCCCTGAGTTTCTCTGGGCATGCCCTCCCCTTAAAAAATTAGGCAAAAACAAAAAAGAGGTGGTGGCGGTGGGGAGGGGAGGAGTGGATGTTTTATTCAGTAAACAAGGACACCAAAAGTTGCTGAAACACCAAGGTTTTATTCAATGATATTTTTTTATGGCCCTGATGTAGCTAACAAAAATTCACCTGGAAAAGGAAGCATTTCTGTTTTCTTTCCCCAAAGTCGTAATGCCTAGCTTTAAGGTGATACCTCATAAGAGAGCCCTTTAAGTCCCGTCTCTCGCTCTTGTTGCTTTCTGTGAAGTAAGTTAAATATCCGCCATCAACTGTGCAACATTCTGATTGTTCCGCTGCCTGTTGGCCAAATTCAAGTATGACATCTGCACTCCCAGTAGACCTGAATAAGTGGGAGCAGAGGGAGAGCATCTGGACCCGTGCCGAGCTCGGGCGGGGACCGGGAGGAAATAGAGGAGGAAAGGATAGAGATGAGATATTCAGGCAAAAATGTGCAATGATTTTTTTTTTAAGTCACGTGACAGTTGGAAGGGAGAAAGTTCGGGCTTGCTGACTGCCAAGGGCGATGGTTTTGATTTTCCATGGTGACTGCCCATGGTCTGTCTTCCTGCGACGTCCAGTTCTCCCATTGGGGTTAATTCACTTCTGGAAGCATCCCACCCCACACCTCTTTATGCTCTTTACATTGTCTGAGACCAACAAGAGTCCTTTGGCTCCTCTTACTCACTGAGAGACAAAATAATTCCCATGTGTTTGCTTTTTTACTGAAGTAAAGTTGACATAACATTATCATCCTTCTGGTGTAGACACAATATGTTGATAATGATCACAAATCCACTCAACATTCCTCTCAACGTAGATTTCTGCTACTTTTTTCCCTTGGAATTAGGACATGTTTTGTGTTCAGGCTACACCCATCAGTGCTCAGGGGCTACTCCTGGCTCGGTGCTTGGGGGCTTGGGGTTCATTCCTGGGAGTTGGGGGGGAGCTTGTGGTGATCGGGGTTGGAATCTAGGTCTCGCACATGCAAAATGCGTCCCCACCCCTTTGAGCTATGTCTCTTATAATAAGGACTTTCCCCCCCAATCTTACAAATGTATTTTAGAACCAGCACTTTAATAAGAAATTACAGTGGAAAGTTTTGAACCAATATTCTAGCTTTTTTTTTTTAAGTGTAATTTTCTTTTTTTTTATTGTTGAATCACTGTGAGATACAGTTAGGTCGGTAGACACCAGGGCCAGGAATATTGTCCCACAGTTAGAGGCCTGTCTCATGAGCTAGTGGAGCAGGCAGCTGGAATAAAAAAGGGATCACATAATCTAGCTTTAAAACACTCAGCAAAGTTGGTTGAGTCTTTCTCTAAGGATTTTTGCTATTACAAAATGTTCTAACACAGAATTCAGTTAGGTGGCCAGCAAATATTTGTTGGATATCTCCTATATCATAAAGTCATAAGAACAAAGTCCTTTGCTCAGATGTCTTGAGTGAAATGATAACTAAAATGTAAAGGCTGCCTACTGCTATATTTTAGTAACTTGCAACTGCAAACATCTTGTTCCAATTTACCATTCAACATTCACAGAGCACATTACTAGATTTCTGCTGAAAATGATGCTATTGACAACTGAATAACTTGATTGGAAATTGGGGTGGATGCCAAATTATAAAGCACAGAGCTAACCAATAAACATGCTTATGAAGGATGTCACTGTCACTGTCACTGTCATCCCATTGCTCACCAATTTGCTCAAGCAGGCACCAGTAACCTCTCCATTGTGAAACTTGTTACTGTTTTTTGGCATATTGAATATGCCATGGCTAGCTGCCAGGTTCTGCCGTGCGGGTGAGATACTCTCGGTAGCTTGCCAGGCTCTCCAGGAGGGGCAGAGGAATTTAACCCAGGTTGGCTGTGTGTAAGGCAGACGCCCTACCCGCTGTGCTATTGGTATTTCCTTATGAAGGATAAAGTACTGAAATAGTTCAACAGACTATGAGCAAGTTTTGCATGTGGAAGGCCCGGCATAATCCCCAGTTTCAAATGGTCCACTGAGCACTGTCAAGAGCACTCTAAACACAGATAGAGGAGCATTTATTGTTGTGCCCGCCAAAAAATATTTAAAAACTTAAAAATAAAGTACACAGAGCTTCAACCACTCAGTCACTTAATTAGATAGAACCAAGTGATATAGACAACACAAACCACTGTAACTATCCTTCTAATAAGGACTTCTAAAATGCACCCTCTCAGCTGTTTTCAAAGACGCAATGTGGTTCTCTCTCCTATATTTTATCACTGCTTAATCTCCTTGCTTATACACACTTCCTAGCTTCCTTATTATCCAAGTTCGTACCTTTTAACCTCATTATCTCACTATATCTGTGTGCTGCATCTCGCCTGGTCTCTGGCCAGAAATCCTCTTTTGCAGCTATGTTTTTGGGGGGTGGAGGGTGCTGGGGGTGGGTTGAGCACTATTTTGTTTTATTTTAAAATATTTCTAACAGCTGCATAGTATTCCATTGTATAGATGTACCAAAGTTACTTTAACCAGTCATCTGTTCTCAGGCACTTGGGTTTTTTCCAGATTCTGGCTATTGTAAACAGTGCCGCGATGAACATATACGTGCAGATGTCATGGCTCTTGAACATTGCATGAGGGAAAAATAAGTACGAAAATGTGTGAATCTGTAACTGTACCCTCACTGTGACTCACTAATTAAAAAATAAAAAAAATTTAAAAAATTTAAAAAAATTTAACTGGTCTCAAGAAAAAAATAAGTTAAAGGCACTGAAATAAAATAAGCAACAAAAAAGAATGAAAACAGACTGTGTAACTTCCATGGGGTGGCAGAATCCAATAGGCTAGGGTGATTTTTTTTTTCTTTTTTGGGTCACACTCAGCGATGCTCAGGGGTCACTCTTGGCTCTGCACTCAGGAATTACCCCTGACAGTGCTTGGGGGACCCTATGGGATGCTGGGAATCAAACCCGGGTTGGCCGCGTGCAAGGCAAACACCCTACCCACTGTGCTATCCCTTCAGCCCCTGAGGGTGATTTCTTTATCCTTCTAGAAGTCATCTGTGGTTGTGAAGGGAAGCCTTATCTACTTATTTATTTATTTACTTATTTATTTTGGCCGTACCTAGTTGTGGGCAGGACTTACTCCTGGCCCTGAGTGCAGGCAGGGGTCACTGCTGGAGGGGCTCCGGGAACCACATGTCTTGCTGGGGATTGAACCTGGGTTGACTGCGTGAAAGGCAAATGCCCTGTCATACTATCTGTACAACCAAGGGGAAACTCCCCCTTTTTTTTTTCTTTTTGGGTCACACACGACTTTGCACAAAGGTTACTCCTGGCTCATGCACTCAGGAATTACTCCTGGCGGTGCTGGGGGGGGGGGCATATGGGATGCCAGGGATCAAACCAAGGTCATCTGCATGCAAGGCAAACACCCTACCCACTGTACTACAGCTCCAGCCCCCAGGGGAAACCTTTTTAATGTCCAAGTTTCCCTTCTTTCTGCAGCTGGTTGAAGTTGAGGTGTTTGTTATGATTTTCTTTTTCTTTTCTTTTCTTTTCTTTTCTTTTCTTTTCTTTTCTTTTCTTTTCTTTTCTTTTCTTTTCTTTTCTTTTCTTTTCTTTCTTTTCTTTTCTTTTCTTTTCTTTCTAGTGAAGTCAGCCCTGAAGGAACAGTTTTTCCTAATGAAATGAACACTCCATCACCTACTTCTTGAAATCGTGCAGAGCCACTTACAGTGGCAGGCCCAAGAGACCAAAGGAGGAGTTTGTTGAGTCCACCCCTGAAACTTACGTGGCACCAGTAAGTACCAGTAAGTAGGAGATGCCTCTTTTTCCTGGTGTTCCTCACCCATCCTTCTTTTAAAAAAAGTTTCCAGCCAAGTTTCGTTTGTCAGAGATCAGCTTTTATCTCACCTTGAAGCCAACTCAATCTAGGTGTCCTGAGGTTTTTCAGGTGTTCCTATTGATCAGCTGGTCACATCCCAATCATTGCATATCTGTCCGATGCCAGTCCACGGACTGTAGGACATTGTGGAGAAGCTTCCAAATGTCTGCACCTGAAAACGATTTGCACCCTAACTGTTACAACCACAAAATGACATTTCCGTCTAGAATGCTTCAGCTGAGAATCCTCAGTTAAAACAGAGAGCAGAGAAGTATATTCAGAGCGTGGTATGAATTGGCAAAAATGCCTCAAATGTCATTACAAAGGTATGAAATAACGACGGAAATTATCCCATTTTCAACTGAAATCTGAGATCTGGAATTTAAGAAATCTATAGCTTTGCCTCAAATATCTCCAGGTGAAAACGAGGTGAGTAGAAGCATTTTCTTCATAACTATAATTTTCAGAAAATGGGTGTTTTCTGGTAGGTCTCAAAAGTATTTTTAAAGTACTGATATACACACTGGCGGAGGGATTGATGTTGGAACACTGTAGAAGTAAAATCTAATCATGAACAGCTTTGTCAGGGCCTATCTCTCAGTCATTCAGCAAACAACTAAGAAAAAGTACAGTCATACATTAGATATATGAATAAGTGCTAGATTCTACCTGGGAATTGTGGGGTACATATCAGAAACTTTTTAAAATGCTGAAATTTTTCTGGGCTATTCAAAATGATAGCAGATCTATGCCTATCTAGTTCAACATTACCTGCTTACTTTCCAGTGAAAGGAAGTTAGTGATATTGATGTAAAGTGGAGGTTAGAAAAGCGTCATTACCAGCATGTTGGAATTCTTGCTTCTTCGAGTCGAAGCTGAGTTACTGGTTTGCCCCTTCCTAGAGATTTCTTGGTGCTTACCTGCTTTCTAAGACATTTGTTGAAATCATACATGTTTCTTCAGTTAAACATGTATGTGCAAGCATGAAGGAGACAGAGTCGCACTCGTTTTCTTTTTTTTTTTTTTTTCTGATTTTATTTTTTTTATTTTTTTTTTTATTTTTTTTTTATTTTTTTTTAATAGTTTATTTTTAATTAGTGAGTCAACGTGAGGGTACAGTTACAGATTTATACATTTTTGTGCTCATGTTTCTCCCTTACAAAGTTTGATAACCCATCCCTTCACCAGTGCCCATTCTCCACCACCAGTAAACCCAACATCCCACCCCCCCTTCCCAGTCCCGTCTCCCCCCACCCCACACTGCCACTATGGCAGGGTATTCCCTTTTGTTCTCTCTCTCTGGTTAGGTGTTGTGGTTTGCAATAAAGGTGTTGAGTGGCCATTGCGTTCAGTCTCTAGTCTATATTTGGCCCGCATCATCTTTCCCCCACATGACCAACAACCACATTTTACTTGCTGTTCCCTTCACTGAGTTGCCCAGAATGAGAGAACAGCCTCCAAGCCATGGTGACAACCTCCTGGTACTTATTTCTACTATTCTTGGGTGTTCGTCTTATAGTCTATTATTCTATATTCCACAGATGAGTGCAATCTTTCTATGTCTGTCTCTCTCTTTCTGACTCATTTCACTTAGCATGATACTTTCCATGTAGATCCACTTATATGCAAACGTCATGACCTCATTTTTTCTAACAGCTGCATAGTATTCCATTGTATATATGTACCAGAGTTTCTTCAACCAGTCATCTGTTCTAGGGCACTCGGGTTTTTTCCAGATTCTGGCTATTGTAAACAGTGCTGCGGTGAACATATAAGTGCATATGTCACTTCGACTATACTTTTTGGCTTTTCTGGGATATATTCCCAGCAGTGGTATTGCTGGGTCAAATGGGAGCTCAACCTCAAGTTTTTTGAGAATCGTCCATACTGTTTTCCAAAAGGGCTGAACTAGCCGGCATTCCCACCAGCAGTGTAGAAGGGTCCCTTTCTCCCCACATCCTCTCCAACAGCGGTTGCTTTTGTTCTTTTGGATGTGTGCTAGCCTCTGTGGTGTGAGGTGGTATCTCATGGTTGTTTTGATCTGCATCTCTCTGATGATTAGTGATGTAGAGCACTTTTTCATGTGTCTTTTGGCCATTCGTATCTCTTCCTTGGTAAAGTTTCTGTTCATTTCTTCGCCCCATTTTTTGATGGGGTTGGATGTTTTCTTCTTGTAGAGTTCAACCAGTGCTTTATATACCCTTGATATCAACCCCTTATCTGATGGGTATTGTGTAAATATCCTTTCCCATTCTGTGGATAGTCTTTGTATTCTGGTCGCTGTTTCTTTTGCGGTGCAGAAGCTTTTTAGTTTAATGTAGTCCCATTTGTTGATCTCTGTTTTTACTAGATTGCTTAGTTCCATGTCATCTTTGAAGATACCTTTATCTTCAATATCCTGGAGGGTTTTGCCTACCTTGTCTTCAATGTACCTTATGGTTTGTGGTCTGATGTTGAGGTCTTTAATCCATTTTGATCTGACTTTTCGCACTCGTTTTCTTAGCTCAAGTACAGGCAGTGGCATGGGACAGCTTGGGAAAGAGATACGTCGGGGATACAGGTGACCTGCTTCTCTGTGGGTTTCAGCCCTGGCCACTCTCTTGCTTTGCGGTTTCTGCCATTCATGCCCCGTGCGGCAGGTTTTCTCCACCACCGTTGCTAATCCATTTAAGTCTAATTTTCTAACCCTATCTCTAAAAATAAGCCTTCATTTAAAAGAGATCAGGTTCTTGGCCCCTTCTGATGCACATGAGTATTTGCCCAGAGTCCTGGCAACTTGATATTTCTTTCTTAAATTCCTCTTCCTTTTCAGTAGCAAAGAAATCTCAGATAGAGCCCCTTGATTATTTTACCACGTTTCGCTTAAGGGAAAAAGTTGGCATTCCTTTCCTACAGATTTTTGCTCAGTAGAAATTTGGGTAGGCTTTCGGAATGGTTCTAACACTAGGTTCTTTCAAGTGTGCAAGGGAAATATTTTGCTTTTATTGCCCTCAGTTGGATTTTGTAGAGCAAACTATCTGGGGACATTTCCAGATAAAATCTTATATATGTGCTAAAGGAGGGAACAATTACCAACATGGCAGTTTAATTTGGTTTATATACCATTAACTTGCAAAGCTGAATACTCACTCATGAAACATTTACATGTGGAGTTTGAAAAACTAGTGCACTTAAGGCAAGACATAGGATTTTTCATCTTTTATTTTTTGCATTTCTTCACCTCAAATTTTGAAGTTCATATTTACGTTTTTAAGACAGGTTACAAATAGTGGAGTTTTATTGCAAACTGTCACTGTCACTGTCATCCCGTTGCTCATCGATTTGCTCGAGTGGGCACCAGTAACGTCTCCATTGTGAGATTTGTTGTTACTAGTTTTGGCATATCGAATATGCCACAGGTAGCTTGCCAGGCTCTGCTGTGGGGGCTAGATACTCTTGGTAGCTTGCCAGGCTCTCCAAGAGGGGCTAAGGAATCGAACCCGGGTCGGCTGCGTGCAAGGCAAGTGCCCTACCCGCTGTGCTATCGCTCCAGCCCCCTTATTGCAAACACAAAGATTAATATATTCCCATATTGAAGATATTTTGAAATTAGATTCTTTGACTTTCTACTGCATTCTATGTTTAAATTGCACTGTCATATTTATGAATTCCTTGCTGTGCATTATTTTTTCTCTTGCCTTGCCAGTAGACAGCAATCACTTAACAGCGCCTTCCACACTATTTCTTTAATTTCAGCTCTCTGCGTTTCTTCACTCAGCATTTCCTCCTGAACGTTTAATATAGAAGCAAGTTGGCGTTCATACCCGAAGTCTTTGATCCTCGAGTCTGTTCCTAAAGCTCTCTCAGTGATTGGCTACGTTTTTGCTCCAGTTGTTAGGCGATAACTAACTAAATAATCTTTGTTAAAAGTTTTGTCTCAAATATCCCATTTAATCTCTCAGTATATTTTGACAACTTATTCCTAAAATCTATTCCATATGTTATTTCTTCTCGCTGCCTCCACTTGTTACCAGGCGCCCCACAAACAAATCATTATCCTGAGCACTGCTTGGGAGGTCCCCTAAAATAGTCCTTAATTTATAAAGCAGAAAACCTGTGCTCATCATTATTCTGCTATAAACTTTATATTCTCCATCACCATTTGCCGACATCAGCATCTGTTGGTATGTACCTACTCTCCATCTGATTATTGCAGTGTCTTGTTCTTTAATTAAGAAAAGTCAGACTAAACGATAAAATATATTCCACAATTTTGGGCATGATTAGACTTATGTCCAAATCTTGCCATGTTACCAGTTCTGATAAATAGATTCTGAAATATTTTAGGGGAGTCTAAAATATTTACTCCAAATTTTATTTTATTAAAGCACCATGAGTTTAAGAAGAGAACTCCCAGAATGACCACCAACTGGGAGCTCTTTGGCACTATTGCAGCAACGTGGGAAGTGCTATCCTTGACAACATCGACAAGGAATACAATTCACTGGTTCAGCACCTCCGTGACTGTGAGAGGAATGCTGAGAGTGGGAAAGCCACAAACAGATGCCTGTCTTCGGCAACTCTCGAGCTCATTCGTCAACGTGGTTTGGCACGAGCTTTAGGCAACCAAAAGCTCACAAAGAAGTGCAGAGAAGCGATAAAGGAAGACCTCAAAGAGAGAAGAGCAGCAGTGTTGGCCAATGCAGCAGAAGCCAGGAAAAGTATTTGCAACGCTCGCCTGTCCTTCGCCAACTACAAGACCAAAATGACTGTCCTCCGACATCCCGATGGGTCTATCACATCTTCCATAAGGGCAATGGAGAGGATTATTCATGACTTCTACTCGGATCTCTTTGACAGCCACATTCACCTGCCCACATGCCAAATTCCGCAGGATGGATATGTCATTCCCAATGTCCTCCCTCCCAAAATCCAACACGCCATTCTGTTGGTAAAGACGCATACAGCAGGTTTCCTCTCAGCCCATCCCCAGCTTGCCCTCTTTTTCCTTTTTAAATTGAATAACTGTGAAATACACTTACAAAGCTTTCATGATTGAGTTTCAGTCATACAATGATTGAACACCCATCCCTCCACCAGTGTACAATTTCCACCACAAATGTCCCCAATATCCCTCCGCCCCCCAACCCTGCTTCTATGGCAGGCACTTTCCTTCTTATTCTCTGTCTACTTTTGGGCATTATGGTTTGCAATACAGACAGTTACTGAGAGGCCATCAAGTTTGTTCCTTTGTTAATTTTCAGCATCCATCTCCCATCCCGAACGATCCCTCCAACCATCATTGACTTGGTGGTCCCTTCTTTATCCCAGCTTCCTTCTCCCCCAGCTCATGAGGCAGGTTTTCTCATGATTGCTCGTGGAGCAATCCTCCTGACCCTTGCTTCTACTGTCCTTGATTGTAAGTCTCATACTATGTTATTTTATATCCTACAAATGCATGCAGTTTTTCTATGTCTGTCCCTCTCTTTCTGACTCATTTCTCTTAGTATAATACTCTCCATGTCCATCCACTTATAAGCAAATTTTATGACTTCATCTTTTCTAGCAGCTGCATAGTTTCCCATTGTGTAGATGTACCATAGTTTCTTTAACTATGTTCTTTAACATCTGTTCTCGGGCACTCGGGTTATTTCCAGATTCTGGCTACTGTGCTGCAATGAATGAGCATACACGTGCAGATGTCATTTCTACTGTGCTTTTTTTCACCCCTGGACAAGTTGCAGAAGTGGTATTGCCCAGCCTGCCTTCTTGACAGGCAGGCATCTTTTACTTTGGGTAATTAAAGTTTGTGTCTCGTCACCACTGTTCAGAACCAATTGGACAGAAAGGTAGGAGTTTGCAGTGATGGGACGGGATGCATGGGGAATCTTGTGATGGGGGAGGCAGAACCAGCCCTGCCTTCTGCCCAAATAAGACCCTGAGCGGTCGCCCATGTACAGCTCCTCTGCTCCTGAACAGCCATGATCCCAGCGCCATAGAAACCAATCTCTGAATGCAGCGGCTGCTGGCAGATATACCTCTGGACTTAATACCAGAATTCCAAATCTGGGTGGCCGCATTTGCGACCTTGCAACATCATATGCTCTTTGTTACCAACAATAGAAAACATACAACCTAATGACACCATTCTGACAGGTCTGACTGTTGGGGGAAAAACTCCAAATAATGATACTGAGTTTCCTGTCGAAAATTGAATGTAATCAAAGTAAGGAAAGAGTAAAGTGAAAATCATCCGCCATACAGGCAGAGGGGAAGTGGGAGGGGTGTTTGCTGGGGTTATTGGTGGTGGAACATGTGCACTGGTGAAGGGATGGGTGTTTGAGCACAGTACGACTGAGACTCGATCCTAAAAGCCCTGTAACTGTTCTCACGGTGACTCAATAGAAAAATAAATGAATGATTTTTTTTTAAAAAGAATAAAACCCATTTCTTTCCACTTTTAAAAAAATAAAGTTTGTGTCTCATGATTTCAATGTTGTTGACTCTGTGGTTTGTGTATTTAGCCCTGTCATTCCTTAACACCACCGCTGTACCTGAATCCCCTTGGTCTTGGGAATTTTTTTATAACTTATTTATAACATAAATTTTGTCATAACTTAGCCTTTTAAGAACTGTTCATCTTAGTAATTTACTTTGTTCATTTCTTATTCATTTCAAGGTGATAAGACTGTGGCTAAGAAATTGAAGTTTGGGTAATTGAGGAGGATGTCGGACCATACTGTGTAATATAATGAAACAGTGAAAGAACTCTCTGCCTTCTTTTTGACAGTCTACACTTTTCCTCTTGATGTTCTGGGATTTTATTCAGAGTGTGTTCTAGTACCAAGTCACCTTGCACTTGAGCCTTTAATCTCTAAGCATTCTTGGTCACACAAATATTAAATGATAACAACTTATAATTCAGAGATTTAAAAGAGAATCACAAAAGAACCATGTTCTTTTTGTTTGTTTGTTCTATAATTTCCCAGTCTCAGAGTTGTCTGAAATGGGAAAAGTGGTTTCTACAATTAACACTGTGCCTCTAAGAGCCTGGTTTCCACATAAGCTGCAAAAAAATTTGTGATTGAAAGAGGGATCACTGCAGGTAAAATAACAAGCCTAAAAATCTGTTACTAATAGCCATATGAGTTATTTAAATGTGGAAATGATTAGGTCTGTTTGATTTTCTCTTTGTATTGTGGCTCAAAAATTCCTCTTCAACATTTATATTTAATATGATCTAAGATGAATTATTTATATTGACTGTAATTATTTTTAGGCATCTATAAACTTTAGGTGGAAACTTTTATATATAAAAATACACACATAAGAGAATATGCCATCACAAGCAAAATATTCCATTGCCTGGAGTAAGATTTTTCTTCCTGGAATAAGCAAATATAAAATGTCTATTTTTATATCATAAATATTGCAAACATACTAGCGCAACCTTGGTTCCCAAAGAAGAAGGGTGGTATCACTTACTTTGTCTCTTTTCTTTGGAATTATCAAATGATACTAGAATTGGACTTGCCAAAGTGTAGGTACTTATCTTTAGGCATGACTATTTGACCTGAAACACTTGGAGTCAATATTTATTTATAACTGAGTAATTTTTTGGTTCATCTACATAGTTGTTTGTCAATATCTGGCAATACCTGATACTAGAGCAAATATATTTATGATGCATTTGAGAGTCTAAAGTTGCTGATGTAGTGATAAGAATTCTTTTTAAATTGCTAAGTGCTTCTACTGCAGACTAGAAATATTTTTCCACCCTTAAGCTCCACTCAGATTGTCAGATGATAGCTTTGTCCCCTCTGGCACAAATGTGTTCATCAAGCAATATATAACTATTTTTGCAAGATAGTTTTTTTGAGATCAGAGGAAGCTGGTGAAAACTATTTGACTGAAACTTCTTTCCTTTTTTACCTGATGAGATGTGGTGGTTTTGTCCCTAGAGTCTATGCCAGAGAGTTGGGACATTTGATTGACACCAGAAAACCATCTGATAGAACTTAGAAGCATGACAGGACCTGTGGTCACAGGCTTGTTCCATGACTTTCCACATTCTCTAGATGAAGAACCTGTTTCTTATAAGAAAGGTGTTAAAAAAAATCTCATTAAGAATGGGAGGAAGAGATGAACATATTTCCTTCAAGAAGACAAATGGAGGTATATGAAAAAAATCACTCCTTATCACTTATCATCAGGGAAATGCAAATCAAAACAATGAGAGCCAGAGAGATATACAGTGGGTAGGATGCTTGCACGTGTCCATCCTGGGTTCAATCCCCAGCATTCTGTACTGTCCCCCAAGCACCACCAGGAGTGATCCCTGAATATAAGCCAGAAGTGAAGTGCTGAGCACTGCCAGGCGCACCCCCAAACAAACAAATAATAAAGTTCTCCATAAACCAAAAACAACAACAACGAGATCACACCTCACGCAAGTGAGATTTGTACACATCACAAAGAACAAGAGCAGGGAATGCTGATGTGGCTGCAGGGAAAAAGGAACACTCACCCAGTGCTGGCGGGGATGTTGGCTGGTTCAGCCTCTATAGGAAACACAGTTCAATGCTTATTTAAAAGCTTAAGAGTTGACCTTCCATATGATCCAGCAATTTCACTTCTTGACATCTCTCTCAAGGGCCCCAAAAGACTGTTTCAAAAAGGACACCTGTTTTCCCATGTTTATTGCAGTACTCTTCACGACTGCCAGAGATCTGGAAGCAACCCAACGGTCTAAGAACAGATGAATTCATAAGGAAATTGTGATATATATATATATATATATATATGTTCATAATGGGGGGCTTCATAGGGGGATCTGTGGATTAATCCAATCATCCATTTAGGAGATTGGTGCCTTTGCCATTGTACTAATGCATCAGGCCTGCACTTCATTTATATTATTTTTTTTCTGCTTTTTTTGGGGTCACACTGGCAATACACAGGGGTTACTCCTGGGTCTGCACTCAGGAATCACCATTGGCGGTGCTCAGGGGACCATATGGGATGCTGGGAATTGAACCCGGGTTGGCCGCGGGCAAGGCAAACACCCTACCCGCTGTGCTATTGCTCCAGCCCCACTCATTTATTATTTTGTTGTCTTGTTTCTCTTTGGTTTGGGGACTACACCTGGCAATACTCAGATCACTCCTGAGTATATATTTAGGAGTTTCTCCCTGCAGTGCTCCAGAACCACATGGATGCCAGGGATGAAATCCATGTCTGTGTGTCAGGTGTGTGCCTGCCCCACTGCACTTTCACTCAGGTCACAGGTCCATCTTCTTTCCTTTTTTTTCTTTTTTGGCATTTTGGGTCATACCTGGCTATGCTCAAAGCCTGTTCTGGCTCTGTTCTCAGAAATTACTTCTGGTGGTGCTCAGGGACCATATGAAATACCTGGGATTGAACCCAGGTCAGCCACGTGCAAGGCAAACGCCCTCCCTGCTGTACTATCGCCCTGGGCCCAAGAAGTTTGTTGCTCTGGGCCTCGCCCCATCAGACGCTGCTCTATTTCACTGCATGGGGTCACTTCTAATGGTTCTTGGGAGTCTCCAGCATGACTCAATAGATCTCTTCAACCTGGGTCTTGTATCTCTGATAGGCACTAATCAGGGCATATGGAAAATGGAGGTTTTGTTCATTCCTTTTCTGTATTTTCTGGGGTTTAATTAGGTTCGATTCCTCCATCCCTCTCGGGGAGCCCAGCAAGCTACCAAGAGTATGCCACCTGCATGGTAGAGCCTGGCAAGCTACCCGTGGCATATTCAGTATGCCAAAGATAGTAACAAGTCTCACAATGGAGATGTTACTGGTGCCCGCTTGAGCAAATTGATGAACAATGGGACGACAGTGCTACAGTGCTACGTGTTCATATGGGATACTACTGCACAAAAATGATGAAATTATGCAACCGTCACTGTGGATGGAGCTAGGAGGTTTCATGCTGTGTGAAGTCTGTTAGGGACAAATACAGAATGATTTCTCATGTGGGTTATAAAGGAACCTAATAAGGGAATAACAAAAGGGAAAGAGCAAGGAGACAGGTCTATGGAACGGAGTGTAGGCAGGGTGCTGCGAGCAGAGGGGAATGGAAGGGAAGCTTGGGACGTTGGTGGAGGGGAACGGACACTCGGTGGGTGTGGTGGTAGAACACTGTCTGCTTGGAGCTCTCATGAATTGTAAATTTTAGTGTCTCGATAAAAATCGGGGAGAGAGAGTTTGGACAGGTGTTGAAGGCAGTTCAAATAAAGCAGTTTGGAGATGGAGAAGGAATTGAATGTCTGACCTCAAACATTTGGCACCTCAGTACCGTATGTCTTGAACAAGTCCCTTATTACCTCTGCTTCTGACTCCTGACTGCTATCACTACAGTCTGGCGTATTGTAATGTGTGTGTGTGTGTGTGTGTGTGTGTGTGTGTGTGTGTGTGTGTGTGTGTGTGTGTGTGTAGGGGACAATGGTGCTCAGGGACCACTAATGCCTCAGTGCTCAGGTGTCTCCTCTGGCAGTGCTTGGGGCACCATATGGTGTTGGGGAATCAAAGTATACAATGCCAATCCCTGGAGCTGGCTCTCTGGCCGTATTACCACTATTACTTGAGCACTGAGTTGTCCTTATCAAGAAATATGGACATCAAAGTTTCTCTAAGTCTCGAGTCTTGTTTGTTCTTAATTTTTCCCCCCATCTGTAAAGATCATAACCCGCATATTGTTTATGTTGTCACAGATGTCTGGATCCCCATCACCTTCCTAGTGTGTGCATTTGGGTGTGAGGAGTCCAGACACTTCCTTGGATGACAGCCCAGGACAGTCAAATTCTGGTTCTCTCTTTGATGCAGACACCTCCCCTTGCTCACGGTTTTGGGGTCTCCTATTGCCATGTCGGGGTAGGGGGACTGGCTCTGTAGATGAAAGGCTCACTTGCCTGGTCATTGATGTTTTTTTCTGGAATTAAGTCAGACCCCTTCATTCTTCTGGCAGCTTGATTGCAGGAAGTACACATCTTTTCCCTGCATCCTCCAGCGTCTGTCAAAGCATGGCGCCAAGAGGCCATGCAGGAACGCACCCTTCCTGTGAGTTTCCACACCAGAGGCCGTGCTGGGATCTGACCTGGGAGGACGCTGTCTGCTCTCACACTGGAAGTCCCAGAAAATCACCCATTTTTTTTTGTTCTTGGTGTGGATCTTCGCAACGGTGCTTAGGATGTTGAATCTGGACCAACCAGACTGCTCATTTGATGCGAGAACCTGGGGATGTGATGGTCTTGGACCCAAGGAGATGGAGAAATCCTATCTCTGCTAGAAAGTACACAGAAGCCCCCAGAGCTGGATCCGGTGATTCCCTGGGGACCATGACAAGTTGGCTGGCAAACAGACTCCCAACCAAAGCTGGGATTTCCGTCCATCACTATCCAAGCAACCCAAACTTGTAAAAGGTTATCGCTGGGCCTCTCATAAAGGCTTTCACAAGGATACTCAATAAATGGGAGGCAGGTAGTTGAAATGTAACCTTTATGTAAAATTTTCCACAGCATTCTGCCTTGGTCTTCATCTTCTGCCTATACAGAGTAGTGGTGCTATTAGATTCAGCATATCAGAGGGCAGTAGTGCTAATAATTGGATAGTCTTTGAACTCAGGACATACTTTTCTTAGGTTGTGGGTGGTACTCATTAATTTTGATGCCTGTTCTGTGACACTGGATGAATTTTCACAAGTTTGGTACTCACAATTCATTATGTTTAAAATAAAAAGTGTCTGGTTTTTGTTGTTAAATTGGACCTGGGTTTCATTCCCTACTTGTTCATCATTATTCTCTGTATTAATCTTGGTCAAGCTTTTAATCATTCTGAGCCCGTTTCTACAGTTGCAAGATGTAAATAAAAATGTCCTCATCGCTTGCCAAATTCAATATCAATGCATATCTTAACTTATCTTAGAGTCATATAGTAAAGTTATTTTTTCCTTTAAGAGCTTAGAAAGCCAATTATCCCTAGAGTTTTTATATAATATTGTCAAGATTGTTGAAAGTTACAGAGAAAGTACTTAAACTCAGACCTGTCTAATGCTCAGATTGAGTATTTGCCAAGGCCACACAACAGCATAAATACTACTTGATAAGAAAAATGAGTCAATTAACTTATTCTTCTTAAGTGCACAAATGCAACTTCTATTTCAAAACAATCAGACATTTTCTCTAACAAGGATTTAGGAAGTTGTTCAAGTATGTGTCCTGCAACTCAAATTAGAAGTGGTGGGAAAGTATGCTAAAGGCAAAACAGTAAAGGTAGAATGCAGTGCACCAGTAACCCAGAATAAATGCTATGAAATCAATAACAATCTACTCGAGAGTGGTGGGTTGCTGAAAAAACTCCTAGAGAAAAATGCAAGTAGTTAACTCAAAAATCCAATGACAAACTTCAGTACTTAGGTGGAGCAAAGCTGGATAGTGCCTTCGGTCAGAAAACCCTTCCCACCGGGGTGTTTATAAGGAGGCAGCCAGGCAGAAGAGACTACAGTACGCCTTGGTGCATTTTCCCAACAAAGCCCAGAAGCCTCAGTAAAGGAGAATGACTTTATACCAAAGGGGAACCAAGAGTGTCCGTGTGCTACCCGATCTGCTAGCAGGATGCTTGAAAGCATGTCAAGAGGGATGCGTCCTTATCTGGCATCTATGGACCAACCTTCTCCAAAGCAAGCTCATATGTCTTGAAATTGTGGGCTGTATTTTATATTGTAAAAGAAAATAAAATTGGTGAGCCTGCAAACATATATCAGAAGATGGAAACTAAACACCCCAGACCAGTCTACAAGGACCCATTGTTTCATTCATGTTGTGGGTAGTGTTTGGATGTATCATCTGAGCGACACTTCTACATTCTCCACCTCTCAACCACATCTATTGGCAGCAGATGGCCCAGGCTTTGAGATCGGAGGCTCTGGGAATAGTTTCTTTATGTCGAGAAATGAAGGCAGACCTTTGTGGTGAAACAGTCTTCAAGACGTGGACCAGCTTCATGTACAAAGGATCTGCCACCAAAGGATGGTCTCAACTCCGCTCCAAGCTAACTACAGCTAGAAGGAGCTTCCAGAATTGGAGTAGACTCAGAATACAGGAGATGGCATCATCTCTGAAAATTAGATACATGCCCTCTAATTTCATCCTTAGCTGTCATTGCAGATTTGAAGGCAGAGACCCTAACTTCAGGGTTGAAAACGTTGCCAAATTTTGTCTGTACAACTAACCTGATTACCCAGAAAGAAAAGAAATGGTTCCCACCAGTATGCAGCATTATTCCCGGGCTAGATTTTAATAAAAGCCTATTGGAAAAAAAAACTCCTATTTTTGTTTTATTAATGCGACTCTCCTACATGCCTTTAAAGTCTCATACCATTTTGAATTATGTAATAATGATAAAATGGTAACTGGACTTGAGAATTCCCTGAGCAAACAAAAGGCATTTGAGCCACGTAAGCAAAATTAAATAGAGCATATTCTGTGAATGTAAGTGGAGCTTGACTTTGATAGTTCTTGTGTCTGTTAGCCATGAGAGAAACTTCTGCCATCGTCCTAAAGTCTTTATGTAATGATCACCTTTAACCAACCCCTTGCCATTCATAAACCCTGGGTATAATAATAATCAGTCACTATAAAGATGAAACAATAACCTCATTTTCACTTTTTAATCCATCCTGTAGCTTTGTACTCCCGAGATTTACATCTAAACTTTTAATTTAATTTTGTGTTATTTGTGATTTTGGTTACTCAGCATTTCCTTATAATTGCAGCTGCCAAGTTATCAAGATATTAGCATTCTGCTGCGTTCCTAAGGAACGGCTGGAAAGCATCCGAATTAAAAATTTTCACAGCTAATCATGAATAGAACTGGGAGGTAATAAAATTACTTCCAACTCAGGAAAATATTTGCAGCTTGATAAAGCAGAATTGCTTATATGGTCCTCTAGGTTTACTTAATATAAACGTAGAAATAGAATTTGAACAATAGCACAGAACACCTCTAAGTAAATCAAAGAATAATTTTGGAATAGTTGCCATGGAATGGTTAAGTTCTTAGACCTGTAATATACTAGCAGATATTGGATGTACAATCTCCCCCTCAAATGGTTTAAGGCTTGGTGGTTTTATTAGGAATTTGGTGCTCCTATTGGGACAAATATATAAAATTAAATTTAAATTATGCCAAACACTTAAAGAAAGAAACAGATTGTCTTAGACAAAGAACAGAGAAGAAATGCAGGGGATCATTTTTCATTAGGAATTATTTTTCTAAACCTGTAAAATCTGAATTCTGTAAGGAGATATTTCAAGTCCAGCGGGTTAACAGGAATTGGTTAGTAATTCTGCCTGATACCCACGCAAGGGATAAAATGTAATTAGATGGAACATTTTAACACATTGAAATGATTACAGGATAATCGGAGTTTTTCATCTCCTATTAGACAATTGTCAAAGGATCCCTTTATATTACTTTTGCAAATAATGACAGAGGATATTCATTTACATGATTTTCTTTTAGATTGAAGGTCTAAAATCCAGGATGTGTATCTAGATGAATTTTCAGTAGAAGAATAACATATTCTGTTGTAGATGTACTGCAATGGATTTGAATAGTCTGAAATATGACTTTGGTTAAAAGTTGCTAAATGGTTGTAGTAGAGAAAAAGCTTCCAAGTTAATCTTAACAATTATCGATTACTGTTCAGTTCAACTGGATATATAGACATATGTTCTAAATGCTTTTATTCCCCTTGAATTTCTAAGATGAAAAATTTTGTATCGGAGTAAATATAGAACTAAATATAACAGTTTCCAAATAGCAGTCTGGTAAATGACATTTTGACAGAAAAAAAAAAACTTATGCTAAGAAAAATCTTGATCCACATTGATTTATGACTTGTCTTCAACTAATACAAAGGGCAGAAGACATTGTAAATCACAGGATAAAATTGCTTCTGATATTGAAGATTTCTAGTTTTCTCATATTTAGATGGAAAAATTATAGATTTCAGAAATAAACAAAATGTATAGTTTCACTAAGACTTTTCGATTAGTCTCATCACTGTGCTGTTTCTGAAATAGAGCATCTCACATTTTACAGAATACCTCTTTCATATCCTTAATTTTCTTGAAATAATGATATAACTGCTTATGCGTACTGCCCAGGCTAAGGGGTAGAAAAGGGTGAATGTGAGAGATAGTTCTACAGGATGGAAAGAATAATTTTCTTGAGGAGAGGGCTGCTCAGTGTTTAAGTTGAAATCATGATGGCTCTCTTCCTAATTTGAAGAAAACCATTTATTTCCCAACACTCTGAATTGCAGAAATTTTGGTATCAATGCCTGAGCTGAGACAGAATGTCAGATGGGTATTACCTGTACTCCTTGAGGGCGTACGAACAGGATCCTTGTCTGATGAGTAATTTCAGACAAGGCCAGATGGGACTTGGTGACACACAACATAAACAAAGCCCGTTCCTTATATTTGAGCATAGTTAGTATCTCTTAAATCAATTATAACTTTAGCACCCTTTCTTCTGACTTCCCGGATAAAATTCATTAAGAAATCCCATTGTATAATTCATATAACTTCCTGTCCCTAACAGCACACAATGCAGATAAAGCCCCCACATTTCCTTGTATATTCCTCCTTATCATCTACCACAAACTCAAATCAGTTTCTTTTGTTCTTTTCCTACTTAAGCTCCTCATGGTTCCCATCGAATAGGCCTGCAGAGCTACAGTCAGTGTCAACGGACACAGGTTTATTAGGCTGTGTGTGTGTGTGTGTGTGTGTGTGTGTGTGTGTGTGTGTGTGTGTGTGTGTGTGTGGTGGTTTTTGACTCTGACTCATCACAGTCTAAACTATTTGAAACTCAGATTCTACATGCAGATTCTTAAAGTCCAAACCTCAAAGGCTGTACTTATCTCGTTCCCTTTTTTTTTCCATTTAGCATTTTCTTTATCTCTGAGCCATGAGGGATGATGTCATTATCCTACCTCACAGCTGAGTTTATTCTAATAAACAGCCTTCTTTCTGAACATTAGACAGTGAAATAATTAAAAAAAAAAGAGGCCGACTGGGATTCGCGATACTAAATGATCCTCCTGCCCCCTCCCCCATCACTTTTACATGTTTTTGTGTGTCCACACCTGATGGTGCTCAGGGGTTACTCCTGGCACTGGAGTAATCACTCCTGGCCGTGTTGGGAACCATATGGAGTTCCAGGGACTGAACCCAGGTGGGCTGCATGCAATGTAAGCGCCCTACCCCTCGTACTCTCTGGCCTGTGAGTTACCTTTCAAACATGTGGTAGCAAATGTATGAACTACTTGCGCCCATTTTCTCTTCAATTGTCACCTATACTCTTGAGGATCAGTAAGTGCAGTTATTCCCTTTCTGCTATCCATCTTAAAGTCTGGGTTCATGGAAACGGGTTAATAACACACAAAAAATTTATGTGTCATATTATTTGATGGTTCTTAATTGCAAACAACATAGAGGAAATATCACCTAGCTTTGCACAGAAAACATAAGCTGGATGGAGATTAAATGACCTTTTTGACTCATAGCTGAACAAGTATCAATGCAGACAGGATAAAGACTTGATACCATGAATGCATGATCTATCCTGAAAATGAGGTTCTTGCTTTATAATTAACTATTAACATTGGGACCCCATTTTCAGATGGATCTTGTGGTAGAACAGAAAATGAGGAGGTGGTAGTGCATGAGAAAGTTCTGGACCCCATGAAAGATTTATGTCCATTTCCTGACAAAATAGCATTGTAACAGGGAATGCTTACAGTGGTACTGCAACTTGGCTTCTGGTAAAATATGGCCCAGTGAACATCTTTGTCCTGGACGCTACATCGTAAGATTGGCACCATCTTTCACCCTTTGAGAACAAGATACTTGGAAACTGGATTGTCTGTATTTATATCCCAGCTCTCCCTCTTATGGACTTCGACAAGTCACTTTGACAAGTGACTTAGTTTTTCTGTATTCTTTCCTCATGTATAAGTTCAAGAAAATTAATTATCCACTTTGTCAGGTTTTTCTGAGGATGACATGAAGATTACCTTACATTAAAAGTCTTAGATTTTACTTTAGTGTTATTGAAGCAGACTTCAGGAAATTCAAGCCTGGCATGAGAAGCTTGACAGTTTTTCTCTCCCTACACCCATTGAGATTTTTAGAACACAGCCTGTAATTCTTCACCAAGATGAGTTTATTGAGGCAATTCACAACATCATTCTATTTCCATTCCCCTAATATCTATAACTGCTTCCTTTGTAGAGAGTCCTGAGGTATCATTTTTGCCTTAGGAATGTGTCTGAACAGACATCAATTAAATTATCTCCAAGGTTTAATCAAATACTAGATGGAACAATCACTCCCTCATCTATTATGAATTGCAAAGTATGCCAAGCTACGTTACTCAACGACATTCACTAGGGGAGGTTTTTCAATTAGTACCACATGGGGACTTAGTTCAAACACAATGTTGTTATATACGATCCCTTCAAATGGAAGCCTTTTTTAAAAAATTATAGTTACAAACAGTAACAAGTCTCACAATGGAGATGTTACTGGTGCCCACTTGAGCAAATCCATGAACAAAGGGAGGACAGTGCTACAGTGCATGGTTACAAAGAAAAACTTTAATGTAAAATTAGTATCTCTTTGAATATAACAAAAATAAATCAAGAATATATAAAAGTATCCTTTCTATAATTGCTCTCATTTCCAGCAGGTTTTAACTCTGGGGCATGATGGAATTTTCGTCAACGTCCTAACACCTATTTCTGGTGTCAATACCAGAACCTGTAATACTTGTAAACTTGGATTAATTCTGTCCTAATCCTCAAATTAACTTACTTTCCAATAACTGGTCATCAGAAACTGTAAGAATATTGCTAAATTGATTCTCTCCCTAAGACATTTGCACAAGAGATACAAGTTATTATCAAGAACTATTTCAAGCAAAATGATAGCAATAGTCAGGAATTCAACCCTAACATCGCCAAAATAATAAAAGATCCTTTCCCACGTAGGAAAGCAACTCAAGATATTTCTGGATCTAGGCCGTTGCCTTTCCTTTGCGCTCCCCTGCTCTTCTCTCCCCTGAGCCCTGCATTCTTCCTTCCAACTTAGACCTTCCTACAGGGAAGACTGCAGAGCTTTACATTTAAGGACTCTCTTAAGATATAGTTGACAGCACAAAGAGCTCTGCTCTTCCTAAGAGTTCAGAACAAAAGAAAACACCCTTAAGAGTTAGGCTTATTGGAGGAGGGCCACTCGGACACAGAAGGGACCAGTAAGACAATATCATTTGGAAATGATCACTCTGGACTAGAACCAAGTGCTGATAGTAGGTAAAGATAGACACGATAACATCTAAGCACCGATATTGCATAATGCAAACTCGATAGACATGGGGAGTATCATGCTAAGTGAAATGAGTCAGAAAGAGAGGGACAGACATAGAAGGACTGCACTCATTTGTGGAGTATAAAATAACATCACATGAGGCTGACACCCAAGGACAGTAGATACAAGGGCCAGGGAGATTGACCCATAGCTGGAAGCCTGCTTCATGAGCAGAGGGGAGAAGGCAGATGGAATAGAGAAGGGATCACTAAGAAAATGATGGCTGGAGGAACCAGCTGGGATGGGAGATGCATGCCGAAAGTAGATAATGGACCGACATGATGACATCTCAGTGTCTGTGTTGCAAGCCATGATGCCCAAAAGTAGAGAAAGAGTATGGGGAATATTGTCTGCCATAGAGGCAGGGAGAGGGTGGGGAAGGGGGGGTATACCCGGGATATTGGTGGTGGGGAATGTGCACTGGTGGAGGGATGGGTGTTTGATCATTGTGAGATTGTAACCCAAACATGAAAGCTTGTAACTATCTCACAGTGATTCAATAAAATTCAAAAAAAATTTTTTAAAAGAAAGCTTAAAAAATAAAATAAATAAAAAAAGAAAGCCTAGAAGGTGGGCGGGTCAAGTGGAAAGGGTGACAGCAGGGAAACTGGGACGTTGGTGGTGGAGAGTATACATTGGTGAAGGGATGGGTATTGGAGCATTGGATGACTGAAAAGCAATCATGAACAACCTGTAACTGCATCTCACAGTGATTCGATCAAAAATAAATTTTAAAAAAGATTTAGGTTTATTGTACTGGAGGCACATGCTCTCCAAGGATTTCAGCAGATGTGATGCTTTCTGGGGAAATGAGTGGGTAGCAAAATGCAAAATCTTTTTTGGTTTGTTGTTATCCGGGTATTAATCCAGAGTATTAATCCAGAGTTCTTCAGAACTCAAAATTCGATTCAGACTTACCCAGAATTCCTAACTTAAATTCAGGTGGGGGTGGGAAATTCAGTCAGTTTATTCCATTGTCATGGGTTTTCACTATGCCTTGTAGAATCCCAACTCTTTCTCCTGGTATTAAATCTACATAATCTCTGCTTTGAGCAACACATCAGGAACAGTATGACCTCTCTCAAATCTCATGATGCAGAACCTTTGCTCAGCAATATTTCTCAATTTCCCATAGCCAAAGCCAAATATGAAGCAATAACTTCATCACTTTAGTTCCCAAATATGGCCCTTTCCTTTTTCTGGAGGGCCTGTTCCTTCCCCGAGGCATTATAAAGTCCTGCTCTTCCCTAATTTCTGACTGTGTGACACTTGACTTTTAACAAAGAATCACATCCTTTTCTTAGCCTGAACTAATGATGAGCAAAATGATGAGAAAAAAGAAAAATTGAAAATAAGATTAAAAAAAAAGTAGAGACTAAGACTTTCCAATTCCATGCCACATAACAATTCCAGCAACTCACAATACAGATGCCAGAAATCTTTTCACACTTAATATCTGCTTGAGATTTATCTGGACCTGCCAGCATGGCTTGAGAAATAAGTGTTTTTAAAAGTATTTTATGATGAATTTAATGAGTTGCTAGCAAGAACCTTCCCTCTCTGTGTCTCCAGGGTCCCTGAAGAAGAATGAGAACATAAATATTCATCTCTGGCCAGGATGAGATGTGTTTTCTTACATTAGGGTCCCGGTAAGCTTTCTCTGCAGTCCCAGTGACTCAGTCTTACAGACCACTGATACCAGCTGTTATAATTCATTAAACTCTTGATCTCTTCTACAGTAATTTATTTCCAAGTGCTGGTCTCAATGTAATTCCAAATTTGAGACTGAGAAGAGAGTAGGAACTGGTGGTATGGCTGGGATGTGAAATAATTTCAAATTTCATTGTGGCGCTTCACAATGAAGTGCCATTGCCATTTCAAGTCACGGCATTTGGGGCAATGTAGTTCAGAGGGTGGCCAGTGCACTCCAACACTGAGTCTGTGAACGTGCCTTAAAGCTGCCCTGGTGACAAAACGGACGCAGTCATTCTACACCTGCCCCTCTCCTTCTGACTTATTTCACACAGCATGATACTCTCCACGCCCATCCATTTATAAGCAAATTTCATGACTTCATTCTTCCTAGTGGGTGCATAGTATTCCATTGTATAGATGTACCATTGTTTCTTTATTCAGTCATCTGTTCTCGGGCTCTCAGTTTGTTTCCAGATTCTGGCTATTGTGAATAGTACTGCAATGATAATATGAGACTATTATCATAATATGAAGCACATATGTTAATATGTGTCCTAAGCCAGGGTCAATAGGGGCCAGGAAGACTGGTCAGTGGTTGGGAGCTTGCTATAAAAGTGTGTGTGTGGTGGGGGGAGGAGGGCAGTTAGGGTAGAGAAAGACCAACATGACAATAATACTTGTAAATGATCGTTTTGGACAGGAACTGAGTGTTGAAAGTAGGTAAAGGGATATACTTGATAAACTTTGATAACCTGATAACCTGATACCTGATAACCTTTCACTGTCTATATTGCAAATCATAAGATCCAAAAGGAAGGGAGGGAAAGAGAGAGAGAGGAAGGGAGAGAGGTGAGAGAGAGAGAGGTGAGAGAGAGGTGAGAGAGGGAGAGGTGGGAGAGAGAGAGGTGAGAGAGAGAGAGAGAGAGAGAGAGAGAGAGAGAGAGAGAGAGAGAGAGAGAGAGAGAGAGAGAGAGAGACAAGAAAAGTGCCTGCCATAGTGGCAGACGGTGCGGGGTGGGCGGTGGTTGGGAGGGAAACTGGGATCATTGGTGGTGGGAAATGCACACTGATAAAGGGACAGATGTTGGAATATCATATGACTGAAATCCAATTATGAACAACTTTGTAAATGTTCATATCACTGAGATTCAATAAATAAATAACACCTCCCCCCTCCCCAAATAAAGCTGCATTGGTGTCACCTATGTTTATACCATTGATGCTTGACTATAAGTTATGGGAGGTTCACAAGGTGACCTACGTGACTTTGGTATTAAATCCAATATTACAAAGTAATCCCATTAATAGTCTTTTATGTCTCTAATTGCCATTGTTCAACAGAGTGTGGGTAACAAGTGCACACTTTCTTATTTCTCTGCCGGTATCAGAGTCAATTGGTGATGAGAAATCAGTATCGTTTGGGCCACCAAATGGCCTTGTAGGAATCGGCTCCATTATATCAGCTTGTGTGTGTCACAACAATCGTGGCATTGGTGCTTCTTTGACATCAAGGAGTAGAGAGAGATTCAAGACAGAGCCCCGGTCTGTTTGGTCGCTGTCCCAGATGGCCAGATAAGGGGAGTTTCTAATCAGCTGGCATTTGTTTCTTGAGGTGCCAGAGGCTGGAAATCCAACATCAAGGGCCGCAGGTGTGGTCAGATGGGGGCCTTTTTTCTGGGCCTCAGGCTCCTTCTACCACACTTGGCAGCAGTGGGAGCATCTGTCTGGAGCCGCTCTCAGAGAGTCCTGCTCCTCTTCTGGAGGACTCTAGCTCCTGCCATAAGCCTTGCCCAGGACTCAACGTGGTAGCATTGTCTGTGGGTTAGATTTCAGCATACACATTTACAGGGGGTGTGGGAGTCCTGACACCACAACTAAGGAATAAATTGAACATGGGGCAACTTTTGCTTTGATGTGACCTAGTACCAGACTTTCCCCAGGTGAGGAAACTCAACACTCAAGCTGGAACCATAGTACAGCCAGTAGGCAGAGCACTGCTGTGGTTGACCTGGGTTCAATCCCTGGCACCACATATGGTCCCCCAAGCCTTGCCAGGAGTGATCCCTGAGCACAGAACCAAGAGTAAGCCCTGAGCACCACTTGGTGTGGATCCCCCAAACAAAAAATAAACCCAAACCTTCTATTTTGATGACATTTTTGTCTTTTCCAGTGTTTTTGAAATATAAGTACAATGGTTGCGAAACGCTTGAAACATCTGTGTCTTTTTAAAATCCCCCTAATAATCCATGTGGGTATAAGCCATAACTTTTTTATTCATCTACTATTGGGCAACTTGAATTCTTCCTACATTCGGCTGCTAGAAATAGTGCTACAGTGAACAAAGGACTACAAATATTTTTTTTTCAAATTAAATATTTTTGTGTTCTTTAGTTAAATATCTAGGATCAGAATTTCTAGATCATATGGTAGATCTCTTTTTAACTTTTTGGATAAATCTTAATAGTTGTCCATAGAGGCCAAACATTCTCAACAACTGGTTACGAATGAAAGTACCTTCTTCTTCACACTCCTACCAGCACTTGTTTCTGGCATTTTCCTTATAGGTCATTCTCCCTGGTGAGAGGTGATGTCTTATTTTCATTTTTATTTGTATTTCCTTGATCTTTAGTGATGTTGAAAGTTTTCTCAGGTGACCATTAGCCATCTCTATGTCTCTTTGTACAAGTGCAAGTTCAATGGCTTAAAGCAAGAAAGAGTCACTTATAGAAAAAGTCATCACATGTAAAATTTTCCTAAATTTTTCTCTGAAGTTATATAAATTTTCTTATTATTTGGAAAAAAGTATTTTGCCAGATTACTAGAGTTTGAAATTTAGACATTTACGAAGAGAAAGGGTTACAATTAAAAGCAAAAGCAAGCATCACCATAGTAATGCCATGGTAGATTTTAATACATGAACTAATCCTGTCTTCAGGATAAATAGCAATCAGAAAATGGGTGAAAAAAAACATATATTTATATTTGAAACCAGACATGTGACTCTATTGTTATAGAAGATGTGGTACCAACTAAACCCCCCACACTAATTTTAAAAATTATTTCTCTCTCTTCTGCACTCAGAGTCATGTCTATTTAATTACAGAATTGAAGAAATGCTCCCTTAGAGCATAGCAGAATGACAAGGTTGTACAGTCTTGATTGGCTATTTTTTAAATTCCTTCCCAGAAGCAAGAATGGAATGTAAATAATACATAGATGTGAAATCCTCAATACAGTCAACTTGCTTTTTAGATAAAATTTCTCAGAATCAAGAGCCAGCATCCTCGGGAACTTACAGTGCTTCAGGTGAAATGTCACGTGTATTCTCCGCATGACCATAATTTAACGATGACTCTCTGGACCAAAGTTTCATTACTCTGCACTCCAGTCTGCCCGTGAGGAACTTGAGGTTCACAGATATGCAGTAACAGATAATAAGGGGTGGTGTCCTGCGTAGAGAAAAAGAAAGTAGAGAAATCCCAGGGCTGACTGAGCAGGTAGCCCCTGGGAGATGTTGGTCACAGAGAAAGTACATCCTTGGCTTGGAGGCTGTAAAGAATTAGTCTCGTGCTATTGGCTCAGCAGGGATTTTTCACACTTATTTTGGGGGAACAAGCTCTCAGAGATGTCAGCAAGAGAGTCTGCCCTGCAGTCTTGGAAATGTTCACACATTTTTGATAACACAAATTATGTAGTGGCGTTTATTTGGCACACAAAGTACACAAATTCAAAGACAATCCTGCATCCTCTATTCCATGACCTGGGGCTAGTCACTCACACTATATCTAGTCATCAGTTTCATTTACGTGGCCACCGAAGTTCTCAGGAAACTGCAAGCTCAACCCCTCTGCTGTTTTTATGGGGTATTTTGGTTGGTGGATTTCAGTTCTCCCTTTTCCTGCTAACTTTCCTACGGAAGTCTGTGCTGAACAGTCATTAGTACCATGGCTTGGTTCTAATCTGAAAGGAATTTGCTTTTATTCCTATCTAAATAATTGAGAAGGAGAGAGTGCAAGCCTCACAAAAGCAAAATGCATACAAAAGTGTTTACATTTTCTCTGCTTGAAAAAGTAAATATGTCAGTGTGAATTTTCCTCCACTTAACAAATAGCTCTCACACGCAGCTGTGGAAACCTCAGGAAAGCATGTCATCTGTATCAGATTCTTTCCCAGGAAAGTGGCGGTCACTTGGAACAAACAAATGGCATTTTGTGCCAGGTAATTCATTAAAACCGCAATGAACTTGAAGCACTTCAAACTTTAAATGATTGTGAAACAAGCACAATATGAGCAAACCCCACAGAATTTTGAAATTACCACAGAACTCTGGAAATCTTTCATCAAATAATGATTTAAGGAAATAAAAATGTAGTTGGCTATTCCTACTCCTAATGAAGGTAGAAAGGGACTTCATAACCTTTTCCCTCTCATGATTCCTTTCAGCCTATGTGTGTGTGTTGGCGGGGGGGGGGGGTGGATTTGGCTGCAGCATAGGTATATAAAATAGGTGTATTCACCAAACATTCACTGACAATAAATCATGAAGAAATTTATTTTATTATATGTATATATACTTTTTTTGAGGTCACCCTCAGCTGGATATCAAATTTGCATGCAAAACAAGCACCTTACCTCCTGTACTATCTATTCATCTTGAAATTCATTTTAAAACAAAACTTTTAAAAGATAAGTGTAGGATAACATTGGGTTTGTCCTTTTAGCCTTGCCACAGGGAACTTAGTTTACCTTAGAGCAATGGCCTTTCTGTATGGACACAGGAAGACAGTTAATATTATGCTTCGTAACTTGGGAGCTGATTGACTCCAATAATATTTACTCCCAGGCATCTGCTTTCTCAATTCGGTTGCCCTTAGTTCCTACGACCCCAAAAGCAGAGTCCCTACGAGGGACAGAATGAACCCAGGGCATTTTGTGAGCTACCCTGGCATCGAAATGGGCCAGGCCAAAGCACCACAATACTCAACTATGAGTTGAAAACATGGTCATAGACAAATGCTGTCATGATCCAAAAGTAACAACGAGACTAGGACCTTCTGGGGTTAGGTAGACTAACCTGGCCTGAGGACTGTGGTCTGGAATATATAGTGAATGTCCTCAGGAAGAACCAAACTTTAAGTCTGATATATCTCTTACTGTGCTCATACAGAATGACATTGCTAGAAATATTTGAAGTAGATTTACTACAACTATTTAAGTGGATTACTAGCTGAGGAAGGAAGAAAGGGACACACCCTGATACACCCTTATTTGGACCCCACCCTTGAACGAATCTCCTAGTAATCTGGAGTAATCTCCTTAGATGAGATTTTTGTTAATCTCCTGGAGGAGTGGTCTTACCCCTCTTTGTTGGTTTGTTAATGTCAACCCACCTTTGTGTCACCGCCCTATGTGATTGTTATATAAACTAAGTCAGTGGGGGAAGAGGAGACAGCGGAGACAGAAGAGGCAGCAGGACACAGACAGAAGACACAGCAAGGAGAAGACACAGAGGCAAGACAGAAGTGGCAGAGGTAAGACAGAGGCAAGGAGAAGAGACATAAGCGGAGAGGAGACACAGAAGCAAGAGAGAAGACACAGAAGCAGAGACAGAGGTCGGAAGAGACCAGAGGAGAGACTACAGAGACAGAGACAGAGAGACAGACAGAAGAGAGCACAGCGACACACACAGAAGCAGAGCACAAGGAGGAGCCATTCCAAGGCCCCTCAATGATTTCTTTCGATGCCATACACTGTTTCTCACCACATAGCTCTTAAGATGCATTTTTAAAAGTATTTTACAGTTATGCAGCGCTGACTTGGGCATTTTTTCTCTGCGTGTAATGTGTGTACTCACTTGGTAAAGCTATGATTACAAAGTACCACAGGCTGGTGACTTAAACAAAAGTGGTTTGTCAGTCCTGGGGGCTGACAGTCGAAGCCCAGCACGCAGGCAGACTCTGCCCGAGGCTTGTCCTGGCTGCCCTCTCACTGCCTGGGTTGCCTCTCTGCATGCGCCCCTGCTTCCTGTCTGCATCCGGGCTTCCTCTTCCTATCAAGAGACCCATCAGCTTGCACTCGGGCTCATCCATATCACTTCATTTAACTCCTACCACCTCGTCAAAGGTCCTAACTCTAAGACAGTCACATTCTGTGGTGTCGGGTGAGAACGACAGTGTGTGAGTTTAGAGGTGGGAGTGGATGCACTCATCCAAGGGCCAGATGCCTCCTCCGCCATCCCTAGCCCCGGCTTCTTTTTTTTTCTCCCCCCTCTAAATTAACACTAGTCCTAAGAAATTTATAAGATTGATGTTTGTGTTTTTTTTCCTATGTAATTTTATTTTGTTTCTTAGATCTGTGGGTTTATAATTTTTAATAAATTCAGGGAGGAAATGGGCCATATTTTCACTTCTATGTGAGGCCCTTCTTTCTGGGAATTCAGCTCCACGTGGATTGTTCCTTTGTATCTCTGTAAAGTAGGTGAATTTAGGTGAATTTTTGCCTCTTAATGTCTTAATTTAGCCTTATTAGCATCTAACTTTTGGTGCTTGTTAATAGCACCAGTGCACTTCCTGTGGCATATGCTGAATTTATGTCCTCAGTGTTTGGCATTTGTCTTTTAAATGAATTTATTTATTGTTGTTGGGTGCAGGGTTTGCGTGCTGAAGTATTTTTTTAAAGGTAATTAAATCTAGCTTTTCTATTTTTTGCTTCATGTATTTGATAAGTGGATATAGATCCCTTGTTTTGAAAATACAAGGGGATTGTTGTATTTTCTTCTGGTATGTCTATATTTTATACTTAATTTTATGATTTGTTTGGCGTTTATTTAAAAATTTTCCAAAGTATGGTTTCAAGTTTTTCTCCACTATTACTTATCACCCCGTTTTTTAAAAAATATGTTAATTCGGGGCTGGAGCGATAGCACAGCGGGTGGGGCGTTTGCCTTGCACGCAGCCGACCCGGGTTCTAATCCCAGCATCCCGTATGGTCCCCTGAGCACCGCCAGGGGTAATTCCTGAGTGAAGAGCCAGGAGTAACCCCTGTGCATCGCCGGGTGTGACCCAAAAACCAAAAAAAAAATATGTTAATTCTATTTTGTTATTTATTTTTTCAGTTAAAGCACTATGATTTACAGTTATTCATAGTTGAGTTTTAAAAGCTCACCATTCTCAGTGTTGAACATTTCCTGCTGCTAAAGAGTAGAAATGGGAAAGTGAAGTAAGGAGAAGAAGAAAGAATAGGAGACTCGTAGCAAACCAAAGCCCAGGAAGATACACAGGACTGGTGTGTATGGCGAACATGCTGGAGGACAGTGTTCGATCTCTGCATTTCATGGTCTACACCACTGGGAGTGATCCCAAGCACCAAAGTGGTAGTCGTCTCTGGGCGCTGCTGGGTGTGGCCCTCAAACCAAGCACCAAGCAAGCAAAAACTAAGCAGATGAGTGGATAAGCCTTCGACTAATAAATCTGACTATTGACTTCCTCTCTGCTACCCAGGTTCATTCCTTCAAAAACATGAACGAATAAATTAACTGAATGAACAAGGGACTTAGTGTACAGCAGGTCATAGATACAAAGATTTTTCATGTCTATATGACATTGATGGAATATTCTCTTAAAATTTTTGTCGACACAGTTTTGTTGATCCCAGACACAGCAGAGCTAAGAAGGTGCTAAGCTTCTTGAAACCAGTGTTCAGTTCTCAGGATGGTTATGTTTAAAGCAAACCCAACATTTATTGTAAAACTGTAACTTAAGCTCAGTGCCTTTTCTTTTCCAGCACACACCCCTTTTGAAAACGAGTAACAGACCAAGAATCTCAGAAATGTAATTCTTTACGATTCGGAATCAAGAAGCCCCTGCAGATATGTCAAATATATATGTAAATAAAACTAAATATACATGTAAATTATATATATGCATATATGTATATACACACATATACGCACATGCATATTTCTTTGCATATGCAGCCAATAAGCTATTTTCTGATTACATTGTCTTTGCCTTCCTAACCTTGGTTTTATGCTTGTTATAGAAACATTTAAAAATGAATACTTTGTAGACCTCTAAAATGTAATTCTAACTAATGACTATGTCTGACTTTATACCAATTTCAGTTATATTTTCTGCTTAAGTCCTACAAATAAATATCTATTGAAGACTGGAAACATACTGTGAAACAGTTCAGTCTAATAAGAAGGTTGATATTGAGTTCAAAGGAGATGGTTCAAGGGGCTGGCACCTGCCTGGTGGGCCCAGGGTCCAGGTTGGGTTCCTGGCCCTATGTGGCCTGCTCGGCACCACCAGGGGTGGCCCGGATGGCCCAGCACTGCTCGGAGGTCCCTCCTCCCAAGGACACACAGCGAGAGTCTTCCCCTGGGCCAGGCGGACACAACTGGCAACGCTGTGTGAGTCTTTCCTTGCACATGTGCAGTTCTTGGGAAGACCTCGCCCTGTGCTTGCTGAAATGTCAGACGATTTGGGGTTCATAATCTTTCATTTTTCATCCCCCCCTTTCACACATTGTTACAGAGATTTCCACTTGCAGTATATGGTGTAACTTGGACTTCCATATTTTTGGCTCCATTTTTGGGAGCCACTTTGAATTAAGTTCTGAGAGAGCGTGCTCTGCATGCGCCCCGAGGATCAATAAACATCTCACTTGAGTGCTAAACAGGATATTTATTTTCTATGGAAATGAAAAGGTTCCTGGCAGAAATTTGGCTGTACTATTTTTCTGACCATAAAATTCACTTATGCTGGCTGTCCCATTTGATGAGTGTTTAGTAAGCTGTGTAGAGTGGTACGGCCTTATGGAAAGCTTTCCTTTCCCATGAGCTCATTTTCTCCTCTCTCCGTTGTGTTATTGTGGTCATATACGTGACTTTTTTTTATTTGTTTTTTGTTCGTTTCTGAGGGACGGATACTCACTCCCGACTCTGTGGTCAGGGCTCACGCCTGATGGTGCTCAGGGAACTCTGAGGTATTTCCAGGGGTAGAATCCAGGTGGGCTTCTGTGAAACAAGCGCCTTAGCTCTGGACTATCTCTCTTGCTCTGTGAGGCCAGCGATTCCACTTGCTGAATGTACACCAGACCTGGAACTAAGATGAAAGGCACACAGTTTTGCCAGTCTGGAGAGAACAGGGCACTCATCAATCAGAGAAATAGTCAATGTCTTTTGTAATTTAAATTATTTTTTAAAATACAAGGAACGAAATACCAATTATAACTTAGAGACAAGCTCTGCACTTGGAGGACCCACATACCTCTACCAACTCTTCTCCAAGTTCTCGTTCAGATGAAGCTTTATTAGTAAAGGCAGGTGGTGGCCCACAGGGAATAGTTTCTCAATTTAAAAATATTATCTATATTAGTAACTGTGTTTTGGGCATCCCTTAAATGATGCATCTGAAATGAGCACCTCACGGTATTCCTGGCCCTGCTGTAGTCATGAGCCAAATCCTATAAAAGAGGCACTTCAAATACCTGCAATTAATTTCACAGCAATTATGTCTCAGTGGAACTGTTGAAAATAAAAATGAGAAAAATTTCACTTACAAAGATATCAGTACTCTTGTTTACTTGTCTATTGGTACTACTTCCAGTCTCATAGCCCATTAATCGCTTTATCAAGTCATAGATTCCCTGACTTGTATTTGAGAAAATTTTACTTTTTTCCTCTCTATTCTTGTCCTTAAAGAAATAGTTTGCCATGGAGCAAAAGAAGTGGGGACTCGTGATCATTTTCCAACAATATACTGGAGTGATAGCACAGTGAGTAGGGTATTTGCCTTGCACGCGGCCGATCCGGGTTGATTCCTCCATCCCTCTCAAAGAGCCTGGCAAGCTATCGAGAATATCCCTCCCACACGACAGAGCCTGGCAAGCTACCCGTGGCGTATTCTATATGCCAAAAACAGTAACAACAAGTCTCACAATGGAGACGTTACTGGTGCCCACTGGAGCAAATTGATGAACAACAGGACAACAGTGTGACAGTGCTACATAGTTATACTACTATAACTGGAATTATGTCTTACCTATAAATGATATAAAATTCGTAGCAGTTTAAATTAAACAAGTAAAATTTTTTAACCTTTTCCCCCCTTCCCTTTCTAGACTATAATATCTTCTTTTGCACCCCCTTTTATACTTATGTCGGTGACCCCTGAGTTCCTGTAGCACAATAAGGAAAAAAATTACAAAGAAGGAAGAGGGAACATTCCATTTGTCCCTTTGGGAAAGTGTTTGGAAGCGAATTCAGCCGTATACACATGTAAACTTCCCAAAACTCAAAAGTGATACTGACTTCAAATTTGTGATATTTTACCCAGATTTTATATCATTGTATTTCAATGTTCTAAGATACTTAAGCCTAGTAGAAAGAAGAGGCAGGTAGTAATGAAGTTATCCCTTAGTGGAAGAGGGTGTTCTGCATTGAATGTCCTATTGGACAGAGAATACAACTCAGAATTAGTATTTCAACAACTGAGTCAAGATGAAGTAGAAAACTTGAATAGACCACACACACATACACACACACACACACACACACACACAATTTTTGAAACAAAAGTTTCCCTTAAAAACAAAAGCTCTAGACTAAATAGTTTCACTGGTGAATTGAACCAAAGTTTCAAAGAATGAACATCTGTCTTTCTCATTTTCTTTCATGACACTGAATAGAAGGGATAAAGTACTAAATATATTCTATGAGGCCAACATTACTGTGATTCTAAGTCAGACAAGGACACTACAGAAAAGAAAACCACAGAGCAATATCTCTGGTCAACATAGATGCAAAACCCTCAATAAAATATTAACAAACTGAATTTACCAACATACTAAAAGAATCTTTCAGTTAAGTGGAATTCATTCTAGGAATGTAGGAATATGCAAATAAATGATATATAATACCCAAAAAAGGAAGGTCAAAACTCACACGATTATCTCCATAAATGGAGTTGACAAGATTTAACATCCTTTTGTAAAAAAAAAAATCCGTCAACCAAAATATACCTAGAAATAATGTAGCACTGAAGTACTGTCATCCAGTTATTCATCGATTTGCTTGAGCGGGCACCAGTAATGTCTCCACTGTGAGACCTGGTACTGTTTTTGGCACATTGAATATGTCACAGGTAGCTTGCCAGGCTCTGTGGTGAGGGCAGGATACTCTCAGTCACTTGCCAGGTTCTCAGAGAGGGACAGAGGAATCAAATCCGGGTTGGCCAAGTGCAAGGCAAACGCCCTACCCGCTGTGCTATTGCTCCAGCCCAGAAATAATGTAACCTTCACAAAATAAAGACTATACATAACAAATTCACATCTAACATATTCTGTGGTTAAAAAAGGGAATCTTTTTTCTTTAGTATTGAAACAAAACAAGGCTGTTAGGTCTCACCACTATTATTCAAAAATAAGAAATTATACAAGAGAAGAATATGAAATCATACAAAGATATAAAAGGCATTACAAAATAGAAAGAAATAAATAAGGGAGACAATAAATAAACGAGACTGAGAAGCTTCTGCATCATGAAAGAAACTTGCAACAAAGACTGCACATTTAAAATTCTAAATAGAAATTCCATATGATCTAATGTGATCAAAATGTCAGGGTGTTTGCCTTTCAAATACAAAAACAATTATTAAATACAAAAAACACCGTCAAAATTTCGTGTCTGTCACAATGATAGTTACACTGATCAAGAGCTAGGACACTTTTTAAAAAAATTGTAGCTCATTTTAATAATCAATGATAATAGCAGATTTGTTATTTCCAAACTTTTTTTTATTGACTCACCATGAGATAGTTACAAGCTTTCATGTTTGAGTTTCAATCATACACTGATCAAACACCCACCCCTCCACCAATGCACATTCCCCACCACCAATGTCCCCCATTATAGCCCCCACTTTCCAGCCCTCCCCCTGCCTCCTTGGCAGAAAATTTCCCTCTTATTCTCTCTCTACTTTGGGGCATTATAGTTTGCAATACAGATACTGAGAGGCCATCACGTTTGGTCCTTAATCTACTTTCAGCACACATCTCCCAGGCCGAACGATCCCTCCAATCATCATTGACTTAGCCATCCCTTCTCTATCCTAGCTGCCTTCTCCCCGAGCTCCGTGAGGCAGGCTGCCAACCATGGAGCAATCTTCCTGGCCCTTGTCTGTACCGGCCTTGGGTGACCACAACACTTTTAAGTGCTACATCGAAATCCAAATGGACTGTATGGCGTCTCTTCTCATCAGAATGGAATGTCATTCAACTTTCAAGAAAGGTGAGCTCCTGCCAGCGGCAACAACAGGGATGGACCCAGTGGGTATTATGCTAGTGAAATAAGTCAGACAAAGATAGACATAATTTCATTTCCTTCATATGTAGTACATTGGGAAACTAAGAGCCAATAATAAATGTTTGAACTATAACTCCAATTAGTGAAGACTGGGAATGGTGGTGGAAACAGGGTCAAAGGAGACTCCTAATTTGCTTTTCAGTGGTGAAGCCTTGAAGCTCGTGTCAGGTTATGATATGAGACCATTTTAATGAGAGAAGCGTTGGGGATGTAGCTCAGTAGCAAAGCTTGCTTTGCATGTGTGAGTTGCTGGCTTCTCTTAAAAAATTATGTACACACACACACACACACACACACACACACACACACACACACGGACCAGAGGAGAGTGTTCAGGACTTAAGGACTTCCTTGGCATGTGCCCAAAGCTTGCTGGGCTTCTTAGCACGCCCTGGTCTCCTGAGCACTGCCAGAAATTGCCCCCAGCACATTGGATGTGCCCCCCCCCATAATAATAATTAAAAAAGAGGAAGAGAAGGTAAGTAGTTATACCAAGTGGGTAGATGTCTATTTTGAATCTGTAGCACAGTGGGTAGGGCATTTGCCTTGCACGTGGCGAACCCAGGTTGGATTCTTATATCCCTCTCAGAGAGCCCAGCAAACTGCTGAGAGTATCCTGCCCACACGGCAGAGCCTGGCAAGCTACCCATGCGTAGTCTATACGCCAAACACAGTAACAACAAGTCTCACAATGGAGACGTTACTGGTGCCCACTCAAGCAAATTGATGAACAATGGGATGACAGTGCTACAGTGCAGTGCTACTTATATATTATAGAGGAAATATAAACACAGACACTGTATTGATAACATTGGCCACTTACATTCAAAAGCATGCTTTATTTTCCCCAGTAATCGAAGCATATATTTTTACTCTTTATTATAAATAAAAAACTCTTTATACTGACTAGAGTATGGTAAATCTGACTTTCGTCTTTGGGGAAAACTGAGTATAAATAACTGAGCAATGTATTCAAATGTCGTATTGTAAGACAGCTATCAATATTGAAGAGTACTTGGCAAGACTTTTAGACCTGCTTAGCCTGAAGTAGCTGGAAAGAAAACATGGAAATGAGAGCATTAATATTTTAAAGTCACTTTAAGAGATCTGTAGCCAGTGCGATTTAATAAAGAGCAGAAGCAAAGCTTAGCAGCTCTGAAGAGACCCTTGGCAATCGGGATACGGCGGGGCGGGCTCTTCATCATTTTAATTTCTATTTATTTATATATGTGTATTTAATTGAATCATGGTGCGGTATTCAGTCACAAAGTTGTTCATCATTGAGTTTCAGTCATACAATGTTCCATCACTCGTCCCTTCATCAGTGCAAGTTTTCCACCCACAGTGTCCTCAGTTTTCCTCCCCTTACCCCACCCCCATAGCCTCCCTCGATGACAGACACTTTTTTTTTGTTTCGTTTTTTGGGTCACACCCAGCGACGCTCAGGGGTTACTCCTAGCTCCAAACTCAGAATCACTCCTGGCAGTGCTTGGGGGACCCTATGGGATGCTGGGAATCGAACCCGGGTGTCCGTGTACAAGGCAAACGCCCTATCCACTGTGCTATTGCTCCAGCCCCAATGACTGACACTTTTCTTTTTTTTTTAAAAAAGAAGTATGTCTTTTTATTGCCTCCACATCCCCCCAAGAAGAGGGCAAACGCCTGCCCAGGGATTATTGGTACCCCTGTGTGATAAAGCCGGTTCCTGTCACACATGCCCTGTCAGGGCCTCCCCTGCCTGTGACCTTGTGACATTCAAACTCTTCACTGAAGTCCCTCAACCACTTGCTTTTGTTCCCCGACCCCCAGTCACAGTATTTCTCCACAGGGTCTTGCCCTCTCTTGGTTAGTCAGCTCCTTGGCTGACTAACCACATGTTTTTTCCCTTCTAGGTCACAAGAAATGTAATCATTGAAATGAATGTGGAGGACTTGGCACGGGTCTAACTGATTTTCCCCTTCACAGAGTGGCCCGGACCTTGTGAGTGTAAGTCTCACCTTCATCCGCCCCTCCCCGGTGAGAGGCCCGCGCACGCCTGACTGAGCCGGAACCAAACTGAAGCAAACCCCACACTGTAAAAAACTAAAAAGCGCCGAGGGGGCGCGTGCACTCGCGGGCTCTCCGGGCGGCTCTGTCTCACCGCCCGAGTTCGGTGCCCTGGAACCGCAGTGTGTGGACTGGATCGGGACGGCCGGTGGTCAAGGACAGGCGAAGGAAGAACGAGGACCAAGCTGGTTGCTGATTAGTTACCGTTTATTCAATCTTCCATCTTTCTCATCTCCCGCACTCCCAGCTCCGGCCTCTCTCTGGATCTACTGCTCAACTCTGCCTCTCTCTGGCTTCCCTCTCTCCTCCCCCTTGTCTCTCTCACCTTGCCCGCTAGGCTACAACCAGCCAGGTAGCCAAATCAACATAAGAAAGCCCTTCCTGAGGGCAGGGCACTCCAAAGCCCTTCCTCACTCTTAAGGTTTTTTTCTTTTCCTTAGTCCAGGAACTCATTAACATCTCAATACTAGTTATTTTTGTATGGACATAGCAAGGGATAGATACATTGAGGCTTGCAAAGCAGCTCTCCTGGCAACATCTTGCCACAGGCTCAGACCACAGCACTCAGGCCAGATTAATCATTCCTCACCCTAGCAGGGTCCAAATCTAGTATCACTGTTTGGATCATGACAGCATTTGTCCATGATCAAGCTCTTAACTTATAGTTAAGCATTAGGCACTTTGGCCAGGCCCATCTCGATGCCAGGGTAGCACACAACTCACCGCTTGCCCTGGGTCCTTCTTGTCCCACGTCGCGACCGTACTTTGGGGGTGCTAGGAAGTAAGGGCAGCTGAGGCTTAGGTCAAGAGAACAGATGCCCTGGAGGAAAATATCATGTAGAGTCAAATGACTCCCAGGTTACAAAAGCATAACATTTGTTAAGTCTTCCTGTGTCCATACAAAAAGGACTTGCTCTGAATAAACTATGCAAAGGACTCAAGGAGAAGAGAAAAACATTATTTACAAGTCAACAGAACACCAAGAAGGAAGCTACAAATAAACAAAGAGGAATAGGAGCACTGTAACGGGAGTAACCCAATAAACCTAAACTACTGAGGCTATGTTATCCTACACCACACAACAAATTCCTTTGTCTTTGACAATGACTTGATACGCGCCAGCACCCTTGCTCTGACTCTGGCTTGCTGCGTCCTCTCTGCCTTGGTCGCTTCAGTTGAAATGAGGGTCGGTAGCAGAGTCTTCCTCCCCAGGCCGGGGCCCGGCTTCAGTCTCCTCAGGTCTGTGGGGTGTGTGACACGGTCTGACGCACAGAGATTACCCCAGGAACCACGATGCTTCCTATTAAGCCAAAAGACTGAAAGGAAAGAGGAAAGGCGAGCAGGCTTGTGAGGGGGGAAGTGGGCGATGGTTTCTACTCAGCACAGGGGTGTGTGTGAGGGGGTACAACGTGCTGGGATCATTCACAAGTGACTTTTTGGAGAGGCCAGGGGCCGGGCACGTACAGGGTGACCACTTCACAGGCAGCCTGTGGTCCCTGTGTCTCGGCCGAGGGAGGCTTTGAAAGCATGAAAACTCTTTTTTTTTTTTTTTTTTTGCTTTTTGGGTCACACCTGGCGATGCACAGGGGTTACTCCTGGCTCTGCACTCAGGAATTACCCCTGGCCGTGCTCAGGGGACCATATGGGATGCTGGGATTTGAACCCGGGTCGGCCGCGTGCAAGGCAAACGCCCTACCCGCTGTGCTATCTCTCCAGCCCCGAAAGCATGAAAACTCTTGATGTGTGGGTTGTAACTAGGAAGAACCTCTGCCGTTGTCGTGTGGAAAATGCAAGGGAGACGCGTTAGACTTTGTCGCACCTGGCCTAGCCTACAGGGCTTGGTGACCATGTTTGTGACGTTGTTAGATCTTGAGAGGGTGGAACACCAGAATCCCAGTAGCCAGAAGACACACACAGTGTTTGACTTCGCAGAAAGTAATTACACAGTCCTTTCCCGGTGGGGAACTGTGAAAATGCGGTTGTTCAAGGAGCATCCACTGACTGTTTTTGCTGCACAATATATGGCAAGGCTAGACTACCCCGTAATTCTTTCAGAAATTAAGTGTACAGTATGCTACAGCTCAGAGGCAGAATGGACCAAAGATGACAGACTTGATTTTTGGGAAGGATGAAATTATTATTTTTTTTTGTTTGTTTGTTTTTCTTTTTTTTTTCCTTAAAGAAATATTTTATTGAACCACCGTGAAAACAAGAAAAAAAATACAAAGCTTTCAGGTTTAAGTCACAGTCAAATACTGATTAAACCACCATCCCTTCACCAGTGCACCCGTTCCACCACCAAGAACCCCAATACACCTCCCTCCCACCCCACCCCCCATCTAAGTACCTAATGATATTCCCATTATTCTCTATATATATTGAGTACATTTCATATTTCCATACAGAACTCACTATTATTGATTGGAAATTTCCCCCAACAATCAGGCCTGCTGAATAGGCATCATCTAATAATTTCTCTTGATTGCTAAGAGTGAAGACTTTGAGTCCGCGCGGCCGCTATCGCGGTTTTGGGTTTCTAATATTTTAGCTCAGTTCACAGTCAAAATGCATGGCTCAAGCATCCGCTCTGGTGCCAAAATGGGTTAGGAGACCTCAGGATCACAGTCAATAGGCGCGGAGGGTCTGCTTCTTGTGCCGCGGCTCTCGGTTCAAGGATGAAATTATTATTAAGCTCTCAACAAGATTTAGAACAAATGACGTACTTAAAAGTTTAGGTTTGAAAGCCCCACATTGTCCATTAAAATTTCACTTCTACTTAAAAATCTCTGATTTTATAGGAAAATCAAAATGTTGTTAAAAGTATGTGTAGCAAGAACAGGAGAGACAGGGCTAGGGAGATTGCTCCGTGTTTGGAAGCCTGCCTCATGAGCTGGGGGAGAGGGCAGCTGGGATAGAGAAGGGATCACTGTCAGTGATGGTTGGAGGGATCGTTCGGGATGGGAAATGAGTGCTGAAAGTAGATAAATGACCAAACATGATGGCCTCTCAGTATCTGTATGGCAAACCATAATGCCCATAAGTAGAGAGAGAGGGGAACTGTCAGCCATAGAGGCAGGGGGAGAGCAGGGGGATGCACAGGTAGGGGGAAGAGGAATACTGGGGACATTGGTGGTGGATAATGTGCACTGGTGGAGGGATGGGTGTATGATCATTGTATGACTGAAACTCAAAGATTAAAGCTTTGTAAGTGTAGCTCACGGTGATTCATTTAAAAAAAAAAGTATGTGTCATGCCACATCTGTGACACTTTCTTAGGGAAATTTACTTGATAAAACTTCCTTTTTAACCTTAAAATCAATGGAACCTGGGGAGAAGAAAGGAAGCAGTAATTATAGAGCGCTGAGCAGAACAAGAGGGAATCCAGCTGGTCCTTCTAATTAATCAGAATTTAGCCAGTCATGGCCACAGTGCTTCCTCCGGGTGGGCGAATCAGCCTGATGGGCCAATATTAATAAGACTTCTCTGAGTCTTGATTTTGTCTTAAAGACAAAAACTTTGTTATGGAAACAGTTTAGAATATATTAAAGTCTCAACCCGAACCTCCAACCCATTCAGGAGTATCCCTGAGCACAGAGCCAGGATTAAACCCTGAGCACCACTGGGTGTGGCTCAGAAATCGAACAACACAAAAATGCCAGTGAAACCCTCTTGTGCTCATACTCTGTCACTGTCACTGTCATCTCATTTCTCATCGGTTTGCTCGAGCGGGCACCAGTAATGTCTCCATTGTGAGACGACTTGTCCCTGTTTTTAGCATATCCAATTCGCCATGAGTAGCTTGCCAGGCTCTGCCATATGGTCTGGATACTCTCGGTAGCTTGCCGGGTTCTCCGAGAGGGTTGGAGGAATTGGACCCAGGTTGGCCGCATGCAAGGCAAATGTCCTACCCGCTGCGCTATTGCTCCAGCCCTCATATTCACATTTCATTAAGGTGGTTCGCTCAAATTGTTTTATGATCAACAAGCATAGAGAAACAGCAATTATTATCACTAGCCGCAATTATTACCACCATTTCCTGAAGAATTTTACTATGGATTATCGATCATCTTTTATTTATTTGACTCATTACTTCTAATTACAAAAAGATGGAAATTGACACCTACACCGAGATTCCTCTCACACAGTAAACTCCATAAACATGAGAATGTACAGACACTGTTGGAACGTGGGGTGTTGGAATGTTTTATGCATGAAGCCCTATCATCAGCAGGATTGTAAATCACAGTGCTTCAAGTAAAAGAGAGAGAGAGAGACTGTGGAACTGTGGTGTGTTGTCCGGAATCTTGGCTGATTAACTGTGAGAGGCACGGAGAGCCCATTGTGGGTTGTCTGGATGTATGTTACTTTTCTCTTCCTCATACTTGTGATTGTACGTGACTTTTGTCAATGAATTAACACTTAGTAAAAAGTCAAAAGTAGGATCATAAGAATGAGGAAAACTTATTAAGATTGGTCTGACTGTCCCCAAAGATGATATTCATCCCATGCATGCAGATATAATTCAGAACTGTATCGGACTCCACCAACTGTTCAGGTTGATTAACAAGTGGCTTCTTAGTTCCCTTGAGGTCTCACAACTGACCCAATTATTTGACATTTATCTCAAGGCCCCTTATTCATGATTAAGACTAATGCATGATTTTGTGATCCATGGTTGTTATATTATTAATTTGTTTTTGTTTTCATTTTTGGCCATACTCTGCAGTGCTCAGGGCTTATTCATGGCTCTGTATTCAGGGATTACTCCTGATAGGACTCTGGGACTATATGGGGTGCTGGGGATCAAACCCGGTCAACCATGCACAGGTCAAGGGCCTTAACTGCTGTGCTATCTACCTAGCCTCTGAATATTATTAATTTTTCTGTACATTTTATTGATTGAAAATATGGTTGCATAATACATGATTTTAAGTTTTTTAAATACTAATTTTATGTAATAGCATTTTAAACTGGGTTAAAATATGCTGATTTATATTTCTGAGTGTAATTTATTTGGAATCAAATGGAAACATAGTTGTAGTCACTGTATTTCTCAGGAAAAGACTATTAATCACGAGCATAGAAGTGCTCTTGGTTCAGTCACTTTTGCAAAACACTTAGCAATGACCTCACAACAGTAGAGAACTTGACAGAAGGTCGTGGAGTCTTCTGAGGCCAAATCATACAGTTTCTTGGCATCCTTTGAAAAAAAAATTCTAAAAATGGCATTTTCCATGTCCAAAGCAGTGAGAATGGAATGTCTTTTCTGTTAAACCATATACGGAAAAAATCCAGTGTTTCTTGCAAGTGTATGAATTTTGTAGTGGTAGCTAGACCCAGCACCAACTTGTGGGAGCTTAAAGAAGCGAGCAGACACGGCATGATGATTTTACATAACATAATTTTCAAAACAGTCCCCTGAGCAGTCATTTCGGGAAGAATGTGAGACTGTATTTCAGTCATGACTATCCAAGGCCAGTTTGTTAAGGAAGCGGCCCGCCCGCCACGTACAGCTGCTCTTCCCATCTTTGCTTCTATGAGATCATGTTGGCTTGTGGACCTGCTAAAATAACATCTTCTGTAGAAAATAGGCAGGTTTACTTAAAGCCTACCTTGCTTCCTAAGAATGAGCCTCTCTGTATTTCCCAAATCTACAAAAAGTTTATCCTTGCCACATAGTTATTCTGGTTTGCTTTCAGATTTTTCACTTTATTCAGAATCTTTAAACAGTCCTGACTGTGGTATGGTGAAATGAGACTAATACCTATTATCTGATCCTTCCTCCGTTTTGAAGAATAGTAGTCAACATATCCAAAATGAGGATGAGCCAGGCTTTCATTAACTGGTTATACTCTACCACTAATAATATCATTGGTTAACCTGGGCCTAATAATCATTGGTTAACCTGGGCCTAAATTTCTCTTACTGCTCTTCTTTTCGGGGGGGGGATGTTCTATTTCTGTGTAGGTGCATTAATTGCTTTTCATGAATCATTTTTATTTGCTGTTTTAGGTAGTTACAATAGTGTTAAAGTTTACAGGACTGGAGTGATAACACAGCGGGTAGGACGTTTGCCTTACACACGGTCAACCAGGGTTCGATTCCTCTGTCCCTCTAGGAGACCCCGGCAAGCTACTGAGGGTATTCCTCCCGCATGGCAGAGCCTGGCAAGCTATCCATGGCATATTAGATATGCCAAAACCAGTAATAATAAGTCTCACAATGGAGACATTACTGGTGTCTGCTCGAGCAAATCGATGAACAACGGGACAATGGTGCTACAGCGCATATATAAAATAACTACATCCAACCACCACCAACACCCACAATCTTCCATCACTGTGCCTAAATCATCTATAGTCTGTTCTTCTCCACTCTATCCCTCACCTCCATTATTTGGTAATTGATTTTGCATTCAGATGCCAAGGATATGTCATTGTTCAGTCTTGCCTTCTTATGGAGGTACTTTTGACTTTAGAAGTAAAACTTAGGGGGCTGGAGTAAAGTACAGCGGGTCAGGTGTTTGCTTTGCATGTGGCTGACCTGGGCTTGATTCCCAGCATCCCATATGGTCCCCTGAGCACCACCACGAGTAATTCCTGAGTGCAGAGCCAGGCAGGAATAACCCCTGTACATCGTCGGGTGTGACCCAAAAAGCAAAAAAAAAAAAAAAAAAAAAAAAGAAAGAAAGAAAGAAAGAAAACTTAGGTATGGATCAAAATCTGTAATGTCTATATAATTTCCATGTAAGTGTATAAATTTTACTTCTATGATACAATCATTGTTGATATGTATTGAAATTAGCTGTACAAATATAGACTTTCCTCAGACACGTGGTCTCTTATGGGTTGAGCTGATGACTCCTCAACTTTTATTATTAGGAATACAGTTACACTTGGGAGGAGATAGTAAGCACTTAAGGTCTTTTTCAACTGAGTGAGGTTTAGCTGAATTCTATTTTGGAAGATTTTTGATGTATGTTGGGATATATGGCGGCAACTTTCTGCATGAATGATGCCCCGGGTTGCTTCAGGAGGGCATCATTGTTGAGCATAATAAGTTCTGAATTGATTTTTGGTGTGATTCCAAAATACATTTTCAGAGATCTTGCTGTTGCTTTTCGTCTTTCATAATCATACTATTCTCCATAACTTTAAATTAGAAAAAATGAAGTTAAGTATATAGTACATTTCTAGCCTGCCCTCAAAAACATACCCCAACTAAAGAACAGTATTAACATGCCTACATGTAAGCCTGTGTTTGTTGCTAATTAGTGTTTATCTTCGTGCTAACTTCTTGAGTTTTAAAACTGCACTGAAGTTTTGTAATGGAAAGCTGGCTTGGGTAATGGTTAAGTGTCTCGAGTCTCGACGTCCAGCGTTCTATTGTAACATGTCATTTTGTGTTTGACCACCCCAGCAAGGTACCAGCAACAGAAGTTAAGATAAGCCTGTCAATTTTCTCCCTCCAAAAATTGTCTTTTGTTATCTGTCAAGAATGAGTAGCTTATGTAACCATATGCTATATAATGCCCTCTGAAACTAGAGTCAGGGTCCTGGTCAGGACTCCACTGTGTTGGATGAGACTTGGACCCTAGTGCGAGCTAGCAGTAAAAGTACCTTTGCTTTTGCAAATACAATAAAATAAAATAAAGCTATATTTAAATATTGCACTTACCATTGTACTTATCCATGAGAATACATAGGCATATATTAAACTATTAGGTATTAGTTTCCTTCATCCTCAAAGGAAGCACAAGAAGTAACAAGCCATTTGAACAGGCTCATTTGCAGAAGTAGAACCTGGTCAGGTGTGGGTCCGTGTCCTTTGCTGGACGAGTGACTTGCTTTCACAAGCACAACCTTTATTTATTCCCGCTCTTCTCCCTCAATGTTTCTCAACCAAGGGTCACATCCCCTGTTGGTCCACAGAGGAGTCCAAGGGGCCACAGGTGAATTTGCATACATGGAGCCACAGCACGACACAGGGGGGTCAGCTGGTGGTATAGTAGGGCCACGGGAAGGAAACAGGCCGGAAGGGAAGAGATTGAGAAGCATTCGAGTCCAACTGACTATTTGAATTCCTCTTTCATGGTCTCTTTCTGCCTCTTTCACTCACTTTTTTCCTCTCTAAGGCTGCCATACAAGTCTTTTAAAAATATTCTTCATTTCTTCCCATAGTAGAAATCCTAGAAGCAACTCTGTCTAGTTGTTTTTCCCTTTTTTTTGCAGCATTTGTAAGGTATGTACACATTTGTTGCCATGTTTAACAGTATGCTATTAAATTTCCATCTTTTGGTCACACCTGCTATACTCAGGGCATACTCCTGACTGCATTCAGGGCTCATTCTTGGTGGGCTTGGAGGACCATAGGGGGTGCTAGGGATTGAACCAGGGTTGGCTGCATACAACCAAGTGTGCTCTATCCAGAATACCATCACTCTAGCCTCCTTCAAATTTACATTTTTATGAACCTTGAACTATTGGAAATATATAAATCCTTCTCCTTTTGATTCCGTCTATCAACTGTAACATCCTACTTGAAATGATTTAATAAGGGTTGAGTTGAGAGTTTTAAAAAGGTAATTGAATGCTAATTGCTAGTGTGCTCTCTAATTAGACATCACTTTTTGAGGAAAGAACTCACACAGAGAACTTAAATTAGTTGCACTCAACTTGCAGCAGCTACATCGAATGGAAGAAGAAACACTTTATTGAATAACAAAGACAGCGAGGATAGAAAAGGTGCCACCGAAGCCAGATCCAGAAGGTGAAGAAGCAGTGACCTATCACTGATGCCTCTTTGCCCTTTGGATTCTTGTAGTGCGTTTGCAGGCCTATAATTTAAGAGAATACCTAATCTTAAGACACTCAGAATCCCCCGTAGGGCTTGTTAGAACAGATATTGCTGGGGACACCTCAGAGCTTTTGATTCAGTCAGTCTGAGAATCGATGGTGCCAGGCTAGCGACCACACATTTGTTTCATTTTGTCTTGTTGCTTTTTGGGCCGCACTTAACTGTAGCGCTCCTGGCTATGTGCTCAGGGGACCATGCGGTGCCAGGGATCGAACTTGGCACGCAAGCTTATACTCCGCCCATAGTACTGCCTCTCTAGACCCCAAATACTATACGTGTATTTTTATTTTTTAATTGAGGTAAAGCATTGGTTTATAAGAGGGTAAATGTTCCTGTATTTGTTGGGTACAGTGTCACCACGCAACACCTCGCTCCAAAGTGCACTCCTCAGTGCACTCCCCGGTGCACTCCTCAGGACCCTGCCCGTCTGGTTAGTCTCCTCCTTAGTGATTTCAGTGTCCATGGTCAGTGGCTAAGGGTTTGTTTCGAGTGGACTATTTTCTTTTCCCTTGTGTCCTCATCTGGTACATAAGTTTCTCACACTGCACCGTCACTGTCATCCCTTTGCTCATCGATTTGTTCAAGCGGGCACCAGTAACATCTCCATTGTGAGACTTATTGTTACTGTTTTTGGCATATTGAATATGCCACGGGGAGCTTGCCGGGCATTGTGGAATATTTCAGGTAGTATGACCCCTCCACTTTCACCCTTGTTCCAGTATACAAGGCAAAATGTCAGATATCCTAATGGCTGAGCATACTCCACTGTGTATGAATGTGAACTTCTTGGCCCATTCACCTGTCATTCGGTTGTTTCCAGATCGTGAGTGATTTAAATAGGGCTGCACTGAACATAGATGTATGCATATCTTTTTAAATTGAATTTTTGAGGTTTTTTTTCAGTGTTATTTGGAGAGATGCCGAGGAGAGAAATTGTTACATCATAAGGTAGATCTATTTTTAAATATTTTTGAGAAATATTAATACTGTTTTCCATAGAGGTTGGACCAATTTACATTTCTACAGTGTATGAAAATTCCTTTTTTTCTACATGCCTGTCAACAAAAATTGACCATTTTCACAGGTGTGAGGCGATATTTCATTGAAATTTTGTTTTGCATTTCCTAATAAAAAGAGATGAGGAACATCGTTCTATGTGCCTGTTGACCAGCTGTATATCTTTGTTGACGAAGAGTCTGTTCAGATCTTCTTCCAGTTTTGTGGTTTTTTATGAAATGTTAGTTTTTTGTTACTGTTGAATTTTGTGTGCTCTTTATATTACTGAACCTTGTCACTATCCTGCTATCACTGAGAACTTTCTTAAATTTATTTGAAATTCAAAATATGAGACATTAATATTAATAAGTGTGTGAGTATTTATACCATGGTTAAAAAGCCCAATATCTTGAGACTGGGTCAATGGAAACTTCCAGAACATCCAGAGGACTTAAAAGGGAAGGTTTGTAGGATATCCACAAACTGTACAAAAAACACGAGAGGTGTAACTTAATTGATAATGATAGTAACCAATATATAAGGATTTCTGAAGAACTCACAAGAGTCCATCTGACATAACGTGTTTATTTAAATTCTTCCTCAGAACTTGTCAAATATGTTGGGTTCAAGAAAGCCTGAAGTGTTTAAAAATCATGACCTCAGTATCACTGCGCTGACAGGGCTATTTCTCCAGAGAAGTGGCACTGTAAGCCTCGCTGCCCTCGAGGTCAGTCTGTTCCAGAAATAACGATGCCAGGAAGTGTTGTCTCACATTCGGAAGAGATCTCTGACCAACGAAAGGACACGACTGCTCAGAAAAGTATCCTGCGATTGGAAATTTTCTGGTGAAAAAAAGAAATAATCATCCTAGGAAACTATGAGCCCAAGATTACCGGAATTCCTTGTGGTCATTTAAGTCTGTGGCATCATTCCCTGTGAGCTCATCCAGTTTAAATTGCTCAGTCTGGTTATGCCACCCTCTGACTAAAGTTGCCGGGTCACCATTTGACGGCATGAAATAAGATTGACTGCATTAGCGCTCAGAAGTAAAGGCCTTCCTTGAGGGCCTTCCAGGAGAGCAGGGAACCTGAGTTCTTGTCTTTGAATCCTTTCGCTTTTAATCTCTACTTTGACTTTTTCCTTTCAATGTTTGAAAAGTATAGTTTCCTGACAGACAAAAATCAATAAAATGACATGATGGACTTAGGAAAATAGATACTTGAAATTAATCTTAATTCAGTAACCACTCAAAAAATACATTAAAAAAATTAAAATAACTACCTAGAGGAAATCTCTAGCTGCTATAATAGTGGCTTATGTATTCCAGGATATATTTTGTTAGGGCTTGCAGGGGATTGTATTACTTCAAATTATATATATTTTGCAGTATGAAAAAATATGGGCTGGAGCGATAGCACAGCGAATAGGGCAGTTTGCCTTGCACAAGGCCAACCTGGGTTCGATTCCTCCATTCCTCTTGGAGTGCCCAGCAAGCTACAGAGAGTATCCTGCCTGCACAGCAGAACCTGGCAAACTACCCATGGCGTATTAGATATGCCAAAAACAGTAACAATAAGTCTCACAATGGAGACATTACTGGTGTCTGCTCGAGCAAATCGATGAACAACGGGAAGACAGTGCTACATTGTAGTGCTATGAAAAAATATATAATTTTAAATAATACAATCCCCTTGTAAGCCCTATAGAAATACCGAATCTGTTTTTGCCAGGCTAGCCAGTAACACTGGGATCAGTCAGTATCACTCAATTCTTTCCATCCATCTCTTCAGTATGTTATAGTGACCTTAGGTGTCTTCTCTCCATAAAAAGAAACAGAAGGAAATATTCAGTGGGTCTCAGAAGATAAATACTAAAGTGGACTATTATTTAGCCTCATTCGCACTGTCCTGGAAAGGGGTATGTAGTCTGAATTTAAAAATTCTAGAAAACTGGGAGAAATAACAACAATAATATAAAACAAAAGACTGACTTGATGGGCACCTTCCCGGGTAGAGCTCAGTGACATGGGGTCACTCCCAGTGATACTGGGCCAGCCGGGCCAGATGGTCCAGTGCTGGAGCCTGTGATACGGAGTATCTTTGACTTTGACTGCTGGGCACCCCCAGGGCCATGCCCTGTGGTAACTCAGGGGTCACCAGGGCTGCAACTGCAATGTTTGGGGGTCTCGAGGGTACTAGGGTTTGAATTTGGTCCATCCCATAAAAGGTTACGTTGTTGACTGCTGAGCTATCTCCCTGGCCCCAAAAAGGTCTATTTTTTAAAACCCTGAGACTGAAACTTCATTTGTAGAACTACTGAAACTTCTGGGTTCGTTTTTATAGGTTATAGCTTTGATAGGGCTTACATCCAGTGAAAAATTCTTTTTTGGTGTTTTTGTTTTAGAGGCCAGACTGGAACTGCTCAGGGGTTACTCATGGCTCTGGACTCAGGAATTACTCCTGGTGGTGCTTGGAGGACCATATTTCGAACCTGGGTTGGCTGAATGCAAGGCAAGTGGCCTACCTGCGGTATTATGACTCTGGCCCCTGGTAAAGAAATTCTTTAAAAATCTTTGGTGCATGTTGCCTATGTTCATATAATAGTGTTGAATCTACATTTCTAGGTGATATAAATGATTATGGTATTTACAAAATGAAACTCAAATATTAAAAGTTATTATTACAATTATTATTCTATTATTAACTCCTTTTAATTTTTCCTAGGGGGCTGGAGCAATAGCACAGAGGGTAGGGCATCTGCCTTGCAAGCGGCCGACCCGGGTTCGATTCCTCCGCCCCTCTCAGAGAGACTGACAAGCTACCAAGAGTATCTCGCCCGTATGGCAAAGCCTGTGCATATTCCATATGCCAAAAACAGCAATAGCAAGTATCACAATGGAGACGTTACTGGTGCTCACTCGAGCAAATCGATGAGCAATGGGATCACAGTGATACAGTGAACTTTTACTTATGGCTTAATTCTTCATAAGTAGTTCTCTGTCTCTCCTTCTTTTGTCAATATTTTAGGTCCTTCTATCCCTTTTTATTCTGCAAATCATTTTTTTACTTTGTGGGCATTCATATTACGTGTTTAATGTCTTAAAATAATACATATTACACTAAATTTCATTTTCATCTTACTTCACTCAGTTTTGTTTAAGCTTCATGACCAATTCTAGTAGGTAGTTGAAAATCCTACTCATTGCATTTTCATAAATGAATACATTGTGTTAATAAATGGAAATCATATTAGTAAGAAGATGCCATAAAAATGATATGCATTGCTTCTTCCTGTCACGAGGTGATTGACAGTAGAGTTTACACTTGAACTGATCACCTTTCTAAGTAATGAAAATTAAATGCAATACATGGTGAGGCTGGTCAGAAAAGATGGAAAAAGATACTAAATTGAGTTTTATGATTTTTTTCTAAAAGCTGAAGTAAATCAACAGCTGGAAACACAAAATAAGTTTTTATTTCTATTACTTCCTCAAATAAAGTTTCCAAAAACCAGACCACAGTTGACTAACTTGTTATTGTCAAAATCAATCATTCATATGTTCTTCAACAGTGTATGTGTCTGTCTGTGCATGCCCATGTAAACATTCATAATAAGATTATAGAACTGACTTAGGATATCTGAAACCTCACTAAAATTTGCTCTATGGTGCAATACAAAATTCATATTTTTTTGTGGTGGGTGTGAGCTGAGGACCTTATTGCCTATAAGCTATGTTTTCTACAACTGAGTCATATAGTCAGCTCTCCAAAATAATTTCTAAAGAGAAATTGTGACTATGAACTTAATCATATTTATAATAACTGTGCATTGACTATTTTATGCCTTAGACATTATTATTTTGGAGGCTTTTTCAGGGATTAATGAGATTTATTTGAGTTTAAGGAGTTAAAATATAGTTTAGTTCACAAATTGACTTGAGCTTAAGTAAGTTTATTATGAGATGGAGAGCAAACAGTCCAAAAAAATATGAGAAAGGGATTCTTGCCCTTTTAAAAGTTGTGAGTGTGACAGGAGGTGAAATGATAGCACAGCAGGTAGAGTGTTTGCCTTGCACGAGGCCGACCCAGGTTCGATTCCCAGCATCCCATATGGTCCCCTGAGCACTGCCAGGAGTGATTCCTGAGTGCAGAGCCAGGAGGAACCCCTGCGCATTTTCCGGGTGTGACCCGAAAAGCAAAAAAAAAAAAAGTTGTGAGTGTGTGTTTATTTTAGTGATTGTAGGAGGACTTTTAAATGAGCCTTGAAAATGTAATAGATTTTGAATGTGTGACAAGAATATGTATCTGAACTTTACTAGGTCAGGGAAGAATGAATGCAAAAAAACAGACATAAAATAGTAAAGTATCCCAACATGCTAATAGGGCATAATTTAGAATGGATTCAAATAAAGTTGGAAACAAATGGAGGAATAAATTAAAGTTGGATTTTTGAATTTTTGACTTGTTGCATGATGAAAGCATTCCATGGGCAATGGGGAGTCAGTGGTCCTCCAGATATTAAGGATTGACTTGAGCCAAAGGACTAGGGTTCAGGCTCTATCTGTATCATCCCCAGGTCTGATCTCTGTCACCCACATGGTCCCCCAAGTGCTGTTGGGTGTGGTTCCTCCTGAGACTGAACTGTCAGTAGAATGTAAGAAAGGCAGTATACAGCATAGGAGACAGTATTCATTTGATTTTTCTCGTACAATAGTTTCTTCTAAAAGTCAACATTACAAGTCAATCTCAAAGTGACTGAAAAAACATTGGAAAGCCCCGGCCTCTTCTTATGACCACAATCACTGTATCACTGTATCACTGTCATCCCGTTGCTCATCAATTTGCTCAAGCGGGCACCAGTAACATCTGCATTGTGAGACTTGTTGTTACTGTTTTGGGCATATGGAATACACATGGGTAGCTTGCCAGGCTCTGCTGTGCAGTTGGGATACTCTGGGTAGCTTTTTGGGCTCTCCAAGAGGGTTGGAGGAATCAATTCTGGGTCTGCCGCATGTAAGGCAAATGCCCTACCCGCTATGCTATCGCTCCAGCCCATGACTACAATATATTTTATAACTTATTATACTTTATCACTCCTTTCCTGTATTTGGGAAATATGTGTCATCCAAAGAATATTGTTCAACCTTTAATGACATCAGTGACATTCAAAATAAGGTCAGGAAGCTTCCCTCAGTAAAGTTTTCTGTTTGTCTGCTTATTTCTAACATGTTTTTCCATTTTGCCAATCAAAAAAATTAAAAAAAATTTTATGTTTGTGTCTAATTCCTGGTCTATCTAAATCCTATTCTTCCTTCACTGCCTTCCCCTAAAACTTTGATCATAATTAAAATTATGTTCTCTGTATTATAGAATATAAAGTCTAAGAAAGGCCATTTGTTTCTCTTTTACTTATTTTCAAAGTCTAGAAAAATGCCCAATATCTAATACTCTCTCAGTCAGGAATATGTGTCTTTCTCACTAGATTGTAGGTCCGTGTAGCACAAACAGATAAATATTTTGCCCTGTACTTTACATGGCACAAGATAATTTTCAGAGATTTAAGTGATGCGTTTCTAACGCCTCATTGTTTGGGCCCAGTCATGTTTCTTCTATGAACTGTCGCCAAACTTGAATTTTCCTGTTTGTTGGCAGTGACCCAATTCCCTTAACATGTAGCATGCTTCTCTTTCTTTAATTAAATTTAAGACTCCAATTTAAAACCCACCAATCCCTTAAGATTTTGTCAAATTGGACTCTAGGTCAGTACAGGTAAAGCTATTTAATAAAAGGAAAGTCCAAGTATAAAATAACATTACATGAGGCTGACACCCAAGGATGGTAGATACAAGGGCCAGGGGGATTGCCTGATAGCTGGAAGACTGCTTCATGAGCAGAGGGGAGAAGGCAGATGGAATAGAGAAGGGATCGCTAAGAAAATGATGGCTGGAGGAACAGGTTGGGATGGGAGATGCATGCCGAAAGTAGATAATGGACCAACATGATGACATCTCAGTGTCTGTGTTGCAAGCCATGATGCCCGAAAATAGAGAGAGAGTATGGGGAATATTGTCTGCCTTAGAGGCAGGGGGAGGGTGGGAAAGGGGGGTATACCCGGGATATTGGTGGTAGGGAATGTGCATTGGTGGAGGGATGGGTGTTTGATAATTGTGAGATTGTAACCCAAACATGAAAGCTTGTAATTATCTCACGGTGATTAAATAAAATTTAAAAAATTTTAAAAAAAAGAAAGTCCATTTAATGTTCAATTCACTTAAGAAAATATTGGGGGAAAGGTTTCATAAAGAATATAGTATTTTCTATGTAACAGGGGAAAGGTTTCATAAAGAATATAGTATTTTCTATGTAACAGTATTTTCTATGTAAAAGTTACATATCTATTTTTTGCATATGTATGTAACTTAATACTTTAGAATATTTCAAATATTCCATTCACTGTTACTCAGATACTTGTCGTGAGTCTATGTTTTATAGTTCTGTTAGTTGATTTAATATATTTGCAATAATTGATATTTTACTTATAAATTTTATAGCATTTTGGCCCATACCTTCTCCCCAAATATATATCTTATGTATATTTTCAGTGAATGTAATAAGTAATGTGATATTCTATAGAAAATAATAGATAAGGACATCATTCATGAGAGTCACTCTTCTTCATGTTTGCTTATTGTCTTTCAATTTTCTATGCACAGGTTATTTTTCTGAGCATAATTTAAATGCCTACACGCAAACATATATATGTGTATATATAAACATATGTTGTTGGGTATTATGCTTTTATTTAATACTTAGTCTATTTGCTTTGAAGTTTCATGATTTCCTTAAACAAATTTTAATAGTGGCAACATGATTTGATATCTATAAAAATTCATGGTGCATGAATGATTCAAAAGCTGTTTACTAAGTGACGCTAACACTTTGACAAGCTTTCTTTCCACTTTCATTTTTACAAATCTAGTGCTTTATTTTCATTAGATTTCCTTCTGACTTTCAGAGATATTTAGCCTTCTAGTTATCTTAAATGAAACTATACTTCAAGAAGTTCAATTTCCAGTTTATCCTTAAATGAACGTCAACACTGCTCAATTTAAAAAAGGTTCTCCAGGAGCTGGAGTGGTAGCACAGCGGGTAGGGCGTTTGCCTTGCAAAAGGCCGACCCGTGTTCGATTCCCAGCATCCCATATGGTCCCCCAAGCACCGCCAGGAGTAATTCCTGAGTGCAAAAGCCAGGAGTAACCCCTGAGCATAGCCGGGTGTGACCCAAAAAGCAAAAAAAAAAAAAAAGGTTCTCCAACTTCACTGTAGCTCAAGCCAGATCTTTGCTTGTGTGGGAAGCACCAAAGGGTCAGAGTCCAATGCATGGACCACGCTGCATCATGGCAGAGAGCTGGAGGAGCCGCACTCACGTCACAATGGATGAGAATTGGAGCGTTTCAGGAGTCGGACACACGAGGTTGGAAAAGACTAATCGCCAAGTCACACTAGATGGTCTTCATCGACGGCCACCGTGAGACCCAGCTGCAGTGAATTGCTGAGTGAGGACTGTGACGTCAGAGGAGGAGGCGGGAGGGAGGCTTCGTGCAGGAGGCTGTTGGGATCCGTCTTGAACTCCCGTGGCCCGAAGGGAACAGCAGACAAATAAGCCAGGGATGGTGCATCTCTTCCACTCTGTAGACCTGTTTAGATAACGTCTAATTTGTGACTCTCAACTTTCAGGTATTCTTCGGGATTTATGTCTTAAATCAAGCTGAAGTTGGTTCATCAAACCTTTCCTCAGAAGTAAGGCAGTATTAGCACTCATAGAGTTAACACACCCCACACACACAGGATCACACCAGCTGTGACACATTCTCCTCACACTTCACACCTAAATCCACTACAGAGTTCCAGTGTTTGCCTATAAATGCCGTAGCTATGTCACGTACTTATGGGTCCTGTTTTCTGCAGGTTTCAAAGAGGCATGCAAAGAGGTTTAGAAAGCAAACAATGCACAACTGTTCAAATGGAAAGTCTGCCAGATCACATTCCTTAGGAAAGCTTAGCCTTAAAATTTTGTCAGAGAACAGCTTCATATTAGTAGTATTAGTAGTATTTAAGCTCGGAGCTCTTTAGCTAATGTAAGCCATTAGTTAAGCTATGTTTTTCCAAAACCAATTAAATTTTTTTAAACCACTTTTATTCCAGCTGCCACATCCCAGGATACATCTATGTTAGGAAATAGAGCACTGCTGTATAATGCAGAGTTCCTAAGTAATTGAGACACTCCCGTGAACTATGGTCTGCGAGGTGGTCCAACCCAAGTCCAAAGAGAAGTCTCAAATTCCTTTCCTTGGGGGCGTGCTTCAGTGATATCGTGATGCCTGGCATGTGTGAGGATCTGGGTTTGATACTCGGCACTGCAAGATTTGGAAAAATTCACTGAAATAAATTTCCTTTTACTTAAGTATGATATAGGGCTAGAGCAATAGCACAGCGGGTAGGGCGTTTGTCTTGCACGAGGCTGACCTGAGTTCGATTCCTCGTCCCTCTTGGACAGCCCGGCAAGCTACCCAGAGTATCCCGTCCCCATGGCAGAGCCTGGCAAGCTCCCCGTGGTGTATTCGATATGCCAAAAACAGTAACAACAAGTCTCACAATGGAGACGTTACTGGTGCCTGCTCGAGTAAATCAATGAACAATGGTACCACAGTGTTACAGTGCTACAGTGCTAAGTATGATATCAGCAGTGCAAATATTTTGTCTGTTTTGGTGTTAGTTTTTGCAGGTTAATGTATCATGAATTTAGGCAAAAGGAATATATATCTTATCACACAAAAAAATGAAATTGATCTTGAATGTTTAAGCACATTTGTAAAAAATATGAAATAATGAGAAAAAGACAGGGATAAGTACTTCCAAAAATGAAAAAAAACTCCCAATGATTAATAAGTATATGAAAATATATTCAGCTTTGGTAATCAGGGAAATGGAAATGAATACCAAAATGGTCTGTGTGCTCAATGAGGAAAACACTTTAAAAATACAGGCTCTCTAGAGCCTGTGGATGAGTAGAAAATTTGAGACACTGAGATGGGAACGTAAAATGACACATCCACTTTGGAAAACAACTCAACAGTATCTAGTAATGAATATTCATTTACCACATAACCCATCAATCAGCTCAACCCTTCAATATATACTCTGGAGAAATTCCCGAAAATGTGTATCAAAAAACAAAGTCTTAGCACCATTACTCATGAAAGAAAACTTCTGCAAGCAATGCCAATAACCTTGCGTGGAATGGATAATTGTGATGCATTTATGGAATTGAGTCTCAGGCAACAGTGAAAGAGATTGAGGCAGGGCCATGTGAAAGATATACATGGATCTTGAAATAGACTTCTGCTCAGTTTTTTTTTTAATTTGCTTTTTGGGTCACACCCGGCTATGCACAAGGGTTACTCCTGGCTCAAGCACTCAGGAATTACTCCTGGCAGTGCTCGGGGGACCATATGGGATGCTGGGAATCTAACCCAGGTTGGGCGCGTGCAAGGCAAATGCCCTACCTGCTGTGCTATCGCTCCAGCCCCTTGAAATAGACGTTTGGATAGAAGATGTGAGTCATTCCCAAGCACCCCCCGATGTGCCTCTGGAGGCTCAGTCTGCGGGAATCAGCCAGCAGCACCTCGTCCCTGCCTGTCCACTGGCCTGATGAAATATCAACAGGAGTAGCCCTGGGACTCCCCCAGTTACTACTTCTTGGGAGCCCCCCTAAATTTACACACAAAAAAACCTTTGAGAAAAAGAAAGAATTTTTTGAATGTTGAACATGAGCAAAACTAAACATTACGCAAGCAAGAAATGCATCCTTAAGTGATGCACGATTTGAAAAATAGAAAGCAATAGCTCCAGTATCAAGACACTGGTTATCTTCTGATTGAGATGGGAGAGGACATAGAGGAGGCTGTGACAGTAGGTATGTAGCAGTCTTTGTTCATCAAAATTATATACTAAAAAATCAGACCAAGTAATTGAAATAGGTTCTTACAGTTCCCAAGACACACTTTTTTTCTCCCCTTAGATAAAACATCGCCTTTGGCTCACTATAACTGATTTCCTAAATAATGACAAAGAAAGGCACAAGAGTTGACGATAGTGGGGAACTAGAGTGCTTTCAGCGACAGAATTCTAAAGCTCTATAATTTCAAACGATTTCCTAGTTTTCTTTGTGATTCTGTGAAGGTGACTTTGATTGTAAGTTGCTGTTTTAACGTGTGAGGTATTCTAGTCGCATGTTTTACATATAGCTGGCTCTATTTTTTCTTTTAGTGATTCTATTTTTTATATGTCTTCCTTCCATTCTCCCTCTCTCCCTCACGAGCACCCAGGCGCTATTCCTGGCTCTGTGCTCAACACTTACCCCTCATGAAACTTAGGGGGTGGACAATGTAGAAGGCAAATGTCTCACCTCCTGCTAAAGGCCTCTCTATTTTTCATATTAATTGAAGCATAACAATAACCGCTATTTTGTTTTCTGATTGGGAACAGACCAAATTGAATATGTCTAGTTTAGAAAGAGCAAATCAACTCCACATGTACCCATCCATGAACTAGTACAAAGAACCATTCTCTGTCTGTTTCTCTCTCTTTGGTTCTTTCCTTTCCACTGTTGCATCGTATCACGTCTTAGCAGTTCCTCTCACCTCTCCTTCTTGGTTTTGTTTTGGGTCTTTCCTCGGCGCTCTCAACTAACGAGTCATCCGCATTTTGTTCTTGGAACTTGCTTTGGGGTTCGGTTAAAAATTCCTGAATATGGGTCTCCGTGTTATTTCTTATAATTTCTAAATAATAAAATTTAGAATTCTATATAAAATTGCAATCATTTCTAAATGGTAGCTTATGCAGTTTTCTGGAACTAGGTTCCATCAAGCATGAATAATACTGTCTATCCAGTTAATCCAGCGCTCACAATCTCTGCGTTGCTTCAATCCATGCAACCCGCTGCTTGGCCTGGCGGTCCTGAGCAGCACTGCATCCTTTGCTTTTCTTGCACGTTGCATTGTTCTTTTTTCTGCCAAAGATTCGTTCTGTTGGGAGAGGACAGGAAGGGCTATTGCAGGGGCCCGTATTGCTATGTGCAGAGGGGCTTAGCGCACCTGGGCACATCAGGGCAAGGAGAGCCCAAGCCCAGCGAATGGCCAGCCTGTAGGGAGTTTTCCTCTATAACAGAAGACTGTGCTCGGCCAGTTCGTTGGCATTTATCCGATTGGCCTACACCTTGACATTCATAAGGGGTGTGTGTCCCAACCAAAAGAGTTTTGTGGCCGGAGCCAACAGACATTAATGGGGCAAGTAAGGTCGGTAAGGATAGAGCAGAAAGGTGCGGTGGGTGCTGACTAGCTCCTGGGAATTCACCAGGGCTGAAAATGAAAACCGTGAACGTGACTGGAGTCTGTAGAATGTGACCATAGAGGTGTGAGTAGTGCTCAGACATGACACCTATACAATATCATAAATCTTGGGCCTCAGTCCTTTGGATCCTTCCTCAGCACTCTCAACCGGGAATTCCTACACATTTTGTTCTTGGAATTTGCTATGGGATTCCATTAAAAATTCCTGATGAGTGATAGTACAGAGGGTAGGGTGTTTGCCTTGCACAGGGCCAACCCGGGTTCGATCCCCGGCATCCCATATGGTCCCCCAAGCATTGCCAGGAGAAATTCCTGAGTGCATAGCCAGGAGTAGCCCCTGTGCATCGCTGGGTGTGACCCAAAAGGCAAAAAATAATAAATAAATAAAAATTCCTGATGAGAGAATTTTCACCTTCTCTGCTCTTCTCCCACAGTTCTCTAGGGGCCCTCACCCTGGTGGTGTTCATTTACATCAGAGTGAGAACATCTCTCTGACGGTATCTTCCTTCGGAGTGCAGACCTAAGAACGTAGGATTGATTCATCTCTCTGTTATTTATCCTGTTCTCTTTAGACGTTAATGAAGTTCCTGGAACACATTCATTGCTTGGAAAAATGTTTTTGCATGAACGAATAAGTTAAAACAGTCTAAAGATAATTGTACATAAACATAATTATGGTGACATCAATTATAATTCATTTCTAAATTGTAGGTTATGCAGTTTTCTGAAACTAGGTTCCATCAAGCATGAATAATATCGTCTATCCAGTATTTCCAGTGCTCACAATCTCCGCATTGCTTCAATGTGGAGATGCCTCCCATAGAAAAGTCCTGATAAAATGCACCAAGGTCAGCACTGCCACCCTCAGTGGGCAAAGGTGGCGGGGAATCCTGGCCCACAGCACCACGAAGACCATAAATTAAAGAATTGGTGTGAAAACACCAGCCACCCAGGGGGAGCCATCAAACAAGCCATGTTTCAAAAGAGTGATTTTTATTAGATGTGGTTTTGAAATGACTTTTAGAAATAAACCCTCACGTCAGATGTGCTATCAAAACGGAATTTTTTTTTAATTTTTTTTTTTTTTGCTTTTTGTGTCACACCCGGCGATGTACAGGGGTAACTCCTGGCTTTGCACTCAGGAATTACTCCTGGCGGTGCTCAGGGGACCATATGGGATGCTGGGAATTGAACCCGGGTCGGTCACGTGCAAGGCAAATGCCCTCCCCGCTGTGCTATCGCTCCAGCCCCTCAAAATGGAATGTTAACATTTTCCTCTGTTCATTTAAAATTTTTGTTTAAATGTTACTTACTCTGTGATTTACACACTTACTCCTAGTTCTTCTCTAGGAGTACAGCATCTGGCATGTTCATCTGGCTTCTATCAATCATGGTCATGAACACTTCTTTCTTGAAATAACTTTTAATCCTAGCTCTGATCATAGATAGAGCCTCTTCTTCTGATGTAACTCTAATACATTGCTTTGTATAAATCTTTTGGGGTGTTTTTTGGGGAGGGGGTTGTGAGGGGATTGGTTTTGAGGCCAAAGCCAGCAGTACTCAGGAATTATTCCCAGGTCCTAGTTCAGGGCCAGTGTTGAGTTCAGGGACAGTGTCGGGTGCCAGGGATCAAACCCAGATTGGCTGCATGTGAGACAAACGCCGTTCCCTCTGTACTAGCTCTCCTTCCTTCTCTCTCCTCTCTCCTCCTCGCTGTGTCTCTTTCTCTCTACCTTACCCTACCTTACCTTTTTTGGGCCATGAATTGGCATTGCCCTGGGGGCCGTCTGAGGTGATCCTAGTGGTGGGATTCTAAGCACCCTTGCAGCTCCAACTCCAAGAGAGGTGCCCTAACGTAGGACGATCTCTCTGTCAGAAAGTTAAACACGTGACACTCCTGGTGAGTGTATTGTGTGCCATGAGCGAAACATAATTAAATGTTAGATAACAGGTTGCAAGCTGTATTGATTTTTCTGCTGCTGCCAAAACAAAATGCCACAAACTTAGCAGCTGAAAAGAAAAAACTGGAAGAAAACCACACCGGCACACACAGTCCTGCAGGTCAGAGTGATGACAGGGTCTCGTCAAAGGTTTTGTGTTCTTCACAGGGATCTCTGGGGGAGAACGTGCTTCCTCATTCATCCGAGCGGTTGGCAGAATTCAATTCCTTGCCACAATAGAACTGACATCCAGTTTTATTTATGGATGTTTAGAAGTCACTTGAATTCCTTCCCTTGTGTCCTCTTTATTCTGTCCTCGGAGTCAGCATATGGGATTCTCTCGTGCTTCAAATCTTTCCTTGTCACATATTTCAGGCGTCTTCTATCCTCTCTGTCCACTTTTAAGAGGCCACGTGACTGTACTGGATTCTCCCAAGTAATCCAGAACAATCAACCTATTTTAAGGCCAGCTAGTGGAAGCCTTAATTCCATTTGCAAAATCCTATGTAAGTAGCCTAGTTACCCATTCTGAAGAGTGGGGGATAGATATTGGGTGGGGGAGGATTATTTAGCCAACCACACTTGCTCGGACTGGAGGTAGGTACTTGCACAGAGGATAGGGCGTTTGCCTTGCACGCAGCCGACCTGGGTTCGATTCCTCTGTCCCTCTCGGAGAGCCCGGCAAGCTACTGAGAGTATCCCGCCCGCATGGCAGAGCCTGGCAAGCTACCTGTGGCATATTCAGTATGCCCAAAACAGTAACAAGTCTCACAATGGGGATGTTACTGGTGCCCGCTTGAGCAAATTAATGAACAACGGGACGACAGTGCTACAGTGCTACAACACTTACCTACAAAATTCTCTTTTAGAATATTACCACGTTAAGACTAACTGGGGCCAGGAGGCTTGGAGCCCCACATCCCACACGGTAAGGTTCACAGGGTCATCCTGGCCATCATCGGGGTCTCTCTTAGAGGACACTGATGGTGCTGGGGATGGAATGTGGATTGGCTCTGTGCAAAACCAGTCCTTACTCCTGCAGTATCTCTCCAGCCTAAAGACAGACTTTTAATTGAACTAGCACCCAGTAACATCAGTTAGTATGGCATCCATGATATTACACTCCCCACCTTGATTACTCTTCCTATAAAATGTTGGTTATTGTTGGGTGCATCTAGAAAGAGTTAAATTTCTGTTTAGCTTGTTTCAATCTCGGCAGTTTCTCAGGGGAACAAATAAAAACAATTTTTTTAAAAAGGAGTTGTCTAACATTTGTAGCTTTTTAATTTATCTTATTTACTTATTAAATTTGTACCAGGATACCGTAAAAGATAGGCAGTTCAAGCATACATTGTGCCTTCAAATTAGGGAAAAAAGTGTTAATCATTGTTAGAGAGATAAATAGACTGGGTAAAGGAAAGTTTGAGTCTTTTGTGAATAAAATTCCCAGGAATAAAAGTACACAGAGAGTATGTTTGAGGATTCTGTTCTTTCTTGTTCCCCATCTTTAATAGAGACGTCACCAACCTGGGTAAATCTGTTTCATTGCTCCATTCCACTGCTCTCCACAGCTGTGAATTCAAGGCTTAAGAATTGCAGTTTTTTTCCCGCCACAAACCTGTGAATAGTGCCATAAATTGCATTCTCCCAGGCAATGACACAATAACTGTTCTATGGTTCAGATGAGATTGATAATCTGTCTCACAGGTCTGGAGATAAAGACTCGGTAAAGTCATGATTTATCGATACAGATTCATGTGCATTTTTCCCAGTGTCCCACAGTAATACCCTCTGCAGTTCGTCTTTCTGCAGTGGGAAGATATATTCAAGCACACGTCGGACTCAGCAGAGCAGCACGCCATTTGCTAAACATGAAATCATGACACAATTACTGCAATAAAAAGTGATCCTGTGATTATTTTGGAGCGTTCCGTATTCTGAAAGCGAGGTGAACAAAAGGTGATTGAGTGTGATAGAATTTGCTAGTGATTATTACTCATGTGCAAAAGTTTATGGAGGAAAATAATGGAGAACAATTTTTTTAAGTACCTTAGATTAAAACAGCACAGGAAACAAAGACTAGATTAGAATGATAGATATTATTAGAAGGCTTATAAAACCAACCCCCCAGGAATAGAAAATGAGGGAAAACAAACTGTTTTAGAAAATGGCATCATTTTATCCACACCTCTAAGCTATGATTTCAAATGGCTGGATTTTTATGCTTATCTATATATTAGATTTTGGCCATGCCCAGCTGTGCTCAGGGCTTACTCCGGACTCTGAACTCAGGGATCACTCTTGGGGGGGGATCATGGACCATGAGGGGTGCCAGGGATCAAACATGGGTGGGCTGCATGCAAGGCATGTGCCTCACCCACTGTATGATTCTCCCAACCCCATGTTGATGTATTTGTTTACAATACCAGGATTTTTAAATAAGAGCAGAAAAGAAAATGGTTTATTGCGCATTGAGTTCCATGCCGGGTGCCACCGCATGCCCCAAGCGCTCGCTGACAGCTCTCCTGGAGGCACTTTCCGGCCCCGTCAGAGCCGGGTGTTCGCAGACACCAGAGCTAAAGGGCCGTGGACAGGCACACAGACCTGGAGCAGCCCTAGCAGGTGTGTGAGCACCTCAGTGACCCTCGGGGACACCGCAGCCAAAAGGTGCAAGAGCACCACAGGTAAAGGTGCGCCACCCCGGTGAGGGCTGTGACCGAGCACGTGAGCCTGCGAGCTTCATGGCAACATGTGGCCTCCAGGGAATAGCCAGGGCTGGCTCTGGAGGGCGCTGAGAACTCTGGGGAGAGCCTGACGGTCCTCAGCACTGTGGAACCCAAGCGGCAGTGCCTCCTCAGGCCCTGGCACTGAGCTGCCAGCCTGTGGGCCAAGTGCCCCCGAGTGACCACTGGGCCCCCCAGCACCTCTTGGGAAGCCTCTCGAAATTAAGTTGTTGAAAATATGCAAGCAGCATTGTGTGTGTGTGTGTGTGTGAGAGAGAGAGAGAGACAGAGACAGAGACAGAGACAGAGACAGAGAGAGACAGACAGACACATCTTGGATCATCAGAGTAACGATGAAGGGAAAGTGAAGCATTATAAAGGAAATAAATTGCATGTTAAAAAAAAAAGGTTAAGGTCTCTTCATAGTGTGAGACTAACACCCAAGGACAGTAGAAACAAGGGCCAGGGGTATTGGTCCATGGTTGGCAGTTGCCTTCCCAAGTGCTGAGGGAGAGGGCAGTGGGATAGAGAAGGGACCATCATGACAGTGATGGTTGGCGGGATCGCTCGGGTTGGGAGCTGTGTGCTGTCAGTGGGTAAAGGACCAGACAGGATGGCCTCTCAGTGTCTGTATTGCAACCACAGTGCCCCAAAGTAGACAGAGAATAAGAAGGAAAGCGCCTGCCATAGAGGCAGGCGAGGGGGTGGGGGTGGAGGGGTGTGGCAGAGGAATCCAGGGGACATTGGTGGTGGGAAATGTACACTGGTAGGGGGGGTGGTATTGGAACATTGTATGACTGAGTCCTGATCACAAAAGCTTGGTGACTGTTACCTCACTGCTATTCACTAAATAAATAAGTAAAAATAACCAAAAAAAAAAAAAGCTAAGTCTCTGGTCTCTTAAGATGATTTCTCTTCTTTGTAAACTAGGTTACTTAGGACAGGCTGAGTGGCCATGACAGATTCTATTCAACATGAAAAGTATAGTTACATAACTTCAAAAATAACTCAATTAGAATTGACTTCTAGAAACAAGTATCTCTTTTTACTGGCACCAAAAGTTGATAAGTGTTTCTGTCCAACATAAAATAATTACACTGTCAAACAGCCTTTTGTTTGACTGACTTCATCTTTATTTTGTTAAGTGATTGATTCTCTTTGGGCATATTTCCAATAAAACATCCATGACTTGGATTACAATTATGTAACAAATAATTATAAAACTTGACTGAATGCTTGTCTATAAAAATTCGTTCAAACAATGACTGAAAACATGATTTAATGCAGATTATCTAGTCATATTAAAATTTTAAATTATGAATGATGCAATGAGTTTTGGGGGGAGCACACACTGGGTACTCAGGACTTAGTCATGGGTCTGTGCTCAGGGGCCACTCCTGGCAGGCTTAGGAGATTGTATGGGATGCCAAGGATTGAAGCCAGGTCACTTGCATGCAAGTGACCTACTTTACCTACTGTATTATCTTTCGGGCCCTGATGCAATGAATTTTAAATAAGAATGCCAAAATTATTGAAATAATAGAGTCAATAGCTTTTTTGGAGGTGGAACCACCTCAATAAAATTTAATGTTTCTGAAAATATTTTAAGTTCCAGGTTTAAAGACTTACTTTCATACAGAGCTTATAACTATTCCCAGGTGGTGTTTCTGTTTCAATTTATCATCATGGTATTTCTGTGTGTATGTGTGGGGGGTGTCTTGACCAAATAATTGAAGTTTGCAGTGTTTTTAAGTTTCATCAGTTAGGTCTTATGGCTAAGACTAAGAAATCCTATACAAAATGTTGAGGTTCGAGAGTGTCAGGAGCACTGAAGCCTTCAGACCAGATGAGATCTGAAGATGTAAAAGAGAGACTGAGTTCAGAGTAGGGGATTCGAGGTCACATGAGGAGACTCCTGTGGTAACGATACAAGAAGTGTCCACAAGGGTGGTTTCAGTTCATGGAAAACACTGAAAGATAAATCGTTTCCATATTAGTGTAGTGCTGACTCTCAGAGTGGGGATTCCCCAAACAAAGACCTTGACATCAACTGGGAACGTGTTAGAAACACAAAGGCCTTCTGCCCCAACCAGTGGGAGCAAAGACTCAGAGCTGAGGCCCAGTCTACTGTGATGTAGTGACTTGGGTCATCTTGAGGCACTCCCAAGCTTGAGATTCCCCTATATACCTTCCTGAGAACTAAGGGAAAAAGACAGATGAAACGGTCTATGTGTTAAATGCTACCTAAAGTGTGAGTAAAATTAGGTTATGAGAGTCTTAGAGTTCAACATAGAAACTATGAAAGACTCATATAAAGAAAACACACACACACGTGTGTGTGCATGTGTTCCTAAATTTATATATCACTTGTCATCCCATTGATCTTCGATTTGCTTGAGCGGGCACCAGTAACGTCTCCATTTGTCCCTGTCACGTGCTAGTGTAGCTCATGAGTCCCTATAATGTATTAAGGGACAGGTAGAAGTGATAGGTTCAAGAATATGCACACATCATCCCATTTCTATTCATCATACCATGAGATTTCTATTGTGCCAGCTGAATAGAATATAGGGATGCTAGTGGGCCCTCGTTCTGTAGCGCTGCATATTTTGCTAAGATATTAAAGAAAAAGTCAGCCATGTAGTCATGGAAGTTTGAGGTCATAGGTACAACCTGATAAGACATTAAGTCAAGAGATGTCACATATTAATGCCATTGGTCTGTGCTGCATGGAAACCATGTGTTCTTTGGACTTACTGAGCCTATGCTTTGCAAAGTGTTAAAAAGGCAAGCAAAACCAGGCACCTAGGTTGACCCAAAAGACAGAAAGTGTGTCTTTGCTCTGTGAATTTGAAAGCAATGAATTAGAAACAAAATATTTGGCTACATCAGAAGGAAATAAAAAAAGTATCTTAGCTAAAAATGATGTAGACCAGGATTTTTTTTTTAAGTATGGAAGAAATTCTCCCATACTCCTGTGCTGAAGAGAATGGTTCAGTGGAGAGGGAATATTAGTATGGAGAACTAAGAGTGGACAGTGAGATCTGGTATGGGAGGAGACGGAGAGCGATGGAATCAGGAAAACACGATGTGGTGATTTTTGGGGAGACTAGTGGAAGAGAGAAGGAAGAGTCTGGATGCCCTATCCAGTAACTTGGTAATCTCATGGCTTCATCTGTTTCCTTCTGAGGACCAATGGGATGATGGTTCAGCAAGTTGTTGGCTCTTTCTAGACTGTGGTGTGGACAGTTTCCTGTCCATGGAAAGACAGAGCTGTAGAATTGGGTCTCAGGGTGTAATCAGATTAAGATGCAGTACCACAGGAACTGCAGACCAGGCTCTTCCCGTGGCCTGTCCGTTGTTATGCGAAGACTTTCTTCACCTTTGCACCAACCGGGCCGGTATTCACCTACCAGTCCAAGTGCTTGAAGGCTAAAGATCAAAGTAAGGACTGTTTTTTTGACTCTTACACTGGTAATCCCCAATAAAAAGAGGGAAGTCTGAGAAGCGATGGATGAATGGGTGTTTATCACCCTTACACTTTTCTCATCTGTTTGGTCAAGATACATGATTGAAAACATTCTTTTGTTCCCTCTTGACATTTTCTTTCTTCTCTTTTCTCCTTCTTACACAGAAAAGGTGAATTCAAGGGAAATGGCGGACTCAATGCTGAGAAAATGTTACATTTCTTATTGGAGATTAATTTGGAGGATATTTAGAGGTGTGCTATGCCCCACTGGAGCTAAAGGATGCGAATTGGAAATAACCAGAAGGGCGAGTATAAAAGTAAAAGATAGCATAGACAGCTCTATTACCCCTGTAGTGGAAGCAAGTAGAATGCCAGGGTGTATATCTTTAAAAAATGACATACTTTTACTTTCCGCAATAAATGGTAGGCCTCCATAACATGATATTAAGGCAAATGCATTTTTAAGTGCTGTTTTACAGTGCCTCATGTGTGCTGTGGCCTGTTTTTATAGTGATTTATTGAATGTGATAAGTGAAAATAAGCCATAACACAGTTTGCCTGACAGAACCATCTTACCAACAATTATAAATCATGTGTAGCCACTTGGAACATAAAAGACCATATTTGAGTGAAATACAACTGTACAAGCCATTACCCCCTCTCATTATATAATATTTATAGAAAAGTAACAGCACCTTGAGCATGAGATAAAGCCTTAGTCCTCCATTATTCTATATTTCAATGCTCTAAAGGCAGAACACAAATGGAAGTGCATAGTTCTTTGATATTTACATCAGGCTCTCTGTAAAAGTTCAGTGACCCAAGGAATGAGCAATGAAGATTAATGGTCGGTTATGTTTCAAAATAGACTTTCTTTCTCAAATAAAGAGTTAAGTTTTCCAGTGTCTGCCACAAATAGTTAGGAAGAGCATTTCTCTCATATGACTTTGATAATTATAGTGACATGCTCGCCGATCTACCAGAAATTCATGCTGACTATTTTCAATGGGGTTCTCCAAGTTACCTGACAATCTTATTATTCATTGCAAGGTGACAAATTAGTCCATTCCTGCAACTAATATTCTCTTTTCAGATTCTCTTGCCTAAATTTTCCACAAATCCTAGATATTCAGATACTTTTGACCTTTGGCTTTGTTTATTGAAGACATCAATAAGAAAAACTTAAGTTCGGAATCTTAAATAAATTAATTTATTTTTATATCTACTAGGGATTTGTTATCTCAGAGGAAGAAATTATTATTTCACCCATGAATTCCTGTAGATATTTTTTCTATTGATAGGTACGTAAACTATGTTAAAGGGCGTTTTGTAGATAGAGCCTTATTTCTAATCAAAAGTTGTGTTAAGTAATAGCATATTCTCTAGAAAATTGGTACTGTATGTTAGGTCATTAAAAGATCAAAGGAAGGACTAGTGAAATAGAACAGTGGGTAGGGTGCTTGCCTTATACATGGCCAACCCAGGTTCGATCCCTGCCCCCATATGGTTCCCTGAGAACTGACAGGAGTGATCCCTGGCACAGGATACAGCCCCGGGCACAACCCAGTGTGGTACAAAAACCAGTCCAAATGAAAAAGATAAAAGGAGATCTACACTGAAGCATCTCAATTAACTCAGGATTTATAGAGAGCAAAGAAATTTATTTTGTAATGTATACGGATACCTGACATGTTAGGAAAATTCTTCTAAAGGGAACTTGAAGAGAGAGTACTTTAGTAATGGTTTTTGAATCTTCTAAGACAAATAATTTTAGAGCTGTCATATGTCATCAGTTGACTAAGAGATTCCAAGCCTTTATTAAACATCCCTGTGTGCCAACCTCTCTAATAAACATCATGACCACGTGCAAACAAATGGGCAGCATGGCCTCTTTTTAGATGTGATGAGGTCAGTTAGACAGGGAGAGCTACGGGAGGCAGCACAGTGTCCTTAGAGAAAAGGATGTGTCAAAGGCCACTTGGTGGGAGGGTGAGGAAGATGCGAGACCAGTGGGGCTAGAGGCCAGAACTCGTGTGGTCACATGGACGCAGGTCTGGATCTGCACGCTCCAGGTTCCTAAGTCATAGCAGGCCTCGCTCCTTTGTGGTTGTCATTTTACCTTTGGGGACCTTGCAAGTGATGCTTAGGAGGCCTGGGGACCCTTCGTCGTGATTCTCAGCACCCTGGACCAGTGGTTCAATGCAAAAACATTAGGATGCAGTGGTACTCGGACCCAGCGGTACTTGGGATTAGCCTGCGAGTGTTCAGACCCTGTGGTGCCAGGGGTAAGACTGGTGTGGGTAGCATGCAGGGAATGCTCCGTAACTACTCTGGTGCCTCTCTGGCCCCTGCACCTACCTTCTTAACCTGCGGGTCATGGCCCCACTTGAGGTTGTGTCTTTGATTCATTTTACTTAGCATTATCCTTCGAATTCCAACCAGATTGTCACAGAAGACAGGTTGACCTTCTTTTTTGATGATCAACTAATATTCCCACATAGAAAGAGACCCCATTTTCTTTATCATTTCTCTTATCAGTGTACAATTTGTTGGTCTTATGTCTCAGGTGTGGTAAGTAATGCTACAGTGAGCATAAGGGCAAACGTTTCTTTGACATGGCACTATTATTTCCTTTCACTACAGTCCCCAGAAGTAGAATTGCTGTATCATGTGGTAGTGTCATTCTAGTGTTAATTTTTTATATTTATTTTTATTGAATCACCATGAAATACACAGTTAACAAAGTTGTTCGTGTTTGGGTTTTAGTCATACAGTGTTCCAAGACCCATCCCTCTACCAGTCTACATTTCCCACCACAAATGTCCTCAGTGTCCCCACTGCCACCTCATTTGCTTATAAATGAACGGACGTGGAGAATATCATGCTGAGTGAAATGAGTCAGAGGGAAAGGGACAGGCAGAGAATGATTGCACTTATTTGCAGGATATAAAAAATCATAGTATAAAGAAACTAATACCCAAGGACAGTAGAAAAGAGGGCCAAGGAACTGTCCATACTGGAACATATCACATGTGGTGTGTGTGTGGGAGGGCAGTTAGGACAGAGAAGGGACCCTTGTGACCATGATAGTTGGAAATGATCACTCTGAACCAGAACCGAGTGCTGAAAGGAGGTAAAGTTAATTTTGCAAAGGGCTTCTGTACTATTTTCAGTAGTGTGTGTGTAAGTTAATGATCCCATAAAGCACTCAAATTCTTTTTCATCTGCATTTTTGCCAGAGCACATTGTTTCTTCTCTTTCTTTTGAGAAAGATTTTCCTAGCAAGCAGTAACCTAAAGAAAGCAGGGAGAGCTCTATCTAGAATAGATTTTGGTGAGGTTCGGGGGCTACACTTAACAGTACTCGGGCATTACTCCTGGCTGTGTGCTCAGGGGTTACTCCTAACAGTGCCCAAGGGACCTTATGGAAATCTTTATTTTCTGTGTTGTTTATGGCCTGACAGAATAGAAATTAAGCTGAAAACGGTGGCAACTAATGAAGAAGATCATGGTATAAAGACAAATGGGTCAATTCATTATGATATGGCACTTGTAAATGTTAATTCAGCCAGTCATGAGTCACATACATTTATACAACAAATATCTAATTGAGTCACCAAAAAAATCAGTATAATATTAGTTGGGACTTTCATACCCCACTCTTGATGGTGGTTAGATCATACAGGTGAAGAAGCAATGAGGAAAGAGTGGATTTCTTTTATTTTCATTTCCATTTGTCTTGAAGATTTATTTTTTTTCCTCCATTGATCTTTCGGCTGTTCAGTAGGACACTTTAATCTCCATACGTGTGTAGGTTTTCCAGTTTCCCTTTTCTGATTTCTAGATTCTTACCACTGTGAGTGGGAGGGGTGCTTGATATGCTGTATCTTCTTAAATTTGGGAAGACTTCTCTGTGGCCTGATAGAAGATCTGTGTTGAGGAATGTTCCATGCATCTTGAGAAGGGCCTCTGGCTGGCTCTGCTCTATGGCAGCTGGGGATGGAGACCACTGAGTGATTCCCCTGGTCCCTTGGCCAAGTGGGGTACGGGTTTGACTCGGCAGTTGGGTGGGGCCACCAGCCTCATTTCCTACACCAGCAATCCTGCAGACCTCTGAGCTGGGCTCTGGGACAGGGTGGGGCAGTAGTCTGCACCCCATGGCCAGGAGGTGCTGACATTGCTCAGGTGACCTAATTAGGACAGAGTTGCTGACTCTGTTTCCTCCCCAAATGGGGCTCTGGAGCCACCGAGAGGGTGGGGCTGGAATCTGTCTCAGCAGCTAGAGGGGCTGCCTGCCGCCTGGCGTCCCTCCTGCAGTGGGCCATAGCGGCGAGCTACCGGATGCTTCCAGCTGCTCTGTACCTGGGTGGGGCTGGACTGACTAAAATTCTCAACACTGAAATTATTCACTGAATGGGCCAGTGTTACAACCACCAAGAAACAATGATGCATTCTAAAACAAAAATAGGCATCTTCGGGGCTGGAGCAATATCACAGCAGGTAGGGCATTTGCCTTGCACGGGGCCGAACCGGGTTTGATGACCAGCATCCCATTTGGTCTCCAGAGCACCACTGCAAGGAGTAATTCCTGAGTGCAGAGCCTGGAGTAACCCCTGAGCATCGCCAGGTGTGACCCAAAAAGCAAAAAAGAAAAAAGAAGGTATCTTCAAATAATAAAATAATGACAACAAAAAAGCTCTGATAGTATTAGGAGATAGAGAAAATTAGAAGGTAGAAAATAGACATTTTATACTTCTGTATCTTGGAGATAACTTTCAGTTCCATTTTGGACTGGGTCCAGAACTTTAGCTCTATTTATATATGAACACATACTATTTTGTCAAGAATAAAATCAGAATAAACAAAATTATGTACTGATATTTGAAATTTAATAAATTAGAGACACTTTGTCATTTGATGTTTTGGGTCTTTGGGCCATACCGCATACATATGCACATACAGGTTCAGTCTTCAGTGCGCTCTACCGGTGGAAGTCTAAATTAGAATTAACTTTTCTAAAGGTGAAACTGCCTTTTACAATTTTTCTGGGCCTTCTACCCCAACTGCCTTCCCTGCCGAGCTCATTCCTCCTAACACAGTGACCTGCTGGTTCCTGTGCAGTCAGTAACCCCCTCCCCACGCCTTGCAGCCTCCCTTGCTTCAGGTATTAGGCCCGTGCGATGTTCAAGTGAGTACCTGGTTCGAACCACCCTGATCAATAGAGAAAAGAGGCAATTTCTGGGGATCGAGCACTGGAGACTGAGACTCCAGACTGGAGACTGTCCGGTAATATATTCTGTATTTTAGGGTTTCTTTTCTCTTTATTTTGCTTTCTGGCTCTGCATTTCTCCTATCTAGGATCGTGTCTCCAAACAAACCTTCTGTACCCCTTTGCCATATGCTAACACTCAGGGGAACTTAGAGGGAGGAACTGTGACTTAGAATAAAAATGGAAGGGTAGGCATCTCGTGTTCTTGTCAGTCCAGGGCTGGCTTGAAATCCCTGCAAAGGTGAGGGGGAAGGAATGAGACACAGAAAGAGCTGTGCAGCTAGAAAGCATGTTCCTTGAATTTCTTGGTTTTAGATGGTGGCGACCCTAGTGCCTGCATTACCAATTGTTGGTGCAGCTCAGTCTCTTCCAAAGTCCTCAGAGTGTTGACATCATTGGGAAATTTATAACCAAGTTTTGACATTATTATTAAGCAGATGATTAAATAAAGACATTTGTCTGTGATGCTTTTAAAGGGCAGCCATGACTTTACATAAACTTGTATTCGGTCTTTGTTTATAGACATGTATTAATTTCATTAGAAAATAAAATAAAGCTTTTAAGTTTATGAGTTACTTTGAGACTCAGTAGAAATTTCCTAGAACCTATAAATAGAGTATAAATATAATTTTATCATTGTTTTATCATGTCTCATAAACAAAAGCATATTACTAAAAATACATTTTTAAAAACTCAATTTTTTTATGCGTTAGTCATTATCTTTAGAAAAACAAAATATTAGTGGGAATTGCTTCTATTTTATAAATGAATCAAGGTACAGAAATTTGATAATTATTCTGGTATCTTGCTGTTGAGTGCCAAGAAAATTATTATAGTACAAAAATTTTAATATCACTGCTACATTAAGTGTTACTGTAGACATTTGCAATATAAATAAACAAAATGGAAAGATCTAGAATCTAGAATAAAAGAATTTAAAGGTAATTTACATGAAATACTCAATTTCAAAACTTTTCATAGTCACCTATTCAGACTTAACCAAGCTGCTTTTAAGATAAAGATAATAACATTTCTCCATGAGTGTCAGTGCAATTCAGCTTTCAGTGATGTTGTTTACAAAAGCGAGGGATGGAAATAATCCAAGGAGCGATGGTAGACGAGTGGGCAGAGGAGATGTGGCACAGAAGCACAGTGGAATATGACTTCGCCACGAGCAAAGATGGAATCTTGCCTTGGCATCAACTAGGTGGAATTTGGAGGGGTCAGGTGAAGGGAACTAAGTCAGAGGAAAGAGACAAATACCAGACGAGCTGGAGACAGAGAAGGGAACTAAGGAAACAGACCAAATGAAAAACACACAAGGACTGAGACGCCGTCATCACGGTTACCGGAGATCCGTGGGAGACTGGCATTTTGTTGGTGGGTATCTTGTGATGACATATTTTTAAAAAAGAGTTCTGAATGTGTGGCTCTAAAACATATATAGTCTTGTAAATCAACTTTGTCTCCATCACCCTACCCCCCAAACCAGGCCAGAGAGATAATTCAGTGGGTAAGGGCGTTTGCCTGGTATGTGCCCAACCCAGGACAATCTCCCAAATCACACACGGTCCCCTGAGAGCCCTTAGGAGTTTTCCTGAGTGTAGAGTATAAATCCTGAGCACCACCGAGCCACAATAAATAAGCAAAAGTGGAAACAAGTATTCCCTTCTTATCAGGATGAAAGGAAAATTGCCAGTGACAGAATATAATAATTTTAGGCTTAATTATTCATTTATGGGGTGGGGCGTGTGGGCCACACCGGGCGGTGCTCTGACCTTACTCCTGGCTCTGTGCTCAGGGCTCACTCCTGGTCGTGCTCAGCGGACCCTCCGTGGTGACCTGGATCCATGACCTGGATCCAACTGGGGACTACTTCCCACAAGACAAGTACCTTAGGATTCTTTTCCACTATAAAAATGAAGCAAAATAGTTTTACCTGAAGGTGTTCGCTTTGAGACATGTGGGGGGAGGGTGAAGGCGTGTTCAAGAGAGAACACGGGCTTCTCTCGAGTGGAAAAACTCTTTAATTATTTTTATATGGTTTTTTAAAATTGCTATTGTTTTCTGTCTAGAATCTCACTTTTGGCGAGAAAATGAGTTAAATATTATGAAGGAAAAGATGTCAAACCTATTGAAAATGGAGGAAATGGAAGGTCCTTGCCATCACCATATAGTTTTGGGGCCACAGCTCAGGGCTTCCTCCTGGCTCTGCATTCAGGAATCACTCCTGTCGGGCTTGGGTGGGGGGCGCAGGTAGGGGACCTAAGGGATGCCAGGGTCAAACCCAAATTTGTTTTGTGCAAGGCAAATGCTCTGCCTACCTGTACTACAGCTCCAGCCCTTATCCTATATCTTTTAGATATTCTAAAAATTTAACAGGTCACGTCAAATGTTACGCTTTATTGAGACCAACAGTAGCTAAACTTAATACTTTTTGTTTGTTGGTGATGGTGGGTTTTGGTGATAACGTTGGAAGAAAGTGCAGTTGACTCTGTTCCCCCTCACCCCACCCCCCCATGGCTATTTATTTCCATCATTTACTTTGGCTAATAAAACCACACTCTTGCCCTCCCATTTTTCACTACTCCTGGTTCTATCCTCATTGTGTAAGTCAGCTGGGTCCTCTTTGCCTGTAAGCTGCAAGTTTGAAGATGACCCTCATAAGTCAAGAGAAATCTGAAGTTAGTATTAGTAAGTATTAGTAAGAGACCTCTTCCCATCTTAAATGTGGGATCTGCAGAGAGAGTCTCTCCCCTTGCGTGGCCCTGTAGTGCTGGAATAGAGCAGCTCGATGGCAAGTGGAACTGTACAGACGTCTACAGCAATGCGTGGGGCACCGTAGAACCAGCTTCCTTCTCAGCCAGGGAGCTGGCATGGGGAGGTGGACCCCACAGGGCACAGGCATTGTACTGCTGTACTGGACCAAACCAGCAAGAATCCTTACTGCCACGGGCACTCCCAGGGTGGCGAAAGTTCATTTTCCTTATGCCCTAAAGCTATCCAAGTGGGATTTTGTTTCTGCTATTTGACGCTGAAGTATATTGATATCACATTTAGAAAAATCTAATACAGCAGAAATCAAAATTGCTAAATTGAATAGGAGACTATTGGAACAGGTCTGATAGAAAGGATATTATTTTACAGAGCGTTAGATTTTCTCTAATGGAACTCTAAAGGGTCAGTATTCAGAGCAGATGTTTAAAGTGTATTCACAGCAATGACATTCAACAGTGATGTTTTTAAAAGTATTCTAATAAAATTGTTATTCTAGTGAAAGTATACTTTCAACAATGAATTTCAACAATGAATATGACTTTATATGTCAGAAGTATGAAATTTTATGAGTAAATGTTAGCACGTTTTTTTGGAGGAGGGCAGTTTCATTTTGATAATACATATAACTGACTTGTTTAAAGTACAAAATATTTTTAATTGTCAGGAAATTATTTTAGGGTTTAAAAATATTAATAGTATGGAGGTCAAAAGAATAAATACAGGGCCGGGGAGAGAGTTGGAGGGTACGGCCCATGCCATACATGTGTGAGGGCCTGAGCTTTATCTCTTGTGCCTCGTGGCCCCTGGGCACTGCTGGGTGTAGCCTGGTGTTCCCCAAGCACTGCCAAGCCCACACTGCTGGCCAAGTATCACTGTACAGGGGAGAAATGTGTCTGTGCCTACAAACAGTCATCCAGGACATAATTTCATTTGGCAAAGATGGTCCATATAATAAAGCCTTCACTATGGGCTCCCTGTGAGGGACGAAAATATAGGGCCTGTCCTGTATCAGTTATGAAATCAGCAACATTGCAATTTAAATGTAAAACATTTTAAGTACTAAAGAAAGAAAAGCTCGGAGATTATGAATGTGGTCTAGACAGCAAGGAGATGTACAGCTGAGGGCAAGAGGGGGGTCTAAAGATGGACATGCTGGGGAAATACTACAGCTATCCGGAACACGGAAAACCATCTATATCACAATAAATGCAAACAAAAGCAATGGACTAATATTAGGTTCCCAAATAATTTGGGGAAGCATATTGCCAGAATGTCTGTTGAGGAACTGTATTTCCCCAACATGCCCAGACACGTTGCTCACAGGGTCCGGGCAGACATGGGGCAAAGGGCGTCGGGTCCATGGAGAAACCACGGTAGGAGACAGCTGATGGCCGCTCACTTTATTGCCAAACACACGCATATTTTATGGAGGGTCTGGGCTTAAGAGGATGGTCCAATCACATAAAGTTTAGCATTACTGACCTATCGCCTTTTGAACTCTGCTCTGCCCGGGCCCAATCCCAATTAGGGCTAGTTAGGAATGACTCTTGGAGGTGGTGAGTGAGACTCAAGGCTGGATGCCTGGTCCTTGTAAAATGCGCCCGGACACTCCCTACTGGGTGCTCTGCCGGCGATGGATCTTATCTGCTCTGGCCTATTGCCATGCTCCCCATCTCCCCCTTTAAATTTAAATTCACAGCCTACAGCATTAATAATAGGGAGATCATAAAAGGCTTGCCCCAATTAAAGATGTATTACCTTCTCATTCCCTTAGCCAGTAATCCATTGAAATTATCATAGTAAATGTCTAATTCTATAATTAAAAAATTCTCTTTGTAATGGAAACACAAACAGGTTCATAGCAAAACTGGATTAAAAATGCTAATAGAAAAATGTGCAGCTCAGAGTGAATGATAATAATTTTTAAAAGAATGGTCAACGCATCAGTTAGGAAAATAGCAAAATAAAAGTCATTTGTAACTGCATACTGACCACATAAGCCAAAAGTTAAGAATGATGATACACTGGTTCCATCATTTTGTGAAAGGACTGACCATTAGTTGCTAAGGCTGATCAGAATTATTGGGTGGGAGGGGCCCTCGGGGAGAAGCAATGCTTAGCTAGTTGGTGGTTCTTGGCCAATAGGTCTTCAGTTCAATGCAAGACACCAAGTGTGTGAGGTACTGCTCGGGCCCTGGGCTGCCATGGGTCCCTGGGCCACCTCAGAGATGCTCAGGGCCTCCAGAGCTGTCCCTAGTGATGCTTGGGGACCCAGGGGTTGCCAGGGACCAAACCAGGATCGGGTGCACGCCAGGCATGCTCACTCACCACTATCCTACCTTCCAACCCTCCCCTCTCGTGGTCCTGGCCCAGTCTGGAGAGATCTGACCGCTCTCAAGAGAGCTCAGAACAAAACTTCCCTTGAGAGGAATTTCAGTGAGGGAGGAAAGCATGAGGAAGAGTCAAATGGAAAAACCAGAGACGGAAAGATTAACAGCATAAATAAAGTATCTGCACAGCCTCATCACTAACCTCAACGGCCCAGTTGAGAATCGTGTCGGATTATTGTTGGGTAGAAGTTGCCCAAACTTTAGCACAGAAGGGTTGAAAGAAGTGGAAAATACCTGAGCAGAACACCAGAGAGATGTGTGGTGACACCAAGCAATCTGACTAGTGCCAAACTGAAGGAGAAGAAGGAAGGGGGCAGTGGAAGGATTCATACAGTCAAGACGTTTCCAACGTGTATGATGGATGCCAAGCCACAGGTCTAAGAAGCTCCACGAAATACTGTGCAGGTTGCATCCCCACAAATACGACCGGCAATAAAATTCCCAAATGCTGTTTTTTTTTCCTTTCAGTTGCTGAGGCTCTTTATATTTAAAAGTAAAAAACAACTCCCATTGTGTCACACTTACAAGGCTGTTCCCTGAACGTAATGGCTGTGGGCTGGAGAAAGCAGACACATGTCCAGCCATTGAGAAATGGTTGGACACATCGGAATTGAACTGTTCCATGAAATCATCGGTAACCATTAAAATGAATGAGCTAAGGAAAAAAAGATACCCTAGTTCAGCTGCTGGCTTTCTGTGGCCTGTTTCTGTGGCCTTGTGTTTGTGGCCTGACTTGATTACTTTTCCACTTTTGAGACATCCAAGTCCAAATAAATGTATGTACTTATATACAGTCTGGACATGCATATATAAAATCTCTTAATCGACATGCTTTTTAATGTATCTTTATTGTTTATTTGATCTTCATTGTCTCATGAAACAGATACGATTGTTCCTTTGGAATTTTGCCTTTGTTCTATGTAGATTTGATTTATGAAACTAGCGTTGTGGGGTTGTGGTATTAACTGATGAACAACCAACTGAGATCATCGTTGTGCTTTATCTTTGATCATTACAAAGAACATCTTTGAGTTTTGTGTTTGCTTTCAATTTAATGTTTTCGTTTTATGGCCACACCTAGCTGTGCTCAGGGCTTACTGGCAGAATGCAGTAAGAGTGAACAGAGTTCACTCCTGGAGATGCTTGAGGAACCTTATGTGGTGCCAGGAATCAAATCCAGGTTGACTGCGTACAAGGCAAACAATTTAGCCCCTGTGCTATCTCTCTGGTCCCTTGAGATAGTTTCATCTTTAATTTTTCTTTGGGATAAATATCTTCATCTTCATTGCTATTTAGTTTTGTTTGTATTTGCTTAATAACTCGTAGCATATCCTTTTTCTTTCGATCTTTTATTCTGTTTTAGATGTGCTTCTTTTCTATGGTAATCAGTTACTAGTTTCAATCCAGATTTTTTTTTAAGGATATGTATAACCCCGTTTTCAGTTTACCAAAATAAGTAGTTTGGGCTTAATTCTATCACTGTAGTTCACATGATAGCATATGCTAAATGCCTTATTTTTTTATTTAAAGAGGTTTCTTTTTGAGATGGGTGTATGTGTGTACTGATGTGGGTGGCCTCCGTATAATGATGTTTATATAGTCATAAAAACATACCATGAAATGAATCATTAGAACCATTTTAAAATGTAGTTCAGTGAGAACTAGATGCATGCCACTGGGCAGCTGGTCCCAGGACTTTTTCATCTCATAAAAATGAAACTCTCTATCCATTGAACAACAGTTCCTTTGGACTTTCTGTTCCTAAGAGCTTGACTGTTTAAGATATTCCATCTAATGAAGGCATACCATTCATTTAACCTTTGCCATTTGTGATTGGCTAATTTTGTGACTTAGCCTAATATCCTAATAGTTCATCTTGTCACATATGACAGAATTTACTTCATTTTTTGAGGCTGAATAATAATTTACTGTAGATAACTCCCATTAAAAAAATTCATTTGTCTCTTAATAGAAATTTAGTTTTTCTCCACATTTTGCCTACTCTCAAGAGTGGAATAAATATGAGTGTTGCTTCAGATTTCAATTGAGATTTTAATTGCTTTTGTTAGACAACCATCAGTGGGACTGCTGATTTGTATGACATTTCAACTCCCAATTTTCTAGAAACCTCCATGCTTTTTTTTCCATAATGGCCACTGTTTTGTATTTCTAATACTAGTGCATTAGTATTTCTAATACTAGTGCATTTCTAATACTAGTTCAACTCTCTCCACATCCTTAACAGCAGTAGTGTTTATATGTTGTGTGTGACATATCCATGGTGACATATCACCTAGAGCTAAAGTTTTGGATTTCATTTTTCTAATATTAGTGATATTGAACATCTTTCCATATACTTATTGCCCATTTGTAGATCTTCTATGGTGATATGTATACTCAAGTCCTTTGCCCATTTTTTAAATTTAATTCTTTGGCTTTTATTTTTTGCTTTTGAGTTGTGAATGCCCTTTATGTATTGTTTATGTTATATCTTATCAAATATGTAGTTTACAAGTATTTTCTTTGTTGGGTGAGGACCCCCACAAGGTATTAGGGTGCCCGGCGCCCCTTCTGACAGGTCTCAGCCAACTGAGCTCAAGGTTCAAGGGAAGGGTCTGAGAATGCAGTGCTCCTCGGGCTCTGAGGTTTTGTGGCTTTCTCGGGCCATCTGGGCAGTGCTCCCTGAGGCCAACGAAGCTACACTGAGGATGCTCAGGGCCACATGATGCCAGGGATGGAACCGACATCGACCTTAAACCCTTTACTGACTCTCTGACTCCTGGAATTATTTTCTCCCATTATTTTCACTCACTGATTGTACCTTCCCTTCACTGTGCAGAAACTCTTAAGTATGATGGAGCCCTAGTCGTCTATTTTTGCTTCTGTAGCCTGTACTTTTGGTGCTGGATCCAAGAATCATTGTCAAGTTGAGTGCTATGAAGCTTCCAGATGGTTTTCTTCTGGGGGTTTTATAGTTCAGTCTTTTGTATAAATCTTTCATCAGTATTTGTTAATTTTGTATATAATTTTGTATGTAATTATAACATGAATAAAAGATATATTTCATCTATTTGTCTTCTTAAAAGGAAGGGAGAATGCAGCTTTCAGTGGATGTCTATTCCCTCCTTTGTTATATTTTTGATCTACTGGGAAGGTGAATGTTTTCTTAATTTCTTTTTTGATCATTCATTGTTAGTACATACAGATATAACGGCTTTTATGTGTTGATTTTGCATCTTTTAGTTTTGCTGAATTTGCATACTTTACAGGTTTTATTGTGGAATTTTAAAGGTTTTCCACATGCAGTGTTATCTGAAAAATACTCTGCTTTTTTATTTCTAATTTGGATACTCTGATTTGGAATTGGATTTCTTTTCTTATTTTTGCTTTTTGGGTCACACCCAGCAATGCTCAGGGCTGACTCCTGGCTCTGCACTCAGGAATCACTCCTGGTGGTACTCAGGGGACCATATGGGATGCTGGGAATCAAACCTGGGTCGGCTGCGTGAAAGCCAAACACCCTACACGCTGTACTATCTCTCCAGCCCCTGGATTTCTTTTATCTTACTTGATTATTCTAGCTGGAACTTCTGTTTTCCTATGTTGATTAGAAGTGACTAGAGTGAGTTTGCACCCCTTCTTCCTCCTGTGAGAAAAGAAGCTTTTAAGTCTCTCACCATTAAGCATCATATCAATTACGAGTTTCTCACTTATTATATGGAAGTAATTTTTCTATTCAAGTGTTTGTGGGGCTTTTAAAATCATAAAATGGTGTTACACTTTTTAAATGGTTTTGCTGTAAATGTTGAGATGGTTATGTGGTTTATATCCTTTATTCTTTATCCTTTAAACATGGTATATTACATTTATTATTATTATTTATATATGACTGGAGTGATTGCACAGTGGGTAGGGCATTTGCCTTGCATGCGGCTGACTGCAGTTTGATTCCTCTCCGTCCCTCTCGGAGAGCCTGGCAAGCTACCCGTGTCGAATTTGATAAGCCAAAAACAGTCACAACAAGTCTCACAATGGAGATGTTGCTGGTGCCCACTCGAGCAAATCAATGAACAATGGGATAACAGTGCTGTCGTGCAGTGCTATTATTTCTATGTACTGAAACCTGCTTGCATCCCAGAAACAAGTTCCCCAGTCACATGTATAATTCTTAAATGGTCTACTGACTTTGTCTTGCTAACATTCTGTTGAAGATTTTTGCATCAATTTTTCATTAGGAATATCAGCCTGTATTAAAACACTACAGGTTGATATTCCTAATGAATATTTTTCTTTCCCTCCCAAAAAGGAAGAAAAAAAGAAAAATGTTCTCTCCTCTAAATTTTATTAAAAACTATTTTAAGGATTGCTGTTAGTCTTTTAAATGTGTGGTAAAATTCTCTAGAGAAGCCATCTGTTTCTGAACTTCGTTGCAAGTTTTGTGAAAATCAATTTCAACTTTACTAACTATAGGACTTCTAAGATTTTTCTTTATAATTTGGTTTTGGATAGTTAAAGTTTCTAGAAATTCCGCTCTTCTAAGTCATTCTGTTTATGGACATATTATCATTATTATCTGTTGGAGGGTGGGTGGGCGGGCCACACTTGGCAGTGCCCAGGGGCCATTCCTGGCGGTGCTCAGGGAACCATCCGTGGTGCTGGAAGTTAGACTGGGGGAGTCTGCTGGATGCAAGGCAAGTGCAAAGACAAGGCCCTGTACTCTCTCCAGCCCTGACCAACAGTTATTCATAGGAGACTCTTACGATTGGTTTTTCTCCTGTAGCGTTGTTTGTAATGTCAATAATTACTGACAGGAAAGGCCTGACTGCTGTTGTTTTGCTCCTTGCTCCCAGTATGTCTTAGAGCTGGTTTTTTTTTTTTTTTATTTTTCTCTCGTGCCATGGATTTGGGGCTGAGGGGTGGTTATATACTTTCCCCTCTCATTTCCTTTTATGCATCATCTATTGGCATTTTCCCTGTGGTTCACAAGGGATCACATATACTTTGGGTCCAGCATTTCAGGTCGTGTTTTATTTTTTAAACATAGATTCTGCATTTTTGCTGATGTTCTCATTTTGTATAGAACATTTTGATGTTCTCATTTCCCCTATTTTATTTTGCTGTTTGTTTGTGTAGCGAACTTAGATTCTTTAAGACAGATATACTGATTGCAAGTATAAGACAACAATATTGGTGTTCTTTTTTTTTGGGGGGGGTCACACCTGGTGCTCAGGAAACCATATGGAATGCTGGGAATCGAACCCGGGTCGGACACAGTGCAAGGCAAATGTCCTATCCGCTGTGCTATCACTCCAGCCCCAATATTGGTGTTCTTATTAAAAAACTAACAACAAAAAAGATAGTTCCACTGAATGTTTTGTCAGGTAATTCATAGATTTCTATTTATCTAAGATTAGTTTTTGGAGATTCATTTTGTTTTTTGGCATATCGAATACGCCACGGGGAACTTGCCAGGCTCTGCCATGAAGGCGGGATACTCTCCATAGCTTGCCAGGCATATATATATATATATATATATATTTCCCTCTATGATTTTATGGAAAATGGGTAGTGAGTGTTTTATGATGTGTTGCATGGCACTCTCTATTTTCTATAGAGAGTATTAAAACAAATTACTATCACTATCACTATCATCCCATTGATCCACGATTTGCTTCAGTGGGCCCAGTAACATCTTCATTCATCCTAGCCCTGAGATTTTAGCAGCCTCTCTTTACTCATCCTTCCCAATGTTGCCGCACTGGAGGCTCTTTCAGGGTCAGGAGAATGAGGCCCATCATTGTTACTGTATTTGGCATATGAATACGCCATGGGGAGCTTGCCAGGCTCTCCCATGCAGGCAGGAAAACTCTCAGTAACTTGCTTTTTTATTTTTTATTTTTTGCTTTTTGTTACATTTTTTTTTCTTTTTAGATCACACCCGGCAATGCACAGGGTTATTCCTGGCTCATGCACTCAGGAATTACTCCTGGTGGTGCTCGGGGGATCATATGGGATGCTGGGAATCGAACCCAGGTCGGCCTTGTGCAAGGCAAACGCCCTACCCGCTGTACTATCACTCCAGCCCCTGTGACGGTCTTGAATTCAGTGCTACACTCACTTTAATTCTACTGGTTAAAGCCAGTAGAATGGAGGACTAGACTGTGTTTGGGGAGTTGGGGGTGGGAACTAGAAGGAAATCAGGATTTGAGGCACAACTTTATTGTGAAATGAAACAACCCCTGCTAGTGACTTGCTTTTATGTTTCTTCTTGTATTTCCACCCACCTTGCCCTTCCACTGGTTGAAGAATGTTTAGACTGGTCGTTCATTTTTTTTTTCACAATAAACCTCTCCTCCCTGCTCCTAGCTAGAATTTGGGAGTCTTATAGTCTAGTTCTCCCTCTTGGATAAATAATAATAATAATAATAATAATTACAAAATGTCTTGTAGCAAGGGGCAGGAGATGCAGTAAAGTCGGTTGTCCCGTCCCACGGGACTTGTTCAACGTGGGTAGCCGGGAGAGGGTGCGTGAGTGAAAAGGAGACAGACAAAAGAAGAAAAAGACAGATACAGACAGACACAAGAATGGGAGCAAGCTCCAACTTTATTTCTCCTAAGCTAGTCTTTTATAATCGATTATATGAGGAAGTGGGCAGAATGGGGGAACAGCAAAGAATGCAAACGTTAAACGAAACTGGATGTGGGCCCTGGTGGCAGATTCCCTGGGCATTGTTCTGCAACCTTTCCCAAGAAGCGGTTGTTCCTAGTTACAGGTCAGTTTGTACTGACATATTGGTGCCCAGGCATAAGTTTCTGGCTGTTCCCAGGCATTGGTTCCCGGCAGTCGGTGAGGTTGTTTGTGTCTTACAAGTGTCCGACTCAGGTTTCATTACCAGTATCCCAATAGGCTCCTGAGTTCTGGAAGGAGTGATGCCTGAGTGCAGAGGCAGGAGGAGTAGAACCACCCGGATGCAACCCTTGACCTCCAGTCTGTGTTCTCTGAAAGCTCTGCATCTCCCCGGGCCCCCTAGAATACACTGAATGCATGAGAAGTCGTGACAATCAAAATACGCCGCTAACTGCTTCTGAGGCCCAAGCACTTGAAGAAATGTCCCCAGAGAGCAGGATGCCAGTTCACTGGGAGGGCATCTGCCTTGCAGGCACTGATGCGGATTGCATGCCATAGGATGCCCTGAGCACCAACAGGAGAGATCCCTTCGTGCAGAACCATGAGTGACCCCCAAGATCACTCCTGAGAACAGAGGGAGGAGTGAGCCCTGGGCACAACTATGTGTGACCCAACAAACAAACAAACAAACAAACAATTGGGCTATGTTTTGTGGGGTTTTTTTGTGTATTATGTATGTGTGCAGGGGGAGGAGCGGTTGTTTTTTTTTGTTTTTGTTTTGTGAGTATGTAATATGTAGTGTGCGTGCGTGCGTGCGTGCGTGCGTGCGTGCGTGCGTGCGTGCGTGCGTGCGTGCGTGCGTGCGTGCGTGCGTGTGTGTGTGTGTGTGTGTGTGTGTGTGTGTGTGTTAGAAAATAAGAAAGTGCTAGTCACCCTGCAGTGTTTTTAGGTAAGGGGCACGACTTTCACCTGTCGTTGCAGGTAGAGATTCAGGGTCTCCCAAGCCTCTTCTGGAATCGAACCCTTCTGACCTGGGCATGTCGTTTTCCAACTGGAGGGGGTTTACCAGCTTCTTCCCCTGGAGTCTGTCGTCTCTTGTGGCCCCTGGTTTGCACCTGCAGTGCTGCGGACTCTCTGGCAGGGCTCCAGCGGCAGTCCCAGCCTCTGAGAGACCCAGGCGAGCCAGAAGCCAGCCCGGGGCAGCCGTGCGAAAGCCCAGACGTGGGTACAGGTTCTTCTTTCTCTTTCTCGCCAGGTTATGGATGGGCTGTTCGTGCCGCTGCCCCTGGCCTTCCTCTTGTCTGCAGCTACTGATTTCCGGCTGTCGGAATCCCTGAGTGCTCTGGTTCTTCCAGTTTCTCACAACAACCGCCACCCAAGTGTGTTCGTGCCACCATGTCATGTCTCAGAGGCTGTATTTGGTCCCTTCTTTGCTTCCCTTTGTAGTTTTTGCTAACATACTTACCTATTTGCTCACAAAAGATTATCCCTTTCAATTACTAACAGGAAATACAACAAATTGCGTTTATGTTTTTAGGTCCCCTTTCACTCATATTTCTAAATTGTCATTAGTAATTTGATTTTTTAAAACATCTTATTAGGGAAGGGGGTTAGACCACAGCGGGTGGAGCTCAGAGGTTATTCTCCATGGCCGGGGGGCTCTGGTGCTGGGCACAGACTGGTTTGGGGCTGCATTTAAGGCAAGCAACCTGGGCTCCTGACTTACACATCTTAGAGCTTAAGCTTTGTGATGGTCAGTTCCAGAACCACAATTTCTGTAATTTTGGCCTTTATTCTCTAAGAGCCATCTGTGCCTTTTTCACCTCTCCATTTATATCCTGGGATTTTTCATCCCACAGTTATTAATCTTGATGCGACTTTTGATTAGATGGCTTTGCTGTGAAATAACTTTTATTTCCAGTGTTCCGAATAAAAATATTTCTCAAGCTTTCTCTTTTTGAAAGTGTTTGCTCTCTTGATATTTGAGCTACATCTTGCCTAGTTACATTTTTTCACTGCCATTTCTTTTCATTTTCTTTTCTAGTCTTTATGTCTCCACCATTCAGTACGAAAGAAGCAAGTCTGACAAACACTTGTTTTTCCCTCTGTGATAAATTCCACTTTTAGTTTTTCTTATAGAAACTCTCGGTTTCATGTGCGGCGAGTTCATCAACATATTTCTAGGGTTAGTTTATTTTCAATTTTTTTTCAGGACACAATTTGTCTTATTTCAAGAAACATTTCTTTTATAGTATAGTTGACTCTGGAAAAATGCAAGTCAACTTGCATCTCTGTCTCTTTGCTCCACCAAATTATCTCCAGATGTTTCTCCGAGTTAGACAGTAAATTTACAGAAAAAAAAGAGGTGGTTCCTCCTTTAGGCTTGCCAGCACTGTCATTTGGGAGCTCAGTAGGGTCCCAGCCATATCCAATGGGACGCCAGTCTTCCCAGAATTCCCACTCCTGGATATTTTCAGCCCATATCACTCAATTTTAAATAACTTGGACCCCCATTTATACCTGAAGATATTTGCCTTAACTCTGTCTCTTCCTTAAATCCAAATATACTATCATTCATTCATGAACAGCTTTGCAATCACTGTCTCACGGTGATTCAATAAAACAAATTAAAAAATAACAAATATACTATCATTGTATTTAGAAGATATTCTCAAATCTCATACCTTCTGGCAGCAGCCAATCTCTGTTGTTGTTGATCAGGGAATGTCTTATATATTTTTAATTTCTTCTTACTGTTTCTAGTACATTTCAAAAACAATGAGAAAGAAAATCAATCTCTTGAAAGAAAAATTTCCTCGCCTATATTTTGATGAATGTGTATAGGCTTATGATTCAAACTATAGGAATCCTTTGAGCCTAGCATGGGAAATAACATCTAATCAGTCATCTCACTTAACGCCTACAAGCAGAGTCAAGTTCCCCTCTGAGGGTGCGGGACAAAGCCAGCATCGTAACTGCAGCTTTTACATTTCTGTTTGCAAATCTGCCTAGCGCAGTTAAGTGTAGACAGTGTGTGCATGCATGAAAGTGAATGTGTGTGGTGTGTGTGCATGTGTGTGTGTGTGTGTGTGTTTCCTGAGCGTCTGCAGGCTTCCAGACAAGGAGATTGACAGTCATGTCTGAAGCTCTTGCAAAGCTGAAGAAAAGCAGAGCGGGAGGAAAGGCCGAGAGAGTAGCCGTCTGCAAGCAGACGGACTGCTTTGCTCTCTTCAAGTCAAGGGCTCAGGTAGTAAATTACAACTTTGATTTTTTTTCCCCCATAGTTCATCTTGATACAGTCATCTCCTCTGGCTACTGAAGATTTTTTTAAATTCATTTTCCAATAATGCCATTGTATCACTTTTAATTCTTAATTAATTTGCATTTCTATTTTATAGATTATTTCTAACATGTACCAGACTGGACGAATTATAAGAAGTGAAGAAGCACAGTGCCAGGAAGATAGTATAGGACTGAGGCACTTGCCTTGCACGTGGCTGACACTTGACCCCCAGCATCCTATAGGGTCCCCTGAGCACTTCCAGGAGTGATCCCTGAGCACAGATCAGGAGTAATCCCCGAGCACTCTCAGGTGTAGCCCAAATCCCCTCCCTCAGTATAAAAGAAAGAGGAAGTAAATGAATGAATTGGAAAAAAAGATTAAACTGTAAATACAGGGCACTTGTTGGATTCTTGATCATTTTTCTTTTTTCCCTTTTCTATTAATGCTCATTTAATTACTAAAATTTGAAAGAAACAGTTTTCCTGCATTCCTCCCTAAGGAGAAAATATTTCATCTTCCTCGGGAGACTCATGGGGAAAGCTAACTTCATTCCTACAATTTTAAACCCAAAGCGAGGCTGATCCAGGCATGAAAATCTCATTCTCTGTGTGTGAGGTTTGGGGTGAAGGGAGGGCACGTGCCACCCTGGAGTCCACACCAGGAAAATAGGACTTCCACATATGTAAATGTCGCAGAAAATATGTCTGAAATGCATCATCATGTTCCTTCTTCCTGTTTAGAGGCCATGTGTGTGATATTCCTCCTCTTAAAATCTGATTTTATATTTATTTAGTGCTTTTATTTTGTGAGCCATTACTATAAATATACATGCTCATGCACATGTATATTTGATGTCTATACGTACACCTTAACGTAATTCAGTGTAATTAATTCTATTAGCCGAATAATCCAAATCCTCAATCTTACCGAAAGTCATTTTATTTTCATGGTTCATTTTATGTTAGGTTTAAGTTACTCCTTGTACACAGTCATTCCCTTGATCTCTTAGTCATCTGCAGATTGAAATTTTCAATCTTTCCGAATTTGTTGTCTTGCTCACAGTAAGAAGTCTGTTGCCATGACTCCTTCCTCCTCTCTCCTCATCGGAATTCATCCAGGTACAGTGTCCTCTTATTTGCTCCTCTAAACTGTGAGCGGTATGGAAAGCAGCCACCAACCGACTCTCTCTCTCTCTGTCTCTCTCTCTGTCTCTCTCTCTCTCTCTCTCTCTCTCTCTCACACACACACACACACACACACACACACACACACACACCCCACAGATTTGTTAGAACAGAATTGCCATGAGACGTTATGTAAGTGTAAGATCTCCAGCTCACTGTTCCCGTTGGTGACCTTCCCTTGCACACAGCAATTACCGTCTCTTTCTGTGGAATCCCACACAGCCCTGGGGCATTGCGCGAATATGATTCTTACTTCATATTTAGTATGAATGCACAGTGTCCTCCCCGCAACGTGGCCAGCTCCTCCCAGCAGCCTCCCCGGGGTGCATCAGGTAATGAAGCTCGTGCCCCCGCTGCCTGGAGGAAGTGCTGGGCCTCTTCCCGCTGACTCATGCATCAGTGACCACACCACGCTCCTGGCCCCATGCTTGTTGCGCCATCACTGGTTGCTAAGTCAGCAAGACTTTTAACAAGCTTCCCATCGCTTCCCTTCCCTATTGTGTTCACCCTCTTTTCAGACATTAGGATTTCTTCTTGCCGTATAAATCATTTATTCATTGGGCTGGCTCACTACAAAAATAGATGTCGTCTTTATCTTGAATCTACACTTTTCCATCAGTGCTGCCTAATTGCACTGATAAATAAGTTGTCAGGAAAAGCTACCATCTTGGGTTTGTTTTTTTTTTTCCATAGAAGCATCATTAGAAAGCCTACTGAGCATTTTTTTTTAATTTTATCAAATAACCGTGAGATAGTTACAAGCTTTCATGTTTGGGTTACAATCTCACAATGATCAAACACCCATCCCTCCACCAGTGCACATTCCCCACCACCAATATCCTAGTTATACCCCCCCTTTCTCACCCTCCCCCTGCAGCCATGGCAGACAATATTCCCCATACTCTCTCTCTACTTTTGGGCATTATGGCTTGCAACACAGACACTGAGAGGTCATCATGTTTGTTCCATTATCTACTTTCGGCATGCATCTCCCATCCCAACTGGTTCCTCCAGCCATCATTTTCTAAGTGATCCCTTCTCTATTCCATCTGCCTTCTCCCCTCCACTCATGAAGCAGTCTTCCAGCTATGGGGCAATGCTCCTGTCCCTTGTCTCTACTGTCCTTGGGTGTCAGCCTCATGTGATGTTATTCTATACTCCACAAATGAGTGCAGTCCCTCTATGTCTGTCCCTCTCTTTCTGACTCATTTCACTTAGCATGATACTCTCCATGTCTATCCATTTATAAGAAAATTTCATGACTTCATGTCTCCTAACAGCGGCATGGTATTCCATTGTGTAGATGTACCAGAGTTTATTTAACTAGTCATCTGTTTTAGGGCATTTAGGTTGTTTCCATATTTTGGCTATTGTGAACAGTGCTGCGATGAATATATAGGTGCAGATGTCATTTCTTCTGTGCTTTTTTGCATCCCCAGGATATATTCCCAGAAGTGGTATTGCGGGGTCATATGGAAGCTCAATTTCTAGTTTTTGAAGGACTGTCCATATTGTTTTCCAGAAAGTCTGGATCAGTCAGCATTCCCACCAACAGTGAAAGAGCGTCCCTTTCCCCCTACATCCATGCCAGCACTGGTTGCTTTTGTTCTTTTGAATGTGTGCCAGTCTCTGTGGTGTGAGATGATATCTCATTGTTGTTTTGATTTGCATCTCCCTGATGACTAGGGATGTGGACCTTTTATTCTTGTGCCCTTTGGCCATTTGTATTTCTTTTTTGAGGAAATTTCTGTTCATTTCTTCTCTTCATTTTTTTTATGGGGTTGGAGGTTTTTTCTTATACAGTTCTACAGTTCTTTTATATTCTGGATATTAATTCCCTTTCAGATAGGTATTGGGTAAATATTCTTTCCCATTCTGTGGGCTCTTTCTGTATTTTGGTCACTGTTTCTTTTGAAGTGCAGAAGCTTCTTAGTTTGATATAGTCCCACTTGTTTATGTTTGCTTCCACTTGCGTGGTCAGTGCTGTTTCATCCTTAATGAATCTATAAGGTACATAGAAACAAATGTAGGCAGAACTCTCCATGACATTGAAGCTGCTGAGCGTTTTTCATGTTTTTTCCCCTCTGTTGGGTTGTTTTAGATATCAAACTATTTTGATATATAGATACTATGTAAATTTCCATTTTATATCTTTATTTTGCTTTCTCTTAGGTAGTTGAACAATAACTGGTATACTGATCAGCAGAAAGACTAAAAAATAGGAAGAGCAAAGTGCCTAAGGAATAGCAAAAAGAGGGAAAATTCCTATCAAAAGATCTTTTAGTATGGAATTAAGTCAAGCCTACTTAGCAGTATTACGATTTTCCTACTCAGAGAACTAGAGTAGAAATTTTCATCTTTGAATTTACGTAAACCAGTAATATGTGCATGCTTAATTTCATATGTATTAATTAGGTACATCTAAATAGCCACAAATTTATAAAGTGTGAAAGAGAGCAAGACTGAATCATATATCATCAGCAAAAATTATACAAGTTAAAAGTTAGGGGACAAAGCAGTGAAAATTAAAAAAATTGAATCAAGCAAGCATTTAAAAATTCACTCACAGGGAGAGGAGCAGACTCAGAATGATCTCTCATCTCTCATATCTCATTAGGGATATAAGGAAAGTGTGTAGGGGAATATTAAATATCCAATGGCGATAGGAACAAAGAGCAGAAGAACTGATCTTCAGTAGGGAGCTTGGCCTGGGGGGTGTGGGGGGGGATCAGTTAGGGAAGGGAACACTGGGACAGTGGGGGAGGGGGAAGCATCTGCCATAGAGGCAGGCTAGGGGCTGGAGGAAAATTGGGGAAATTGGGGATATCTGTGGAGGGTAGTTGGCACTGGTGAAGGGACTGATATTGAAACAATATACGCCTGAAATCAACCAAAAATATCTTTGTAACTTTGTAATTCATGGTGATTCCATTTTTAAAAATGAACACATTTCAAACATATCATAGATTTAAGACATTGGTGACTCCTAGGGGAAAAAATTCCATTCCACAAATTTATTCCAATTGTCCTACACAATCAGTTATTATCATTTTCATAACTTTCTTTTTGGTACCACCTTTAGGATTTCTAATATCCAATATACCATGGCTAAACATAGATGAGTCTTAACAGACTCTACAATGTGATAAACCAATACCACTGATGATTTTAATGCTGCTTTTCTATTTTCTGCTTCTAATTTAGAAACTATTAAGAAAAGCTGAAACCTCTACATTTTTGTGTTAATATTTAAATAAGCATAAGTTCCCATAATATCTCAATCTCTTCGATCCTTGAACAGTCAAATTTCCAGCAACACTGATCCTATTTAATCCTCCAAGGCAGTGACCAACCCTTGCAATGGGTTGCAATGATCAACCCTTGCCATGATTCTAGAACTAATCAGAGAGTCTCTGAGAACAGACTATGGAAGGGACACTCCGCACGCACTGGTGAGTGTCCAAGAAAATTCTCTGGCCATCTGTTACCATGGGGAGCTCCATCCAACCTGTAAATCTCTCTTCCAAGCTGATCAAGCTGACAGCACAGAGGCAAAGCAGCAAAGAGTTTGCACGGCAGTGTCTGCTGTTGCCTTAGACGAGAGGGATGTGGGAGGGGATGGGCTGGTATGTGAGAGGGGTCCTAAGAACTCCCAGCATTTCTGGAAGCCTCTTCTGGTGTAGCAGCTCCTTTGCAGCCCTCCAGGTGCCAAAGGCTGAGGAAGCTGAGGAGCCAGTCTAGAACTGGAATAAGGGAAGGGATCCTCTAGTGCTCTGTGGACGTCACGGGGCAGCGAGCACACCAGACCACTTTCACAGTCCAGTATGGACACAGTGGTGGCCAAGGACATTGGGTTTAAGTTGACCATCTCTAAGAACTTTCAAGATTGAGTGGCATAAAGCTCTAAAACCCATCTGGAATAAGCCTTTTGCATTTCATCTCATTCTTCTTCTCTGTCTCTGTCGCTGTCTCTGTCTCTGTCTCTCTGTCTCTTTCTATCTGTCTCTGTCTGTCTGTCTGTCTGTCTGTCTGTCTCTCTCCGCCCCCCCCTTCCATTCTAACCCCTTTCCTCCATCAGTTTCCTTCATATTCCTATTTTGGTAACTGCTTGACAGTTTGACAAGATACTCATTAACACCTAGAACTTAATTCTCTTGGGGAGAGTTCAGGAAACACTTTAGAGTTTTAAGAGATGAAAGAAAACATTCTTCACTACGGTAATTATCAATGTGGATTTCGTGTATTTATCATCAAATTTGGAGTTATGTAACCTGGCCAAAGATTTAGCATAAATAAGCACATAAGTAGAAAGGATTACGTTGTATTATACCAACTATTGAGTTTCAAAGACTTTGTCAGTAAGTAAAAGTCATGAAAATTTTAAGAGTCATCTCCTTACACTTTAGTCTGTCATCTGTTTTAATCAGAAATGCCATTAAGGGCTGTGTGAGATGTATGCTCAGATGATTTCAGCGTATAGCAATTATATTTTCCCACTTGCATTGCAGAGAATTAAGACAACAAACGGCAAGAACAGCAATCAGGCAGCTTAAATTCTTTGCCATGGAAAACTGTAATAAATGAATCACAACATTCTCACCCAGAGGAAAAGTGGTGCTTAATTTACCCTCGAAAAAAGGTCTAGCCATAATCTCCCCTCCCCCCCCCGAGCCAGGGGTCACATCTGGCCCTGCTCAGGGCTTACTCCTAGCTCTGTGCTCAGGGACCACTGCTGGCAGGGCTCAGAGAAACGTGTGCAGTGCCAGGGATCAAATCTGGGTCAACTGCATGCAAGGCGCCTTTCCGCTGTCCTTTCTCTCTCTGCAGCCCGTAGCCGCAGTCTTAAGGATGTGACCTAGCATATTGCATTTGAGTTGCTGAGAGAATAACATCTTGGAAAAGCGCCAGTTTTACAGCAGCTCCTGGTGCATCCCCAAGATTCAGCCACAGAAAATAAATCTAGGAATTGTAACCAAATGCTCTGACCACAGCGCCTGCAGCTTTTTACTTATCCAAAGGGTGCCCAGGGTTTGTACTGTCGCCAGCAAACCCCCAAAGTTCCTGTACACAGTAAAGAGGCTAGGACTAGTCCGTACTTAAAATTTAAATTTCTTGACAACTTTTTAAAATAATGGAGTTCTAAGTGAAAGGTGCTAGCACGTTATAAGAGAAATGAACGAGCAGTTTGGAGAAAGATTAGCAATTTTAAGTTTTTTTGTGTCATGTATACCACAGAAATGAGAAATGAGCTCGTTTTATGTAACAGCCACCTGAGATACTGAACTCTACTAACCGCCGCTGAATAGGAAACTAAGATTTAAGGAGATAAAAAAATTTTTTTGTTGTTGTTACTTAGCTCTTTAATTCTGAAGTTGAGACTAAACTTTCACTTTGCCTGCCGATGTATTTGGGGGGAGCAAGGGCACACCCGACAGTACTTGGGGCTTACTCCTGGCTCTCTGTGCTTGGGAATCACTCCCAGCAGGTTCAGGGGACCACATGAGATGCCAAGGACTGAACCCCAGTCACCGCTTGCAAGGCATTTGCCCTACCCGCTGTACTATTGCTCTGACCACTTTCCTCTTAAAAAAAAAAAAAAACTATTCCAAAGATAAAGAAGAACGTGGTTCAAAAATACATGTTCCCACAAAACTTCCTCCCTTTTCTGAGATCAAAATCTATTTTGGGGGCTGGAGCAATAGCATAGTGGGTAGGGCGTTTGCCTTGTACACGGTCGACCTGGGCTTGATTCCCAGCATCCCATATGGTTCCCTGAGCACCGCCAGGGGTGATTCCTGAGTGCAGAGCCAGGAGTAACCCCTGTGCATTGCCAGGTGTGACCCAAAAAGCAAAAAAAAATCTATTTTGATGAATCTTGGTTTCAATATAATGAATGGATCAGCCTCATTGGTCCTTCTCACCCTTTAGTTTCTCTTTTTCTGTTTTTCTTTGTTTTTTTGTGTTTTTCATTTTTACATTGCAGTCATATTTAAAGTGTTCTCTGCAGAGACATCTGAAGAATGCATGAGAGAAAGGAAAGCCGGTTGCCAGCTGACCTTGTTTCCCGACTCTAGTTCCAAAGGCAACAGTGGGGAAGGTCCCTGCCACCTTACTGGCATCTGGATTTCCTTATTGCCGGAGGATGAGCCCTGAAAACAACTGAGACTTGCTTTATTACGTGTATTTGGTTTCAAAAGGAAATATAAAAAGGAAGACAGAAACATTGTTTCCTTGATTCTTTTCTGCAAGTTGGCGGAACTGACAGGAGCCTTTGTTTTCTGAAGAAACAGACACAGCCTTGCGGGCTCGGTGCTAGGAGGGGTGGGCAGAATTGCTAATCAGGACAAGGGAAAGGCAACATTGCTCACCGGGAAGCCAGGAGGAAGGACTGTCAGCGAAGAGTGATTTTTTTGACACGATGGATGGGATCTGACTTTATTGTTTTCATATCATGTAGATTCTCTCTTGTGCCATGCCAACATTTATGCTTGTTTAGTTGGAGTTCGGGTTTGAGAGTCACACTTCCGTGCTCAACGTGTGCTCCTGCCTCTGTGCTCAAAGACCACTCCTGGAGGGGAGACGGGACCGTATGTGTTGGAACCCCAGGGCACACACTACACTGTCTCTCCAGCCCAATGTTAATGTTTTTGATGAAGAAATTCCATTTCTTTCACCTTGGTGTAGAATTATACCTTCTTCATTGGATCCCACCTAGGTAAACAACTCTTCTCTATGGAATCTGCCAGAATTCTCCTGGTGCTAAAGAGAGAAGAGTGAGCAAAACAAACAGTAGCCCTGGCTTTGGGGAAACTCGCATTGTTCTGGGAGACAGGGGACAAAGAACACAAATAAGTAACACTGTATCACTGTCATCGGTTTACGAGCAGGTGCCAGTAATGTTTCCATTCGTCCCAGCCCTGAGATTTTAGCAGCCTCTCCTTACTCGTCTTTCCCAACGATTGGAGGCTCTTTCAGGGTCAGGAGAATGAGACCTGTTATTGTTACTGTATTTGGCATATCGAATATGCCACGGGGAGCTTGCCAGGCTCTGCCATGTGGGCAGTATAATCTAGGTAGCTTGTGGGGCTCTCCGAGAGGCATATATATACATATGTATACATGTATATTTTCCCTTTATGGTTTTATGGAAAATGGGTATGGAGTGTCTTATGATGTGTCCAGGAATATGTTCACTCATGTGTCGAGCCTCATCCATTAATGACTATGCAAATGAAATTTGACAAATCAAACTTACTGTAAAAATTTAACTAAAAATACATTACTAACAGAAGAATCAATTTAAAACTTGAATAAAGTTATAATATCTAAAGAACTTGAAATCTACTTTAAATTAAGAGTTTTAAAAGAGAACAAATAAGTAAAGCATATAATCTTTTCATTCACAGTTAAGTGTTTTGCAAAGGAGAAATAACTGGGGAGGGATGCTGAGAGGTTGGAGGCTGACGTTTTTGAAAGGGGGTAGGGAAGACATTACTAAGACAGGGACATAAACATTAGGGCAGGGAATTTCAGGTGACTTGCTGGCTAGTTTGATAAGAAGTATGTGTACAGCCCAGGACATTGGTCATTATCCACTAGTATAAACGCCATGAAAGGAATTCATGTTATAACTAGTGAAAAGATAAGTTATGTATTTTTACTAAACTCCAAATATATGTGTTGCAAGTAGCTTAAAATTTTAAAACAAGTCTAACTTTTATCAGAGATAGATAGATAGATAGATAGATAGATAGATAGATAGATAGATAGATAGATAGATAATGAGAGACAGGGAAACCATTCGAACATTTCAAGAAGCCAAGAGATGGGCAAGTACCAATAGGAAAAGTAACCTAGTTCTCTCTCTCGGAGAACCTGGCAAGCTTCCGAGAGTTTCCTGCCCTCATGGCAAGCTCCCCGTGGAGTATTCATATGCCAAAACCAGTGACAATGATGGGTTTCATTCCCCGGACCCTGAAAGAGCCTCCAATGTGGCACCGTTGGGAAGGACAAGTAAAGAGAGGCTGTTAAAATCTCAGGGCTAGGACGAATGGAGACGTTACTGAGACTGATCGAGAAAATCAATGATCAACGGGATGATGATGATGATGATGATGATGAATTTGATTTCATTCAGGCCAAGATGGTTAGGGGATTCCAATTTTTCTCTTGGAATGGATAATAGTTCATGACACCTCTGGTACCTCTCTTGATTACTGGCTATTTTTCCAGTCAAGGTAAGAACATAGGTTTGTATTTTATAAAACAAAAGAGAGTTGCATAGTGATTTGTGTATTTTAAACACCAAGTTTAGATATAAATTCATAGCTAAAATATTATTTGCAGAAAAGTCAGAATCAGATCTTTTCCTTTGTCATGTCCTGCTACACTCTTCCTTCTCTCATGCTCAAACTCAGTGAACCAGAATATTTTTAAAGCTACAAGAGAACTTAATAGCCATGCGGGTGAAAATGCCTACCGTGTTTTGCGAAACCTTCTGAAAAAACAAAAACAAAAAACAAAAACCAGATGCATCTCAAACATAGTGGAAAGCTGCGAGTGTCCACATAAAAATGACATTTGCATGTAATTTCATGGTTTCTGATTCCTAGAATAAAACCCTTGGTCTTAATCAAGCCCTGTCATCGTAGAAATCAATAAGTCACTGGAAAGGCACTTTCATCCCCCGAGACAGAAAATTAATATGTAGCATGTGTGACATTAGTTGAGTCTATTCTGCTCCAGTGACATCTTTATTATTTTTTTTGCACCGCCCCCCCACCCCTTCCCATCCCTGTAGTTGATGTCACTGTGATGACCAGGAGCTGCACGCATGCTCGGCTATGGTGCTCACACAGTTTTAGCCGTGCTGCTTGCAGGGGTTACACACAGCAAGCCGTGGCACTTGCACGCTTGGCCCCGTGTGGCACTCCTGCTGTGGCGCTTAGACACATGCTCTCTGGTGCCCGCACTCTTTAGCTTTGGTGCTAGTTCACACTTTGGTTGTCGTGCTCCCGGGGCCAGTGTGTGCCCGTCTGAACCAGGCTCTGCTCTCCCAGGAGCTTCAGCTTCAGCTGTGCAGGGGGGGAAACAGACCATTTGCAAGATTTCCTTCTCCTATTCAGGGAGAAAAAGATCTTTTTCCGATTGGAAAAAGCCATTACTTATGTTCAAAGGACTTCAAACTAAACACATTTAACGTCTTTGCTAAATTGCATAGATCATTTGTTCGTACTTTTAAACGTATTGGGGACCAGAGTGATGGTACAGACGGAAGGGCTCTTGCCTTGCATGTGACCCACTTGGATTCCGTTCCCGGCACCCCATATGGTTCCCAGTGCCCTGCCAGAAGTTATCCATGAGCACAGAGCCAGGAGTAAGCCCTGAGCACCACTGGGTGTCACACCTCCCCCACTCCTTCCACAAAACTCAATCAGATACATTCTTCTTTTGAAAGTTCTTAAAAATAGCATGCTTAGCTACATACCCAACAGACGGCAACTCAGAGTAACTGTGAATAACAGCGATAGACTCTAGCTTCTTTCCACTGGAAGCGGAGAATGACCATATGGCATACAACATACGTGCTGTAGCGGTTCAAATACAGACAGATCTGTGTAAGATGGACTGAACAGGAAAGACTCAAGATAAGAGATTTAATGCATGATATTTAGAAAGAGGAAAGGCAGCAGAGGCATAAACTATAACCCGACACAAGAGTGTTAATAATAATAAGATTTTTACTTGAAAGCAATCTATAAAGTGTGCCTTTATTTAAAGTATAAATAAAGCACATTCAGAATTTCAAAAAAATCTATCATAAAAGAGCAGCAGAAAAGTAACTGTTCCACAGCATGTATATTCTTTTTATTATAAAGAAATCCTGTTTGGAAAAATTTATTGGAAATCAGCTCAAGTTGTCCTACTGGGCCTGAAACAGGATTCATAGAACGTGACACTACATGAGAAATATAAAAAGTTAATGATGTCATATACATTCTTGAGATGAAAGACAAAAAGCTATTGAGAGCACCAGCTGGGGGGAAGAGAACCAGCTACTTGAGCATGAAACAGACTCTATCAGGAGCCATGGTTACTTAACTCAGCACCAGATTGCTAATACTTAGTCTAATTTGTGAAATATAGCAGGTGGTCAGTCAATAGATGCTTTCTCTGTGAATTTGTGTATTTTCTTGAAAATAAGAAAAGGCTTGGCACTATTTAATATTGAGCTAATAAAACTGTTTTCAAAAGGGACAATATTTGGAGGCAGATTGCTTCCCTTATACGAGTGTTTTATGCTTGGAAAGAGTAAATGACAAAAGAATTATTCAGATAAGTTGTGCCATGTAATTATGGGAACTATGAGTACCAATGCAAGCACTGAAAAGAATTATTTTTGTGTGTTGTGTGTAACAGTATTCAGATAAGGATTGTTGTCAGGGAAAAAAGAAAGTTCTCCTCACCATGTGAAGTGAGATATAACGTTCCCAGAGGCAGATAGTTGCTTCCTTTGTGTCATTCTTCCAGAGTTTATTCCCCGAGTAGTATAAAATCAGGAATAAAAATCAAGTATAAAAATTTAAGAAAATCTGAAGTTAACTCCTCAAGAATAAAAGTAGAAACTCAGAATCTCTTAAGCCTGAGTGGCCATCATATCTGATCTATCTACATGTCTCTCTCGCCTTTTCCGTCTCATTTATCCATCCATAGTTACCAAAGCCGAGAAGAACAGTGAGTGTGTGGAACCCCTGTGCGCATCTCCACATGTACCTACACCCATCTCTACCCAGTCTGGCAGCTTTGAATCAGGCTGTGGTTTCCATATACGATTCTCTGGATCTACCGTCACTCTGTCAGTCACAGTGTTTCCCAACATAGGCAATAATGAACTAGTGAAATATACAGAGAAGATGTAAACATCTAGAGTTCAGTGCTACATTTATTCAACAATGAATATATGCTTGATTGTTTTGTGTTTTTGTGTGTGTGTGAGTTGTTTATTTGGGGGGGCAGGTTGGTACAACTAATTTGATCCAAAAATCAAAATGGAGCTTGCTCTCCTCTCTCTCCCTCCCTCCTTCCCACCCTCTCGCTCTCATTTTCTCTCCCATTCTCTTTCTCTTTCTCTGTGTGTATGTATAGATAGATATTTTAATCTCATTGTTTTATTGAGATAATGTTCATTTACAAGATTGAATGCTTCAGTGATGCAGATTTATCTCTCGACACTTTTATATAGGACATTGTGATCCCCACGAAAAGTCCAGTCTGTTTTCAGCACCATACAACAGACCCCCTCACCCATCTCTCCCTCCTCAACTCCCAGTACACCGTTCCCTCTGGCAAACATTATTCTGGAGTCAGAATCTAAGGGCTTCTCTTTTTTTTTGCTTTATTAATTTGCTTAATAAAGCAATTCAGCTATTCAAATATTACTTGTAAGGGTATACAAGAACTATTCTTATCTCCGAGGCGAGAGCGGTTTGCATCCATTCCTATGAAGGCTGTTTTCTGCTTGGGACGTGATGTACAATGAAGAAGTCCAAACTCCCGGGCATAGCCAGGAAGTATGTGTCAGGAGTGCTAGGAGGCAGGTTGCTGTTTTGAATAAGGGGCCAGAAGGGCCTCATTCGATGAGCTGAGCTGCAAACACCTCGTCGGTGGCTGGAGTGTGTTCAGGGAAATGCGCTCTAGGTAGAGGAAACAAGACCTGCAAAGACCTTCAACAGAAAGCACATCTGGCTTTCCACTTCCGCCTTCTCTAATTGTCCCCCCCATACACACCCCAGCTGGAGCACCACAGTCCAGCCTGTGAGGCACAGAGTGACTGGCCGATTCCACCACGCTCACTTAGCCACTCAGCGGCTGGCTGTAGGGAACTGGTGATTAGAGCTGAAAACTGACTCTTCATTGGTTCACACATTTTTGAAATGCTAGGTAGCAAGTTTCCTTAGTGATATGAGGTGACTGCGGAGCTGGTATTCTCAAATTTGGGCGTTTGAGAGCACGTCTCAGATGAACAGTTCAGAAATGGAGTATTTCGCTTGTCATCTGTTAGTTGATGTAGCAGAGGAAGGCAGAGTCACAGTCAGCACCTTTGCTGGCAGAAGGTCCTTCTCCCGCCCATCTCACCTAGTACAAGAGAGAAGAGACAAAGATGGAGTGGAGGAGGGCGGGAAGAGATAGTCGAGCAGGGAAGGCACTTGCCTTGCATGCAGCTGATTAAGGTTTGCTCCTCGGCACCCCGTATGGTGACCTGAGCACCTCCAGGAATGCTCCCTGTGTGCAGAGCCAGGAGTGAGCCCTGAACACTGTGGGTGTTGCCAAAACACCAAACGGAAAAAAGAAAAGAAATACAGGAATGCGAAGCGACACTTTCCCCAAACCGAGAAAATAAATATGATTTCCCATCACACTTTTAGTGTGGGTAAACGAACAATAAAAACTTTCTGCGATTTCAATATTACTTTATACCTTTCCAGATATATCTTTTCAGATGCCCCTCTCGGAGAGTCCGGCAAGCTACCGAGAGTATCTCGCCCGCACGGCAGAGCCTGGCAAGCTACCCATGGCGTGTATTCGATATGCCAAAAACAGTAACAAGTCTCACAATGAAGACGTTACTGGTACCCGCTCGAGCAAATCGACGAGCAATTGGGTGACAGTGATACAGTGATACAGTGATCATTTCAGATACTATAAACATATTTATTTTTTAATTAATTTTTAATTGAATCACAGTGAGATACACAGTTACAAAGTTGTTCACGATTGGGTGTCAGTCATGTAACGTTTTAACACCTGTCCCTTCATCAAAGTGCATTTCCCACCACCAATGTCCCGTTTCCCTCCTGCCCTCACTCCACCTCTGCGGCAGGCACTGTTCTTCTTTCTCTTCTGTCTCTGTCTCTGTCTCTCTGTCTCTGTCTGTCTGTCTCTCTTCCTTCCCCCTCTCTCTGTCTCTGTCTCTCTCTCTCTCTCTGTCTCTCTCTCTTTCTCCCCCCTTTTGGGATTTATGGTTTGTAATACTGATACTGAAAGGTTATTAGGGATGATATTTACTCTTTATTCTAAGTGAGCATGAGTAAAATTTTCACTGTAATAAGACAATCATTCCTCCTGGTCTTTGTGACTCTTATGCAATCATTTATGTTTCTCAAGCGTAGTAAACAAACTTTTGAAGAATTCTCTCTGTAGAGACTACATTGGTGGAATGGTCTGCAGGCAAGCCCTCTTCTAATGTCAGCAGTTATATCTCTGTCCTTTTCATAAGAAGTTATCTTGCAATTTCCTTGAGTTTAGTTAAAAATATGAAGGAAAGAAGATGCTGGGTATTAAGATCCTATTGACTGTGGAAATTATCACATGGGGATCAATTTTATGCTTAGAGCAAATTGAGAAGAAGCCAGCATTGCTGGCCAGTTTTTCTTCTCCATTCAGAACCAAAAAATACCAAAAGATAGCATGAATACATGGAATGAATAGAAGAGCATGCATATGTCCATTTTGATCATTTCTGATGAAAAAGTAACTACCATTTGAGAATACCAGCTATGCAATCAACTAATATCATTAAGGAAACTTGCAATCTAGCATTTTAAAATGTTTGAACCACTGAAAAGTCAGTTTTCAGCTGTAATCACCAGTTTCCATACAAATAAGTTCAGAATAATTCTGAGCATCAAAATGGTATACATATATATACATATATTTACATATACTTCTAATTTAGTCATTAAAATAATTTCATTAATTTAATCTAGTCCTGTAAGAACATTTATTCTTCCAAAAAGCATGTTAGCTTATATTGCTTTGGGTACCTTTTCAGTTCTAATTCTTAATAGGCAATATTTTTTTTCATAAATAAAATGATTCAAGTAATGTTGAAACATTGTCTGGACAGCAAATTGTCGTATGGTAAATGAGCCTTGTTCATATTACTTCCTGGAATCCTAACAATATTACCTTTTAAAATTTATATGGAAGGACTTTTTACAGAGTCCTTGAAAAATGGCTACCTAAAACATTTTCCATTTCTCTTCCTATTTTGCTTAGAGACAGACAGCTCAACAAACATTTGAAGAGGAACTTATTCCTGGGGAAAAGTACAGAGCTCCCACACTGAGTTGAAGTCAGTGCCAACATCAGAATTCCCCTGCATAGCAGGAGGCATTATCTGGAGACCTTGAAGGAGAACTTCCTATAAGCTTCAGGTCAAAGTCTGTTGGTCTCATAGCTTCCTCAGTTATCCCAGCTCAGAATATTGGGACGATGCCCTCCACTTAGAGAGGTGTCCCACCCCAGCCTGTTCAAGAGATATAGTCACTGGCTTCTTTCCTTTTTGTTTTTCTTTTTGGGTCACACCCAGCGATGCTCAGCGGTTACTCCTAGCTCTGCACTCAGGAATTACTCCTGGCGGTGCTTAGGGGACCATATGGGATGCCAGGGATCAAACCGGGTCGGTTGAAAGCAAACGCCCTACCCACTGTAACTATCATTCTGGCCCGTGGCTTGTTTCTTAATCAGGTACACAGACCATCCTTATGGCAGTAGTAAAGAAAGGGTCAGGAAAAAGTAAAATATCAACAGTATTCGGTGATAGTTTTTAACGTGTACTGCAAATCACATTGTTGGATTAATTCATGATTTTGTGGTGAATTACCTCTAACGTGGGGGAAGACAAAGGATCCACATCTTCTCTTGGTCTTTAGGGCCTCAAAGGGTCTGGTTCTGACTTTATATGGGGAATTGGGCCAGAAACACGATCATGAAGGTAGTTAACCTCAGCTTAGCAGAAACACTGTTGGAATCCGCCATGCTCCTCCTTCAGAGCAACGGGGGCAGCTGCCTCTCTCCCAGTCATACTCGGGAAATGGGGCACCACAGCCTCAAGCCTTCGCCTTATTTAAACTATCAGAGTTGCTTCTGCCAAATGCCAAAGAAGGGCATCTCCGGTCATTTAAAATCAGGTTCTTTGGTGAAAATTATTTTTACAGCTCAAACTTTGCATCCCAGTTCAATGAAAGCATCAGAGAATTACAAACTAAGAAACTTAGGAAATGAAAAATATGGCTTCAAATTGTAAACTTTAGAAATGAGACTAAAAACTGCTCTAACCCATACGATGTATTTGGAAGATCAAAATAAGACAGTGAAAAATAATGAAAGCTAACCAAAAAAAATGTTGGAGCATAAAATCAATCCAGGGGTTTCTAAAAAGGGACAGCTGGGCAAGAAGAAATAAATAGATCTTAGAAGAAAACTCTCCCAAATCAAAGAAAGCTTTACATTTTCAAATACTTAGGTTCGGAGGGCTTAAAGAAAGCTTAATTTAGAGAGAGGTATCTAAGGAATTCTTTGACAGCAATGAAGAGAGAATTTTATAAACCCACAGAAAAAAAACAGATTACTTACAGAAGAAAGAGAATCAAAATAGCATCAAGCTTCTCATGCACATTAAGAAAACAGAATTCAGATATAAGAGCCATGATCCAAGAATTATATTCCCAGCATTTTAAAATTCTGACGAAATACACAAAAAAGCCAAAATTTTGGAGACATGCGAGGGAATTAAAATCATACATTTTTTTAAATAACAATTCTAAGTAATTGAGAAAGTGCAATAGAGTGAAAATTCAAACAACATGGTGGAAGATCATCCCAGATAGAGAAGGGAACACCAAGTAAAATGTGATTGGCTATCCTGCTCGGGGAGGGAGATGTGTGCTGAAAGTAGACTAGAGAATGAACACGATGGTCACTCAATGCCCCTGTTGCAAACCACAACACCCAAAGGGAGAGAGAGAGAACAAATTGGAATGCCCCGCCACAGAGGCGGGGTGGGGTAGGGGGATGGGATGGGGGGGGGTGGGAGGAATACTGGGTTCATTGGTGGTGGAGAATGGACACTGGTGGAGGGATGGGCTCTCAAACATTGCATGAGGGAAAAACAAGCATGAAAAGGTGTGAATCTGTAACTGTACCCTCACTGTCACTCACTAAAAAAAATAAAATTTAAAAAATTTAAAAAAAAAGAAAATTCAAACAACAGATTTCTATCAAACTGTCTGTCTTTGGTCACTTGAACATCCTTGACAATAGAGATTTATGTTCTCACCGATGTGACAGTTGAAACTCTGGGATCAGGGTGTTGGAACTGCTGTTATCCAAGGATAGTTTCCTTTCTGTTCTGTAAACACCATATTTTTACTCTGTCATTGCATGGCCGTGGGAGAGAGCAAGAAGGTAGCTCTCTACAGGATGAGAGACATTCCCAGAAAAGCAGTGGATCTGAGACTTCCAGCCTCCAGCGCTGGAACAAATAAATTCCTGCTCATTAGGCTGCCCAGTCCGTGGTAGCAAAGCATGCCAAGACAGATCGTGGTCCTAGGTGCAGAGTATTTTAACAGATCTGTAAAAATCTTGGATGTGGCTTTCAAACTGGGTGATGGCTAGAGGTTGGGTGAGGGTTGACATGTTTGCTTATGATCCTTGCTTTGCTTCTTGAGCTCCTGGATCTGCTTTTCTCTTTGAACACAAGCACGGGTGCTTGGTTGTGTATCCCGTGAAGACTTTAGGTTGAGTAGTTTTGAACATGACTGACTGTAAATGATTGAGTAAATCTCATTGTTGGTGGTTCACCACTCTTTCAGGTGGAGTGTTGTGCTAAGGAAGATGACATTCCAGCTTGGTATCACCCTGAGATACATCCTCCTCAGAGTATCTACCAAAGTTTTCTTGTATTCTATTACTAATTGGTAATTTTAAGATACATTGAATCAATCTCAAGGGGCTGGAGCAATAGTATAATGGGTAAGGTGCTTGCCTTGCAAGTGCTAACCTAGGTTTGATCTCTGGCACCCCACATGGTCTCCTGAGGCCAATAAGAGTGATCCTTGAGAAAAGAGCCAGAAGTAAGCCTTAAGTACCACTGGGTGAGGCCAAAAAAGCAAAGATAATTAATATAAAAAATTTCAAGGATCCTGTTATTTTTGAGGGGGGGTTCAGAGAATGAATCTCTACTAGAAGGGCAAAAAGTTTAATAGCATCCAGTGTTGGTTTCATCAAAAACCCTTTGGTGGATAAATGAACAACAGAATTAAATGGCAAACTCTCTGTCTTCCTCCATGCTAATCTTTCCCCAGCATGAAGTAAGCTCAAAGCAAACCATCCTGTCGCTGTGTCCGTCGATGTGCCTTCCAGGAAGAGGCGTAGCACAGATAAGGTATGGCTAGAATCAGCAGAGCCGCCACCTATTAAAGCAGTGCTCAGCTTCTCTGTAGTCCTGTTAGCTCAACTCTAAGAACCTGATCGTTTTTGAAGCAACTAGAGTATTTGAAGCTTTAGAACACCTCACCGAAGTCACATTGTCTTAATCACTTGGTGATGAGATCCAAGGTGAGACCTCAAAGATTGCAACAATATCACTGTTGGGCCTTTGTGGAAAACAGCCTGAACACTTCTCAAAAATTTACAAACAAAACTTTTAAATGATTCAGTGAGTCCATTATTTTATAGTATATATTCTCAGAACATAAAAACACCAATTCAAAGATATCTTTGTGCAGCTATTTTCACTGCAGGACTATTGACTAAAGTCCAGATCTGGAAATAACCCCAGGGCTCCACAGCAGAGCTGTAGATAAAGAAATTTCAGCCCCATTACCCCATGGGCTACCACTCAGCTATAGCGAAAGACAAAATCTTGGATTTGCTGTAACATGGATAGAAGTAGAGAGTGTCGTATTTGACAATAGAAGTCAGAAGGAGAGTGACAATTACAGGATGATCTAATATGTGATACGTAAAGAATCTCATTAAGGGAATAGGCAATGGCTACTAAAAACAAGGAACTGAACTACTCAACTACTCAACAACACAACTTGAAGTTGTTGAGCAGGAAGTTGGAAGGAAGGAAGGAAGGAAGGAAGGAAGGAAGGAAGGAAGGAAGGAAGGAAGGAAGGAAGGAAGGAAGGAAGGAAGGAAGGAAGGAAGGAAGGAAGGAAGGAAGGAAGGAGCAGATAGAGGGCAGAAGACCTAGGGGCAGTGGTAGAGGAGGATATTGACACACATCGGTGGTGGGTGAGGTACAGTAACAGCATACACCTAAAGCACACATATTAACTGCACTGCACTGCACTGTCATCCCCGCCCATCAATTTGTTCATCGATTTGCTTGAGCGGGCACCAGTAACATCTCCATTGTGAAACTTGTTGTTACTCTCTTTGGCATATCGAATACGCCACGGGGAGCTTGCCAGGCTCTGCCATGCAGGCAAGATACTCTCAGTAGCTTGCCGGGCTCTCCAAGAGGGACAGAGGAACTGAACCTGGGTCGGCCGCATGCAAGGCAAATGCCCTACCTGCTATGGAGCGATGGCACACATATTAACACTATTGAAAAATGTGTTACCTGAATAACAGTAATGCAAAATTAGATTTACTTTTAAAAAAATTTATTTACAGTAATGTCCCAGAGTGTGTCCCCCCCATAAGTCATCAAGACCTAGCTCCCATAAATTCAACATCTCTTTGGACTCTCAGGTTCTGTCTTTGTGAGATTGCTGCTTTCTCCATGTCATTTTTGTTTCATTCTCTTCTCCTCTAGCTCCCCCTTACACACTTTGCTCCATCTCAGGCATGCTGCTGACCGTTGCTGAGGTCTGGGTGAGGGCCATACCGGTTGCAGCGAGGAAATCCAAGACCGCAATGGTATGGGCTAACACTTCCTCCTGTCAGAGTTGTCTGGACGTGCAGTCCCCGAGGTCCCCACAGCCCGGTGGCCCCATCAGCTCTGACCCCAGACAAAACTTGTGGATGTCGGGGAAGACTGGTAAGTTGAAAAGGAAATAGAACAGATTCCAACCACATGAAGAAACCACATTCAAGATCCATGAATTCAAGGTCAAATGCTGTAATGGAAAGGATTTTGAATTGGTGTTCATGCTTACAAATTGTGTTTTGGGAAAGTTCTGTGGAATACATGAAAAGAGAAAATGATTTCCAGGCTCCAGGAGAACATGCCCCATTGTTTAGGGACCAGCCAAACCATGTCTATTTATAAAGGGGGGGTAAGAGGTTCCAATCTGCTGCAGAAATTTGGGCAGTTGTGGTTGAGACAGGCCTGGTCATAGCCATTTACTTTCAAAAATTTCATTTTCTCTCTGAGGTTCTAGTGCCTAAGGGAAAAAGATAGATGAGCCCTCTGAGTAGGAAAACAAGGATGAACTAATAAATTGAATATGTGAACTAAAGCAGGAAACCAAAAAAGGTTTTCTTGCTAAGTGAAAGGAAGTTGTAGGCTGTGTATAAAATGACCCCACCCAGCCTCACCAGCGAAGTGAAACACGGAGGAAGCTCGCCTTTCTCTGAGGAAGGACCCAGACTTCATTTCTTCTCTCGTTTGGGTTATCTTGATTTCAAGAGACCTTTTCCCACTCTCGAGCCTTTTCTCCCCAAGAAAAATTCCCCAGGCAGGAATACCCTGGATGCAAGCCGAGGTTGATTCTGAATTCATTCCTAGTCATTGGGTGTGGGTAGGGCGTTTGCCTTGCACTCGGCCGACCCAGGTTCAATTCTTCTGTCCCTTTCGGAGAGCCCGGCAAGCTACCGAGAGTATCCCGCCCGCACGGCAGAGCCTGGCAAGCTACCCATGGCGTATTGGATTATGCCAAAAACAGTAACAACAAGTCTCACAATGGAGACGTTACTGGTGCTCGCTCGAGGAAATCGATGAACAACAGGACGACAGTGTGACAGTTTGAGTGGGTGTTCAGAAAGAAACTTCCTGATGCCGAATTTTTCAAATTTTCCCCTGCTCCCCACATTCAGTTACAGGTTTGCCTCTCTCTGTTTAAGAAAGTGCTTCCTAATTGACCTGGTAGGGGAACCTGGTAGGAAATGTTTCCTAGTAAATACACACACACAAACACACACACACACACTCACAAACACACACACATAAATAAATAAGAAGAACCCAAAATGAAACAGAAAAAACTGACAGGTTTCATGCCCACTACACTCGTATGTCAGAGACCCCTATGAAAAGTTAAAATACCGCTGATGGAATTAGAGTGGAGCTAGTGGTAGCATGTGGGCTAGAAGGGAGAGTCATTATATATAGAACTGGGGCTTGAGAGAGACAGCAGGCCAGGCTGGTCTGGGGGCTTCCCAGTTTGTCCTGTGTCCCGGCCCTGGGCATACAGGGAGTGACCCATTGGCAAAGAAGCACATAGGGGAGAGACTTCTGGTTCCAAACAAAATTCCCAGTGCTTCAAAAGACAAAGAACAGAGAAATACAATAACAGACAACTCAACATACTACTACTAAGTGTGACAAGGTAAGCAGACTTGTAGATTTATAAATGTAAAATCGTATTAAAAATAATGAACAGATTCACAATTCTAGGGACAAATTTCTTTGCATTCCCTTGGTAGAGTATATATCGTACAAAGATGGTCTGGTACCAAAATTTTCACTCTGCGCTCCCATTCTACATAAGAATTTTTTGTAATTGTACAAAAATAAAGCATTCCTCTGAAAATTCCGCAAAGAAATTACTTCAATGTTGGCAAATCAGGAATCATCTATGATCTATAATCTATAATCTAACCAAATTTATAATAGGATATTCTGTTTTTTTATAATCACAAGATTTAGATTTCTGAGTTTTGAGTGGGAGTATGAAAATTAGTTATATGCGGCCAAGGGGGCAGCTGGGGGGGGGGTGGCAGGGAACCTGGGCAAAGGGAAGGGTTACCATGGCAGGGGTGATTTCTAAAACTGATGACAAAGTCAATATAGATTTAAAGTATCATATGCCCAAAACAACTCTACTATGAATAAGTTTGCTAGCAACAGTGTCTTAATAGAAATAAAATCATAGAAAAGAAAAAAGATCATGAAAAGAGTGGAAGAATGAGATCAGATTCCTGTTAATCCCAAGAAAATATGCAAAAGATAGGTAAGGCATATGAAAAGAAAGATCTGTATAAAGGAAAGATCAACCAATTTAAACACTGAATTGGCTGAAAAAGAATTCCACTACATAAATTACCTCTTCAGCACAAGAATATTAGAAAAATAAGCCTAAAGAAACAAATAATAAAGACCAAATGAGAACAATTACTTTGGCAGAATATGAAAATGGAATAAACTAATTCCAGATGTATTTCTTTGTACAAGCAACAGTAAGGCAGTGAAGTAAGTAGCCCCTATCTAACCTCACCAAGAAGAATAAAACAGAATATGCAAAAATGCAAGAATATATGAATAGGGGGAATTATTACAGATGGACAGGAAATTAAAAATAATAACACAGCTTGCTCAAAAACATGCAATTGAATTTTGAGAGTTCAGAAGACAATAGATGCTTTTCCAAGAAAAATAATTTCTAAAGCTGATGACAAAATTAATGTATATTTAAAATAAATATTGTTTGACATTTACTAAACGTGAAAAATCACAGAACAGCTCTGCAGAAATAATTGGGTCAGATCAAATGAGGAATTCATAGGCAAAGACTGTTACACTTTCAGGAACAAAGAGACTCAATTGTCTGAAATGTTCCAAAGTCTGGGAGAGAAGAGAGGTGCTCCTAGATGCCTTTCATGGATTTATTAGAACACTGATGATGAAAGACATCAAAGAAATCAACATCAAGAAAAATCAAATCAGTCCTATTTAGACATGCTGACATGGTAATTACATTGACGGGGGCATGAGGAGGAGGACGGATAAAATGACTCAAGGGCTGCTGTGGAGAAACTGGAGTAACTTTCTACACAGACACTGACACAATCACAGCCATGTCACCTACATTGCAATAAAAAAATAGTGATTAGAAACAGTAACACATATTGGTCTATGATTTTTAACTAGGATATTAAAAAAACAATGCGAACTTGGATTAATTCTAGAAATAAAAATATGTTTCAGTGTATAAACTCAGTCCGATTAAGTGCTAAAGTGGCACGCCAGGATTTGTAGGTGGCCACTTTTAGTAGTTTTTATCCCTTGAATACATGCTGTCCTTGCATGTCAGAGACTGGTGAACTCATATCTGCATGCCCAGTGTTTCTTGAATCTCAGTGTCTGAGTCTGACTTTGACCCTTCTATGTATTTATTTATTTATTTATTGAACCAATGAGATATACATTTACAAAACTTTCATAATCGGGTTTCAGTCATACAATGTTCCAACACCTATCCCTACCCCAGTGTAATTTCCCACCACCAATGTCCCCTGTATCCCTCCTTCCACCCCTGGCCCCATCCCCAGCCTGCCTCTATGGCAGGCACTTCCCTTCTTATTCTCTCTCTACTTTAGGGCATTATGGTCTGCAATACAGATACTGAGAGGCCATCACGTTTGGTCCTTTACCCACTTTCAGCACACAGCTCCCATCCAGAGAGATGCCCTCCAACCATTATTGTCACAGTGGCCCCTTCTCTATCCCCACTGTCCTCACCTCCAGCACTTGAGGCAGGCTTCCAACCGTGGACCTTTGGTTCTTCGAATGAGATACACAAATCAAAGTTTGATGCTTAATGTCCAAAATGTGAGGCTTAATTTGAGACAGAAGCAGGAACAGAGCAAGGGCATGTGGGACATAGTGACCCCTGGACACCAGCGTTCTGAGGAGTAACTAACTCCACTTGAATGATCGTGGTGGGGTGGTGAGGGTGTACCAGGGGCGGGAGGCCCTGAGCCATCCACTCCAGCTCAGTCAAAACGAGCTTTGAAAGGTCCACAAAGTAGGTTTGAAATCCTTTCCCGCTTAAACTAAGGAGTGGTTATCTGTTAGCAAGAAACTGTCACTGTCACTGTCATCCCATTGCTCATCGATTTCCTCGAGTGGGCATAAAAATTAGAGAAAAGGTGACAATAATTACCAGCTATTGAAGCTTACTTGTTAGTTAAAATTATTCAAACAATGTGCTATAGTTTTGTAATTAGAGAATTCAAAAATAGTCTGCGAGAAGGTCCTAAAGTTTAAGTATAAAAGGGGGTATTGCTGATATCAAAAAACAGCATATACAGTCTTATATGGATTATGATTTAAAACTTAAAAATTAAAGATAAAAGGACAAGAACCAATTATAGAATGTGAATCTTGCCTTAAGAAGACTTTCTTCTTAAGTCACAATACTCAATAGCCATAAGGAAAATTGTTAGTTATGTCAACTAACTAAAATTTCTGTTTGCTAATAATATTATCAACGAGGTGAAGGCAGCCCCAGGTTGTTAGAGGTTGAATTTAGCAATAGAAATAGTAAAACATATCTGGGATGGGAATGAGCCCCTTATCCCGAGGGTAAGAAGAGACACAGTTCATCCGTTCATCCACAGTCTTTACTTGCAACCACACCGAGTGTGCCTCAGGAATCAGCCTGAGTGAATTCTATGCTCACTGTAACCCACCCGTCCTAAAAATGTGTTTCCCTGCTCTTTATAAAATCCCCTTCTTGTGGCAATGCAGACAAGATGTTTGCTTTGAAGACACGAGTCCACCATCCTCCAGTCAGCCAGCATGGACTGTGTGTCCACAAAATAAATGAGTGAGGGTGGTGGCAATTGTTTCTCTCCTACCACGTGTATTCAGTGGCCATGAGCCACTTCCCCACCCCAGCCTGCAGCCACCTGTCTAATGTCACCGTGGGAAAGAAACCTTTTGACACCAGGACTCTAAACCCAGGGAGGAGCAGAGAGCACTCTGGTCACTTCATGTGTATTGTTCCGCGTGTCACCCGTCCTTCTGCAGCACCTTCTCCTGTCTTTCTTTGTAAGCCACCTTAGGAGCTGTGAGGACAGACAGTGGGTCACATGCCAGATGGAAGCCAGGTCCCGGATGGAAAGAAGAAGTGAATGGAGAGGAACTGACCCACTGCTTCTGGTGTCCTCATCAGCTGCATATGTGAGTCTTTATTTTGGACAAAGTCTGGTCTGGTTCCTATTGGGGACAGGAAGGAGATGATGTTGAAGGCAAATTTTCACCATCTAAAATACTCATCCCAGCACATTTTCTTCAGTGCAAATGAAGAGTGTTTTTCTTTCTTTTTTTCTTTTTTTTGGGGGGGGTCACACCTGGCAATGCACAGGGGTTACTCCTGGCTCTGCGCTCAGGAATCACCCCTGGCAGTGCTCAGGGGACCATATGGGATGCTGGAAATCGAACCCGGGTCGTCCGCGTGCGAGGCAAACGCCCTCCCTGCTGTGCTATCGCTCCAGCCCCAGAAGAGTGTTTTTCACCCCGTTTTGTTACTAGAGCTCCTTTGGTCCTTTTTAGAGCTCTTTGGTCACCCACAAAAGGGAGCTTAGGTATGATGGTCGTATATAGTTAGCTATAAAGGTGCAAACTGGGTTGCAGGGCCCTTGGAATCAATATGAATTGTAAATGGTAGTCATAGCATCCATAAAAGTCAGATTGTTCCTTTCACCAGGCAGCTCCTAATGATCTCATATTTACCCTCTCGCATTCTACCCCTGGGCTAAAAGAACATAAACCCACGCCTGCAGATGAAAAATCCCAAAAAGCTTCCATCCTCTAACGTTCTGCTTCCCTTATCCAGGCAAAATGCCCGGTTGGCTGACTTTGAGTGAGGTTGCACGAGATATTGATGTAAAATATCAGCTTGAGGCTAGCAATTTTGATATATCATTTTTCAGCTTTGAAATGCTGCCGGGTTTTGTTTTTATTTTATCCTTGATTCAGTTTCTACAAAAGACATCAGAAAGCAACTAAAATGTACTATAAAAGTGGCAAAAATGGTATACAGTGATATAATGAGTTTAAAGGAAAGGCATTACTTGGAAGAAAGTATTGAGGGAAATTGGGAAATTTTTAAATGACTTTTTAAAATGTATGGTAGGAGATGGTCAAAGCACAGTAGACAACAAGATTGAGAAAAACTGGAAAGAAAGAGAATGCAAGGATAGCACAGTGGGTAGGGCGCTTGCCTGGCAGGCAGTTGACCTGGGTTCAATTTCTGGCATCCCACATGGTCTCCCAAGCACCGCCAGGAGTAATTGCTGATTATTGAACCAGGAGTAACCCATGAGCATCGCCAGGTATGGCCCCAAAACAAACAAACAAACCAAAAAACGTGGAAAGCAAATAAAGTAAATAAAATTATATAGTTTAAACTGCTTAATTTCACACTTGCCTATGCTAACTACTTCTATTTCTGCCAATCATCCTATCTGTTATTTCTGTCTGTTTCTTTTTTGGCTGGAACATAAAGACTTGCAAAATGTGAGCAACAAATTATGGCTTTTGGAAAATTTTGTGTTATCATTTCAAACTTCATGATACCATTCCTTCTAGATTATTAGGCAAGCACAACTTGTGTAGATAAATCAATGATGTAATGGATTTAGTACTAGTATAGATCTTAAACACATTGAGAATTCCAGGGGAAAAAAATCTATCTTAGAGTAATTGCCTTTTTTCTCCCTGCAGCAATTCTAAACTATGCCAAGGCATGAACTAATGTGAATCAAAGGAATATCTTTGATGCAAATATTAATGAGACATGGATAGAAACCTGAAAGGTGCACCTCAGAACAAAATACAAGAGATTTGGGGCATATTTCTATGATGTATAGTTGCAGCGGAGAGATAGTTTCACTGCAGAGGTATAGGATAGCTACATCACTGACTTACAGATTCACAGCCTGGATTCTGGCTCGTGGTTGGGAAGGCTAAGTTATTCCCAGAGTGCCTTCCCATGGCAAATCAGCCTAGTAAAAATTAGGAGACACATAAAAAAGCTAGAGATAAATGTTCAGAAAAGCCATCTGCTCAGGGCTAAGTGATGTTCTACAAGCTGTGATAAAGACACTTCCAAAATATATAAATGGACTCAAAATTGTAATCATGTGAGCAGTAAACTATAATTAAAGTTGTATAGATGACAAAGAGGAAGGAAAGAAATAAAAGAAGGGATGGAGGGAGGTAAAAAGGAAGGAAAGGATGAAAGAAGGAAGGACGGGAGGGAAGGGAAAAAGGCAAAGAACGAAAAATGTTTTTTGGAATTAGCTCTGTCCCCATTAGAAAGAGGAAATTAATGTTTGTAAACTTACCCATGGAATGACTGGATATCAACTCTAATAAGCATTGTTTATTGTATGTGTATTTTCATATATGTGTCTAAATGTGCTATTGAGTTTTCTATATATTTACATCTATATGTGTACATTTATGTTTGTCTATGGGCCACCCCTGGAAATTATCAGGGCTTATTTCTGGTCTGCCTCAGGTATCACTCCTGCAGTGATCATAAGTATTGTCATGGATTGAATCTGAGTAGCCACCTTACCCATCACACCTGCCCTGGTCTTATATTTACGTATATTTTATGTTTGAAAAAATATATCTCTGAATGAGTCCCCTAAAACTTTCAGGTCTTATTCACATTTTCTTGCCCCACTTCCAAATGAGGACAAACCACTCATTCCAAAATTTAAATGCTAAACTTAGATTCAGACTCTGCACCAGGCTGTTTTCACTTGGGGCATGCCAGAGGGGGATGGTGAGAACCCTCCCCCCCAAAAGGGACACAGCCCCGGAAGCTGATCTCCACTACCCTATCACCACCATGCCCCAGGCCACTTTACGGATGTTCTGGCTGAGCCTCATGCATGAATGAAGTCCTACGGAACCCAGACAATGCGGAATTTTGTGACCTTGGACTCTGGACTCAACGGGACCCAGAAGCAGAGATCCTCTGCCTGCTACACATTATAGAGACATTTTCCATAATTATCACATCATATTTGATGGAGTTCAGATAGTAGGCCACAAATCATATAGAGTAATATATATATATATATGTATATCTACATATATATATGTATACACACACACCACACACACATACACACATACATACATACCTCTATACCTCTAGGAGAGCCTGGCAAGCTACCAAGAGTATCCCGCCAACACGGGCAGAGCCTGGCAAGCTACCTGTGGAGTATTCCATATGCCAAAAATAGTAACGATAGGTCTCATTCCCCTGACCCTGAAAGAGCCTCCAATCATTGGGAAAGACAAGTAAGGAGAGGTTGCTAAAATCTCAGGGCTATGAGGAATAGAGACATTACTGGTGCCTGCTCGAGTAAATTGATGAACAACGGGATGACAGTGACAGTGATACAGGGAAACTTAGATTCAAGGATATATTTTTCTTGTTTAATTGATTATTGAGAAGTTTTCCTCAATAATCTTAAGTATTATTTATGATATAAGTCTAAGGAACTCCTAGCACTCATTTGAGCAGATGGGAATTCAATCATTCTATCGCTACTAACATTTTTTAATAAAACCACTTAAAACTTACCATTTAATTAAGACATACTCTCTGTAGAGACCCAGTTACTCTAGAACAGTGTCAATATCAAAACATTGTTTACATGTTTAATAAGAAAGAGTTGAGGGGCTGGAGTGATAGCACAGCAGGTAGGGCATTTGCCTTGCATGCGGCCAACCCGGGTTCGAATCCCAGCATCCCATATGGTCCCCTGAGTACCGCCAGGGGTAATTAATTCCTGAGTGCATGAGCCAGGAATGACCCCTGTGCATTGCCGGGTGTGACCCAAAAAGCAAAAAAATAATAATAATAATAAAATAAAAGATTAAAAAAAAAAAAAAAAAAGAAAGAGTTGAAAAATAGAAAACCAATTCACTGATACATGGAAGTATGTTTTCCTATAATTTTATCCGTGTCTCTTGACCAATTCCCTCTACATTACGGTCGCTTCATGGTAAAGAAGCTTTAATAAAAATCCCAAGTGCAAGAGAAGGGCAGGATTTGGCTGACATATGTAAATCCGAGTAAAAAGTATTCCATGGGGAAGTGAGACGTCATTGAAGGTGACATGCCTGTGGGGGGCGGAGATGCTGAGTGAGCACTCGCACAGAACAAGCAGTCTGGGGCAGTGCCATGGGCTACAGGCTTCGTAGCAAAAATACATTGAAGGCATACAGTATCAGTTTATGGAGCTGTGTGTGCGCCTGTCTGTGTGTGTTCAGGAGAAACAGTGAGTTAACAACAGGAACTGTCTGAAGTCTAAAGTGGTATTCTGGATGGCACTTGGATTCATAGCATATTCCAAAGCCACCTTCTCTTGGAAATAAGTTTGGAGGGGGAGAAGTCCTCTAAATGACCTATTATCTTTGTCTCCTGATCAGACCAAGCTCTTAACTTATAGTTAAGCATCAGGGCTCTATGGCCACGTCCATTTCAATGCCAGGGTAGTTCATAGCTCACCGCTAGCCCTGGGTCCATCCAGTCACTAGAACACTAGTCAGTACTTTGTGATATTTGATTAGGCTCCTTTTTATATAAGGTACAATTTACTGTTTCCCAGATTTAATTGTATATCAAGACACTGGGCAACTAAGCATCCGGCCCTGATTTAGTCCCAGAACCTAATGGAGCCAATTATATGCCAATTAACTAACAGTTGAATGCTAATGCTTAAAATAATTTTTAAAATAGTACACTGTGTGATGTTACTTATTTGATGAGAAACAAGTGGTTTTATATGATGTAGCACTGTATCACTGTTGTAGCACTGTTGTCCTGTTGTTCATCGATTTGCTCGAGCGGGCACCAGTAACATCTCCATTGTGAGACTGGTTGATACTCTCTTTGGCATATTGAATACACTACAGATAGCTTGCCAGCCTCTGTCGTGCAGGCGGGATACTATTGGTAGCTTGCCAGTCTCTTCAAGAGGGACAGAGGAATCGAACCTGGGTTGGCCGCGTGCAAGGCAAATGCCCTACCCACTGTGCTATCGCTCCAGCCCTCATATGATGTAATATTCAAAAATTCTAGTTTTCATAAAATTGGAAAACCCTTTTCTTTGAAAGGGTGACCAGTTTTATTTCCATGTTCAGGAAGGTTATTGATTTCCATTTTGTAGTTGGATAATGATTATACTTTTTAGTGTTAAATTTTACAGACATTGTTTCTGTATCACTGTATCACTGTCATCCCATTGTTCGTCAATTTACTCGAGCTGGCACCAGTAACATCTCTATTCTTCCCAGCCCTGAGATTTTAGCAACCTCTCCTTACTTGTCTTTCCCAATGATTGGAGGCTCTTTCAGGGCCAGGGAAATGAGACCTATCATTACTGTTTTTGGCATATTGAATACACCACGAGTAGTTTGTCAGGCTCTGCCCGTGTGGGCTGGGTACTCTCAGTAGCTTTCCGGGTTCTCTGAGAGGTGTGTGTGTGTGTGTGTGTGTGTGTGTGTGTGTGTGTGTGTGTGTGTGTGTGTATGATTTGTTGCCTATTGTCTGAACTCCATAAAATATGATGTGGTAATTATGGAAAATGGGTAGGAAGTGTCTTATAGTGTGTCTGAAAAGCGGCCTGGAGCGTGGTGGTGGTTGGGTAGTGGAGGTCGGCTGCTGGGGCTGGATCCTTTGGGTCGGGAGAGTTCTCATCTGCCCACCTCTGGGGCACCCCGAGTGAAAACAGCCTGGCCTGGAATCCCAGTAAACAGATGTTGTTTACTCTGATTAAACAGAAATAACAGTTCACAGTCAATAAAACCCAGAGATTTTCCTAAGACATTTAAAATCTGAACGAAAGCTAATGTAGGTCTTGCTTCTAAGGTTGGTATCTCCTGATTGTGTGATTGGACTTCAGTGCGTCAAAATCTACTGAGTTTTTGCCAAGAAAACTTGAACATTTTCTGTAATATCTACACCGAGGTATTTTCTGGATTCATTCATGTGAGGAGGATTTTTAAAAACTTTATAGGCAAAGTTAGATGATAATTGCTATGATTCTGTTACCTTTTATATTTTATTCTAGTTTATGAATTCAGTTTCTATTGACTTTGAATTACGAAGTCAGTTTCTATTGACCTTGGTTGGTCAGGGTTTTTTTTTTTGTGGAGGATTTAAAATGCTTCCTTGATAGGTTTTCTGTTCCTACAATCTCAGCATGATCTTTCAGGAACAACCATCCATCTGTTCTCTGGTTCCTTTTTTTTTTTTTAAAGTAGAACTTTGTAGGCAGAAGTCATCAACAACCTGATACAATGGTGAAAGAATGTGCTTGACCCATGTTTTCACTCAGGAAAAAATTTTAACAGAAAAGAAAAAACTTTGTCTAAATAAGTTAAACCCTGTGATTCTCAAAGATTCTACTTTCTGTGTGTCTCAGTAAAGTATTTTCTGCATCAATGCTATCCTTCTGGTAGTCCAGGTAAGCACTGTAGCGCTGTCTTCCCATTGTTCATTGATTTGCTCGAGCGGGCACCAGTAACGTCTCCATTGTGAGACTTGTTGCTACTGTTTTTGGCATATCGAATACGCTATGGGGAGCTTGCCAGGCTCTGCCATGTGGGTGAGATATTCTCAGTAGCTTGCTGGGCTCTCCGAGAGGAATGGAGGAATCTAACCAGGTTGGCTGCGTGCAAGGAAAATGCCTTACCTGCTGTGCTATGGCTCCAGTCCATATGGGAATTTACTGAAGAAATTTATAGAAGAGTAGGAATTTTTTCCTCTGGGTTGGAGCTCTGTAACTGTGATCAATCATAGCCAAAGAACACACACACTCATGACCCACAGATAAAAATTATATAAACACTTTATACCAGGTAGGAACACCAGGTAAGAATGCCCCAGAAACGGAAACAGGTTCACCCTAAGTGAACCCTGTTTTACTTCAAAGCCACAAGTAAAATTAGGGTTCCTCTAGAGTAGCCTAAGTGATTAGGAAACTCTTTAACAGACAAAACACAACGAAGAAACAAGCAAACCATTGTGATCCAGGCTTCTGCCAAGGCAGGAGTCGGGAAGGGTTTGCGGTTCTGGCTGAGAGTGGGTGCAATCAAGGGTCCAAGACTCTAGAAGCACAAAAGAGTGAGTGTGGGTCGGTGGTAGAGGGGACAGGCTTAGACTGTTATGAGGTAGTTGCACTATTCCAGCTCTTCCTCTTCTGTGTTGCCAGTGCGAACCACCACCGTGAGGGTCCTAGCAGTGGGGGACCCGGAAGGAGGGAGCAGGAACGTGTGTCTGTGACGTGGGTTTCCAGGGAAGTGTCAATGTTTTGCTTCTTCTTCACCCTCGCAGTGGCTTTTCACCTCAATAACTGAAGTTCCCTCACCTGGAAAAGAAAATGAATCCACGGTTCTGAGCTTTAAAACAAAACTTGCCAAACCCGCTCCTTCCTTCCTGTGCTGCTCCAGAATATTCGACTTGCTGAAAGGTGCTTGATTGGGTACCCCAACCAAAGATTTGGTTCTCAAGGTTCCCCAGGGAGCTCCCCTTAAATTTCTGTTTCATTAATTCCTGACTTTTCCCTTTGAAGAGTGGTAGTCTTAAAGTTACTACCTCTAGGAGACATTAGGGTTATCTTTTGACTCTCTTTACTGCCTGGTGGAAATTCAGGCATTTGTAATTAAGAAGCGAGTCCTTGAATATCAGTCAGATTTAAAATCTGAGAGTCAGAGCTATTGTATAGTGGATAGGCATTTGTCTCGCATGTGGCCAAGCTGGGTTCCGTCTTCATCCCTGGCATCCCATAGGGTCCCCCGAGCACCACCAGGAGTAATTCCTGAGTGCAGAGCCAGGAGTAACCCCTGAGCATCGCCAGGAATTAACGAATTAAAATGAATATGATAGGTGCTTGCTTTGGCAACCTGTATATTAAAATTGGAATCACAGAGAAGTTTAATGTGGCTCCTGCACAAGGATGACCTTCACATTCACGAAGCATTCCCTATCATAAACATATAAATAAAATGAACACGATGGGCTAGCGAGATTCTACAGGGGTTAAAGCATTTGCTATTCACGGTTCAGTCTCTGGCACCAGCAGGAGTGATCCCAGAGCCCAGAGCCAAAAGCAAGCTCTGAGCACAGCCAAGCGTGGACTTCGCCCCCCCCACACACGCCAACTAGAAGTAAAGTAAAAGAAAAATAAATAAACATGCCCTGAAAGGTGCTAATAGTACAGAGATTTTGGGTCCAGCGCATCAGAACTCACTTCACCTCAAATCTCAATCTCTTGACAGTGAATTTTATATAGACTTGCAAATGCCAAAGACATCTTATGACACTGGGCGATAGCGAAATAAAGTAAAACTATCATTTTTCCCCTCTGTTATGTAACTCAATTAACAGCTTTGAACAATTCTCCTTCAAATTCATACTACAGAAATTATCAGAAAAGTGTGCAAAAATCCATATACCCCCTAAAAGGTACATCTCTGCAGTGTGCAGCATTCCAAAACAACTCTGACATCTTCACAGTCTAACGTTAGGTGTTGATTATAACATCATTAAAATATTTGAAATGTCAGAATATTAATATATAGTATTAACACTAAAAGTCATTTTTTTTCTTTTTGGGTCACACCCGGGGTTACTCCTGGCTCTTCACTCAGGAATTACTCCTGGCGGTGTTCAGGGAACCATATGGAATGCTGGGAATTGAACCCGGGTTGGCCGCATGCAAGGCAAATGCCCTACCTGCTGTGCTATTGCTCCAGCCTAAAAGTCAATCTTCCATTTGCTAAAAATACAATATTTCTTCTGATGGCATTATTAGACAGGGTCACTTTGAAACTGTGGTCTTAAAAGGACAAGGCTATTACATGATAGACTGATAAACAAATTGATTATTAAACAAAAGCTCTTTTTTTCTGATCATACAGATACTTTTTTAAAAAAATAAGGGAACAATATCTCCAAGCTCCTACTTTCCACATACTCCTAGCTGAAGAGAGGCTTTTTCTGCTTACAAAAACTGGTGTGATAATGTTTAGATTTCCAGTGGACTGGACAGGCATTCACACTCAGCTTCAGACAGAAAGGAAATATGCTGAAATGATAAAATGTTATTCATGTGTTGGTGGTGGGAATATTAGTTAAGAATTTGGGGGCTGGAGCAATAGCACAGCGGGTAGGGTGTTTGCCTTGCATGCGGCCCACCCAGGTTTGATTCCCAGCATCCCATATGGTCCCCTGAGCACCGCCAGGAGTAATTCCTGAGTGCAGAGCCAGGAATAACCCTTGTGCATTGCCGGGTGTGACCCAAACAGCAAAAAAAAAAATGTATTTTTCTATTTTTCCCTAAGATTATGTTTTTGCTTTTTACCCCCTTTCTCCTTGCCTTCCAAGATCTGTTCAAATAGAGTAGTGACTCAGTTTTCAAACATGTTTGTCTTCAACATGTTGAAGACAAACATGTTTGAAAACAGTAATCATATTTTGTGCCTCTGTTTTCTCAAAGCCTTTATAGATCCCAGATTTGTATTCAAAATTTCAGTTTTATAGATATTAGTCATTGGCTTTGAGGGCTTTTGCAGAGGTTAGAAAGGCAAATTAATAAAACAAAAGCTATAACAAAATATTTTTACAAATTATATAAAGTGTGCACACATTTTTTTTAATATGTAGCATTTAGGGAGTAGTTAAAAACTAGACCACTGTTGGGGAGGATGGGATTTAGGGGTGGGAGGGATACTGGGTTCATCGGTGGTGGAGAATGGGCACTGGTGGAGGGATGGGTTCTAGAACATTGTATGATGGAAACACAAGCACGAAAATGTGTAAATCTGTAACTGTACCCTCATGGTGATCCACTAATAAACAAAATAATAAACCAAAAAAAAAAACCTAGTCCACTGTTGATAATTTCCCCCTTTTGCTCACTCTGAATTAAACATTGATACTATAGATTTTTCTCAGTAAAATGGTCAGCAGAACAGGAGGAAATAATATTATATGGAGAATTGTTCCCTCTCTACATAAAGTTGTATGTATCATGTTAAGAATTTCCCATATACATGGATTTTCACTTTAAGACGTTTACAATTCCTTTAATATTTTATTTATGAAAAACTTTTGGTGACATTACTGGTGTCCGCTCAAGCAAATCGATGAGCAATGGGATGACAGTGATTCAGTGACAGGGATGAAAAACTTTTGAAGTGTTAGAATAAAATTATTCAGTTTTTTAAACCAGATGAAAAAATTCTTTAAAATGATTCACTCTAATTTCAGCAGTCTTTTGGAAAGGAAAATAATAGCTATTCAAAATTCTTATGTAAACATTAACTTGAAAATGTAACTTGCAGTCAATAATATAAGAAAAGCATTTTTCCCACAGCATTTCCTGGACACATTAAACAGAATCAGCAACAGATACACACAGTTTCTCAGAAGAATCTATACTATCAAACCATTATTTAAACAGGGGGTGGGGGGAGGGTTGAAATAAACTGGGGGCAAAACTTCCCTTTTTCCACACTGTTCAAACAGAATCACCAGTGTTTAAAATTTTTTTAAGTTATTGAGGATGAATGGGCAGCCTTATCAAGTTAATTTCATGCTATTTTGCCATAAATTCCTTCCAGTCCTCTGGGGTTCATATACTATGGCATGCTAGAAAGAGCATGTTAGAAAATGGTTACACCACTGAATGCTTACGGAGAACCACATAAAACTTAATAGTGGTACTTGAAGGATTTGCCAGTATAAATAAATGCCACCTTCTAAACTCTGAGGGAAGTGTAATGGGGTGGCTTGTATTTGAGGTGGTTTTAATCTAACAGGTATTAATACAATAAATAATTCATAACTGAAAGGATCACAAAAAACATTACACATGCAGAGCTTTATTGGGGGGTGGACGCTGGGCCCTGCCCCGTGGTGTTCCGGGGTTACTCTTGGCAGTGCACTCAGGGAACACTTCTGACGAGCTCAGGGAACTGTATGGGGTGCCGGGGATCGTTGCAAGGTCAGCCATGTGCACAGCAAACTCCCTCCCAGATGCACGACCCCTCTGGCCCCTAAATTGCATCCTTCTTTTCAAAAATGCATTTATAGAAACTGGAGCTAAACAGTTTTAAATAGGTCGTGTGCTAAATTTTATACATTTTTAAGGAAACCAACCATCTGGGGGCTGGGGGAGCACACTCAGTGATACTCAGGGATTACTTCTAGCCCGGTACTCGGGGATCACTCTTGGAGATGTTCAGGGGCCCAATGTGATGCTGGGTAGAGAACATGTTGGTTGCATGACAGGCAAGTGCCTTAATCTCTGTGCTCTCCATCTCTCCAGCCCCCAAACTAAGTATGTCAAGCTAAGTTGCATTCCCTGCAATAGGGTTCTATATAGTACATCCTTTCTGCCATCCCTTTGCTGTTACACAACACACAAACACATTGATATAATATGTATTCTATATGGTACCTCATCCAATATCATGAATTTCCCCTGGTTTATCAGGCAAAATTTTGGTGTTGTTTTTTTTTTCCAGGATAAAGAACAACTTTTCTTCTAATTCCTATGCAGTTCCTTTAAATGGGAATAATTAATAGTCCTTTTCAAGCTCATTTTTTTTCTTTTTTGGTCACACCCAGCAATGCTCAGGGGTTAAATCCTAACTCTGCACTCAGGAATTACTCCTGGCAGTGCACAGGGGACCATATGGGATGCCAGGGATCGAACCCAGGTCGGCCGCATGCAAGGCAAATGCCCTCCCCGCTGTACTATCACTCCAGCCACAGTCCTTTTCAAGTTAAGAAATTGTAGCACTTGGATGCTATAAACTCAAATCCCTCCAAGGATTTCCCTGTAATGCAGCAATGTGGAAGACTGTCCTGTCTATCCCAACACACGGCCAATGAGCCATTTACCCTGGTGCTTACTCAAATTGCATCCTTATTATTTCTCTCTCGAAAGTGGAAGAAATACTGCTGAACTCAGACTTCGAGACTTGATTCACTCTTTTTCTATGCGTTTTTTTTTTTAAACCAAGCCCTCAGAGTCTTGATTTAAGGCCTTGGGCTATCCTATTCTCAGCATGAAAACTGTGTGCACGAGAATGGATGGCTTGAACTTTCCTAGTCCCTAAGCCTGCCTCTTCCATGCCAGACCTGACAATCAATCAGCTTCTCCAGGTAAGGAGAGATAAAGCTCCTCCACAAATGCTGCTCTCTGGTTAGTTGTTCTTGAGTATGAAATAACTGCCCTTGAAAATTTCCTTACTCTCTTTGTTTATGAAATGAGGCAGAAAATGCAGAGCTCTTTAACAAAAATGTCTCATTAAGACTGTTCTTGAAGTATGGAAAGCGAACCTAATTTTTCTTTGCTCTCGACAGCACAATTGTTGCCCTGCTAGTTTGAAAGGACCCTCTCAGTTTATTTCTCTTCTTAGAAAAAAGTAGCTCTCAGGGCAGGAGATAATAGAACAGGAGAAAAGGCTCAGGCTTTGCGTGTTTGATCCTCGGCACCAGCAAGAGTTACTCCTGAACACAGACCCAAATTGCTTCTATTCTCCCCTTCCATTCTGTAGATGGAGAATTGTTTATTGTTTGCCATCTACTATCCATAGTAAAAAATATAAAGTAACTTTACGGAACATGGAAATGACAATTTTGATGACAGGATACAACCTCTGCACTTAGAATGAATCTGATTCTTTTTGTGCTTGCTTTACAACACTCCTCTTTGTCCTGCCAAGGATTTTTCTGGCTGTAGTTTTTTTAATTAGTTTAAACCGAGTTCCCTGTGTCTGTAGGCCAACTGAGTTGGTACATTTTTTTACTGGTTTGACTATAAATAGACATAGATGTTGAGAAATGTCTATGTGTATATTATCAAGAATACAATGACATTTTAAAAATCCCCAGCCCAGCCCCGGCTGCTGAAATCCCCCAGAACCCAACCCCCGCCACACACAAGGCCGTTCCACACATGCTCGGGCCAGATAATCTCCTCATCAGCCACCGTCCAGATCACACGACTTTTTTTCCCAGGAGGGAGCAACATGACACCTGCAATAGCCATGCCACTGGACCCCGCCCCAGGCTGTTTCACTCCGGGCACTTCAGAGGGGGACGTGTGAGAGTCTTCCCTGCCCCAAGCAACCCAGCCCTGGGCAGTCAAAAACCTCCACAACCCAACTGCCTCCACACATAAGACTGCTCCCCACACACTCAGGCCGAGCCTCACATACCATTGAATATACTCCTGAACCACAGCATAAGACACTCCCTATCTTTTCTCTATAAGTACTACACCACACCTGATGGGGCTCAAATAGTAGACAACAAATCATGGAGGGAAATATATATATGTATATTTATATATGGGCTAGAGTGATAGCACAGCGGGTAGGCGTTTGCCTTGCACGTGGCCGACCGGGGTTTGATTCCTCCATCCCTCTCGGAGAGCCCGGCAAGCTACCAAGAGTATCCCCCTGCACGGCAGAGCCTGGCAAGCCACCATGGCATATTCGATATGTCAAAAATAATAACAAGTCTCACAATGGAGACTTACTGGTGCCCACTCGAGCAAATCGATAAACAATGGGATGACAGTGATACAGTGATACAGTGATACAGTGATGCATATATGCATAGTTTCAGTTATATCTCTGAAAGCTCACATAACTCAGCCTTTAACAACATGTCAGTGATATTCTAAAGAAGGTCTTAATGGCCCCGGCCAATATTGAACAAACGTCACACTGTCTCCTCTATGTAGCATTTTCAGTGGTTTTCCATAACAGACAATACAAAATATATTATTTTGGTTGTGCTTTGGGACAGGGCTTGGGGCTTGGGATTGAAACATCCTAAATTTGGTGGTGGTAAGGTGTAATGGTGGTGGGCTTGGTGTTTGAATATTAACTATAATCAAATATTATGAACCACCTTATAAAATAAAAAAAAATTTTTTAAATCCTTACCCCCAAATAAACTGAAAACAGAAGGGAAATATTATGTTAAAAATGAATACAGTAGTTGTGTTTGTATTTCTCAACCATCACCTAGAAAACTGTACAAAATTTATACTACCATTTAGTTATGTTGTACTTTGACTCACTACAAACTCCATCTAATCACCTTCATAATTAGAAAATAATTTTATTTTTTTGTTTTTATCTCTTCCCCATCTAGCTGCTTCCATTTCCTCATATGTGGATTGGTCATAATCTGTGTAATTTGGAGTTTTTGAAAAAATAAATGAAGCCATGGAAGCAGAATTCTTTATTTAATAACAGCCCATGGACACAGTGACAGAAATCTTATGACTGTTAAGACACATCCTAGCCACTGGAGTGATGTTTAGTCACTTGTAGACAGAGTATTAAGCAATTGCAACAAAGGCTTGTTCATGTCATGAATTTACTTTTTATTTATTTATTTAATTTTCTAAAATTAAATCATCGTGAGATACAGTTATAAAACTTTCATGATTGAGTTTCAGTCACACAATGATCAAAACCCATCCTCCACCAGTGTGCATTTTCCACTACCAACGTCCCTAGTATCCCTCCAGCCACCCTCACCAGACCCCTTGCCCCCCATTCCATCTCCATGGCAGTCACTTTCCTTCTCACTCTCTCTCTCTCTATTTTGGGGCATCACAGTTTGCAATACAGATACTGAGAGGCCGTCATGTTTGCTCCTCTGTCTACTTTCAGTGAGCGCCAAGAAGGGGTGCAACAGTAGAAAATGGAAAAGAGCCTCAAAATGAACCAATAGACGTCAAGAGAAAACTGGGATGAAGCCAAGAGGAATAACATAACAATCGTTGGCGTCGCAGACGGACAGGAAGAAAACCCTGACCAAGAGGAAACTGTCAAAGACATCATTGCTAAGACGTCCCCAGAGCTGAGGAGCACCTGGGCCGAGAGGCAGGAGGCCCGAAGGGTACCAGCGAAAAGAAACCCAGATAGAAATACTCCAAGACACATACTTGTCGGGATTTAACCAAGGTTTTCTTCACGCGGGAGTTGGAAGGAAATGAATACAATGCTGAAATACTTGGCGCTGTGTAGTATAAGGAAGTTTTGCTTTGCTCCCCACCCCCCGCCCTTCCATTGCCAAGTACCCGCCAAGCCTAAAGACGCAGAGCAGCGCTTGAGTGACAAGTGCTTGTGTGCGGTGGCGCCAGCCTAGGAGGGCAGGGAGGAGCAGCCAGGGAGCCTGCCTTCCTCTTTCTGGACGGGGAGGAGCTCTTGGTGTCCCCACAATGGCAAGAGCATGCCGCCACTCCTTCTCTCCTGGCAAGACCCCCCCACCCCACCCCCGCCACACACACACACACACACACACACACACACACACACACACACACACACACCACCACCACCACCACCACCACCACCACCACCAATCTGTTTGCTATTCTGAAATGATACGGATATCTTCCTGGAATTGATTTCCGAGAAGAGAACTGAGGGTATGCTTGGGTTTTCAAGGATCATTTTCTCCAGTTTGTCTTCATCAGATTGTCAGGATTCTGTGAGAAAAGCCTGGTGGAGTGTGTGTGTGTGTGTGTGTGTGTGTGTGTGTGTGTGTGTGTGTGTGGAGGGGGGTACCACTAACAGCCAAAACGTCTTAGAGAAATCTTAGTGTTGAATTACTTCATCTACAAGAAATTCGACTTCCATATGTTCCCTGGTCTCGAGTTCCCTGAGTCAGGCCCTCCTCCTCATCCCTTCTTCAGAGAGAAACAAAGTTCAGAGTAATGGACAATGCAGCCTGTCCACTGCCGGCATCCTGTGTCCATGTTGAATCCACAACCTGGTGTGTAAAACTTTAGGGATTTGGGCTTGATCGTTTGAGCTGGACTTGATCAGAATTCAAGGGGGTTCCTTTTTCAGTATTTTTTTTTAATTGAATCACTGTGAGATAGACCCATGCAAAGTTGTTCATGGGTAGGATTCAGTCATGCCGTATTCCAACACCCATCTCTCCACCAGTGCACATTCCCACACCAGCGTCCCCAGGCTCCCTCCCACCACCCTCCAGCCCCCCCTCAGCCTGCCTCTACGGCAGGCACTTCTCTCTCTCTCCCTGTCTCTCTCTTCTCCCTTTCTCTGTCTTTTACTGTCTCTCTGCTGTTTCTCTGTGTCTCTGTATCTGTCTCTGTCTCTCTGTCTCTCTCTGTCTCTCCCACACACACACACTCCACCCCTTTTTGCAAACCACAATGCAGATACGGAAAGGTTATCAGGAGTATCCCTTTACCTACTTTTAACGCTCAGTTCTTATCCAGTGTGATCAGTACAGAAATAATACCTGTGATCAGTATGAAAATAAATGCTGACCAAATTCACAGGGGTTTCTTACTCTCTGCTTTTCCTTCTGTACAAATGCCTTTCTCCTTCCTTGTAGAAATTCAAAGTTCACTTCATGTTCACACTCCAAGTTGGCTTGTTAAGTGTAATTGTGATGTCCTCTTTTTTTCCAGTGGGACTTTTGATGATGTGTTAACTTTCCAACCCCTTTGGAGGATGGGGCATTACGCTGGGGAAAAAAGAAAAGAGAAAAAGAAATTCTTGAACCATAGATGGGGAAAAGACTATAAAACCAGAGCTTTGGTTCACTCAAGTCACACAAAATTATCACTTCTATTCAAAACGAAATCACGATCATGAAATGCCATTAATCATCTATTTTTTGAGCGGGCTCAGTAGCCTCTCTATTCGTCCTTTCCCTGAGATCTTAGAAAAGTCTCTCTTGACTCTGCCCTCCCAATGATGTCTCACTGGAGGCTCTTTCAGGGTCAGGGGAATGAGATCCAGCTTGTTACTGGCTTTAGCATATGAATACACCATGGGAAGCTTGCAAGGCTGTCCCATGTGGGCAGGAAACTCTCAGAAGTTTGCCAGTTTCTCCCAGAGGGAGAAGTAGGCTAAAGATATCGCTTCTGGGAGCTTGCTTTTAAGTCTCTGGATGTTGGCCGTTGATGGGATTACACACACCTGGGTTCCTCTGCCGGTACCTTCATGCGTGAGGCGTGTCCGAACGTGTGGAGAGGGGCCTCGAGCATGGCTGTGGCTAGGTCCCGGGGGCCTCCCGCCGCTGGGAGCTGTGCTTGGGGTGGGGAGGGAAGCTGGAGCCCCTCTGAGGGGCCTGGGGAAGACAGACAGGCGTGTGGGCAAGAGACTCTCTATTCAAAACCAAATAATGAGAAAATTTTCAGGGTTGTTTAAGAGTTGATGTTATAACAGATAGACTGGTATAATTGCTTAAAGCAATTACTGTGAATTTTTAAAAAGAACTTAAAGATCTCATATAGCATCTGTACTGAAAATTAATTTTACATTAAAGCCCATGACTATTATTGCTAGGTCAATGTTTCTGAATAAAAAAAAAGTCAGAATGAGAGACTGTGTTGCCGGTGGTGGCAATTATTATGTGGTAAAATTAAATATTTTTATCTGTTTTTTTTGTCCACAGCCAGATAATCTTTGATAGTCAAAATGGAAACCCCCAGCCAATGCTCTTTTCCTAAATTCTATGAGATTCTACCACACAAAGTCTTGTTGTGATTCTAGGGGAACTTGAACTCCCTGCGTGATGCAGTGACATGTTCCACCCTCTGATGCTGCAGTTCCAGTACACAAGGTACCAAAACAAAGAATGATCACTTAATGGTTTCACATTAACCCAGGAAGCTGCTCAAGAAGAAATGAATTGAAATTTCAGTATGGAACTATAGTCCATGCCTATATTTTTCTGTGTAATGGTCTATACTGGAAACAATCTTTTATATACCAGCCTATTTTAAGGACTTTGCATCAGTGCATTCATATACTTGCTCACAACAAATTATAAAGCAGTTTCTCTTGTGACCCCATTTTACAGAGAGAAAAACTGAGGGAGATAGCTCAAGGGGCCGGAGCACATGTTTGGCATGAGGCCTGAATTCAGTTCCCAGCTCCATATAATCCCCAAATACATCAACATGAACAAACCTCTGAGTAGTAATCCAGGAATTCTACCAAGTGTGACCTAAAAATGAAGGGAGGGAGGGAGGGAGGGAGGGAGGGAGGGAGGGAGGGAGGGAGGGAGGGAGGGAGGGAGGGAGAGAGGGAGGAAACAAGGGAGGGAGGGTTGATGGAAGAGGGAGGGAGAACCACTCCTGGCAGTGCTTGCGGGAGCGTGAAGACGAGGGATGGGGCCAGGCCTACTGCGTGCCCAGCACCTAGTCAGCCCGCTGAGCTCTGGCGTCATCCCAGAACCTTCCTTGGACTCTTGCATTCTCCTTGCACAGTCTTGGCCCATAAATATGGAGTTTTTCTCACCACCACCAGCAAACTTTGGCTCACAGTGAAAATCTACCATCTTGACGTAGCATCTGATCAGCTGTTGAGAGTTAGGCTCCGTCTGGTTTACGTTTCCCTTTTATTAGTAATAAGGCCATCAGCAGCAGTTTCGCTGGGATGTTCTTTTACATGCTCGTAAAAACCCTCTGCCTTTTCAATTTTCTACTTCATTTCTCAGCAGGATAATTTGCCCTTATAAAACTGAAATGTCGGTAATTAGAAGCTGCCATACCTTGAGATGCTGCGACGTCCCTCGGGCGTTATGTCGTTGAGTTAAGGGCTCGGTGCGTCTCCTGTGTGGGTATTAGCGGAGGTCTTAGGCGGTGTTGCACAGAGCATTCCTGGATTCTTTGTATATGTGGCTTCACCCAACACAGTCGAATTCTTTGTTTACCACCCAGGGCTGAGGTTGAAATACCATGTAAATTCATCTGATGTTTTGTTACTGAGAGAACTCTTTACATACTCTGTGTTTATACTGTTGGAGAATCTTGAATCAAAGCTTGCTTTTCAAGTCAGTTAACTATTGTTATGAACCCACTGACGAGAATATCCATATGCCTGTTTTATTGAACGGACACATATGTATGCTAAGAATTCCAATTTATGTGCCTACAAATTTTTATCTTTGGCTCATTCTTAGTTAAATAGTGTCTTCCTGTGCCCTTTTTCACAGGAGTTGAACAGAATGAAGTCTATTATTGCCGGCTCTCCTCCAAGGAATTCTTTCTAATTGCATTTTGAAATTACTAATGAAAAGGGAAAATGTATGCAGAGCTCTGGAAACAGAAGAAAAAATTAAAAAATTAAAATTGAGGGAACCTGCCTAAAGGAATCAAGAAAATAAGAAAAGTAAATGCACTCTGGAGAATTACATGAATTAAATATTACGTAGCACATATAATACAAGTGGTTTATGACATAATTGAGTGATACCCAGTGGTATTTAGACCATTGCAGCATGGAGAAGGAATTTTTCTACAGAGAAAAAAATTTCCCCCATTTTATAATTTCAGGCTTTTAAAAAATCCTACTTTTTATTCTCTCATGGTATATAGGTTTAATGTTGCAATATGGTCATCAAAGTTACTGAAATATGACCAGCGTTCATGGCTAAATGCCGGCAGAACTGAACTGTATAACTTTACGGACTTAAGTACAAAGGAATTTTATACTAGAGGACCTGGTGGTGGTTTTAAACTGATTCCAATGGAATGATCAGCCATTAAACACAAGGATGTTTGTTAGCTGTCCATGTATGTATACACATGTATATACAAAAGTAGCCATTCTATCTGAAGTACTTCAGATGCCTACCTTTAAACAAAATGTTGAGGGCCAGAAGATGTGCTACCAACGGTATCTGTTCAGCAGAAGTTCAAAATGAACTTCCAAAGACATGAAACAAATCAAGTCAGTGAAAGGGAGAGCAAGATCCCAGTCCAAGAGGAACATGTAGACTGCAGTGCACTTCGTGACTGGCCAGCTGCTGTGCCTTTCCTCCTCGGGAATGACAGACAGCCTCTTCCGTATGAAGACCCATGCTTGGCTATTAGAATGCATCTTTCTCTCTTTCCTCTCTTCATCTTTTCTCTGGGAGGCTAATCAAGACATGGGCTTCTGGTTGGTTCTGCCCATGGGAAACACCGTTCATTTTGGAGGGTGAAGGAAGAGTTTGGGGTATTTGCATATTCGCTCAATCTCTCCTGCTGGCGCTGGGATTTGCTCCCTCTCCATGAGCCTCTTCCTGCAGCTGTTGGTGTCTGTTGAAATAACCCGTTTGACTGGCGTCTGTGCTCAGTCGGCCTTGGAGAAAGAATAGCCGGGCAGTGGCACAAACTCAAACTGTAGTTACAGATGAGAAAACTTCATTGCTGACCCCAGCAGCTGGTGCATAGCTACGGACCTCACTCAGCTCTTAGAAATTGAACAAAGACCATCCGAGGCAGCTTGTGTCACACATGCTTATAGCTTTAGAATTTTTTTTTTTATATTTCAAGGCAAAAATCAAGTCTCCTGTTCTCTGCCACTCATAGGCCTTGTGTGGATTTTTAGTTTGTAGAAACTCAGACTGCCTGCCTGTAGACGGGCGATGTGATACTTAATGCCACTGGTGATCAAGAGTGGAGAATCTCAGGTATCTTCATAGACCCAAGGCGTTCAGAGACGGGGCACACTCTAGTGTGAATCCTAGATGCATTCAGGTCCAGGGTCCAGGAAATGTCAGCATGTTGCTGGAGAAATGGGAGTTTTTACTTCTTCTATGACTTACCACAAAGAAAGAGAGGCACAATGCCTTGGATTTGGGGAAAAAAATGTACTGGATTCAGGTTGTAATATTTCCCTTCCATTTTTTAACACTGACAGAAGTTATTGCACTCTCTCTTTCAACCATTCTGAGATCATCAAAGGAAGTCAACTATGCAAAATAATGCGGCCCGTGGAAGAATCACGGGTCAAACATTTTTGTTTGGTTTTGGACCATATCCAGCGATGCTCAGGGGTTCCTCCTGGCTCTGCACTCGGGGATCCCTCCTGGCAGTACTTGGGCAACCATATGAGATGCTGGGGAGCAGATCTGGCTTGGCCACATGCCAGGCAAACACCCTGCTTACTGAATGATCCTCCCAGTTCCAGAAGTTTCATTTTTGCTTCTTGGTGGATTGAGCTATCATCTGTGGGAGGGTCACACCAAGTGGGTGTCCTCCACCCCACCATTCCCTGTGAAATGTTTGACAGCTTCACACATAGATGGTCCATGAAGAAATGCTATTTCGGGGTCTGTTGATATGATGCACTTGCCAATGTTGTTATTGGACAGCAGGCGGATACCTGTTGGCGCATAAGTTGTGAGGAGAGTGACAGAGTTCATGCATAGTTGACTTTGCGTTGCCAGGCCCTTCTCCTGGGGACCATAGAGATGAGCATCATCCATGTACCTGGGCCATGGAAATTAAAATGATGCATGCTGAGCAAAGGTGATTTGAGACAATGTCAAACACTAGAAGAAATCTATAAATAACACTGCCCTTCAAATGCACCAAATGGCTTATTAAGAATATTCCTTGAGCTGAGCTGAACATTCCTTGAGCTGAGCTTGAGTGTAGAGAGTAATGTTCCATCCCTGTCACTGCACAGCCCCCTGAATGTTGCTTGGTACAGCCTTGGCCAGCCTCAAGCATCCCCAGGTGTAACCTCATAGGCCCAAGCACCTCCAAGTGGCCCGGATTAACCCGAGCACCTGAGTCTGAGCATCGCTGCCTTCCCAGATCCTTGCATTGAACCCCTGGCCCAGCTGGTTAAGAACTGCCAAGAGGGGTCCCTGTCCTCGCCCTCAGCCTGCTTGATAGAACCCCCTCAATCAAATTAAAACATTCTTTTTGCTTCAGCAACACTAGTCAAGATTTCATAGACTCAAAGTGGAAAAAGAAATCCCTTAGTCCATTTGGGCTGCTTGTCGGAAAGTACTGCAGACTTAGCAGTGCTTGAGGTTTATTCCTCAGGATTCTGGAGGCTGAAACTCTGAGTGCACAGAGCCAGTGGGGTAGTACTCTGACCAGACTGTCTTCAGGGTACTGAGTGCCAACTCCTTGGAGCCTCACATAGGCAGAGAGTAGAGGAGGACACGAGTTCAAGACTCTCCCAAGGGCGGAACCCCACTAGGAGGGGTTCCACTAGGAGGCTTCCACCCTCACGACCTTGTCTCACTCCAAAGCCCTCCCAAATATCTCACATCCTGGGAGCAGCATGGGAGGAGGTCACAGAATTGCAACAGGTGAGTTTGGGGACCATACTGAGTCCGAAACAGCTACTGTTTGCTGAGAGGCTGTCTTGAAAATAGTTTTAGAGCAGTCCTTTGGATAGTTTTAGAGCAGTCCTTTGGATAATTGCATACCATTTGGAACTCACCTTTTAATCCTTGCTTGGGATGCAAAAATTCTTTCTTAAAAAAATGATGGCAATAAAGCAGTATTTGCAGTGAAAGCCAGCAAAATATTATGAAGGCATTAAAAAAATTCTTTTGCGAATTGATGCTCTGGCTGTGATTAATGTCCAAAAAGAGAGGAGGCATATACCATTATATAAAAATGTCACTATCAGAGATTCTAGAAAACTCATTTAGCAGTCTAAGAGCATCTCTGTCCCAGATATAAAATCCTTTGTCCATGGTGAGGCTGAGCTAATGATAATGTCAGTAGCTCAGAGGTGACAAAGAGATACCCGCTTGTACCTCAAATTCCAAAGGAGAGAGAGTTTTTCACTTCAATTGCAGCTTATCTATAGGAAAAAAATTGTGATTCACCTGAGAATAGAACTTAGATTTATTACATGGCTAGGTCCATTTCAAACCCATCTTGGGGAAAGTGACTCAGACATATGTGTTATTGTGAAGTATTCTAGGATGGAAACAATAATGATGGATCTGTAAAATGTGATTTCTGGTAAGATTGATAAGGTGGTATGATAAGAAATTTGGGGATTTGCATTTACTGTTAGAGATAAAGTTGGATATTTCCACTCCAGCCCCTTTTTTATATATAAAAAATTTAAAGTGTCAGTGAGAGAATTTGAAGACCTCCACGTTTTATAAAAGTACAACTTTCAAAAATTTCTGCAGGTGAGAATAATGTGGTGTTTATTTGAACAGCATGAACAATTAAGGATTTCTCATTAATGTAAAATAAAGTGTTTCTTTTTTTCTTTTTCTTTTTCGCCTTTTGGGTTACATCCAGCTATGCACAGGGGTTACTCCTGGCTCTGCACTCAGAAATTACCTCTAGTGGTGCTCAGGAGACCATAGGGGATGCTAGGAATTGAACCTGGGTTGGCTGCGTGCAAGGCAAACACCCTACCCACTGTGCTATTGCTCCAGCCCCAAAGTGTTTCTAATTAGGGGCCAGAGAGATAGTACAGTGAGTAGGGTTGTTTGCCTTGCATACAGCTGATTTGATTTCAATCTCTAGTATCCCATATGGTCTCAGAGGAACACCAGGCAGGAGTGATCCCTGAGCACAAGGCCAGAAGTAAACCCTGTAGAGGGCCAAGTGTACCCAAACAACAAAACATGTTTTTTAATTAAAATTGTTCAACTGTTTTTAAAAAGTATGATCACTAGGGTGAATATCCTAATCATATTTTCTTTGGTTTCTTCCTTAAGTAATTTATTGTGTATGTGCTTTATTATTTTTGAGATTTGGAAAATGCAAGTTTTGTACTAGGCATAGAGAACTGTCCAACAATGACCGTTGATTCATGTGCCATGCATGACTTAACAGTGGGGAGATAATCTGAGATGTGCATTGTTATTGTTCAGATGTCATAGAACACAACTAAGCGTAGTTAGATGGTAGCACCTACCACACTTTGCTACATACAAGTACCACCACTCTATATGTAACTCATCACTCACTAAAATAATCATGTGGCACATGGCTTATAAGGATAACTTCTCTGTGAAGTATTATCAAGAAATATATGTACTGAGTTATTCAACCAGTGTTAGTTCAGTGAGTAGATAGCAGACATAAGGAACCTCTTGATAAATCTCCTTATATAGCAGTATTTCACAGAAACAAATCTGTGGAAACAACTCATATGCCTATCAACTGAAAAATAGATGAATAAAAAGTGATAAATCCATACAGTGGAATATTACTTAGCCTTAAATGGAACAAAACATGCACTACGACATAGATAAACCTTGAAAATGATCCGATCAGTGAAAGTCATTCACAAGGTTACACAGCATATGATTCCATTTAGATGACAGAGCCATAACAAGGCAATTTCATAGATGCAAAATGAAAATTGGTGTTTCGAGGTCTGGGGTGGGGAAGAATGGAGTCTGACTCTTTAATAAGCATGAGGTTTTAGTTTGGGGTGATGAAATGCTTGCGTGTGTGTTTCAAGAAGAATGTACAAGAATTTTTATAGCAGCATTACTCATAAGGGCCCCAAACTGGAATTCATTCCAATTTCCATCACCAGTGAAATGAGTATGATACATCTGTCCAGTCTAATAACAACAACAACCCTGGAATGAAGAAGAATGAAATGTTCATATTCTTAACAATAGAGCGGGATCTTAGGGAAAAGTTGTATGAAACAAGCCAGACACATGCACGTATTTTTTATGACTACATGTATGTAAACCAAATAACATTAAACTGCGTAGGGGGGGAAAGGACAGAAATTGGGAATGCATAAAAAAAGAGTGGGCCTTATTATTGCTGCAAGTTTTCTATTTCTGATCTCTAAAGGACATAATCACTGACCTCTCATTCATTTTTTATTTTTTGATAAATAGATTCTCTCTTAGAAGCTCAAAATTTGGTAGGCAGTATTTTAGTAGAAAGGTTTGGAAGTCATAAAACACCATACGGGCAAGTATAAGTTAAGTGTAGCATGTGTTAAATCTAGGGTTTAGATAAAGTGTTTAGATAAAGTTCTATATGCAGGGAAATGTATTCCTGGACAGATGAATAAAGTTGCATCTGACTAATTTAACCTATGTCAGTTTCCAAAACCACTGAAAGCTTTCCACATCAAAATCTGGGTGTGGAGGAGGGCGAGGAGGGGGCAGGTGGGGGGAATTTTCTACCAACATGACTAGGGGTTGTAGGAAATTTGTCCTGGACAAAAATTGGCACAGTCAAGGGGGGAAAATTAAGTGGAAGAACAAATTGTCCTCTTTGGATGAGTTAATATAGGAAACTGAGCAATTTGGCAATTTTTCTAATTAATCATAATAGAGAAAGCATCAGACTTTCCTTTTTGCTAGCCTCTGATAAACAGCAAGGGCCCTTTATTTCCCCACATCTTTTCCTCAGAAATGTTTCATCATTGCTTTTTTTGTTTGGATTTTGTTTAATTTTGTAGGGGCCACTGGGTTTTGTTTTATTTTGTAGGGGGCCACACCTAGCTGTACTCAGGGTTTATTCCTGACTCTGCACTCAGGAATCACTCCTGGTGGGGCTCTGGGGACCGTAGGGGGTACTGGGGATCGAACCCAGGATGGCCATGTGCGAGGCAATGTCTTATCCCCTCTAGTATCTCTCCATTGTTGTTTGCTATTCATTTGTTACCTAAATATCTGTGGCGAAAGAGGACATTGTCCAGGATCAGGATACACAACTTTTACGCTGGGCACTAACGTTGCAGTCGTGAACCAGCCTGAAGATCCCCACCACCGATTTTAATTTTTTTACAATATTCTTACTATCAGTGCTTCTGGAATACAGTGTTTCTATAATTAGTACTTACCATGCACATACACCCTGGAGTATCAGTGTCTCTCCACCACAGTCTCTTGGTTCCTTCCAGTCCTTCTCCACCAGTGAACTCAGTTCTACAGGCAGATTCTCAGGATCCATTACTATTGGCCGTTGTCTATTTTCTTGCTATTTTTCTGTGAATGCCACATATTTTGTGATATTCACTTAGTATTTTGACTTTAGTTAGCAGTCCCTCCACATTGCAGCAAACTGCAGGATTTCATCTTTTTAAAAAAATATATGTAATGGTATCCCATTGTATATGTAAAGCACAAATTCTCTATCCATTCACCTGTTCCTGGGAACATAGCTTGTCCCCAGATCTTTGCTTGTGAATACTGCTGCAGAGAATATAAACCTGCAAATACCTTTTGAAAATATTGTTTCTGTGCTCTTGGGATAGATGTCAAAAGTGAAAGATCTAGATCATATGAAAGCTTACTTATTATTAATTTTTTGGGAAGTTTCCATGATGTTTTATCTCGAGGCTGAACCGAACATATTCCCACCAACAGCGGCTGAAGGTTCTTTTTCACCATATATTTGCCAACACGGGTTATTTCTCATCCTTTTGACACGATGCCATTTTTCCTGGGGTAAAGTGATATCTAATTGTCATTTTGCTTTGCATTTCCCTGTTGGTCAGTGTTTAAGGGCACTTTTTCTGATATCTAGTGGCCATCTCTATGTTTTCTTTGAGAAAGTGTCTGCCCAGTTCCTCTCCCAATATTTTGAAATTATGTCTATCTGAGGATATAGATAAGCAAGCAAATGATCAAGGTAAATGTCTATTGGAATGATTGTTGTAAAAAAAAAAAATCAAAGTGCCACGGAACACCATTAAAATAGCACAGAATAGTTTCATTTAATCTGAGATGGGGGGCCACCTCAGAAGACCCATCTGCAGAGGAAGAATCTCAGAAATTCTTGGAAATGAAAAATATCATATATTTCAGTTCAGTTAACATGTACTGAACACCTTTTCTGGGAACGGTACTAGTCTAGATGTTGAGAAAATAGGAATAAGAAAAAGTAACCTTTGTGACATTCTTTTTTTTTTTTTGCTTTTTGGATTACACCTGGCGATGCATAGGGGTTACTCCTGACTCTGCACTCAGGAATTACTCCTGGCGGTGCTCAGGGGACCATATGGAATGCTGGGAATCAAACCCGGGTCAGCCGCGTGCAAGGCAAGTGCCCTACTCGCTGTGCTATTGCTCTAGCCCCCGCTTTGTGACATTCTTATTGAAATCTACAAGTACTGTTTCTGTGCTGGTAAGTTGTATCACTGTCATCTCGTTGCTCATAGATTTGCTTGTGTGGGCACCAGTAATGTCTCCATTGTGAGACTTGTTGTTACTGTTTTGGGCATATTGAATACGCCACAGGTAGCTTGCCAGGCTCTGCCTTGCAAGCAAGATACTCTCGGTAGCTTGCCGGGCTCTCTGAGAGGGACGGAGGAATCAAACCCAGGTCAGCCTCGTGCAACCGCCCTCCCTGCTGTTAAGATGTAAACAGATAATTTGTTTACAAATTATTTTGTAAACATGCTGATAAGATGTAAACAATTAATTTGAAGGGGAACCATTTTGATGGGCTGGTTAAACTTTTATTTTGTTTCGTTTGGGGGCCACATTTGGCAGTATTCAGGGCTTCTCCTTGTTCTGAGGCCAGGGACCTTTCCTGGTAGTCTTGGGGAACCAGATGGGGGATGTTTCAAGCAAGACATGCACCATATCCCCTGTACTATTGCTCTGGCTCCACTTCTTAAGTTTTTTGAAGACTAGACTTTCAGTAACATCAGACGGCATTGAAAATGGTTACTAAAATATATTTAAAGGAGGTGAGACTAGAGCATTTGTAATTCTGATCGCGGAAAGCAATTGGTTGTATTTTTGGTATAACTAGAAGACGTGATGGACCTTAAGCAGAAAAAGGAAAATATTAGGTTAAATTTAAAATCATTCTTGCTATTTTTCAGGGGAATGAGTTTAAGGGAACAATACTAGACATTAAGAATAAGCTAGTAAATTATTCTAGGCAACAAACTATAAAGATTAAACTGAGATAGCAAAGTGGATATGGGGAGAAGTAGCAGATCTGGAAAATAAGTAATAGAGCTGATAGAGACACTGGCTTAGTAGAAAAAAGAAATAACAAGTCAATCTTTAGCTTCCCCTGAAAATTAACTCAATAGATTTTGGTGTCATTTGCTGAAGTGGTAAAGAGAGACAAGTTTGCAAAAGAGATTTAAGGTGAAAAATAATTCTTTCTAGATGTTTTTTAAAAAATAATCACTGTGAAATTATGGTTATTTATGATTGAATTTCAGGCACACAGTGTTCCCATGCTGCTTCTTTCCCCAGTGCTCACTTTCTGCTGCCAATGCCCACACCCCGTTGCCTCCTACCCACCAGCCTCTGTGTGTGTGTGTGTGTGTGTGTGTGTGTCCTTTCTCCTAGTCTGGACTACTCTGTGTGTGTGTGTGTCCGTGTGTGTGTGTGTGTGTGTGTCCGTGTGTGTGTGTGTGTGTGTGTGTGTCCTGTCCCTGTCCTGTTCCCTAGTCTGGACTACTCTGTATGTGTGTGTGCGTGTGTGTGTCCTCTGTCCCGTCCGCGTTCTGTCCCCCAGGCCCCTCAAGTGGTGTGTTTCCTACTGAATACAGTTCCCATGCTCTTTGTTGTCATTGTCTTTGTTATTTCGCTGTTGTTTCTTTCCATCATGCATATGAGAGATCATTCTGTGCGCTGTGTCTCTCCCGCTGACCAACTTCACTCAGCATGATATCCTCCACATTCCTCCGTGGAGCCTCGCGACAAATCTCATGACTTTATCTTTTCCTGTGGCCAATGATATTTCATTGTGCATATGTACTATAGTTTCTTTATCCAGTCATTTAGTCTTGGACACTTCGGTTGTTTCCAGATTTGGGCTATGGTGGGTAGTAGAGCAAGGAATGTGAAGGTGCAAATGTCTTTCATTAAGGCCTTTGGGGTATATTCCAGGAAGTAGAGTTGCTGGGTCAAATATAAGCTTAACCCCTAGATTTCCTAGGAATGTTCAAGTCCATAGTTTTCCTGTGTGCAAATAATGAAAGAGAATAAAAAGATATTAAAAAAGCATCTAATCAAATTGTCCCTTAGGAAATCAAGAACCTCAGAATCAGCTTAAAGAGGTGAAAGACCAAACAAAATACAAAACACTACTTCAAGAAATTAAAGAGGATATAGGACATGGAAACATCCCCTGCTCATGAATTGGGAGGATTAACATCATCAAAATGGCAGTATTCCCCAAAGCACTGTATGGACTGAATGCAGTCCCTCTAAGGATACCCATGACATTTTTCAAATAAGTATATCAAACATTCTTGAAACTCTTATGCAACAATAACACCACTGCCACCCTTTCCTTTCCCAGAAGTGAACTCAAACCTCTTTCTTACACGATGTAAAATAGTCAAATCAAAATGGATTGAAGACCTTGATATGAAACCTGAATCCAGGAAGATGTAGGCAGAACTCTCCATGACATTGGAACTAAAGGCATCTTCAAGAACAAAATACTACCGACCAAGCAAGTGGAAGCAAAGATAAATAAATGGGACTGCATTACATTAAGAAACTGCTGCACCTCAAAGAAAATGATGTCCAGGATGCAAAGACAGCCCGTGGAATGAAAGAAATTATTTGATAAAATATATTTAAATAATCTGATTAGTGGTTGACATCAAAAATGTATAAGGCAGTGGTGGAACTTTACAAGTGAAAAACATCTAACCTCGTCAAAAAATGGGGAGAAGAAATGAACAGAAACTTTCTCAAAGAAGAGATACAGATGGCCAAAAAGCATGAAAAAATGTTCTATGTCACTAATAATCAGGGAGATGCAATTCAAAACAACAATGAGTTATAATTTCACACCACACCACGGAGTCTGGCACACAACAAAAAGAACAAGAACAACCCGTGCTGGCGTGGATGCAGAAAATAAGGGACCCTTACTCAATGTCCGTGAGTATATCAATTGGTCCAGCCCTTCTGATAAGCAGTATAGTCACTCCTAAAAAGCCTGTTTCTGAATTTTTAATATTTATGTTTGAATGGCATATCAAGCATCAGTAGTGATGTCAGTTTGAATTGGAATTAAAAATTTAGGATTAAATATAAGCCTTAGTAATCACTGATATGAATATTGAATTCCTATCTATGCCAACTGATGAGATGATAAACGAAAACAATGTTGATGGGGGAAATGCCTTAGAATTAAGGAACCCAAATATCTAAAACGTCTCATAAAAGAGAATTAACCAGCAAAAAGAAAAATGCACCATAATTTTAAAAGTAAATGAGAGGCATGGTAAAATAGAAGCCATAATGCGTTAGCGAGAAAAAAAATTAAGTATCTTCCATCATGATTAGAAATTAAGCAAGATGTGAACATGGGGACTGCGAATATTCACCCATACTGAAGATTGTCAATATGGTTCAGGGGCAAGAACTGGGATCACAGTAGGTTGAGGTACAAATGGAAGGAGAACGAAAATCAGCACAGACTCCAGTGGGTAGATTTGAGGGGAAGCTAAAGATCTGGGGCCACAGGAATCAGGTGCTCACTCTCCAGCCAAGTTTTCAACTGAAGTTTAGTTCTAAAGGTAAGTTAAAATGGGAAAAAACAATGATAAACTGGAGGACATTCGCAATACGATAATTCTGATGGTGGCCAGAGAAAGTAGGATAAGAGAAAACAACAGTGCAGAAACTCAGAATCAGCTGCTTACAGGAGTCTTAGAAGGGTTTGGAGTCTTACCCTATTTGAAGAATTGGTCATAGATGTACATGAATAAAACGCTCCAGGGTAAAATAATTATAGGTAAATGATTGCTTAAGACTAAGATTTCAGAAATCATATGTTTTCTGGGCTTGAAAAGATTCAGAGTGAAATAATCAGTCAAGATGAAGAAATGAGGGGCTGGAGTGATAGCACAGCAGGTAGGGAGTTTGCCCTGCACGCGGCCGACCCGGGTTCGATTTCCAGCATCCCATATGGTCCCCTGAGCACAGCCAGGAATAATTCCTGAGTGCAAAGCCAGAAGTAACCCCTGTGCATCGCCAGGTGTGACCCAAAAAGCAAAAAAAAAAAAAAAAAAAAAGATGAAGAAATGAGAAGACCCAAACACTGTATCACTGTTGTCCCGTTGTTTATCAATTTGCTCAAGTGGGCACCAGTAACATCTCCATTCATCCCTGTCGCATTCAGGGTCAGGAGAACGAGGCCCGTTACTGTTACTGTTTTTGGCATATAGAATACACCACGGGTAGCTTGCCAGGCTCTGCCGTGTGAAATTCTGCATCATTCTCTTCTAAGAGTTTTGTTTTATAGTCTCTAGATCTTGACCATTGATGAGATTACATGGCGCACGCCGGGGGCGGCGGGGGGGGGGAGTGCAGTTTGTGGGTGTGACTGCCAAGCTACTGGGGAACTGGGGATCTGGGTGCAGGAGGCCCAGTCCTAATCCGAGCATTAGGATTGGATGCTAATTGGAGATCTCAGCCACAGGTCCCACACACCTGGGTTACTCTGCCGGTTCCTCCATGAGTGAGGCTTGTCCAAACATGTGGAGAATGGCCTTGAGCATGGCTGTGGCTGGGTTCTGGGGATTTTTAGCTGCTAGGGTTCTGCTTGAGGTAGGGAGGGAGACTCAATACGCCCCTCTCTGAGGGGCCTCTGTGAAGACAGCCTGGCACAGGGGCAGGAGATTCTGCAAGAAGACCAAAACACCAAACAAAATACCATTTTGTTTTGGATGATTTATTTTGATGGAATGCTGAAGTTACCAAGAAATACATAAGATTGTAGAACTTATCTATTTAAATTAAGACCATAGTAAATGTGTAAATAGAGAATAATATGGGGGAAAATAGAGGAGGGATACAGTCTGGTGGAATGTGGCTTTAGAATAGTCCTGGTTGTTCCCCAAACAAGGAAGGGACGGAGAAAATGTAAATAGTGTCAGGATGTTGCTTAGTAGTAGAGCACCTGGTTGGCATGGCTCAAATCCCTGTTGAATACCACACGCAAAAAAATCAAATTAAAATTGAAAAATAAATAGAACAACCCAGGATGTTTGCAGAAGAGAGAACAGTGAGAACAGAGAGAATTGAGCTAGCAGTTAGACACCCAAGAACAGTAGACACAGAGCCAGGAATGTTGCCCTGTAGTTGGAAGCCTGCCTCATGACTGAGGGAGAAGGCAGCTGGGATAGAGAAGGGATCACTAAGTTAAAGATGACTTGAGAAATCATTTGAGATGGGAGGTTTGTGCTGAAAGTAGATAAAGGACCAAACATGATAGCCTCTGAGTATTTCTATTGCAAACCATAATGCCCAAAAGTAGAGAGAGAGTATGGGGGAAATTATCTGCCATGGAGGCAAGGGGAAAGTTGGAAGTTGGGGGGATGGGAGGTGTATACTTTTGACATTGGTGGTGGAGAATGTGCACTGGTGGAGGGATGGGTATTCAATCATTATATGACTGAAACTCAAACATGAAAGCTTTGTAACTGCATCTCACGGTGAGTCAATAATGATAAGAAAAAGAGCTAGTTGTGAATACAGAAATACAAGGGGAGACCAACCCAACTCCTATATCTTGTTTAGTCAGTAATAGATAGAACAATGACCCACCCCATGCCCCCAAAGAGCACAGGAAACCGTCTAAAAGGGCAGGGAATATTTTGTTGAGGCAGAATACTAGGGGCTGCTTCCAAAAGAGATTAAACTCGACAGGATTGTTTTCTGATCAAAATCAGATGCCCTGAAGGAACACAGGAGCCATGAAGGCGAGGCCCTTGCTGTACAGAGGGATAGAGTTTTGTGAGGGTGAATGCTTTGGTCATCACATCCTCCCGTGACTGAGTGGTCAGGGATGTTCCATGGCGTAGGTTTGAGCTGTCCTTGGGAGGAAGAAAGGCAGCAGAAACTGTTACTATACTAACAGACAGGAATGTGATGCAGGGCTAAGAAAGCTTGTCCGAAGGGCGCCCCATAGGCCCGGGGCTGCTGTGGATGTGCCGGTCAGCCTGGAAGGCCAGGGGAGGCCAGAGCCTGCACAGGCTGGTTGCAGCTTTGAACCAACCATTCTGCCCTCGCTTCTTGAAGCAAGACTTTCTTCCTCCTGCAGAACACCAATGCCTGCATTCCCAGGGCACTTACTGCCTGTGCCACACGCCTGGGGATTTACCCATACGTCAAGCATATGTGTGTGACTTACTGTTTAAAATATTTAATAAGTCCATAAAAATGTAGATGTCACATTGTACCATTGGAGTACCCTCCTCTCAGACTGCAGATTTTCAGGTCTAGAGACAGCAACTATTTTTTTTTCTGCAACTGAACTCCATTTTTGTTCATTTTCTCATTTTTGCAAGTAATTTATTCTGATCAATTCCAGATATGGCCTTGTGTGCATTCTTTTTTATGTTTGCTAATCCTGGAAGACAGGGTAAAGGAATTATATTTTAAAACACGAAAGCATGAATTTAAAACAAATTAAGTATAAACTTACACTGCTAATAGGAAGGACAGTCAGTTATTTGTTCAACAGATACACAGTGTCTGCTATTGATTTTAAAGTCTATAACAGATACTAATAGGAGACAAAAGTTAAGGTACAATTGCCTGTCTGAGCACGCATTCAGCATATAAAGTACTTCCTCCAAATACATGTTTTGTGTACATTTTTATAATAATGATGCATCATCTACAAATTATATTAGTATAACTTGTATACCAGTAGAATTAGTACAGTCATAGCACTGTTGCACTGTCACCCCGTTGTTCATCGATTTGCTCCAACGGGCACCAGTAACGTCTCCATTGTGAGACTTGTTACTGTTTTTGGCATGTCAAATACATCACAGGTAGCTTGTCAGGCTCTGCCGTGCGGGCGGGATACTCTCGGTAGCTTGCAGGCTCTCCAAGAGGGACAGAGGAATCGAACCCGGGCCGGCCACATGTAAGGCAAATGCCCTACCCGCTGCACTATTGCCCCAGGCCAGAATTAGTACAGTAATTCAATTATTAAATGGTACTCTCGAGGAGGAAAGGAAGGAGGGAGGAAGAAGGAGGGGAATGAAGAGGGACTTTGAAACAAGTCTCAACTTTTGAGGATGGGACCAAGAAAGGAAAAACCGTATGTGGGCACAGTCACTGTTAATAGTTTACTGCCCAGGTAGAGATGGTAGAGATGCAAATAGCAGATAGAAGACTCCTGAGCTCTCAAAGTAGCATTTGCACTTGTACTCACATTCAAAATCCACCCTTTTTCTCTTGTACATTTCGGTGTTTATTTTCGAGATGCTCATTCCAATTCAAAACCCAAAATGTTCCAACGTCCCTTGTTCTTTTTAATATGAAATTTTAGTCTCTAATCCAGGCATCTATGCAAAGGTTTTTAAATTATTTTAAAATTAAAAATGTGCAGGGATGGAGAAATAAATCCAAGGGTTTGTCAAAATTTATATTTAAATCACATAGCAAAGACAAACAAAAAATTATACCAAAACAAAAAATTTATAACAAAAAAGTATCATTTTTGTAGTACTAGAAATTTAATGAAAGACATCTGTTCTCAGTTTAAATGAATTTTCATTTTGAGATTAAACATATGTTTAAGCAACATTAAAAACAAGTAAACGACATTTAAAAAATAGGCCACAGGGTAAAATAGAAGATTCATGAAGAAATAATAGCCAAAAAAAAGCAGGTTACAAAGTATGCCTGATTCAGTTGAAGTTCAGATAAACTAGGGCACACAGATGGGAAATTTAAGATGTCCCTGCACATCACTAACTTCTACGACTAAACCTTAAGTAGCTAGTTTTGGTAGGGACTCCGGAGTCGCCACACTTGGTATTCAACGTGCTTTTGACTAAGTCCTCTGACCCAGAATATTAATCAAAGAGCTGTCTAAGAATTAGTTTGCAGTTGCTCACCACACTTGGTCTTTAAAGCAGAAAGTTCAACCCTCAAAGCAACATGTAGGGTGGCATTAAAACTTTAAATCGTGCAATTCATGGACAGAGTTCTCATTTGAACCGAGTTTTCTAAGAGTAGTTCATCATCACGTGCTCTGAGTTCAGATGACTGTGATGGGCAGCAGAGAGCTTGCACAGAAGGTAAGGCACTCGGCTTGCCCACTCACGCCTGAGTCCGCTTCTGTCTCTGGCATCACATAAGACTTCTTAAGCACCACCAGCAGTGATCCCTGAGCACTGCTGTGTGTGGCCCTCCCCTGTCCCCCAGCAGGATGAGCACTGTAGCACCGTAGCACTGTCATCCTGTTAATCATCGATCAAGCAGGCACCAGTAGCGTCTCCATTTGTCCCAGCCCTGAGATTTTAGCATCGTAAACTCACCGGGATAAGATAGTATATAGATGATAAATAAGCATACTGTGTAGGTTATCTCTAACAAGCAACTGTTAATACATACATAACATGTATGCACACACGGAAATATTACCCAACCCAACAAATTTTTGATGGCATTTTAATATAATCATAATACTGCTGCTCATTTATTTCATGATTTCTTCAGTTTCCACTAAATTTTCACTTTGAATTAGAATTAAGACGTATTGCTTGCCAAAGAAGAATGAACATATACATGAACTCTGGGATAGAGAAATTTATATCAAAATATTAGGAAGTAAAACCAGTTCTGTATTGACTTCGTGGGATATGCTAAGTTAGGCCAGTAAGAAGGCTTGCGGGGCGTTCTTACAAAGTACACAGTACACAAACATTTCCTGTGAGTGAATTTTTTGTTTGTTCGGGGGCTACGCCTGGTGGTGCACATGGGTAATTCCTGGCTTTGCACTCAGGAATTACTACTAAAGGGGCTTGGGAACTATATGGGGATTGAACCCTGGTCAGCTGTGTGCAAGGCAAATAAATGCCCTACCTGTGCTATTGTTCCAGCCTTCTGAGTGGAATTTTATTTCCATTGATTCCATGTTCTGGGCTGGAGCGATAGCACAGTGGGTAGGGCGCTTGCCTTGCACCAAGCCGATCCGGGTTTGATTTCTCCATCCCTCTCAGAGAGCTCAGCAAGCTACCAAGAGTATCCTGCCGGCACATCAGAGCCTGGCAAGCTACCCGTGGCGTTTTCGGTATGCCAAAAACAGTAACAACAAGTTCACAACGGAGACGTTACTGGTGCCTGCTCCAGCAAATCGATGAACAACGGATGATAGTGCAACAGTACGATTCCATATTCAAATAAGCACAGTATTTGAGTGAATGAAGAAACATGAACTACCATTGTGTATTTAAATGTATATAGAGAGGATGGTAAAACAATCTTCAGTAAGGGCACTAGTCAGATTGAATTAGGACCCAGCCCAACAAACTGAGTTAATTCCATCACCTTTCATTGAGGATTTAAGTCCCAACTATGGTCACATTCTAAGGTATTTATTTGGCAGCAGGATCTTAAAATATGAACTTTCAGAGCACATGATTTATCCCATCATAATTAGTATTGTTTTCATGATTACTGGACTGCTTAAAAACATTATTTAACTTCATATTCATAGCTGCACTTAATCACGAAGTATATTCTTCACCTAGCTAAAGAGTTCTATGACTGAGTTTTCTTCAACAAGAACCCCCAAGACCAGGCTCCTTTCCCTGACGCTGTCTCACACGCCTGTCTCCAGCAGAGTTCCAGAATGGCCTTTCCCGGCCATCCCCCTTCGTCTGCTGCTCTCTACAACCGCATTTTTTTAAAATTTTATTTATTTCTTTATTTTGCTTCTTTGGGTCACACCCAGCGATGCTCAGGGTCTACTCCTGGCTCTGCACTCAGGAGTTAGTCCTGGCGGTGCTTGGGGGACCATATGGGAAGCCGGCAATTGAACCCAGGTTGGCCGCGTGCGAGGCAAATGCCCTACTGACGGTACTATCACTCCATCACTTTGGCCCCTCTGCACTGCATTAAGTAGCCTCAGCGAACGTTCCCTCCAGGTTGGCTGAGCACCCATAGGGGAATCAGCCAACGGCAGCCGTTGTTCCAGCAAAATGCTTTGGTTCTTAGCTCCAGACTCTCCCTTGTGCTGAGGGACTCCACCTTTCAATCCTGGGTGGTTCGTGAACGTTGGCTCTTCATCCCACCCTGTCTCAGGGCTCGACCTCGAATGCTGAGGGAAGGAAAACCAGCATGATGGGAATGGCCAGAAGGGGCCATATGGCCGAGTGTGCAACCTAAACGCGTCCGTTTGCTTGGCCTTAGAGTGTGTTTCCATGGCAGCAACGGCTTTGGGAAAGAAGAGATTTTCAAAATTGAGCTTTCAAAAACCGAAGGGAAAAAAAGCCCCCAAACATGAGCTGGATATTCAAATGCATCATACACTATTCAATTTAGCTCAACAAATAAACCATACTCTGTGATCCTTCTGTTTGGAGAGGTCTTTAGTTTGCTTAGACTAATCTTTTGTCAGGAATTCCAGTAATTTCTCCAGTCAGTCGGGATCTTTGGGCCTCTCCATCTCGTTATTCCAGCAGACCACACAAATGTCTTTTTTACTTATTGCTTGTATTTACACTGTGTCAAGACTGAGTTTCTCCCTTCTCTGCAGAGTAAATGGGGGAGGAGTAGTATCTGCTCTGTTATTTTGTTCATATTTGGAAGCATCTAGATTTAAACAAGACCCATTAAGGAGATAAATGGAAAGCTATGACTGAAATGGAATAAATCATCCTCTGTAATTTTCATTCTTGTGTCCCTGTCAAGAATAAAGACATAACATAAGATTCCCACTCACAATTTAAGCTAGGTAGATGCAGGTCTTTTTTTAATTGTTCTCTTCTAAATGGCATGATAGAATGATAGAATAGAAGAATGGAAGAAAAAATTTAATTATTTTTTTTCTCCCTAATCTATAATAGAGGAAATCTTTGGACTGTTGTTTTTTTTTTTAAAGAAATTTAGTAGTAAAATCTTTTAAAGAGATTTTTATCTTATTTTACATTTTTGCTTTTTGGGTCACACCTGGCGATGCACAGGGGTCACTCCTGGCTCATGCACTCAGGAATTACTCCTGCCAGTGCTCGGGGGACCATATGGGATGCTGGGAATCGAACCCAGGTCGGCAGCGTGCAAAGCAAAAGCTCTACCCGCTGTGCTAGCACTTCAGCCCCATCTTCGGACTGTTTTTATGTTTTGCCAAATTAGAGGTATTTTAGCAGGTACCATAATTTCCACTTATAAGAACATTAAAGATAAATTACAGGAGATCAGCGGTTTGCCTTGCACGTGATTGACCCAGATTCAATTCCCAGCATCCTGTATGGTGCCCAGCGCGTGCCAAGAGTGATCCCTGAGTGCAGAGCCAGGAGTAAGCACTGAGCAAAAGCGGGGATGGCCCCAAAACCAAAAATAAATATACTGCAGGAAAGATAAAAAAAACCACACGTTTCCTCTCAGGGTGAAGATCAGGGCCGGGGGAGAGAGGACAGCGTCCATGCTCCGCAGGGGTCTGGCTCTGAGTTCTCCAGGGCCACGTCCTCACACCCTGTTAGTGAACTGCAGCCTGACTATTACCAGGTGAAGCCCCCAGATCCCTGGGCACTTCATGGAAGCCCCCCCACCCAAAAAGAATTGAAAAAATAACTTTCAACATGTAACAGTGCTTGAAGACATTTATTAAGTGCCTTATTATTTTTTTAACGTCTTCCATGTTTTCCATTTTGAAAGCTGTCTTTTGATTTGATCCTGAAACAAAGAGCAATATTGTTTGTTACCTTGGGCAACTTTCTGAGTCTGCCTTGCATCAGGAAAGGAGCGGCTCCTGGCTTTTCCCTCAGGGACAGACTTGCCGTGAGTTAGTTTGTTTTCACACCTCCACCAAAGTTCCAACACCGGGCAGTTCCAGCTCCAAAGGGCACCCCGCTTCCTTGCGCCAGTGGGATTTACAGGGCATACTCGCCAGTGAAGAAGGAAGAGCCAGGAGATGAGATCCGGTATACAAAAATATATATGTTGAGTTTTACTGTGTGTATAAATTTTCTTCAAACTATAAAATACTTAGCAAAGGAACCAATTAATTTGGAAGGGGCTTTTGTTGGTGACGCGGTGGGATGGCCCGTGCGCCTTTTTTGCCGCCTCTCGACTCCAGGGCCGAGGGAAAGCCACTCACGCATCGCGAAGACGTGGGGTTGGCGAGGAGACTCTCGTTACCCAAACCTACGTGCTGACCTTTTGCATTTCTCTCTGGTGGTCAGAACAGAGGAAATCAGCAGTAAATTGCACAATTTATTGGTAGCATGTTCCGGGCTCCTGCCAACTGGCACCTCCCTAGGAACTTCAAGCCAAAAGTTTAGAAACACCCCCCCACACCCCACACACACTTGAAAAAAGAAAAATGTTGCTAGAATTCTGTAGAACAGTTTTTGCATAGAACCTTAAGGCGCTGGGAGTTACTGGGCTGACTTGGGAAACGGAAAAGGCCTGATAGAAAGGCTGAGCTTTTGCAAAGATCTTCTGGAAGGGAGGTCACTTACTCATTGAACATACCAAACAGCCGTGTGTTTTGTGACTGTCCTTATATAACCCACTAGGACACACCCCGGCAATGGCAAGGGGCACAGTGAGCTTTTTTTTAAATTATTATTCATTTTTTTATGTTTTTTGGTTGTTTGGTTGGTTTTTGGGTCACACCCAACGATGCACAGGGGTGACTCTTGGCTCTGCACTCAGGAATTACTTCTGGCGGTGTTCAGGGGACCATATGGGATGCCGGGGATCGAACCCATGTTGGCCATGTGCAAGCAATACCTCCTGGGCTATCACTCCAGCCCTCATTCATTCTTTTAGTTTGTTTTTATTGGAATGATATGGACTGGAGTCCACTCATTCATCAGCTCTTTTGGACCAGGATGCATTGAAGCCATGGTCTTGAAGAGACAGAGTCCTTGGCCTTGATCAGTTGGGTAGGCAGAGAGCCATGAAAGTTCTCACTGTTTCTGTAAGAACTACTTTGCAAAAGGTGTAAACATGTTTAACAACTGTTTCTCAGTAAAGAACAATAAACAAACCTCAGACACCCCCACACTTTTGTGGCTGCTGACCTTTTACCTCATCTCCATTCTTCTCCTGATTCTCCTCGATCCTCCTCAATTCACCTCCCGATTCTCTTGGATTCTCCTTCCTCTTTCCCACTCTTACAGCCTCAGCTACATCCCCAGATCATGAGGGGTTGTGGTAGCCATTACACATAGGTATGGTCATACAGTCAACAGATGTTAAGTCCTTCCCTCAGGGGAAGCTTCTCCTAGGACAAATTCTCATCCCACAAGATGACCCACCTAAGGGCGAAATACCATCTAGGGGTGTGTTTCTCCTTTCTTTAGTCCAACAGCCATTTAAACATTTATCTTAATTCTACTTCTTAATAATATTAGGAAAAACTAATATTATGAGAGAGCCTCCAATGCGGCATCGTTGGGAAGGATGAGTAGAGAGAGGCTTCTAAAATCTCAGGGCTAGGACAAATGGAGACGTTACTGAGACTGCTTAAAAAATTCTACGATCAAAGGGATGATGATGATGATGATGATGATGATGATGATGAATATTAGCTTGTAGAGCCTGGCAAGCTACCCGTGGCGTATTCAATATGCCAAAAACAGTAACGATAGGTCTCATTCCCCTGACCCTGAAAGAGCCTCAATTGTTGGAGGCTCAATTGTTGGAGTAAGGAGAGGCTGCTATAAATCTTAGGACTGGGAGAAATAGAGATATTACTGGTGCCTGCTCGAGTAAATTGATGAACAACGGGATGACAGTGATGACTGTGATACAGTGATACCTTTAACCGTAAAAAACAGCCAGAAGACTCTATTAGCAGTTACATTTTTTGAGAAATATACAGAAAAATATGGCATCGTTCTATCAACTGAGGCTTCCCTTTCCCCTCTTAAATCTCCTATCCTGTTTGTCCTAAAGTCTATTGCTTTTTTGAGAATAAAATGAAGGTTACAAGCTCAAAAAAAAATTACTGTGATTTTTTTTATAGCCAGAGGCCAATAAACAATACTTTATTGTTTAGTATATTGAATTTAAAAGAAGAGGTCAGAAAGAATAGACACACAGACACACACACACACACACACACACACACACACATACATATAATTTTGTTTGTTTCTGGCCACACCCAGCAATGCTGAGGACTTATGGCCCTTGTGCTCAGCCAGGGATGGAACCCAGACCAGCCACGTGTCAGGCAAGTGCCTTACTGGTTGTACCGTCTCACCGCCCCTCCCTACACACACACACACACACACACACACACACATACACACACACACACATTTATTGTTTCCTTTATGCCCCTTGCAGCTTGAATTCAAGTATTTAATTTATTTCCTTGTTAAAAACACAACTTGAGTGACAGAAGATAGTTGCCACCACCCCCTCTCCGCCAAACACACACACACACACACACACACACACACACACACACACACACACACACACACACACACTGTATTCTTTACATTTGATGTAAAGTATTCAGGTTTCCAGTAGAGTTTCCAGACTGATTTTAAAGAAGAAAAGCGCAATGCCATCCTTCCTGGTAGCTATTTTGCTCCACATGTGACCATAACATTTTCCGTGTTTACTGTGGAGATACCCAGTAATCCTCTGACTCATTTAAAGCTGTCACGGGAGCTGGAGGGAGAAAACCCAGAAGCCGTGAGTTGGGAACTGCCCCTCAGGAACGCGGGCCCAGCCTCCCCGCGCCCTCCTGCCCCCCCCCTCCCCCAGGCCTCAGGCGCGCCTCTTACAGGCCAGGGAAATGAGCTGTTACAAAGCTGCCACTTGAAGTTGCAAGTGATGTCCCTGCCTCTGTGTGGTGATGTGAGTGGGGGCAGTGAGCGGGTCTGCGGTCACAGGGGTCATCTGCTCTGGAGTCGGTTCTGGAACAAGTCCAAAGACAGAAGACAATCCACGTCTGAGCCGGCAATCAGAGAAGGCGGTGTGCCGGGAAGGCGTGTGGGGAGGCAGGATGTGGGTCCGAATGGCTGTGAGTGGACGTGGACGGAGGCACAAACAGCCCTAAGGCAGGGGGCGGCCAGAGGACAGAGAGCTGTGAGGCGGGGAGGCAGGTGAGCAGAGCCTTGGCTCCTGTGTCTATCTGCCCCGTTTTTGTGGGTGTTGCTGCTGAGCTTCCCAAGGCAGCGTGGGCTGCCCCGGAGCCGGAGGGAACCGTTTGAGTGTGACACGGAGCACAGGAGCCTGTGTGTCTGACTGCTGGGCTGCTGTGGAAGCCCGGGGCTGAGCCTGCTGGTGGCACAGGGACCCCGAGCGTGACACCGTGCTGCACCCCTGATCTTGTCTTTGGCCACGAGGACATGGGAACTTCCGGTCCAGCCAGAAGCCTTCAGAGGTCCTGACCTAGTCCTGGGTTTCCACTGACCGGACTTGGAAGGAACCATATTATTATTATTATTATTATTATTATTATTATTATTATTATTATTATTATCATTGTTATTATGACGGAAGAGCCTGGCAAGCTCCCCGTGGCGTATTCAATATGCCAAATACAGTAACAATAACAGGTCTCATTCCCCTGACCCTGAAAAGAGCCTCCAATCTGTGGGAAAGACGATTAAGGAGAGGCTGCTAAAATCTCAGGGCTGGGACGAATGGAGACATTACTGGCGTCCGCTCGAGCAAGTCGATGAACAACGGGGTGACAGTGATCCAGTGATATATATATATACATATACATATACATATATGCATATATATATGTATACACATACACACATACATACATACACACACATACCTTACTGGGCTAGAGTAATTTTCAAAGGACATTTGCGTTCTTTATTTTTTACCTTCCCCATCCCTCCTCTCTCATCCAGCCTCCACCTCTTCCTCCTTTTCTCTCCCCTCCCCCTGCTTCCCTCCCTGCCTCCCCCTCTCCTTCCCTCCTTTCCCCTCTGCTTCCCTCCCCTCCACTCTACTTCCTTCCTCTCCCCTCTGCTTTCTTTCCCTCCCCTGCCTTCCACCCTGCTTTCCACTCTCACCCTCCCCTCCTCTCCCTTCCCCCTCCCCCTCCCCTCTCTTTTTGGCTTTGGGGCCACACCTGATGATGATGGTAGTTGCGGGCCACTCTCGGTGGCGCCAGGGGACAGAAGCCAGGGCTTTCATTCAGATCACGCACTCCCGCCCTTTCGCTTTCTCTCCAGACCCTCCTGTGTCCTTTTCAATAGAGCAATCATGTTGTCTAAATTCTGACCTGTGATTTACAAAACATGGGGAAGGTTATTTCAGGGATAGAAATTTGGCACTAAGCTGGTGTTGCAGTTCTGACCGCTTATTCATTCAGATTCACGTTTACTCAGCTGTGCAAAACAGGACGGCAATAAGCACCGGAGACTAAATATACTCGATGGTCACAACCTTGAGATTTAGTAAATTGAATTCAAAAGGAACAAGAAGTTCATTAGTTTCCATTCACAGTACCATGGCTCGCAGCAAGCTCTTAGATATTAATCTCAGACATAAAAGAAAGAACTGGGCCAGAAAGATAGAACAGAGGGTAGGGCACTTGCCTTGTACCCAGCCTAGGTTCTATCCCAGGTACCTAGTTCTACTCCCCTATGCTCCCCTTAGCCAACCAAGAGTGCTCCCTGAGCAGAGAGCAGGGGTTGGGGGTAAGTCCTGAGCACAGCGGTGTGTGCACCCCCCCCCCCACACACACACCAAACACAAACAAAACAAACAAGAGAGAAATTAAAAAGACCAATGAAATGATTTGTGAATGCCTTGAAGATCGTCTTCTTTGCAGAAACACTGGATGGGTGCCTCTATCATCTTTCCTTTATCATTTGCACATCTGACAAGGTCTTTCAGGATTCTTACTGATGATTCCCACTCGGAGAGCCTGGCAAGCTACCAAGAGTAATTCGCACACACGGTAGAGCCTGGCAAGCTACCCGTGGTGTTTTCGGTATGCCAAAGACAGTAACAAGTCTCACAATGGAGACGTTACTGGTGCCCGCCTTGAGCAAATCTATGAACAAAGGGATGAAAGTGCTACAGACAGTGCTACTGATGTCAGTGGCCCCATGGGTGGTTCATGTGAAGTGGGGAGGAGAGAGATGGTCACTTTCTCCCGATCTGCCTCTGCCACCCGGGACCCAGGGTTACTGGGTTCTTGTCTCGCCTCACAGGAAGGAATTTCAGGAGTAGATGGGCAGTGAAATTATACAATTTTTTATTTGGAGGTTTTGAAGGGAAGGAGGGAGAGTAAGAGGGAGAGAGTGGAGAGTAACGTGCTCAAGAGAGAACCTGGGCATCTCCAAGGGTGGAGAGAGCCCTTGCACACATCCCAGCATTAGACACGAAAGCATCAAAGTCCACGTCTTAAGAGGAGGGATGCAGACAACACGTGCTCGGCCATGTGGGCGCAAGCAGCAGATGGGCTCAGACAACAAATGGGGCGCTTCCTTTGCTCAAGGTGGCCTTTGTAGGGTTTCTCCAACCTGCCTCCAGTGGGGCTTCTACCTAAGTCAAAGTTTGCTCATTGTTTCTTTTTTTTTTCTTTCTGCTTTTTGGTCACACCTGGCGATGCACAGGCATTACTCCTGGCTCTGCACTCAGGAATTACTCCTGGCGGTGCTAGGGGGACCATATGGGATGCTGGGATTCAAACCCAGGTCGGCCGCGTGCAAAGCAAATGCCCTCCCCGCTGTGCTATCTCTCCAGCCCCAAGTCCGCTCATTGTTAGGGAGGTTACCAAGAAGGCTGGGAGTGGTGATGGTCTTCTTTCAAATTCCTTTCCTGGCCTTTTGTTTCTGCAGGAGCTTCTGTTGGAGGGCGTTGGTCCAGCCTCCTCTGGGTCTGTTACAGACTGGCACCGGTTCTCCATGACGTCAGGGCTATTACTTCCCAGGAAATTGACTGTCCCCTTTGCCTTGGGAGGGAGCCTTCCTTATCTGCCCGCCTACATCATTGCCTGTTATTTCATAGCTAATGACTTGACAACTCAGTGATAAACGCTTCTGTGTAGCCCCACGGATGGGATTCTCTCCCCGCATTGGGACAGTTCTACGATTCTGAACATGGTGCAAGTACAGAGGCCTCCGAGGGGAGCCCGAAAGGACACATACTTCCACCCACGTGGGTAGTGGAGCTTGGTCCTCTTCCTGGGCTTGGGTTGGTGCTTCATTTTCCCCGGAGATGCCGTGCTTTGGGCCACCTTTTCTCGTGGTCCCATCCTACAGAGGAGAGCAGAATCCCAAAGCATTCCCATTCCTGACTTTGAAGGTGGATCTTCTCATCATTTGCACTGTCACTGTAGCACTGTCCTCCCGTTGTTCATCGATTTGCTCGAGCGGGCACCAGTAACATCTCCAGTGTGAGACTTGTTGTGACTGTTTTTGGCATATCGAGTAAGCCACCAGTAGCTTGCCAGGCTCTGCCGTGTGGGCAGGATACTCTCAGTAGCGTGCTGGGCTCTCTCCAGGAAGGATGGAGGAACCGAACCCGGATCAACCGCATGCAAGGCAAATGCCCTACCCACTGTGCTATCGCTCCAGTCCATCATTTGCAAACAATCACTGTCACTGTCATCACGTTGCTCATCGATTTGTTCGAGTGGGCACCAGTAATGTCTCTCATTGAGAGACTTATTGTTACTGTTTTTGGCATATCCAATACGCACGGGTAGCTTGCCAGGCTCTGCCATACGGGCTCCATACTCTCGGTAGCTTGCCAGGCTCTCTGAGAGGGGCGGAGGAATCGAACACGGGTTGGCCGCGTGAAAGGCGAACGCCCAACCGCTGTGCTATCGCTCCAGCTTGCAAACAATAAAAATTTAAAATGTGATTTTAAAATAAAAAGCTACTGCCAAGAACTTTAAAAAAATAAACCATATACTCAGAGTGTAGACCACATCACAGAGAACCTGTGATGGGGGCTGACTCCAGCCCTCTCGCGAGGCGCCGTGGCCGCTGGAATCCTTCTCCCTTTCCAGCTAATCTTTTATTTTTCCTTGAGTGGTTTGGGGATAAACAGGGCTTCCTCCTGGCTCTGGATCACTCCTGATGGTGCTCAGGGGACCCTGTAAGGTACGAAGATTGAACCAGCATTGGCCTGTGCGGGGCGAGCACCTTCATCCCTGTAATCTCTCTCCAGGCCTAATCTCTTTAGGGATTAGTGGGCATGCCATAAATCAATAGCAACAGAATCCATTTCTCTAAGTCTGTAATGGTGAGTCATAGAAAACTGACAAGTCTGCGAATTGCATTTTGGCTTTTCTGGGTATTGGTGGCGGTGGTACTTGTTTTGTTTCATTTTCAGTGTCACACACAAGCAAAGCAGGTGCCTGACCATTTAGCCACATCCCCAGCCCCAGACTTAGGTTTGGGAACTTAAAAACGCAAGCCCAAGCATTCCCTTCTGTTCAGGTCTGCCAGCTGCCCCTGTGTCTTTGCTGACTTTCATCCCTGGACCATGTGATCACTGTATATCACTGTCGTCCCATTGTTCATCAATTTGCTCAAGCGGGCACCAGTAATGTCTCCATTGTGAGACTTGTTGTTACTGTTTTTGGCATATTGAATATGCCACGGGTCGCTTGCCAGGCTCTGCCATGCGGGCGGGATACTCTCAGTAGCTTGCCAGGCTCTCTGAGAGGGCCGGAGGAATTGAAACTGGGTCGGCTGCATGCGAGGCAAACACCCTACCTACTGTGCTATCGCTCCAGCCCATGTGATAACATTAGATAAACACAGAGTCTGTTTCTCCTTCATCATGATAACTGTTGGCAGTGCTTTTTTCTCCCTCTGTTGCTTATGCATCCCGTATATCTATTTTTTAAATCATTGAGATCTGGTTAAGTTGCTCTTTACACATAATTTGTCGGTTACATCTTCTTCATTTTCTGAATCCTTGATTCCCTCCTGCCTCCCCCCACCAGACTGTGTCATGAGTTGAGGCCAAGGCATACCTGGCACCAGACCTCATTATGAGCCTTTGCCTTTGTGTGTTATCATTTATTAATTATTTCATTTATGATTTGCCTCCCAGGTGGAAAATTTGATGTGAGTTTAACATCCTCCTCCGCTTTCATTTCCAACTCAAAGGTAAAATACTTATTTATTGAACAAGAAAGAAAAAGGCCGTCAAAGGTGCTAGAAATCATGTGGGACGAGGAAGCAGGGACTGTATCACATCACACCATATCCCTGTCATCCCATTGATCCTTGAGTTGCTCAAGCGGGTGCCAGTAACATCTCCATTCATCCTATCCCTGAGATTTTAGCAGCCTCTCTTTACTCGTCCTTCCCAACGGTGCCTCCTTGGAGGCTCTTTCAGGGTCAGGGGAATGAGACCCAGCATTGTTACTGTTTTTGGCATATCAAATACGCCACGGGAGTTTGCCAGGCTCTGCTGTGTGGGCAGAATACTCTCGGTAGCTTGCCAGGTTCTCGAGAGGGAGAACTAGACAATAAGAGGTCTCGTGGCCACAAATGCGGCCACGCACTTCCGGGGGCTTTGTTCTATAGTCTCTGGATCTTGACCATTGATGAGATTATGTTGAGGGAGCAGGGGCCTGAGTCTAAAACCAAACTCATTCATTTCTTCGTGGTCCACAGTCAACAGTTTGGGACTGAGATTCTGTGCCCTGGACTGAAATGATAGATGAAACCGAACAAACATGATCAGCACATTAGAGAGAAGAACTTGACTGCACATGGTTTAAACTGCGCTTCCTGAAGCGGGTGGCTTCTGGCCTGAGATAGGAAGTGCAAGGCAGGGAGTCGGGAATGCAAACGACCAATCCGTGAAGAGGAAAGCATTGAAAGAGGCTTGTTAAGCAGCAGAGCAGGTGAGAACCTCAGGCAAGCTCAATGCTGGGTACCTAGGAGGATGAGTTAGCAGTTTCAGCATCCACATCTGTGTGCAGAGGCATTTGAGCACAGTGAATGGAGGGGATCTGATTTGCATCTTGAAAGAATGGCTGTGCCTCCTCTGTGGGGAATGGGCTAGAGATGGGTAAGAACTAATCAAGGATGTGGGCAGGGATCCAGAGTGGAGGTGATGGTGTTCTGGACCAGAGAGGTGGTAGTAGGGCGGGAGCAGTGCGTGGATTTCCCAGTGGATTGGATTCAGGGCAAGAGTGGGAAGAGCGTCCAAAGGCAGGAGGGAGGCTGGCTTGCTACCACAGCCGGCCTGAACCCGCAGCGTTCTCAAAGGGAGGTTTGTTTTAGGTGACCACTACAGACAATCTCAAGCTCTGGCTTTGACACTGGAGTTTGTGGAGGCTGTTTGTAAAAGGAAGTGAGAATATCTTTGAATTTCTTTCCTTCTCCTTTAATTCTCTTCTATGGGAGAAATGGTACAATTGAATGTCCTTGCCAATAAGTGGCCTGATTATAATCAGGAAATTTTAGAATTGGCAGAGACTTTACCCCTGTAGTTTTAAGGAAAAGATCTTTGGCATCCAGATTGTATCACCCTAGTTTAGTGTGTAAGGCCCTAAACTGAATGTAGCATTAAATTCCCCATGTGGTTCTTCTGTCAGAGGTTGGTTCTCAGATCATTTTTATGAACTTCATTTTGTCATTTTGACTGGAGCGGTAACACAGCGGGTAGGGCATTTGCCTTCCATGCAGCCAACCTGGGTTCGATTCCTCCATCCCTCCGGAAAGCCCTGCAAGCTACCGAAAGTATCCCGCCCACACAGCGGAGCCTGGCAAGCTATCCGTGGCGTATTTGGTATGCCAAAAACAGTAACAACAAGTCTCACAATGGAGACGTTACTGGTGCCCCCTTGAGCATATCAATGGACAATGGGATGACAATGCTACAGTGCTACAGTGCTACAGTGCATTTTGTCATGGGTGTTGGCAGTGAGAAGAAGCAAGTACCTATATAAAAAAATAGGAAAACGTAAAAGTACAATAAATGTCCCCAAATAAAAAAGTAATAAAAGTAAAATTTATGATGAACTCTACAGGCATATTAAAGAGTGACGAGGTTTCAGCAAATGTAAGTCGTGATTAGCTCAAGGCAACACAAATCCTTCCCTAAATGGCAGTGACTCCTACCTTTTGCCGTGGGGGTAGGTAGAAAGGAGAGTTCAGCTAGCTTGCTAGGTAGTCTCTAAGGTAGTCTGATGGCTCATTACCTCTTAGCATGAACCATCTTCCTGAAAGCTGGATGGGCCTGTCTCTCTTCTAATAAACTGAGTACAGCGGAAAATGACGGAGTGTCACTTCTAGCATTGGGTTTGACAATATCAGTAACCTTTGTTTGAAAGTTCTCCTGCCCTCTGGTGAGAGAGCAGCTACCACTCTCAACTGGCCTTGGCCTCCAGGAACCGTTAAATTGATCTCAGAAGCCCGTCTCTCTCCTGATTCTCACTCCTCGGGCGAGTCTTCAGATGCAGCCTGCAAAGATGGGAACTTCTGGAGAAAAGTTTGCCATGGAAGCAGCGAGCAAAGTTGGCCTGGATTTCTTACAGAAGCCACAAGACAATAAATGCTGATATGAATTAAGACAGATAAGTTTTGAAGTCTTTTTTCTTAATTTTATTTTTTTAATTTTTTTTTAATTTTATTTAATTTTATTTTATTAAATCACCGTGTGGAAGATTACAATGCTTTAGGGCTTAGGTCTCAGTTATACAATGCTGAAACAACCATCCCTTCACCAGTGCCCATATACCACCACCAAAAAAAAAAAAAAAACCCACACAGTACACCTCCCATCCCGCCCCCTCACCCCCTACCTTGTAACTGATAAGTTTCATTTTACATTCTGTTTACTTTGGTTACATTCAATGTTTCAACACAAACCTCACTATTGTTGTTAGGAGTACCCCACTAGATTCAGACCTACTGTGAAGACAAATAAGGCCGTGCGGTTTTGAATTTCTGTACTTTAACAAGAAGTCCAGGGAGATTTCTTCCAGATATTAGAAATTGCAGGCTTGAAAACCCAATCTGTGGTCGTCTTAATATGGCAGCCACCGCGCCCTTCATCCCCGGAGAGAAAGAGGCGAGAGAGAGAAATACCTTTCCCCTCCTGGGCGGGCACGGGGCCAAGGCTTAGTTCTCAGGCTGGAGACATTCTACGAGGAGTTGCTCGCGCGGAAAGAGGTTTTGCTGGGTCTGGATTCACGCTTGTGCAGCTGCGGAGAGGCCGCACATGCGTACGGCTCCCGGGATCACATCTCGGCGGTGGGCGAAGTCTTTTTTTTTGAGTAATAATGAGCAACCATATTCGGTAGTCCACAGAACCATTATCTAACACCAAATTTGATTTCTCAATCAAGTCTAGTACAAACATGCCAATTTGGTTTATGAATAACATTTTTATCTCATTTTGCCTGGAATGAATCATGTGCTAAGCCATGGGCATTTAGAGAGTTCCTAACTATTTCTCCTACGAAGAAAAGTAGAATCTTGGATTTCTGGCTCTGTGCCATGATTTCTTGACTGACAGTGATTGCCCACCATTACTCAACACTTAAGACACATAGGAACATATAAACCAACCAACCGACCCCTGATTCATAGCCTCTGCTCTTTGCTTTGAGGAAATGCACAGTGAGACCCCTGGACCGTGAGGCTCAGTGGCATCTAAGGGGATGTATTCCTTTGGGTTGGAGTTGGAACATATCCTGGGAGGAGCTACATAAGCACTGGCTTCCCTAGACAGCTCAGTAGTGCCCTGTGCAAAAGAAGAGACTCACTCCCACTTAGGAGGTGGAATTTTTCTCAGGCACCCGGCAATCAGCAGCAACACTGAGACATGCCAGGGTCATCTAGACGCGTTATCTCTTGGGTCTTTTAATTTTTTTTTCAAGATGATGACTCAGAGCACCCCAGTGAAAGGAATCTAAAGGATGACCAGCTCTCACTGGCAGACTTGGGACATTGCACACATAGTGTTTACTTTTGGTAGAGCTATCAAATGGGAGAGAGCTTAGAATGTCTAGTGCCCTGGGTGCAGGGAACACTCACGTCCCTTCATCTATTCCTTACTGCAGACTTCCCAGGAAGCACTGGGGAAGGAAACCAAGACACCCCTTCCTTGGAAAGCTTGTCAAAGCCTTCAGGAGAACCAGGTTTTCTGCAGCCCAGCCCAGAGATAAGAACAAAACCCATGGGTGAGTGCCCAGATCCTTGTCTGATGCAAGGTGGGGATCCCAGTGAGTATCTTGGAATCCAAGATACTTGCCCAGAATCCAACCCCCTCTTGAAACGAGGTCAAAAGTGCATGCAGTAGGACATATGTGTTCAAGTGTCTCTGCTCTGAATTTTCCTCACAAATTTCTTGCTCTCGAATCCAGGGTTTTGGATTTTTCAACTTGTGTTTTCATCTGAGGTTTTTCAACTTGTGTTTTCATCTGAGAATAGAACATAGAATGAGTTCATCCCATAGTTGGTTGACAGTTAATTGTTTTGGGTCACTGTATGTTCCAAACGTTTTGGCCGTTGCCGTCATATTCTTGTGACCTCCAATTCAGCTGGGTAAGCCCATGGGGAGTTAGGATGCCCAGTTTCAGAAGTGAGACTGTAGAATGCCTCTCTCTGGACTACACACCCTTCCAACTCCACACCAAACTTCCAGCCATCAGAAAAGTCTGACTCAGTTACACCAGACACAGATACTTCACTCTTAGTCATCCTCTGATAGACTCAACCATCATTAGGAAGAAACTGTGTAAACTTGAGCTATGACTGAAAACTTTCATTTTCTATCCAAGAAACATTGCGTACTCTAAACACATCTACATGTTTCTTCCTGAGAGTATCATCCATCCCCTCAGGAATCATATAGTATCCTCACCTGGACTGTGAGAAATCTGGAGAGGATAGAAATAGCAAGCTAATCAAATATTCACATTACCTCCCTGGACAGGAGGAATTGGGGGCAGTTGGAGGGCAGAACTGGTGCATAATCAGGTCTGTGCTTAAAAATAAAAACATAATCACTGAATGTAGAAAATAGATTGGCACAGTGCCGAGTAATTATCCAGTTCCTAGTAAAATGTTCTGCTGTGACTTTGCAAGGGAAGTGACTTTTATATTGGGTTAGTAAAAATATACATAGGAAAAATCTTGTTTTATGTTCACTTTTCTGAAACTTGAAGAAGAAACTGTGTATTTGCTCCCATGGCTAAACTGGTAAGCTGGATATTATTTAGTCACTCTGTGTTCATCGTACTTTTGATGTTTTATGGAGTATTCTTCCCGTGCATGTTTTAACTGGAATGGGTTCTAAGTGGGTGGCAGGCAAATAGCCTTTTGTTAAAACTTGTTCTAATTATTTACTCTATAAAATTTCTGGATATGGTTACTGGACTAGATGCAACTAGTTGTTTGTTATTTCGGAATCAAAGGACTAGGTCAACAACGTAAGTCCTTTAAAGAAATCGCAGTACAAAATATGCCTTGTCATGATAGAAAATAACTGGAAATAACTGGAGATATTGATCTCAGCAATTCAGCCAGAAGACATGCAATAGAAACATTAAAGTAAAAATAGTAGATAGAAAGGGAAATGTAGCTTTTCTGTTGAAAGTGATCTTAAATAAAATACACTTAAATGAGATAAAGCATATTTAAAATGACGGTGGAGGGCACACTCCCATTTTTATTTGTAAAGTTAGAATAGCATGGGGAAATGTGGCCTTTGGCTAAGAGCAATTTATATAAAATGCATTTCAAAGTATAGTTTGAGAGAGTGCTCCAGTTTTTAGCTTTCATCTTTGAATATGTGTATATTTATTATCCCTAGTGCCAAAACAGTAACAAGTCTCACAATGGAGATGTTGTTGGCTCCTGCTCAAGCATATCAATGAACAATGGAACGATAGTGCTACAGTGCAAAAATTCTGTCATTGTTTTATTAAATATTTACCTATTTGTAGTCTTATTAAACACCAGCATCAAACTATTTTTCACTTACCAATTTATGACTTTTAAAATTTCCCATCACTTTACATATATGATTACTAATTCATATTGAATTCATAGATACAAAAATTAACTCACTTAGTTCCACAAAGAAGTTATTCTGACCAAGTGTGTATTTGCATTGCTTTGTTAAAACTCTTAACAGGAAATACAGTCTCTCTAAATTAATTAATACCAAAAGAAATGTTGTAAAACTAGCTTCCATGTGGCATTAAACTGAAAGAGACAAAATAAATGCAATCCATTTATTTTCAATCGTCCTTAAGGTAGATATTTTTAATAAACTAGAGTCAGACTTCATTACTTAGAATTCTCAACATGCTAATAGAAACATCTGCAGAAAATCTGTTTTCTTGTTTATTGTGGGAAGTAAACACAAGTGAGCCATGAAGGGGAACATATAAAATCATTTTTTATGGGCCAGATTTTTTATATCAAAAGAATGATGTCAATTACAGTAACATTTCAATCAAGGACGTGCCTTTCTCTTGGGATTATTTTCACACAAAATTTGACAAATAACATTTTAAGAGATGTAATGCTGTTTTAAGGGGTATTTTAAAAATCTTATCAGCAAAATTAGACCTCCCCATTTCGGACAAGAACTATGCAAAGCACCTGCATTTGTTTTAGTGCTGCCAAAAGAGGGGTTTATTGCTTCAGGAATAAACAGGAATAATGAAATGTTTTTGAAGAGGCCAGAATGGGAGGCCCAGCAGAGAGAAAAGAAGGCTTTTGCCCTTCAAGACTTCATCCAATGGATGAGCCTATTCATTGCCAATTCGACTTGTTTTCTGAAAATTAAATTCCTTCTGCATAATTGAGTGGAAGACCTGACCTCATTAATAATACAGAATGCTGTGTTATAGGGATAATTTTTCTAAATGAGCATCTTCTGGCATCTAATTTATAAATAAGAAGGCGGACACCCACTTAAAGTCAAAACTAAAGAGCCATGATGTAACGGAAGAAAGAAAGAAAGTAAGAAAGCAAGAAAGTAAGAAAGAGAAAGAAAGAAAGAAAGAAAGAAAAGAAAGAAAGAAAGAAAGAAAGGAAGGAAGGAAGGAAGGAAGGAAGGAAGGAAGGAAGGAAGGAAGGAAGGAAGGAAGGAAGGAAGGAAGAAAGGAAGGAAGGAAGGAAGAGAGAGAGAAAGAAAGAAAGAAAGAAAGAAAGAAAGAAAGAAAGAAAGAAAGAAAGAAAGAAAGAAAGGAAGGAAGGAAGGAAGGAAGGAAGGAAGGAAGGAAGGAAGGAAGGAAGGAAGGAAGGAAGGAAGGGAAAGAAAGGAAGAGAGAAAGAAAAAAGAAAGGAAGAGAGAAAGAAAAGAAAGAAAGAAAGAAAGAAAGAAAGAAAGAAAGAAAGAAAGAAAGAAAGAAAGAAAGAAAGAAAGAAAGAAAGAAAGAAAGAAAGAAAGAAAGAAAGAAAGAAAGAAAAAAGAAAGAAAGATGGAAAAAGTGGAGTAGAGTTCTACCCCATGTGTCACTTTCGTCACTTATTTTGTGACTATGGACAGTCAAGTTGAGGCCTGGGCAGACTCAGTGACAAAAAGTTCCAGCCTTGCAAGCGTGAGGTCAAGAATTCTATCCCCTGTGCCACCCACGTGCACTGGAGATCCAGGCCCACCCACCCATGCAGGCTCGTGAGCACCACAACTAAAGCAGGTGAGACCTGCTCAGCACCCAGTCAAGGGTGTGTGACCGGTCAGCATGGGAACCACAGAGGCTGAGGCTGTGAGGAGAAAGGGCTGGGGGGGGAGGGAGGGGGGAAGTGTCAGGGAACCGTTCAAAGCTTCTTCCCTTTGCTGGAGTATTCTCACGGTGCCTGAATCTGGTTTCGTGTTCTGCGTTACGCAGACAGTCGGGCCAGGCCTGGGTGAGCCTGTCCGTGGCAGCAGGGATTAGCTACCGCAGGGGACAGCAGAGCCAGACGCCCCCCGGCTGCTCAGGTGAGGAGAGTGTGGCTGACAGAGAGGGGACAGGCCCGTGAGGCAGCAGAGGGGCCCAGTGTGGGAAGGGCGGAAAAGAGAAGGGACACAGAATGAGCGCATCCACGACAACATCCGGAGAGCAGAGTTTCCCCAGGGACAAATGCTGAGAAGGAAATGATCTGACTCCAGTGGCTTCAGCCTCAAGGGGATTCCTGAAACATGACAGTGCTGGGGGCGAAAAAGGGAAAATGAAAATGATTTGATTTAGAAAGGTGGCTCGGAGAGCAAGCTCCCAGGATTCCCGGTCTCAATCTTGTCGGCTGTCTGCAAGCTGAAATGCCCTCAGTTTCCCCAAGGATGATGCGGATGTAACAGGACAATCTGCTAGTCGGGCAAAGGCAAGGACTGAATCTCCTTCTGCACGACATGAGGGACATGACATGCGTGCCCTGTGTGCGGCCCTGTCACACTCTCACACCATCACCTCAGTGTTCCTTGGAGCATTCTCCAGGCTCAGTGACAACTTCTCTTTCCCAGAGCCAGACAGACTTGGTCCTTACGCACTCAGGAAGAGCCACCAGCTTGTAAAAGCTCTTCCTCTGGTTCCTCAGGGACCAGCTTCCCCTACGCCACAGCCCGTCTGACCCACCACACATGGAATCTGAGGGCGTCACAGGCCTCTTGGTTCACATCACGCAGAATTAGTTTCCCTCAGCACATGTGGCACCTCACGAAGCAGCCCCCTTTGCGTTGTCATCAAACTGGTTTTGACTCATCTCCTTTTCAGAAATGGGTGTCTTGCTTTGGCACACCTCTTGGGTTTTGACTCTCCCTGGCGCCTGGCTTGAAAGTTCTTACTTAATAGTCCGTTAAAAGTATTTTGTAATCAATCACTTGCCATGAAAAATCTCTTTCGTTTAGGAAACAAACACAGAAAGTTTCCACCACATCTCTGCCATGTAGTCAATTAAAGTTTCTGTTGGAGTTCTGTTTAAACATTTTTTTTGGTTTTCATTTAGCTCTCCGATTTCAGCTGGATATATTTTTCTTTGGGTACCCATTAATCTTTTGCAGTGCGGTTGCAATAATTACGCAAATAATAAGTTCATTGCTCTTAATACTCTTTCTTCCATTCTGAAAAGTTTATTTTCATGCATTGTTTTCTTATAGTATCAGATCCGTTCTGGGTCTCTCCTCTCATTAATCATCATTTAATTCTTGTTGTATAGTATTGCAGTAAGGGATCCTTTATTCCAGTCCCATTTTAGGAAGACTTCTATGAGTTCTGATTAATCATCAGATTGGAGTTTTGACTGGAATAACATCAAAGTATAAAATAATTTAGGAGCAAATGGAAGTAAACATGACTAGCATTTTTGCAATGAATCAGGGACTCATGTGTTATGCAAATATTTTAGCTCATTGAGTTCTCAAACCAACTGAGAGGGAGTTCTTTGCTCACCCAATTTTCTCCCCTCTTCCATCTCCCAGTGCTCAAGGTCTCTAATTGCTTTCTCTGGGGAAGATGGAATTCCTATCTTGATTCTAGGCTTGGTCCAAAGCTCCTCCTTAGCCAGTGGCATCTAATGGCGGCTTGCTTGGTTGGTCTTGTTCTCCTGTGCTCCAGTCACTGCAGTGAAGATGACTTTATCGTACCCATCCCAGGAGGAGACAACAAGCATTTGAAGCAAGTGGCTCAACAGATTGTCAGATTTAGCTCCAGTGAGACTTGATTGATGCCCAGGGGCCCCTCCCTCCCACCTCCCGCCCCACGCAAGTGCAGTTCAATAGGCACCATCTTCAGTTACTATGACTTAGACCATTTGCTGTTCTCTTACTATATTTATTTCTCCATATCCCCACATATAGGAGAGATTTATTGTGTGTGTGTTGTGATACCTCTATTCACATATAGGTGAATAGAACTAATCTCCTAAAATTCCACAAAACTGTAAGTTAAAAAAGTTTTTGAAAATTCAATCTTTTTTAAAGGTATGTAAATTTAAATAATACGGATAATACATTTTAAAGTTTACATGAAGAGGTAAAGCTTACAAATGTAAAATTTAGAAAAGGAGAAGAGAATTAAGAAGAATTTAAAGGGGGAAATCTGAATAAGCCTACATGTGTGTTTTATAGGTGTGTTACGGTCTAAGAAAGGGAATATTGGCTTTATATTGGAACATCTTATAGTTTCTGTTTAAGTACCTGAATTAACAAGTAAAAGATTATTATAAAAATCTTCAGGGATGTTTAAAAAACATTATAATCAGCTGTAGAACATTCAGTATAAATGAGACATTAATTCATTATTGAAAGAGTAGAAAGTCCCTCAGCGATCGAGTCATCAACATTCCTTCTTCATCCAGCTGACGGCAACCACGAGCACCAAGGGTGAGTACATGCTCCGTGCCATGTTCTGGAAAGTGTGTCTTGTCCTTGAAAGAATTGCCTTTAAAGCTTCTGCAAATCTGGCTTCAAGGTTATGAACTCCCTAAGCTGTTGCCTGCCGACAAAGCTCTGTATCATTCCTCTGATGTGAACGATGTGAACATTAGCTGGATGGAGTCTTGGTGGGGTGTTGGTTTCCTGAGTGTTTGTATCTCTCCATTCTCTTCTGGCTCAGAGAGTCTCATTTGATCAGATGATCTGCTGTGAATCCTGTGGGCTTGCCTTCTATGTAAATTCCTTTTTTTTCAAACTTGCTGCTCTCAGTATTCTCTCTGAGCACAATGTGTTTTAGAGTTTTCTTACTTAAGTCTATTTGTACTGGGACCCGTCAGATCTCATACCTATTTGCCCGTATTCAAAGCTCAGATGTTCTTATTTCTTTTTTTTTTCTTTTTGGGTCACACCTGGCGATGCACAGGGGTTACTCCTGGATCTGCACTCAGGAATCACCCCTGGCAGTGCTCAGGGGACCATATGATGCTGGGAATTGACCCGGGTCGGCCGCGTGCAAGGCAAATGCCCTACCGTCTGTGCTATTGCTCCAGCCCCTCAGATGTTCTTATTTCTTTGACTAGTTCTTTACCAAATTTTCCTTCCTGGTCCTACCATCCCTTTCCTTTCTTCCTGTGTTTTTTCTCATCTCAGTGCTCCTATTTTCTTGTGCTTTGCTGACTACCTGTGCCATCATTTTTTTGAGCTCATTAAATATCCAGAACAAGGGGCTGGAGCAATAGCACAACGGGTAGGGTGTTTGCCTTGCAAGTGGCCAACTCAGGTTCCATTCCCAGCATCCAGCATCCCATATGGTCCCTCGAGCACCACCAGGAGTAATTCCTTAGTGCATGAGCCAGGAGTAACCCCTGTGCATAGCCGGGTGTGACACAAAAAGCAAAATAAAAACAAACAAAATGTACAAAACCAAAAATATCCTGAACAAGGCATCACTAGAGGTATGTGTGTAAATGGAACCTCATCCACGAAAAATAGATAAAGATGTGATCCTATAAGTGAAGGGGATGCTTAAAAACTTAAACTTTGGCTCTATAGGCAAGAAAAAGCCCCCAATGCACAAAGGGTCTCTTTAACTTGGGATTTCATGAGGATACTTCGAGAATAACTGTGAGTGAATGAAACCTGATCCTATCCCAAGAAATGGGAAATCTCTGCAGCGTGGACTACCAATACATAGATGGTAGAACACCTGCATTCAGCTTCCAGTTTCACTCTCCAGGGGTTACTCCTGGATGTGGGAACAGCCACTTCCCTCTGTGGGGCAGACCTCCTGCCCACCTGATGATGTTCCTCCGTGAGTCACCTCTCATCTGGAGTGTCCCAGCAGGACCACTCTGATTTTTTTTGCTTCTTATTAGTAACGGTAAGTCATTCTAGGTCTATTCAAGGGTTAGAGTTGATTTCCTTGGGGCCACAGTTCTGTCCCTGGCACCCTGTATGTGATTTGGATGTTCCTTGTGTAGGGATTTGCATTCCCTGCCTCCAGCCCTGAGTCTTCCCTGCTGTGTGGCTGGCACAACTCTTGCAGCCCACCTGGACAGAGAGAGCCTTTTGTAAGATGTGAGTTTGGAAGGCGGATGGCATTCTGCCTGTTTCTCCCAGGGGAAGAGAACAAAGAAATTGGCATCCCTCTCTCCCCGTTGAATGATCACTTCCCTGCACCATCTAGTCTAGAACGTTCAAAAAGTTCTTTAAATACTGTTGCTATCCTTGTGAAGACTTGTCCTAAGACTTACTCAGAAATAGTAGATCGCTACTGGGTTCTTGGTGGTGTTCACTAATCCGTGTCATTCTTCCCCAGTACCGTGGCTGGCTTTCTTCAGTGTTATTATGCTCCTGCCTCCATCATGGCCCCGTTCCTTAAATATCTATCGAATGGATGTTTGACTCCTAAGGTTGATGGAAAGGGCAGGGAGATAAAATAGATAAAGCCCTAAATAAATATTCTGGAAGCTTGTGTGTGCACATACAGCGTGCTATAATTGTACGTGATAAATCGTCCATAAGTGCTAACATTATTAGTTTTTTTTCTTCCTCTCGTTTGAAATTAGAACCACAAATAGCCCTGTTGCTTGTGTCAAGGGTTTCTCGGGAGCTGGATCATTGATTCGCACCAACTAAAAGCCACTGGATTGATCTGAGGGTCCCTGTGCAGCTCCTCCACTCAGACCCTTTGCTAGGAAGGGGAGGCTGTACCTTAGCCCTGTGCGCTTCAGTCTTGTCCCATATGTGGTGAGTTCACGCACAGAATCACTAAGATTGCATTTCTAAACACATCGTCTAAGACTGGCCCTCTCCCCACAGAGGAATGGGCGTGGCCTCAGGGAGGGAGATGCATGTGAGGACAAGGCCACACGTGTTAGCAGAACGAACCAAATGGAGCACACGGCAAGTTCCAGAGTTGTCCCGATGCCATTTTAAAATGTTTTCCCTGGAAACTCAACAGGAAGGAATGAAAAATAAACGACTTCGCCTCCTGTCGATGGTGATCTCAAAACAAAAAAATGGTTTGCTCTTCTTTTGACCCAGAATATCCTATCAAATTATGCAAATCGGGTGATTCAGATTTCCACGCTCACTTTAAGAACGATCGCGAAGCTGCTCAGGCCATCCCAGGCCTGCAGAGCCAAACACTAACAAGGGGGCCAGAGAGACAGTACAGTGGGTAGGGTACTGGCCTTGGTTCTATCCTGGCACTGCATATGGCCAGCCAAGCACTGCGGGGCCTGGCTTCTGAGCATGGAGCCAGGAGTAAGCCCCGTGCAGTGCTGGACGTGGTCGCCCCAAGCAAGCAAACAAACAAACAAACACCAAAACCCCACAAAGTATCTGAAGGCGCAAACAGTGGGGCAGGACACAGGGTGAGGGCGGAGAAGAACGCTGAATCTCGCCAGCGCGTGTGCAGAGTAAGGCCAGACTGTTGCACAAGGTCCCAGGATGCTGCACAGAACCCCGCGTTCTTCTGTGAGATGGGCCCCGCCTGCAGAAAGACTGTTTCTAAGCCAGAAGAGGAAGAGGCACGGAAGATGGAAAAGAAAAAGGTACATTTATGCTTAAGCAACAGGATCAACATTTTGTGCCCTGCCCCATAGTCGGCGTTCAATAAGAAACTTTTCAAAAAAATGTTGCTGGTTATTTTTTAATTGTCCTGTAGGCACTGTGGTTTGTGCAGCGCTGTTAATGGCAGGGTTTCATGCCTCAGACATTCCACCACCACACACCCCATCAGGGCTGGCTCCCCAACACCCTTCTCCTCCTCCCATCTCCCCCTTCCTGCCCCTGCGGTCCAGTTCTGAGTTTCTGTTGCCTTCGGGCATTTGTTATCCCCCTACTTGGTTTCTTTCTAGCCCACATATGAGAGAAATCATTCTGCCTCTCCATCTGACTAACTTCACTCAGTCTGATATTCTCCAGATCCATCCATGAAACAGCAAATTGCATGATTTCATCGTTTCTTAAGGCCGAGTCATGTTCCATTGTGTATCTGTACCATAGCTTCTTAATCCTGTCATCTGTTCTTGGACACTTCATCAGGGCACACTCTTGAATGGGGGAGAGAAGAAAGCATCTCAGTGCCTCTGACCATGGAGAGTTGCTTCCTGACGGTGCCGGGTTGATGAACCTCGTCCTCCACCCCATGTTCTGGGCAGCAGGCGCCAGGTGGCCAGATTTGGGGAGAGGAAGAAGAAAGGAGGCAGCGAAGTGGGCAAGCAAGGAAGCATCAAAACTTTTCTGTGCCACGGTTTTGTTTTTTTTTAATAGGAGAGGGAGGAGGCAGGGATAAAAGTAATGGAAAATTTGGGGTTCCGGGGAATGGAAGAGGAAATCCCGGAGGGAAGGGGGCTGGGGGAGAACAGGCGGTCCAGTTTGCTCTCTCTCCTTTTCTCCCGCGCGCCCTCCCCAAAGTTTGCCAGCGCCGCGCAGGGGACGCGCGAGCTGCTGTCTCGGGGATGCGGGGCGACGGCTGATGCCGGGGAGCTGCGGCTGGAGCCGCCCGGGTCCCCGCGGGGCTGGGGCGCCGCGTGGAGCTCCCCTCGCCCCCACCCCCACCCCCTCCACGCTCCTCCTCCCGGAAAGGCAAAGGGGGAAAAAGGATCGGACCTCAAAAGCGCCGTCCCCCCCATCCATCCCCTCCTCCCGCTCGGACTAGGGAGCTCGGGCAGAAAGTCCCGCTCAGTGAGTCGGCGCCCAGGGCAGAGGAGGGGGCGGCCGGGACGCCGCGCGCGGAAACTTCGCAAGTGCGCGAAGCCGGGGCGCACCGTGCACCGCGCACCCCGGACCCCCACCCCGCACCGCACGGACCCCTGGGGACCAGCCGCCGGGCAGGGGGCAGGGACCGCGCCGGCCGCCCGCAGCTGGACGCCGGGAGGGGGCCAGAAGCTCCCTCCTCCTCCTCTCCTCCCCTCCTCCCCCCTCCTCCTCCCCCTTCTCCCTCCTCCTTCTCCCGTCCCCCCTTCTCCTCCTCCTCCTCCTCCTCCCCCTCTTCCTCCTCCTCTTCTTGCTTAACCGCCTGGTGAGTGCGCCCGGGAGAAATAAGAGCGCCCAGAGACGTGAAGCAAGGACTGCGGATTGGGGGGGGGGGTTGTGTCTGGTCCCCAGCCCCGACAGCTCCCCGCGGCCCCGCTGGCCCCTGTGCGCCCCCCCAACCCCGAGGGCGCTGCGGGCTTCCCGCCCCAGGTGACTCTCTTGGTCCCACCCCCACCAGTCTTGCAGAACTTTGGGGGCGGAGGCGTTAACTGAGGGGGGGTTGGACCAACCCTGGGGATCTCCGAAGAGAAAAAAAAAAAGTGACATTGGACGGAGAGTGGCCGCGGCCTCCGGGGGTTCCCAGACACCCAGCCGTGTCCCGAGACCGCCCGTCGCTTCTGGAAGAGCCGAGTGGGTTGGACGCCCCCGGGACAAGCGGGGCCGCAGCCGCCCGGGCCCGCGGGGTCGCCCCTTCCCGCGTGCATGTGCGCGCCTGCAGGGCGGGGTGCGCGCCGGGCCCTGGGGCGCCCGTCCGGGAAGAGGGGTGCATGGCCCCCCGGGGCGGCGCGCCGCCTCCTCCGCCCCCGCCCGCCCGGCTCTGGCCCGGGAAGTTGCTAGCCATGGGGGCGCTGGCCGGCTTCTGGGTGCTCAGCCTCCTCACCTACGGCTACTTGTCCTGGGGCCAGCGCCCCGGGGAGGAGCCCGAGGGCGCCGTGGGAGCACAGGCTGCGGAGGCGCCGGCGCCCACGCCCGGGGCCACCTCCCAGCCCCATCTCATTTTCATCCTGGCTGACGATCAGGGATTCCGAGACGTGGGCTACCACGGGTCCGAGATCAAGACGCCCACTCTCGACAGGCTGGCGGCCGAAGGGGTCAAGCTGGAGAACTACTATGTCCAGCCTATTTGCACGCCGTCCAGGAGCCAGTTTATTACTGGAAAGTAAGTCCTAACTGTTTCCTCTCTTTACTCCTGGAAGGAATCTTAAGCGTTAATGATTAACACGAGTTCTTAATTTTAAGAGAATAGAGATTATGGGGCAACTGAATGAATGGATGGATGGATGGATGAATGAATGAATGAATGAATGAATGAATGAATGAGCAGATGGCTGAGTGAATGGATGGGTGGGTGGGTGGGTGGATGGATGGATGGATGGATGGATGGATGGATGGATGGATGGATGGATGGATGGATGGATGGGTGGATGGATGGATGGATGGATGGGTGGATGGATGGGTGGGTGGGTGGGTAGATAAATGGATGGGGTGGATTGGACCATGGTGTTGAGTGAAAGTTTTAAATGAGAGTTGTCTTCTTAATGGTCTGCCAAATCTGGTCACTTTTGCTTACGCTGGTAGCCTACTGTGAAGTTTTTAAACTTTGGAGGGTCTTTTTTGTTTCGTGGGTCTTGTTTGCTTGTTTGTTTGTTTGTTTGTTTGTTTTACGGATCAGAGCTGAGCCTCACCTGCCAAGCCCAGGCTCCCAGAAGGTCACTCTTACCAGATCTGTTAGGGTTTCCGCGGGTACTCAGACTTTGCTTAAGGTGTCATAATTAAATTCACAGGCACCCTCACTGATAAAAGATAAAAAAAAAAAAACCACCAACATTTCTTGTGACTCTTATTCTCAAATGTAGAATCTGTTTATCACAGCCTTGGGACATCACAGAGAGACTTAAGAACCGAGGCAATGGTGGGTATAAGATAACGATAACGTCAGACCTGACCCCTGGTCTTCTGAGTCTGGCTCTCTAGAGGGTCATTTTCTCTTGTGGAATCACTAGAGAATCACCAGCTTCTCCAACGGCAGGGGAGGGATTCAATGCTAAACACTCCAAAGTTTATCTCGGGTCCTCTGCCACTCTTCATAGGTCTGAGAACTTTCTGAGTAACTTTGAGAAAACTCGGAGGATTTGGAGCGCAAAAGTGTTTCTGATCTCGGCATTACTGTGCTAAGCAGCTAAATCTTCCTGGTGATGCTCACGGATTTTCATCTTCCCCCCTATACCTTAAGAGTATGGGTCACTCTAGCTGATTTGGATGTCCACACTATCTATGGGATGGAAATAAACTGGGGTGTCCAGCGGCCAGAGGTGAAAAAGAAGCCTAGAGAATTTTGTGTAGGTGTTTTGTGATTCAGTTTCGGAGAACCTGTGCCTCATTTAGAGTTGTTCTTGGAATTGGACCCTCTATGAGTAGCCAGTATTCATTGGAAAAATAAAGACTATTTTGTAGGAATCTCTGTCTTGCAGAGACGTTTGCTTACAGCATGATTTCCACTGCTTAGCAAACTGTCAGACTCAAGCATGCATCAGTGCCAGAAAAAAAAATTAAAAACCTCCTTCCTCTTTTGAGAGTATGAGAGAAAGAAGTCTCACTGTCCTTCAGAGTCACTCTGGAGGTTGATGGTGATGCCAGAGTGTCAAGGACATTTGATATTAATAGCGGGACAGATTGTTGGGAGGAAATTAACAAGTTCATCTGGTCGCCTAGAGGTCAAGTTCTTCCTGTCAAATCTAACCACTTTTCTCTTTGACTTAAGAAATTAATGTGTCATAAAAGCTCACTAAGTAAAGCTCTTCAGTCATCAACTAGTTTATATAATTTAGGTTTATTCAGATAGCCAACAGTAATGGAAAGATCAAATGAATTTATCTTTGAGAATAGAATACAAGTTTAAGGATTTACACCCAACAAGGACACGGCTCCAAAGCATTATCTGGCACTGGTCAAAGATCTTGATCTTGGGGCTGGAGCGATAGCACAGCGGGTAGGGCTTTTGCCTTGCTAGTGGCCGACCCGGGTTCAATTCCCAGCATCCGTATGGTCCCCTGAGCACTGCCAGGGGTAATTCCTGAGTGTAGAGCCAGGAGTGACCCCTGTACATCACAGGGTATGACCCAAAAAGAAAAAAAAATCTTCATCTCATCTTTTCATCATTATGGTATTTTTTTAATCATATAAAACAGAAACTAATCAGGAAATATTTTTTCCTTCCCAATGTATCACTTTTGTCAAAGGTTGACTGTGTTCTTTCAATGAAATCAAATATCCAGTGAGATTTAGTCACTGAAAGTCTGCTCAGTGTAACAAGTTCTACAAATGTTTAACAGAGAAAAGTTCAAATGGTTGCTCTGGTTTGATTTAAATGTTGAATTGAATTAAATAGGTGACATTTTCACTCCTGTAAATCAAATCACTGGAAGTAACCTTTAAATAAATACAGACCTAGGAAAAAAGTAGCTATTGACACCTCGTCTGGGTCTAATACTAATGAATTGATATTGATTAATAAATTCCAGAGAACATGTTTTATTTTCCCATTGACCATATGTGTATTCATGCCTTCTGGAGCCTCTGGTATTTAAAAGAAAATTCCTTGAGTTTAGCTCCTAAAATCAGATCTGTGTGGTCTTAATATGAAATAAACCTTGATCTCTGGGTCATGGGTTATCCTGTTGAGACGCACAAAAATATTCTACTCACTAGAATTCACATTTAAAGGTCTAGACACGATTCAACTTCAGTAGGTCTGAAGTTGAGCTGAGAAATAACTGCAAAAGTTTGTGTGGTTATTCGGATAATTTTATTAATATTAATTGAGAATGTTGGTAATAAATCCTAGCATTTCCCAAACAGTTATGGTCCAGGGGTATGGCGTACTCTTGCATCATTTAATCTTTAAAACTTTGTGAGATTGCTGTTATCTTCATTTCACATAAGTGTGGCCACAGATTTTAAGAGAAAGTAGTTGCACAAGAGCTCTGTACGTAGGACTTTGAGAAACAGCACTTAGCCTGGTGCAAAAAGACTAACAGCCATGTAGGGACAGTGGAACTTTGGTCTCGGGTACTTTGGCAGTGGAGGTGCGTAACGCTGCTTACCAAAGCCATATACATTAACACTATCGTAACAACATTACCTCTGCAATCACAAAATAAGGTCAACTGAAATTTTTTTGCCCAAAATTTTTCAGATACATTATAGAAATGATAGCATTTATTTAGGAAAATAATGCAGCAAAAGCTTCAGAAAGATTCAAATATTTTTGCAACATATAGATGATGTGTTTTATGCAGACTTTTGAAATAAGAAAGATTTTGGCTATCGGAGTTGAATTGATATCTTTGGCAATAATTTTGTTTTTACTGTTATTCATAAAGACTACTTAGCATTTTTAACAATTGCAAAAGTAACTCAAGTAATGGTTACTTGTAACAGTATTTAGATCAATTCATTTGATTTAAATTTCCCAACTTTTTACTGCTCAGATTAATGTGGCCTACTTTTGACTTGTACTTAAATGGAATTATAGAGAAAGTATTCTTTCATGTCTGACTTCTTTTTCTTAAACTCATACTTTTGAAATTATTATTAATATTGTTTCCTGTACATAAATGATATCCATTCATTTTTATTACCTAGTAGTGGTTTTTTGGTAAAATTATATTACAATTTATTCATTCATTCTGGCTTTGATAGATGTTTAGTTATTTGCACTATTGAGCCTTTACTAACAGTGCTACCATAAACATATCTGTACATGTTCCTTGGTAAACAGATGCATACGTTTCCCTTGATCATCTGTGAAGATGCAGAATTACTCAATTACAGGGATGCATAGATTCAGATTGTGTAGGTACCGCCAACAATTTCCCAACAAGGCGCTAGAAGTTTACATGAGCAATGTATAAAGAGTTTTGTATTCTTTCATCTTTTCCATCATTTGGATTTGCCTTTTTAACTTCAGTCATTCTGGTAATCTTGGAAGTTTAGGGAACTATTTCCCTGATGGTTAATGATATTGAGAATCTTTGCATATTGTAATGAATATTTGGATATTCCCTTTAAGGAAACACATGATTATTGCCTGTTTTTCTGCTAGGTGATTGCTTCTTCCTGTGGTTGTCTAGTGGTAGCTATTTACAGATTTATTTTCTTTGTCAGGTATTTAAGTTAGTGATGTCTTCTTGGACTCTGTAGCCTGCTTTGTCATAAAACACCCGTCCCCCCTCTCCCTTCCCTTCCTTCCTCCTTCCTTCCCAACCCCCTCCTTCCTTCCTTCCTTCCTTCCTTCCTTCCTTCCTTCCTTCCTTCCTTCCTTCCTTCCTTCCTTCCTTCCTTCCTTCCTTCCTTCCTTCCTTCCTTCCTTCCTTCCTTCCTTCTTGTCTTCTTTCCTTCCTTGTCTATACCTGGTACAGCTCTACCACATGCAGTATTAACAGGTATAAATAAGTTAGACGTTTACTAACAAGGGCCTATTTTTTAGCAAGCAAGCCTGAGTGGGCACTCTGGGCAGTACCCAGGGAACCATGAAATAATCTATCACTCCTGCTCTCTCTCTTCCTGGCCCCTTATCCTGCCCAGTGCAGGAACAAATGAAGCCATCAGCTCAGGAGGACGGATGAAGGCATTTGAAAATCGAGACAGAAAATATTCATCTTGGAGAATGAGAAAGTAAAGAGGGAAATACTGCACAAATGCTGGGCAACATGAGAGGCCCCCCTGAGATCCAGGCCAGAAACTTCAAACAGAGAGCCCCTTCATCTGTGTTTGTTTCCTTCCACATTCTGATGCTTGAATGCAGAAGAATTACCATAAAAGTAGAAACTAGACCTGAGACTTTTACAAGTTCCTTTCATGGCATCATTGTTTCTAGATTTATCAGGGGAAAATGGGAGAATCTAAAGGTTTATATCCTTTTTAAAATGTGTCAAGTCGGGGGCCAGAGTGATAAGACAGCGTGTAGGATGTTTGCCTTGCACGCAGCCTGCCTGGGTTTGATCCCCAGCATCCCATATGGCCCCCCAAGCACCACCAAGAGTAATTCCTGAGTGCAGAGCCAGGAGTGACCTCTGAGCATCACCAAGTGTGACCCAAAGAGAAAAAAAATGTGTCAGAGTTGGTGCGGGGAGCCAGAGAGATAGCACAGATGTTAAGATACTTGCCTTGCATGTAGCCATTCCAGATGAGATGCCCAACACCAGCTATGGTCCTCCGACTTCTGCCAGGAGGGACTCCTGAACACAGCCGGGAGAGGCCCCCAAACAAGGTAACAGAAGCGTCAGGGTCAGAGTTGAGTGAACTAAAGATCGGAACCCACATTTGGAAAGGCTGAGGAGGTAGATGATTGTCTTTGGAGAGATGTGTCCTCAGATCAGAACTACATGAGTCATACAGTTCGGGGCATGGGACTGGGTGCTCGAGTGAGATGGGGGAAGCATCTCCGACATGAGGAGGAAGGCATGGAGGCATCAGGAGCACAGGGTGCTGCAGGCCTCCCCTCGTGGGCCAGAGAGCCCGGAGAGCAGCAGTGTAGACGCAAGGCGGCAGGTGCTGGCAGCATCGCCCACGGAGGGATTCTCGGCAGTGTTTGGAACCAGGTAAAACCTACTGGCAAGGTAGGGACTGTAGCTGCTGCTTTGGGGGCTTAAGAGAGCCGTGCTCTTTAAAAAAAAATCTGGAAGTAGCGCAACTGGCAGGGTGCTTGCCTTGTGCACAGCCAGCTCAGCACCACGTATGGTCCCCTGAGCACTTTCAGGAGTGATCTCTGGTGATGCTCGGGGTACCACATACAGTGGTAGAAAATTGAAACCGGGGCCGGTGGGGTGCAAGGCAAGCACCTTCTAGTCCCCTGCTATCTTTCCATCTCCGGTTTTTTACCTTGAAATTAGGTAAGCAAATAGCCATTCAGAAAATTCTCGTCCAGTACGGCAGACATAGGTAAAGGTAGCTTTTCTTTTCTTTTCTTTTCTTTTCTTTTCTTTTCTTTTCTTTTCTTTTCTTTTCTTTTCTTTTCTTTTCTTTTCTTCTCTTCTCTTCTCTTCTCTTTTCTTTTCTTTTCTTTTCTTTTCTTTTCTTTTCTTTTCTTTTCTTTTCTTTCTAATCAAGAAGTCAATTCATTGACTTTCCAGCCAGGACTTGATAGTTTGCTTTCATCTTAGGCAGGATTTTTTTTTTTATATTCTCAGTAACTTGAAAAAAATTTATTGTAGTTTAGATATCTTGTTTGCAGCAGTGCTAACAATTATGGTTTAGATGTAGAGTCACTGCACCTCTCCCATCAGCAAAGTACCCGAGATCCTTCCCCGATTACAGTCTCTCTCTGGAGACAAGGTGAGTCTGGCCTTTGCCCCTCATCCCTCACCCCTGCAGCTCCACTAGGTTGTTCTGCACAGTCAGGAGCCTGTTCTGGGGACCCGGGTGCAAGGACAGTGGGTCTCTGGCTGCCTTCTGGTGGGGGGGACTGCACAGCATATTCCCCAGGAGTTTACACAGGGTTCCTCTTAGAGATGAAATTCTCAGTGAGTACATCCCCTAGTGCTACCCCCCCAAAAAAATGTACCTGTGTATACTGTGTTTCCTGGCATACCTGTGTTTCATTGGGTTGCGATGAGAAAAATCCCTCCCAGGGGACCAAGAACCAAAGGATGTTTTTGGAGGACGAGCTTCCATTCAAGGGAAAAGATCTGTATCTTCGGTGGGTCTGCCCAAGAATCTCTCAACAACAATGGAAGTGAGAACTGAACAGTAGCTGAATTCTTTCAGCCACATACCCAGGCAAAGGATTCCGGGGAGCGGCAGGAAGGGGGTTGGTGACTCCGTTTCAGAGGCATGTGGACATGTAGACACATTGCCCCTCTGTGCATTTCTCTTATCTGGGGTCCGAGGGGTAAGGAGTGTTCTGCACTGGGAGAGGGCTCAATAAATGTCAGCTACTATGTGTTCACTTAAGTGCATCCTTACAATGTCTAATTCTTATACATTATAAACACAAATTTCAGTGTTTATAATCCCAGGTTGAGAAGACAAATAAGTAGGGTTGTTTTTTCACCCCTAATTACACCCCCAAGCTTTGCTTTGACTTGGGAAAATGAGTAGGAAAGGTAAAGTTTCCTGAAAGACCTCAAGTAGTCAAAAAGAATTGGCCCCGAGGAAAAAATTATTTGGCCAGTAGATGCCTTTTTCTAGTTGACCACCGAGATGGATCCTCTGAGAGCGGAATCAATTGACTAAGCTGTAGACATGCCCGTGATAAGCCAATTTCCCAATTAAAAGAAATGTTATTCATGTGTGTCTTTTTTTAACAAGTCACTGTGTAAAGTGAGTCCCTCTTTAGGCAGTCCTCCCGGGAGCACCTCTTCTGAATGGCAGGGGTCAGGGCAGGTGTAGAGCACTGATAACGTTGATGATGTTTTGTTTCATCCATGCCACGTCTCCCAAAGATCGAAAAAGGGAGAATCCAATGACCCAGATCTCCTGCTTCTAATAGGAACTCAGCAGGGAAGCATCTTTGATCCCAAAGTTTGCTTCATTTCCTTTATTATTTTCCCGGTTGCAGTATCCAGGACCACTTTGCATACTATCACCCCCTCCACCCTGCATTTTCACTTTGCTAAGCTTTGAGTGTTCTTTCATTATTTTAGATACTAAAGAGTGCCAGTCTCCTTACCTTGTTGAGACATTCATTTCCCTTTGTGCTCTCTTGCCAAACCTTTTCCCTCCTCTCTCTAATTCATCAGGCTCCTTGGCCGTTCTCAAACAGAACCCTCATTACATCACCACCCTCGGTAAACACTCGCCCTGCTACCCCAGAGCAGGAAAAGAAATTAATTTTTACTAAGACTTGCCTTGTTTTTTCAAACATCTTGTCATTTGATCTTTCCATCCACCCTGAAGGTAAAATATTTTTATTATTTTGAAAAATATTATGAAATATTTTACAAACAGCCTCCTTTTCTGAGATGTGTGAAAGTTTCAAAGTTTTGGTCACAGACACACAGCTTCGAAGCAACAGAACCTGTATTTGAGCGACAAAACCTTTGCTGTTTTCATCATCTCCATTCGACCTGATTATGAAAAAGTTGAGCAACTGAGTATAGTCTTCCAAAAAAGTGTTTAGCCTCATCTTCCTTTCTCTGACTTCTCACTGTCTTCTGGAGAAAAAGCGATGGATCATTTGTCCACACATTCTGGACTGAATTCGACTTTCTTTGCACATAACATCTGTACTCCTAGGAATTCACTCTCCTCTCTCTCTCTCTCCCTCTCTCTCTCTCCTCTTTCCTCTCTCTTTTCTCCTCTTCTCTCTATTCTCTCTCTCCCTCTCTCTCTCCTCTCTTCTCTCATTCTCTTTTCTCTCTTCTCTCTTTTTTCTCCCTTTCTCTCCTCTCTTCTCTCACTCTCTTCTGTCTTATTTCTCTTCTCTTTTTTCTCGATCTCCCCCTTTACATATCCCTCTCTCTACCTCCTCTCTTCTTTCTCTCTCTTCTCTCTCTTTTCTCATCTCTCTTTTCTATTTTTCTCTTCTCTCTTCTTCCTCTTCTCTCTCCTCTCTCTTCTCTCTCTTTTCTCCCTCTCTCCCATCTCTTCACTCTCTCTTTTCTCTTCTCTCCTCTCTCACTCTCTCACTCTCTCTTTCATTTTTATACAACACAGTAGTTCTCAGGGCTTCCCCCTGGCTCTGTGCAGCTGAGGCTCCAAGCCTGGGCAGTCACATGCAGGGCGAGCACCTAACTCTGCACCATTTCTCCAGCCCTAGGCTGTCTCTCTCTCTCTCTGTCCAAATGTTAAAAACTCATAAAAATTCAACTAAAATACCGTCTTCCCTTATACTTCTTTCCATGGTTCCTCAGCCAGAATAATGTAGCCCACTGACCTTTCATAATTCAATCTATTACTGTCTTATTACACATGATTTTCCACTACGTTCACAGTTGTGCTAAAACCTCTTTCCTTGCTTGCTGGCCTTCTGAACACCGAGACTCTGATTTATTACCTCCATAAATCTCGCATCACCCAGCCCAGCAGGTTGTCCATATAGGTGCTAAGTATATCTGTGAAGAATGAATGAATGGATGGAATTATAATTCATTTCTCTCTGGCAAGCCGTGGGCTAGTGTAGAAACAGCCTGGGACTTACGGAGAAGAAACCTAAATTACGGTGCCGATGCAACAAATTCCTGTGACCTTTTATAAGTCATTTCATCTTTCTGAGATTCCACGTTTTCCTCTGTGGAACTGGAATAACAATATTATTTATGTTCACAATGTAAAGGTTATTCTACCAATCAATTAAATAACGTGAAAATATTTAGCAGACATTTCAAGTACTGTGCAGCTTTTAAATAAAAAAATGCTTTTGAATTTAGAGTAACAGTCTCATGAACTTCAGTCATAAATAAATTTGGGAAGAATGAACTATTCATGATCTCGGGATGTAGAGGTGGCTCAACATTAGAGCACCTGACTTACATGTGTGAGACCCTGGGTTCCACCCCTGCTCCACCAACAAACTAAAGGAGCCAACTGTTTGTGTTTTTATTTCTTAAGTGCTCTACAAATATAGTCATAGATCTTATCCATTTTAATTTATCAGTGGAGAAAATTAGAATTAAGCTCCACAGGCACCTATGTTTTTCATGTTTTTAACATATTAAATAGGCATCTAAGTAATTTCATCAACTATATATTTTAAATGTATTTTCTCTGCCAAGATTCTTCACATGATTTTGGTTGTTCTGAGCAGTCGAGGAAGGCGATTAGGATTTTTTTCCCCTCTGAGTTTCTTTACTTGGAGATTATGTGTGTCCAGCTGTTGCCTTTCATGTTTGGCAGAATCAGGAAACCCTGCTAAGCCTGTGACAAGCGGAGGCACGGTGTACTGAAATGGTGACAGAAAGAGCACAGCCATAAATGAAAATTGAAGAGGGTGGGGGAACGGCCAGGGAAGACGCCAGATTGTGTTAAGCAGTGAGCATTTTTACACATGGGGGTAGTGGGTGCTCCTAAGCAGTGCTCGGGGACCTCAAGGACTCTCCCCAGTGGTATTTGGTCAAACCAGCCAAATGGCTCAGTGCCCACGACTGAGGTGACCCTGTTCCAGGTGCTGGAATGTGAACAGGTCAGATATCCACCCAGAGTCCCACCAACCTTTCTGCTATCTCCTGACGCCTGATTCTACAATGGATTGTGCATTATTAATATCCCTTTATAAACTTGGAATACCAGTTCCCACCGCACAGACGACAGCTCAGTGTCTCAATGAATTATTCGGGCTTAAGACAATATCGAGCCTCCACGATGTTCCGTGACCCCAATTTCAACATCCAACTAAATAACTCTGGTTCCACAGTCCACTCTCACACCAGAGTGAGAATTCTGGATTCTGGTCAAAATCGTGACCCTCCTCCTCATAAATGTTTCTCAGAATTCCATTACCTGGCCGCTAGAGCCCAGTTCTTGATCTGAAGGAAAATTTTGAATGGCCGTGAAGGAAATGACACGTAGGATGGTAGTGCCGACATCCATGTCTTAGATGCATGATGTCATGCGCCACCCCCACCAGCCAAGGGTCCGAGTCTCTCCACCACTGTCCCTAGGTCACTTCTCCGCCACCCCCATCATCTCTGCCCTCGGTTCTGTTCACCTCAGTTCTGTTTTCAGAGTCTATGGGGTTGTTTGCACTGGGCTTTGCCTGTTGCTTGGCCTTGTGTCTTCATATAAGACATGGATGAGGCCATCAGACACTTGTTTTTCTCATGATTTATACACCCTAGCATAACTCTCCATCATAAAAAAAGAGAGATTTTATCTTTTCTTGGGCTGGAGCCATAGCATAGCGGGTAGAGCGTTTGCCTTGCACGTGGCCGACCCAGGTTTGATTCCTCCATCCCTCTCAGAGAGCCCAGCAAGCTACCGAAAGTATCCCGCCTACATGGCAGAGCCTGGCAAGCTACCCGTGGTGTATTCGATATGCCAAACACAGTAACAAATCTCACAATGGAGACGTTACTGGTGCCCGCTCAAGCAAATCGATGAACAATCGGATGACAGTGCTACAGTGCTATCTTTTCTTATAGCTGAGTAGCATCCCATGCCATCTTTTCTTTTTAATTTTAGTTTTTATTGAACCACTGCAGATTGCACAGTTACAGAGTTATTCATGATTTCAGGCATATAATGTTCCTACACCAAGCCGTTCATGGGTGTCCACTTCCTTCTATTTTTCCTCTTTTCCTTTTGGGCACTTTGGTTTACAGTACTTTTTACTGATAGGGTGTCATGCCTGTCCCTTTATCTGGTTTCAGAGCCCCATCCACTTCCCTCTACCATTGTCATAGTGACCCCTTCTCTAAGTCCCCAGTGACAAGCTTCCTACTGAAGACCAATTCTCACACTCTTCATTCTATCACTGTATTACTGACATCCTGTTGTTCAATTATTTACTCAAGAGGGCACCAGTAACGTCTCTATTCCTCTCAATTCTGATATTTTAGCAGCCTCTCCTTACTCGTCTTTCCCAATGATTTTATAACCTTGGCTATAACCAATTTTCTTTATCCGTTCATCAGCTATTCGGTAAATGGGTTGTTTCCAGATCTTGGCTCTTGTAAATAGCACTAGAGTAAACCTAGAAAATGTATGAGTTTTCCAAATTCTTTGTGGATGTGGGTTGGATACCTGAGAATGCCTTAAGCATGAGAATCTTTAAAATGTAGCCTTCGATTAAGGTTCTGGAATGACCTCTCCTCATTTTCCTCCCAACCCAACCGTCTCGCTTAACAATGCCAAGAGACAATGCTAATGCCACCGGGTTCTCGTGCCTTACTCTCCTTCCCCACCCGCCACCTCCACCACCCATTCCTTCCAGGCAGGATTTCCTTAGAATCCTTATCTTCTCCATCACATGTTTCTTTTAAATTTTATTAGGGAAAATTAAAAATAATTTAATTTAGATATTTTAAATTTAAAACTGCTAGTGTTTCAAAGTAGTTGAGGGGATGGAGAGATAGCACAGGCAACACTTGCTTGCTTGCAAGTGGACTCTGAAAAGCCATCACGTGCCTCAGGACGCTGCACTGTCTCCTACTCTCTCCAGCCCTGCTCTGTTCCTTTTCACACCCATGCCAGCCTGAACTTACATCTCCCCGGAGCCCACGGCCCTCTGCATTCCTCTGCTTCATCCTCAAGATATTTTATGATATATTGTCATTATTTACCACTTCCTTCCAAACCACTGACACAGAACTAGGAATAAACATCTGCCAGCAGAATCTCATCTAAAACAAATAAATACCAGAGCGACAAAGAGTCAGTTTCCCCTGTAACATCAGCCATCTGACGTCAGAATTCCATTTTCTTGTGGAAAATTGTTGGGATAATTAGAGAACCCACCTTGTGAGGTTTACTTTGAGGATCAGAGGAGATTATACACATAAAGCATTCAAACCTCACCAGAGATGAGTCTATCACCTTGATTATTTGGTAATGATCTCTAGATTGAATAACTTGAAGTAGTACCATAAATATGGTATCAATTATATTTATTTGATAACTGCATTAAATTCAGCGAAAACATCTAAGTGAGGAAATATTTTTAAATAATGATGTTGGGCTATCATCCTGAATCTGAAGAATACACAGATTTTTATAGCTTCTTTTCATATTGAAAAATTATTTGGGGAATTGAGTATTAAAGATACATTATAATACTGAATACAACACAGTGTTGTGGCAGGTTCTTGCACAGTGTAAGATCATGATGCTTATAAGAATACTCACTGATTCTGATTCATCGATGTAAAGTTTAAGTTGGACTAGGGATTTATTTTTAGCAAATTTAAAAATAGAAGCTCAAATGCTTGAAATCAGCTTTTTTTCCTTTCCACTTTGATCCTATTTTAGTTTCTTTGCCATGCAATGAATTCTAATTTAATCGTATCTTTTTCTTGCTAAAAGGTTTAGTTAAAAGTTGAATTTTGGGAGTAGGGTCGTAATGTGCATTGACTGACACTTAATAAGTATTAAGGAATACATGTGTATATATGCACGTATGTATTCTCTAATATATATATTTATATATGTATTTGCTATATCTGTCTTTCAGGGTTATACATTCTAAAGCTTAGAGTATATGTGTGCATATGTGTATATGTGTATAAAACATATATATATTCTAAGCTATATAATTCAAAGGCAATTAGTATTTGTATTTTGCACATAAGATATAAAAATTATAAAAGTAAGGTTTCTTTGCCAAGATTCCATAGTAAGAAATGGTGAGAAGAGATAGTATAACTTTTTTTTTGATGTTTTTTTATTTTTTATTTTTTTTTTTTGCTTTTTTGGGTCACACCTGGCAATGCACAGGGGTTATTCCTGGCTGTACACTCAGGAATTACTCCTGGCGGTGCTCAGGGGACCACATGGGATGCTGGGAATTGAACCCGGGTTGGCTGCGTGCAAGGCAAATGTCCTACTCGTGCTATTGCTCCAGCCCTGAGATAGTATAACGTTTGGGTGCTTGCGTTGCATGTAGCTGGTTTGGGTTTGAGCACCTCATATGGTTCCCCCACACTCAGCAAGGCATAATTCCTGAGCTCAGAGCCAGCAAACCCTGAGCATAGCCAAGTGTGGCCCAAGAATGAAAAATAAAAAAGGAAATAACAGTCATCAGGATAGAATTATAGTCCAACACTATGAGTTTTTTTTACATTACTTGGATGACTGGCAAGAATGCTTTAATATAGCTGAATGACTGCTCTATTGAGTAGCAATCAAAGTCTTATTCAAGTAAAGTAACATCAGGCCTAGCAGAGTTTGTCTAAAATCCAGAAAGTCACTTTTGAACTGTCTTCTATAAATAGGAGAAATTGAACAGTTGTCCTTTATTCATTTCAGATATAAACAAGGATAACGGTATTAGTTTACCTTTTCAAATTTGTAAAAACATTTAATGATTACACAAACTGCATTGTGTCATGTTAAAGATGAAGAGCTTCATTCAGTTCAGGAGGAGCCATAAATCAATGAAGTTTGTGTCGTAGGGTAACACTAGTTTCTATAACATATTTAAATTTGATTTTAAGTATTTTTTTATTCATACATATTATAGGATCCCACAACCTTTAAGTAAGGCCAGGGTTCACCTTTGGGGAAGATTAGGTCATACCCAGGGGTGCTCCGAAGCTGTTCCCAGCTCTGTGCTCCAGAGGGATTCCTCGCAGTGCTCAAGGACCCTCTGTGGTACCAGGGCTCCCAGCTCGGGTCACTGTTGCCACAGCCATCTGCAAACAGGTGCTTGCTGTCCTAGCCCTCCGTCCCCACAGCAACCTTCAGAGGCACTAACAGCCAGGCGTACAGGACTGAAAGACGCATACACTTACTCTTCTATAGAAAGCATCACTCTTCTGGGCCCCAGAGATTTTTGTTTCTAAAGTTCTAGAAGGGCCAGAGATTCGGAATTTGGATTCTTCTGCGGGTGGAAGAGTCCAGGGAGAAGCAGTTCACTTGTGTTCATCATGGACTCTGCAGGGCCAGAGCGATAGTACAGCGGGTGGGGCATTTGCCTTGCATACAACTGACTCAGGTTTAATCCCCGGCATCCCATATGGTCCCCCGAGCACCACCAGGAGTAATTCCTGGGTGCAGAGCCAGGATGAACCCCTGAGCATCGCTGTGTGTGACCCAAAAAAGCAAAATAAATAAATAAATAAATAAGTAATGGACTCTGCACCTGCCGATTACCAGCTTTCTCTCTGCATTTACTAGTTCAGTTAACACAGGTAGCATGCCCCTAGCTCTTCGTTTCAATACTGTCTAAGACGTATGTATATATATTTTTTCAACTTTCTTTATCGTCAAAAGCTTGACCCAGGTCAGGTAGATCTACCTCTGGGAAAGACCGATTCTCTGCAAAGGTGCTGATGTGGCCCCATAAAAACAATAATGAAGAGGTTGTTATATTGCACAAAGAAGTTGACTTAGGGGCACAAAGAGTGACTGAAATTTGGGAACTAAATCACAAAACTAAAGGTGGTGTGAGGTAGAAACATTTGCGGGCCCCTCGCTCTTTTGTGCATAAAGCCAACTTGAAGGAAATAACTTCTATTTGGGGACCTTGATTAAATCAATAAACTATGAAATTGATCTCATTTGCATCGATTTCAGGATGAGTTCCTGCTTGTCCCTATTTCCCAACATGTTGTAATTAGTCTGAATTTTGCTGGGGAATTAATTGTCATCGTTTGTCTTTCAAAGAAAATTGGGTCATTTGGATCAATAGTCTGAGATTTGCTAGAATAATTTCATGGCTCAAGTCCAACTCTAGAGCTCTTAGGATCTCTTTTCTGATGTGGCTCTGATATAAAAAAAAACATATGGAATATTCAAAATAAGAGCCTTTGGGTGTAGACACATGTCCTTAAATCCTCTTCACATATTCATGAGAGAGACAAACTTTATGATTTCTTAAAAAAAGAGTGCCCCAAGGTTAAATCTTGGAAAATCTACAGGGAAATAAAACTCTATACTGACTTAATTGTTAGACACACAGCTAAACCTTCAAGAAATTTCCCGCTAGCAGTTAATGGCTCATGCAGGTATGGCTCTTGATTTGATTTCTTCTTTATCTTTGTTTCCCTGAAATTATCTCAGTCATTATTAATTCAATCATGTGCATCATCTCTCGAACTGTTTTCGGCCCTGGAAAATGTAGAAGGTGACAAAAGCTGCAAAAATTCCTCTTCTCCCCACAATTTATTCTAGTGCAAGCAAACACAAAGGAGAGAGTTCTCTAGTCGTTAGAGGATGATGTTCTCTGTGAAGCAAAGAGGGTTTGTTTTTGTTTTTGTTTTGCTCTTTTTGGGTCACATCCGGCAATGCACAGGGGTTACTCCTGGCTCTTCACTCAGGAATTACTCCTGGTGGTGCTTGGGGGGGACCATGTGGGATGCTGGGAATCGAACCCAGGTCCACCACATGCAAGGCCAACGCCCTACCTGCTGTGCTATCGCTCCAGCCCCCTGTGAAGCAAAGAGGAAGGAAACTGTGAGTAGGAGGATGTGATTACCAGGTCAGAGAAAGCCTCAGAGCACGTCCAGGGGTGAGCTGATCGGTCACTAGGTCATTGCTGCGAGCAGCAGGGGTGGTAAGTGCGCGGGTCCCGGGAAAGGGCAGGACTAGCAAGAGGCCGGTCCAGCTAGAGGAGAGGAGTCAGGTGCCGGGGTGCAGGCTGAGACAGGAGGTCAGTGGCAGGCTCGAGGTGCAGGGTAGCATGACCCAGTGGTGGTTTTCTTAGCAGAGCTTTGGGGGTATTCTATGGGGTCACGGTGCTGGGGATCCAAGTCAGGGCATCACACGTGCAAGGCAGGTGGTCCCTCCCCGAGCTGCCTCCACGGTGCCATTTTTTGGGTGACTCTTAGTAGCTGGAGGACAAGTCACAAGCTCACAGCATGAGTGGCCTGTGGGGCCACGAGAGGCAAAGAGGCAGATTCTGAGCTGGCCCCACAGCTCCGGAGGACAGACTCTTTTGAGGGGCTCCTATGGAGGCGGTGGGGGGGAGGGAGTGAGGTGTCCCCATCACTAGGAAGTCGTTGGTGTTAGCAGAAAATAAATGTGTTTGCTCACGCTGGAAAAGTTACTACTGATCAGGAACTACAGGAACCTCTCAGGCAATTGCATTTCACGCTTCAAAGCCCGCCGACAAGTCACAGCCTTTGCTCCTCCCCCACCTTTGCCGGCGTCCTGAGGCTTGATTATTTGAAGGAGTGCAGAAGCACAAATGTTTTCTGTTTATCAGCCGGGTCCGAGGGGGAGAGGATAAACGAGATCTGGCTCAGCCTCTCGCTCGTCCGTCCAGAGGGAGAAGGCAAAGAGGAATGTGTAGGCCCGGTGGGCTCCGGGTGTCCCTGGGGATCTCACTAGTCCCCGTGCCACCCCCTGCCTTGCGTGCCCAGTGCCGCCTGTAATTAGTGCTTCCGGGGTGACCCGAATGGTTGTTGAGGAAAAGAAACCCAGGAGAATAGCCAGGGCAGGAGCTCAGCATTCCTCGCTGTTTCCCTCACATGAAAATACAAGTGCAGACACATGGACCACCCAAGAGTTTGTTTGTTTGTCTGTTTATTTATTTATTTTATCAAATCACCATGAGATACACATTTACGAGGTTGTTCATGATTTTGGCACTGTCATACAGTTCTTCAACACCTGTCCCTTCACCAGTGCACATTTCCCACCACCAATGTCTCCAGTTTCCACCCCCCCCACACATACCCCAGGCTTCCTCTGTGGCGGGCACTTCTCTCCTCCCTCACTCCCTCTCACACTCTCTCTCTCTCTCTCTCTTTCCTTTTAGGCATTATGGTTTGTAATATGTAGCACTGTAGCACTGTAGTCCCATTGTTCATTGATTTGCTTGAGCGGGCACCAGTAACGTCTCCATTGTGAGACTTATTACTGTTTTTGGCATATCGAATCCTCCATGGGGAGCTTGCCAGGCTCTGCTGTGAGGGCGGGATATTCTTGGTAGCTTGCTGGGCTCTCCGAGAGGGATGGAGGAATTGAACCCGGGTCGGCCACGTGCAAGGCAAACGCCCTACCCGATGTGCTATCGCTCCAGTCCGCTCAAAGGCCACCCCACTGACATTGTAATATAGGTAATGGAAATGATCGCTCTGGACAAGGACCAAGTGCTAAAAGTAGGTAAAGGGAAATACATCCAAATATTTGTACACACATGTATGCAATACACACGTGCGCACGCTCACACACACACACACACACACACACACACACACACACACACACACCTCTTCTTTTTTCTGCCAGGAGTGTGGAGGCCGGAGTCTGGGCTGGCGCTTAGGAGTTGGCCCACGCCTGTGTTTGCAGTCAGAATTTTTCAGGATCTATTCTGGGTTGGACGCAGGACCTCCCTTTGTGTCTCCATTCAAAATATTGAAAAATAGAAACTTCTCTTTTATTTTTAGAAAAATGGTCATGTTCTGAAACTTTTTCCACATCCATGTCTCTTCCTTTCGTTCTCCATGTGAGCAGAGTACTAGGTGACAGATGGACCAGCCGCCCCGAGTGAGTCGTGCGCCTGCTGGCCACAACTCTGCCGTCCCGGGCCAGAGTTCACAGCTCCGCAGACAGGGCGAAGCTGTACTGAGACTCTTCTTCCCCAGCATTTCCCCTTGGCTAGCCCCCGGACGCTGGGCTCCAAAGCTGCAGCTTCCCTGTGATGCTATGGAGCCCAGAGTTTCCCTTTAGGGACAGCCACTGGTAAGAAGCACTGTAGCACTGTCGTCCCGTTGCTCATCGATTTGCTCGAGCGGGCACCAGTAACGTCTCCATTGTGAGACTTGTTGTTACTGTTTTTGGCATATCGAATACGCCACGGGGAGCTTGCCAGGCTCTGCGGTGCAGGTGGGATACTCCCGGTAGCTTGCTGAGCTCTCAAAGAGGGATGGAGGAATAACCCGGATCGGCCGTGTGCAAGGCAAATGCCCTACCCGCTGTGCTATCGCTCCAAAATAATAATAATAATCTTTTGTATGAAAAAGAAAATTTTAAATGCAATTGCTTCTTTAAAATGCTGATTACAGGGGCTGGAGCCATAATACAGCAGGTAGGGCATTTGTCTTGCAGGCGGCCTACCCGGGTTCGATTCCCGGCATCCCATATGTTCCCCCGAGCACCGCCAGAAGTTATTCCTGAGTGCAGAGCCAGGAATAACCCCTATGCATTGCCACCTGGGACCCAAAAAAGCAATAAAAGCTGATTCTAAGCATTGAGGAGATAGCTCAAGGCCAGGAACACATGTCCTGTGGGCACAGGTTGAATCTGCAGTTTCACGGGGACTTTCTAGGCCCGGAGACGCCCCCGAACAACACCAGGATGGCCCTGGTAACCTCTAGCATCGCTGGGTCTGAGCACTGAACACGTATGCTGCTGAGCCAAGTATCCCCAGGAGATGATCACCAACTGCCCTCTACGCCCTCCCTCCTCCCCATCCTGAATCTGTGTGGTGTCAGGGATCAGATTGAAGCCCCCACGTGCAAGGCAAGCCCAGGTCCCCATATTATTTCTCCAGCCCTGAGCCTGTAGAAGCTTTTGTGATTTAAAGTTCCTTCTCTAGGCCTTTTGCTTGTCCCTGTTATCTTACTGTTATTTCTTGGTAACCCAGAGATTGGATTTAGTGCCTGAGTCTCTCCCAGCAGAAGGCCAGGCTCTACCACCAGTCACTCCGCAGCCCTCTTGGAGTCTGTTACTTGAAATCTTGGCGTGAAACTGCTCAGACTGGGGGGGGGGGTACCTAGTGCTCTCGGCCTCTGGGGCGGCACTCAGTATCACTTTTCTTTTTTAAAAACATTTTTTTTAATTTTAATGAATCACGGTGAGATACAGTCACAGATTTACAAACTTGCATGATTGTGTTTCAGTCATACGATGTTTGAGCACCCATCCCTCCACCCCTGCCCATTGAGCACCCATCCCTCCACACCCCTGCCCAGTCTCCACCACCAATGTTCCCAGTATCCCTCCTCCCACCCTCCCTGCCCCCCCTCGCCTCTGTGGCAGGCACATTCCCTATTACTCTCTCTCTCCCTCTCTCCTTCCTCTCCCTCCTTCTCCCTTTCCCCTCTCCCTCTTTCTCTCTCCTCTCTCTCTGTCTCCTCTCCCTCTCCCTCTCTCCCTCTCCTTCTCTCCCTCTCCCTCTCCTTCTCTCCCTCTCCCTCTTCCTCTCCCTCTCCCTCTCCCTCTCTCTCTCCCCCTCTCTGTCTCTCTCCCTCCCTCTCCCTCTCCCATCTCCCTCTCTCTCTCCCCCTCTCTGTCTCTCTCCCTCCCTCTCCCTCTACCCTCTCCCTCTCCCCTCTCCCTCTCCCTTCCTCTCTCTCCCTCTCCCTCTCTCTCTCCCTCTCTCCCTCTCCCTCTCTCTCTCTCCCTCTCTCCCTCTCCCTCTCCCTCTTCCTCTCCCTCTCTCTCCTCTCTCCCTCTCCCTCTCCCTCTCTCTCCTCTCTCCCTCTCCCTCTCCCTCTCCCTCTCCCTCTCTCTCCTCTCTCCCTCTCCCTCTCCCTCTCCCTCTCCCTCTCTCTCCTCTCTCCCTCTCCCTCTCCCTCTCTCTCCTCTCTCCCTCTCCCTCTCCCTCTCCCTCTCCCTCTCCCTCTCCCTCTCCCTCTCCCTCTCTCTCCTCTCTCCCTCTCCCTCTCCCTCTCTCTCCTCTCTCCCTCTCCCTCTCCTTCTCCTTCTCTCCCTCTCCCTCTTCCTCTCCCTCTCCCTCTCCCTCTCTCTCTCCCCCTCTCTGTCTCTCTCCTCTCCCTCTCCCTCTTCCTCTCCCTCTCCCTCTCCCTCTCCCTCTCCCTCTCCCTCTCTCTCTCCCCCTCTCTGTCTCTCTCCTCTCCCTCTCCCTCTACCCTCTCCCTCTCTCTCCCTCTCTCCCTCTCTCTCTCCTCTCTCCTTCTCCCTCTCCCTCTCTCTCTCCCCCTCTCTGTCTCCTCTGTCTCTCTCTCCTCTCTCCCTCTCCCTCTACCCTCTCCCTCTCTCTCCCTCCCTCTCCCTCTCCCTCTACCCTCTCCCTCCCTCCCTCTCTCTCTCTCTCTCTCTCTCTCTCTCTCTCTCTCTCTCTCTCTCTCTCTCCTGCCCCCTCTCTCCTTTGGGGTGTTATGTTCTGCAGTACAGGTACTAAGGGTCATCATGTTCCTTATCTTGATTGACTGCGAAGCTTCAGCTCCGGCACCTGGTTTTCCGGTGATTGAACTGGCCCCTGGGCTCTGAGCAGTGCTGCTCCTCAGCCATCCATCAGCTGGGTTATTACTCTGTTGCACTTGAAACTGTCCTGTGCTTGAACAGTCCTTCTTAGACCCTGAGGCTCTTTATTCCAGCGTGGCTGTAGCTGGGCGCATCTCAGTGGACAGAGGAGATGAACGGGGAGGAGCTGCTGGGGAATCCCAGCCCTCACCTTCACCCACTAACATGGGTCCGGAGGCACCCTCCAGGCTCGGGGTCACCTGTGGAGGCAGTTTCCCGCCAAGGAAGAAGCCTTCCTGAGGGGCGCTGTGGATCGCACCCCTGTTAGCAACTCGGTCATTCTCCGGAGTGATGGAGCCACGGAGCGAGGAAGGACACAACTGTTACAACGAGCAAGTGGGAGCTCGTGTTACAGAAGAACATGCTTTGCTTTTTAAAAGAATAATATTCATCTTCTGGGGGAGATGTCCCCCCGAGCGGTGTTCTGGGGACCCCGGGACCACTCCAAGCAATACTCAGTCACCAGAACTGGAGGGTCCATGTGAGGGCCTCCGTGGGTGGTGCTGCCTGCCCACCCATACCTCCACCCCCACCCCCCAGCCCCTTCATTTGTGGGACTCACCAGGGTCACAATCCGTCATGCAGGGGATTGAAACCTGGTTGGGTAATATTGTCTTTACTGTCTCACCTGTCCATGATTTTTATTTTAATTAATTTCAAGCATTGATGGAGGCTTTTTGAGGTTCAGGCCATTCCGTGGAAGCTTATCATCAGGCCGTAGTGGAGGAGAGCGTGAAAGACTTCTAACATGAGAACAAGGTGTGTGTGGGGGGGGGGGGGGGGAAACGCATGGAAATAGCTCTATGTGCACACCATGAAGGCGTCTCAGGGAATAGCAGGCCTTCTGGTTTTTCACGTGGCTGTGAAAACCATTTTAGCAGCCCAGTGGAGAGAAAAGAGGGCGAGGGAACATTTATTCCGTCATTAAGCTGTAGGGAAACTTGTCGCTAAACAGTTGCTGGGAAGCACACATGCCATCTCTCCTCTTCTGCCCGTGCAGGCTCCAGCAGCGGCTCCCCCAAGCCACCGCCACCTTATTATTTCTGACTGCAGCAGGCAGACCAGCAGGACGCTGTTCAAATTAGAAACGAGATGCCAGGAAGACAGAACGCCAGGAGGAACGGGAAGGGGAACCAAAACACAAAAGGCAAACCGGTGCTGGATGGACATTAATTAATGTCGCAGGAATAGAGCTTGGAATACAGTGCAGCGAAGGGGCAACTTTCAGGGAAGATCTGTGCGTGGGGCAGGAGAGCACTGAAGTGTGAGCAAAAGAGACATAAGTCAAAACATGAGGTCGCGGGGTGGGGGTGGGGGTCTTGACCTTTTATGGTGAAGGAGGGGAGAAATACCGGGGCTCGGAGGGCCACTTGGCAGTGCTCAGGGGCCAGAGGTGAGCTGGGGCTTAAACCAGGAGCTCACCCAGGCCAGGCATGCACTTTATACCACATGATCCACAACCCCGCGCATATTCTGACTTTGTCAGTCATGCTCCTGGGGCCAGAGAGGCAGCCCAGTGGGCTGGAGCGCATGCTGTGCGTGCAAGGAGGCTGCGGTTCAATTCCAGCCACCTCCTGGTCCCCTGCACACGGCCCAGAATGACCTTCTTCCCCCAGCCGCACAGAGCATGGCCCCCATCAGATCTATAAACTGTGCTTTGGGGCTTCCCATCTGCGTCCCGTTCCTCAGACATGGAGCCTGGTTCATCAGTGGCAGCCAAACAGGCCCCTCCTGGTGGGGCATCTCGCCTTGATGGGAGTCGCCAGGTGGTTCTGAGGCCACATTCCTCAACTGGACGCCACGTGACCCCGGGGGTCTCTGGGATATTCTAAGAGGGAAAAAGCACATAAATGAGTCTGAGGTGGAAAACACATAAATGGGTCCATGAAACTAGGGGACCAGCTACGAAGACGGCCAGATGGGATGGGGTTGGGGTCAAGGCCAGACCCAAGGGGGGAAGGAGGCTGTGAGTCAAATGGGATTAAGAAACACTGGTCTGAATAATCCAGCATATCAACAAAAGTAAAGATAAAAACCATATGATCATATCAATAGATGCAGAGAAAGCATTTGACAAGATCCAACATCCTTTCATGATGAAAACCCTCGCCAAAATGGGGTTTGGAGGAACTTTCCTCAAGATAGTCGAAGCCATCTATCACAAGCCTACGGCAAGCATTATCCTCAACGGGGAAAAACTAAGGGCCTTTCCTCTGAGATCAGGCACAAGACAAGGATGCCCACTCTCACCACTCCTCTTCAATATAGTACTGGAAGTACTTGCGATAGCTATTAGACAAGAAAAAGAGATTAAGGGCATCCAGATAGGAAGGGAAGAAATCAAACTCTCACTATTTGCAGACGACATGATACTATATCTAGAGAAGCCTAAAACCTCTACTAAGAAACTCTTAGAAACAATAGACTTATACAGTAAAGTTGCAGGCTACAAAATCAATACCCAAAAATCCATGGCCTTCATATATGCAAACAATGAGGCAGAGGAAAGGGACATGAAAAAAGCAATCCCATTCACAATCGTGCCCCAGAAAATCAGGTACTTCGGAATCAGCTTAACCAAGGAAGTAAAAGACCTTTACAAAGAAAACTACATAACGCTACTCCATGAAATCAAAGAGGACATGAGGAAATGGAAACATATACCCTGCTCGTGGATAGGGAGAATCAATGTTGTCAAAATGGCAATACTCCCTAAAGCATTATACAGATTCAATGCGATCCCTATAAGTATACCCATGACATTCTTCAAAGAAATGGATCAAGCAATCCTAAAATTCATATGGAATAACAAACGTCCAAGGATAGCTAAAACAATCCTTGGGAAAAAGATGATGGGAGGCATCACCATCCCCAACCTCAAACTTTACTACAAAGCAGTAACAATTAAAACAGCATGGTACTGGAACAAAGGCAGAGCCGTAGACCAATGGAACAGGGTGGAATATCCCTACACACAACCCCAAATGTATGACCATCTAATCTTTGATAAGGGAGCAAGAGATGTGAAGTGGAGCAAGGAAAGCCTCTTTAACAAATGGTGCTGGCACAACTGGACAACCACATGCAAAAAAATGGGTTTAGACCTTGACCTGACACCATGCACAAAAGTCAGATCAAAATGGATTAAAGACCTCAACATTAGACCACAAACCATAAGGTACATTGAAGACAAGGTTGGCGAAACCCTCCACGATATTGAAGATAAAGGTATCTTCAAACGTGACACGGAACTAAGCAATCTAGTAAAAACAGAGATCAACAAATGGGACTACATTAAACTAAAAAGCTTCTGCACCGCAAGAGATACAGCGACCAGAATCCAAAGACTATCCACAGAATGGGAAAGGATATTTACACAATACCCATCAGATAAGGGGTTGATATCAATGGTATATAAAGCACTGGTTGAACTCTACAAGAAGAAAACATCCAACCCCATCAAAAAATGGGGCGAAGAAATGAACAGAAACTTTACCAAGGAAGAAATACGAATGGCCAAAAGGCACATGAAAAAGTGCTCTGCATCACTAATCATCAGAGAGATGCAGATCAAAACAACTTTGAGATACCACCTCACACCACAGAGACTAGCACACATCCAAAAGAACAAAAGCAACCGCTGTTGGAGAGGATGTGGGGAGAAAGGGACCCTTCTTCACTGCTGGTGGGAATGCCGACTGGTTCAGCCCTTCTGGAAAACAATTTGGACGACTCTCAAAAAATTAGATATTGAATTCCCATTTGACCCAGCAATACCACTGCTGGGAATATATCCCAGAGAGGCAAAAAAGTACAATCGAAACAACATCTGCACATGTATGTTCATCGCAGCACTGTTTACAATAGCCAGAATCTGGAAAAAACCCGAATGCCCCAGAACGGATGACTGGTTGAGGAAACTTTGGTACATCTATACAATGGAATACTATGCAGCTGTTAGAAAAAAGGAGGTCACGAATTTTGTAGTCAAGTGGATGGGCATGAAAAGTTTCATGCTGAGTGAAATGAGTCAGAAAGAGAGAGACAGACATAGAAAGATTGCACTCATCTATGGTATATAGAATAACAGAGTGGGAGACTAACACCCAAGAACTGTAGAAATAAGTACCAGGAGGTTGACTCCATGGCTTCGAGGCTGGCCTCACGTTCCGGGGAAAGGTCAACTCAGAGAAGCGATCACCAACTACATTGTAGTCGAAGGCCATGTGGGGGAAGGGAGTTGCGGGCTGAATGAGGGCTAGAGACTGAGCACAGCGGCCACTCAACACCTTTATTGCAAACCACAACAGCTAATTAGAGAGAGAAAACAGAAGGGAATGCCTTGCCACAGTGGCAGGGTGGGGTGGGGGGGAGATGGGATTGGGGAGGGTGGGAGGGACACTGGGTTTACGGGTGGTGGAGAATGGGCACTGGTGAAGGGATGGGTTCCCAAACTTTGTATGAGGGAAGTATAAGCACAAAAGTGTATAAATCTGTAACTGTACCCTCACGGTGATTCTCTAATTAAAAATAAATAAAAAAAAAATGAAAAAAAAAAAAAAAAAGAAACACTGGTCTGAAAAATCCTTGCTACTGAAAATGAAACCCAACCAATAATGACTGGTCATAAAATTTGGGTTGAACTGCTGCATGGTTATTGTAGCTAGATGGATCACGGCAAGCTGACACTCTTCTAAGAAGCATCTGAGATTAACACCGGACAAGACAGGAAGACGGTCGCCGGCTGATTCTCTCGTCCCCTGGCCCCATAATCGCTGCATCCTGTTTCCTTTGAGCATGTTCCCAGGCCCATGTGTGTCAGACGACCCTTGGCCCTGGTCCTCTGACTCATGTTTGGCCGGTGTGACTCAGCATTAAGCAACTGACTCACGGGTCAGAAGAAGTCTGTGCTTTCCAAATGTTAAGCGGAAGTTGTTTGTTGGGCTTTTATTTATTTCTGTATATTTTTAAGGCCATGCCTCGCATTCTTTTTAGGGGTAGAACCATTAGACTCAGTGAGAGCTCTGCCCTGAAAGTAAACACCCATCGCTTGCTGCACGGCGTGCTGTGGGCTTGCGGATTTCTGTGCTCCTGGAGTTCCTCGGAACAATGGCTGGAGCAATTCCTGGCAGATTTCTTAATTTGCCTGAAAAGAAATGTTCTTTTCAGACTGCTCTTGTTATTCTTATATTTTTTTTACCGGGCTTTTAAGGTGCTATTTTAAGAAGAAAGACATCATTTTTATACCCCCTCTTCCCAAACACAAGTGGCTTTGATTGTACAGAGGTGATTTCAGTGGCGGGGCAGGGGGAGGGGAGTGAGGGTGATTAGGGGGTAAGGATGGAAAAGAAAGCGAGAGAGGACTATTGAGGTCATTTACGAAGTTGCAGGCTCAAAGAGAGGGTGCTCTAAGCATGGACAGAGGCTTGGAGATACTGGGCGAGGGCACAGCAGAAAAACACAGGAGGAAACATGGAAACAGGATGGTTCTCCTCCCTTTCACAAATTTCACTTGTCCTTGGAACATCCGGGTCAATGTCTTGTCCCCCAAACCCTCTATGCTTCATTTTTATTTTCTGTACCTGTGTATGTATACAACAGCTGGAAGAAAAGCTTCCATGAAGCTGGAGAGATAGCCCCGCCAGGACTGATCCCTGAGCACAGAGGCAGGAGTAATCCCTGAGAACTGCTCAGAGTGACTCCAAAACAAAGATGAAACGATGGGGCTGGAGCAATAGTACAGCAGGGAGGCCCCTTGCATGCAGCCAACACAGGTTCGATCCCCAGCATCCCATATGGTTCCCTTTGAGCACCGCCAGGACTAATTCCTGAGTGCAGAGCCAGGAGTAACCCCTGTGCTTCGCTGGGTGTGACAGAAAAGAAAGAAAGAAAGAAAGAAAGAAAGAAAGAAAGAAAGAAAGAAAGAAAGAAAGAAAGAAAGAAAGAAAGAAAGAAAGAAAGAAAGAAAGAAAGAAAGAAAGAAAGAAAGAAAGAAAGAAAGAAAGAAAGAAAGAAAGAAAGAAAGGAAAGAAAGAAGAGAGAAAGAAAGAGAAACAGAACAAAGCATTCAGGTTGTATGCGCGGTGTGGTTGGGGGCGGGGAGTAGCAGGTTTTTGATTTAATATGGCCTCTGTCAAATCTAATAGCTCCATGGCCCTTGACTGTCGTAGGGAGCTGGTCTGGGAAACCTCGTGCATATAAAGAATAATGAATGAATTTCAGTTTCTTTCCACCGAAGGGACACCTTAGGCCACATCCTGTCATTGTCTTCACGTAACTCAGGTTCGTGATTCAGGTTATTTTATTTTTTAAATCTCACATGCATTCTCTTTGATAAGTCTCCCCAGTTAGTTAGGATTCTCATCATACAATGCTCCGTGTACAGGAGCATGCGGGAAGGTGGCTATTTTTTCATTTTCTTTTTGTTAAGAAATGTGTGTGTGTGTGTGTGTGTGTGTGTGTGTGTGTGTGTGTGTGTGTGTGTGTGTGTGTGTGTAGAGGGGGCATCTTCCTTGGTTTGAGCTGCGAGAGGGGCTGGACGGGGCAGTGCGAGGTGGCATCTTCAGTAACTCCAGGGCTGAGAGCACGTTCCAGACGTGTCCTGTGCTGCCTTGCCGCTTGCTTTAATGCTCCCACAACGACACGCAGTTTCAGTGATTTGCTGCCGCTGTATGTCTTTCTATCTGACGTTTTTTCTCAAGCACCTGAGCCTGGCACGTACACAGACAAGTCACGGAGTCCTAAATTAGAGGGTATTCTACAGGAAGGTGACCTCCAAATTTGATAGTCATTCATAAAAAGTCTTTAGATGCTCATCCTGTCATAAAGACACATTTCCGTCTTGCAGATGAAATTCTGACTTTCAAGTTTTGTCTCACATGCAACTTAAAGTCTTTTTTTTGTAAGCTAACATTAGCATTTTTTTTAAAAAGCAATAGAATAGAAGCAAACCATTGCGTTCTATATGCAATGAGCAGCCTGAACTCTGAGAACAGAGGCTGGGCACTTGTGATTCTGGCTTCATCTGCCATAGGAGAAGGCTGGGAATTGCTCGGTATTCTTCCTTAATGCTCTATCTTGGGAAGAGGGCATTAAATTTTTCCTAGTTAACAAAACTAAAGATCCCATGTGTTGAAAAACTTTAAAGAGCAGTTGCCTTTCTTGTAAAACTAGCTTTTCCTCCAAAAAAATGTATTGCTTATTAACCTTGCATTGGAGAGGATGATTTTATTTCTTTTAATTTTTTTTAATTGAATCCCAAATACACAGCTATGTTACATGGTTGGGTTTCAGTTATGTAATGGTCCAACACCTATTCCTTCACTAGAGCACATTCCCCACCATCATTGTCCCCGGGTTCCCACCCCCTGTATGCCTCTGTGGCAGGCACTTTTATTTAATAAAATAAAATAAAATAAATATGTTGATTTATTCTCTCTCTCTCTCTTTCTCTCTCCTTATCATGTCTGTCCCTTTAACTACTTTCTTTCTTTTTTAAAAATTTTATTGAATCACCATGAGATAGTTACAAGCTTTCATGTTTGGGTTACAATCTCACAATGATCAAACACCCATCCCTCCACCAGTGCACATTCCCCACCACCAATATCCAGGGTATACTCCCCTTTCCCACCCTCTGCCTGTCTCTATGGTATACAATATTCCCCATACTCTGTCTCTACTTTGGGGCATCATGGCTTGGAACACAGACACTGAGAGGTTACCATATTTGGTCCATTATCTACTTTTGGCACACATCTCCCATCCCGACTGATTCCTCCTTTCAATACTCAGTTCTTATCCAGAGTGATCATTTCTATTATTTTCACCCTGGTCTCTTCTCTGCCCTTTGCCCCCCCCCCGTACCCCCTCCCCCACACACACTGATGACAAGCTTCCAGCCATTGACCAGTCCTCCTGGTCCCTGTTTTAGCTGGCCTTGGATATTAGTTTCATACTTTTTTTTTATATCCCACAAATGAGTGCAGTCGTTCTATATCTGCCCCTTTCCTTCTGACTCTCCATGTCCAAGCTTTGAGCTTTGCTTTTCTAAAGCTACAACGCTGCAATTAAATTGGGGGGGAGGGGCACACCCACAGGACTTACTCCTGGACTGCACTCAGGGATCACTCTGGTCGAGCTCAGGAACTGCATGGGGTGCTGGGAATTGAAACTGGGCGGGTCACGTGCAAGGCAAGTGCCCTACTCTTGGTATCTCCCCAGCCCCTAACTTCTTTCCAAGGAGAGGAGACCCGGTGGTTAAGGGTGTAGTAAATCATTTCAGTAAAATGCTGGTGGTACCTTTAGGAAAGTTGATCCAAAGAAGTCTCAGCATCCCCCACAGGCATCAGGCATCCCGGGGAAGTGCTCCTTGCTACTGACGGTCACGAACCCTGAAGACCTTTTCTCCCCAGACCCAGCCTTGGCTCAAAGCGTTTCATAATTCTGAACTGCCCGTAATGCTTAGAAACCCGGCCTAAAGACAAATGCGCTTCCTGGTTGGTGACGACGGCCCTACTAATGCAGATTCATCCGTGCCATGGTCTCTTGGCCCCTGTCTCTTTCACCCAGCACCTTTCCGAAGCCATGCTCCTGGAATTGTCTTTCTGCACATGCCTGGTGGAGCACTGGACAGCAGAGCCAGCATCTTTGCACGAACCCCCTTGGCCACCGGCCAGCCCCTCACTGTCCTCACAGGCTTTTCTCGGTGCTCCGTCCAGTGATGACACTTTCCCGCCACCAGAAAGGGTCTTCTTGCCCTTCCCTCCTCCTGTCTCTGCCTTCTTTGCAGACCCTTCGGCCCCTTCCTCATCCCGTGTCTGTGTCATTTATCCGTCAGATCGCAAATCAGGTTTTGCTTCCTGTGCTATTGCCCTAGATGGATTCTTCCTGTTTCATTCCCGTGGTTCATGTTTTCACGCATAAGAGGACTCAGCTCTTCTCTCCGTGCTTTCCGTTTGACCTGGGGCTCCTCACAGGCATTGGCCTTGTTTTGTCAATAAAAACTTCCTGCTTATTTGGCATTTCAGGGCATAAACAGTTAATAAATACAGGACTAGAGAGAGAGAGAGAGAGACAGAGAGAGAGAGAGGGAGAGAACAGGAGAGCAGGAGTTAAGGCCTTTGCCTTTCCTATGACTGACCCCAGTTCAATACTCAACACTGAGCACTGCCAAGTGTGACCCCTGAGACAGTCAAGTGACTCTTGAGCACTGCAGGGTATGGTCCCCAAACAAACTAACTTGTAACTGGATGCGTTTCTCACTGGTTTATGGCATCTCTTCCTGTTCTCTCTGTGAACCATTTTTGGGGGTGGACAACACCTCAGGGGTACTTAGGGGCTACTCCTGGATCCATGCTCATGTGACTCCCTGCAGTGCTTGGGGACCATAATGGTTCCAGGGACCCAGAGTCCGTCCCATCCAAGGCAGGCATCTTAACCCCTATACTACCTCTCTGGTCCCCAAGTCCTTGTATTCTAAGGGCACAACATGTTAAGTATACTCTGTAAGAGGAAAGCTCTCCACATTAATTGTGAATAATTTGAATCCTTCTCTTTTTTATTTTGAGATGTATGTTTCCATAGACTAGACTTGACTTCATTAGCATTCAAAGTCACTACAACATCTGTCCTGTCCAGTATTATTCTTTCCATTTTTTTCAAGAAACCTTAGATGAAATTTTAAATGTTTTTTTTTTTCAGACTTAGACATCTAACTGAATACTCGGCTTCTCTGATGCTAATTTAAAAGTTTATTCTATGTCAGTACTCGTGTGCCTTGTGAACTTGTCCACTGCCTCTAGTCCTGGTTAAGAGGACTTGGTTATAATGTAAATTGTATCCTGTTCAATTTACATTATAGAGAGAGGCCGAAGGAAAGCCAGTTAGAAATAATAATAGCAAGGAAGAGAGAAAGGGAACCTAGAAAATGATCCTCAGACACTGAGCCAAACAGCTACCACTTCAGAATAATTGGTAAAGCAGCATAAAAATACACTGTGCACATTCCAGGTACTTGATAGCCATTTGATTTTTATCATTAATATATCTTAGGGGGAGGGACTTACCCTCTATCTCTGCTATAAATTTCTAATCAAATATTTTGTAAATTATTTGTAAGGTAGTTTTGTCCTGGCTAAATAAAGCCAAGTAATGTCATTTTGTAAATAGGGAGAGTTTTTGGACACATGTCCTTAATATACTAAGTTCCTGATTAAAATCAGGATACAATAGTCGAGGTTGAATTAATATACTCTGATTTCTCATAAGTCAGATATTATATATCCTAATACAATTAGGGAATGAGTTCTTTTTGACTTCTGTAGAAGCTTTGGACATAGCCCGTTAGCGTATGTTATATTGGCAGAACACAGCAGCTAAAGAAAACCCAAAAGGTAATTTAAAAAAACCCAGAGAAGAAAACTCCAAAGCCTTTTCTAATTAAAAAAAAGTCATGGTGATTTTTAAGAGATATGCAGGAAAATTCCCCTTCATAACCAATTTTATTTATTTATTTATTTATTTATTTATTTATTTTGCTTTTTGGGTCACACCCGGCGATGCACAGGGATCACTCCTGGCTCTGCACTCAGGAATTACTCCTGGCAGTGCTCAGGGGACCATATGGGATGCTGGGAATTGAACCCGGGTCATAACCAATTTTAAACTCCGGTTAGACTTCTTCTGTCTTTCCTCAGAAAGACAGGACTACGTGCTTATCATAGGCTGTCATTTCCAAAACTTGTAACAACTTAATTCATACCTTAGCCTTTATTTCCTGAGCTCTTATCTTTGTGGAGTGTTTTTCTGGCTTATCATGCTTGGATTACACATAACTAGAAGTTAAATATGAAAATGTTAGCACAACACTTTAACCTTTCATAAACTCTATAATGGTTTTTATAGACATTTACATTATGATTAATACAGATGTACTTTCTGTGATGCAAAGGGAATACTGTCATAATATCTGACCTCCTGATTTTTTAAATAAACAGGATTCTATAGGATGGATTGAAACAAAAGAATCCTGCCCACATCATGTTCTTTCTAATGGAAGTAGATTCACAGGAAATTGCTTTACATAAAGGAAAAAATATAACAACAATAAATAGATTCCCTTTGTGTATGTCTGCCAGGTGATAAATTTTAAATTTTAATCTGTGGGCTTGGTTTTTCTCATAAAGATGTCATTTTTGTACCTAATAATCAAAAGATGATAAAATGTCAAGCTGTGGCAAATATTCTAAGGGAAAAGCTGCTATGAATATAAGGGTTTAAATATTCTTTTAAATTCAGGTTTTCCTGTCCTTGAGATAAAATGCTTAGGGAGACGTATTACTGGAATTTATGGAGTTTTTCTTTTTTAAGAAATGTCCATCTTGTTTTCCATAGACATGACACCAATTTCTATCCCCACTGACATGCTACCCAGGTTCCAATTTTTCTACCTCCTAACCATCATTTGTTGTGTTCAGCCTTTTTGCTGTAGGCCATTCTCAACAGAGTGAGGTGATACCTCGTGATGGTTTGCACATACAGGGTAAATTTAACTTTACGTAGAAAACAAAATTGTTGGCCCAAAGGGTGCCAATAGTTGCCAATAGATCTATTTCAGTAACACCATCATGTTTTTCATTTGAGAATAAGTCCATTTCCAGATTGTAAAGGGCTCAGAAATACCACGTTGATAAAATTGTGGACCCCAGTTTCTCTTGCTGGAAAATTCTAATAAGCGACATTTTCCGATTTGCGCATGAACAAGTAGAATCTCTCTACTTTCTGCTCCGACCATATCCAAGATGTCCTCCGTGGACAAGAAGCAATAACAATCCATGTAGCAGAAATTCTGCTCATTTGGAATCAGAATGCCTTGTCTTGAGATTTTGTGTTCAAACCAGGCCTTTTTCTGTGTGGTCTGAAGGAATTCATTCTGCACCCCGAAGCCGCAGTCGCCTTATCTAAGAACACGGTTTATAACAGCTGTGGAGGCTAAACAGACCCATGTGTCGACCGGAAATCCCCCTACAGATGTTTCTCATCCTTCTGTTCATGGTCTTATTAAGCTCTGCCCTTGTGAGTCGGACGCCTGCCAGCACTGGAGGAATCACATTCGAGCAGCTTCTCTTGGGATAACAAAAACCTTGGCACGGCCTCTGCCCGGTGGCCTGGAACCCGGACCTCTGAGAATTTCCAGTGATTCTCTCCTGTCACATTTTCTGTTCTGTTATGTAATGAGCTGGGTCCTCACAGCTAAATTTCAGACCTTAAAGATATTTGCTTGATTGTGTATAACAAGCAGCCCTGCCTACTTATTTCTGAGAGATTTTCATCCGCATGAAAGAGAGGAAGAAGGTGAAACACGTCTGCCATCACTGCTAAGGGGCTTTTTCAAGCAAGATTTATTTATTCGGGGCCTGTGGGTCTGGCAAAACTCCAGTTGTAGCTTTTGTGTTTTCCTGACTCCTCAGAGCATCTGGTTGCCGGTTGCCACTTCCTCTCCTGCCCTTCCTCACCTCCCGCCGCTGTGCAAAGTACCTTCATCTCTCCGTCCTCGTATTTCTCCAGTGATTCATTTCATGCATCTGGCACAAGCAACCCAAATGCCCACATCTGCCACAGACACAGACAAGAAATGGGGGCTGGGGGCATAGAGAGACACATGGCGATGTTTGGGGGGGGGAACAAGAGGGGTCCCAAGTGCAAGCAGGAGCCCAGGCAGAGAAGCACAAAAGAGAAGACTTCCCCGTGAGAACTAAGTGGAAATCAATCCTGAGACGTCTGCCGGAGGGTTGGGTAAAGAGCCTCCTTCAGACTTTCAAAGTCCAGTCTGTATTTAACTTTAAATGAGATTAAGGAAAACAGTTCATTGAAACACAGAAGTTTCTAGAAGTTTTGTCTGAGACCTCTAAGGGGGAAATAAAATCCTTTTTTTTTTCATTATTTAAATCAGTCTCTGTGTAATAGACCAAAAAAAAATTAAGCAAATAATATGAACCACATGTCTGTGTAACAGAAACCTGAAATGTTTTGTTCCACTTGCAGAATTTTTTCTCTTCCTTTGGGAGCATGACTGGAATTGCACAGATTCCTGGCTCTGTGCACAGGGATCCCTCCCAATGGTGGGAATCTGAGGTCTGTGTGTGGTGCCAGGGATCAAACTGGGCTTGGCTGTATGCAAGGCAAGCACCTTAAATCATGTAACATGTTTCTGACCTATCTTGTTTTTTTTTTTTTCTTAAGATCGGAGAAAACTACTATGGAGACATTACGTATTTACTTTAAGGACAAATCTATATTAATTAAGAGGTATATTTTATCACCTAAGCAACAAAAGAGAGAGGAAAGATTGGAAATTCTCATGATTTCCGAGCATTTCTAAGCATTATTAATAATGGATTTATTTAGAAATCCAAGAGAGCCAGTGATCTAAGGCACTAGGAGGTCCTTTCAGAAATCCCCAAATAGGTCAAATAGGGGCTGGAGAGATAGTACAGCAGGTAAGGCTCCCATCTTGTACACAGCTGACCTGAACCCCCAAGCACCTCCAGGACTGATCCCCGAGTGCAGAGCCAGGAGTAAGCCCTGAGCACTGAAGTGTGATCTGAAAACCAGAAAAGGAAAAAGAGGAAGCCTAAAATAGATTTGGTGGCAATATATTATTTTAATATCTTTGTCAAGAAAGCCATTAAAAACCCAGAACAATAAAGCTAGATAAAGAACCATGCTCATTTATTTATCTCGACAGCTTGTTCTTGAACGGATACAATAGATTTAGAAATATTGCCTTTATAAGTCTCACATTTCTTAGAACAATTTTATTGAAACATGTCACGCTTCTCCAAACTTGAGGATCATATCGTTACTTTTGAGTCTTTCTTTTCTCTGAGCACTTTGTCTTGACTTTTAAGTCCCTTGACATTAAATTCTTAAATTCTTTCATTTGCTTCCACTGAGCATTTTACCGCACAATTCATGTTCCCATTCACCTAATACTCTTTTTACAGATACTAAAATGGAGTATCTTATTATTACCCTTTTCAGTATTGCTCCCTTTAATTAAATAGTATGCATTTTCATCAGGTTGATCCGCTGCCACATTTATATTGCCAAGATATAGGGGCAAAGGTACTGGTCCTATTTAAAGCTTAAATTATTACTGAGGATTTTTATTGCACTGAGCTTGTATTAAGTTCGTAGCTCTGGAAGGGAAAAGAATCCAGGGGGTCTGGACAGATAGTACAATGGCTGGCGTACTTGCAAGCTGCTGACCTGAGTTCAGTAAGCCCATAGGGTCCCCCAAGTACCACCAGGAGTAATTTCTGAGTGTAAAGCCAGGAGCAACCCCTGAGCATCTCCAAGTGTGCCCCCCACCAATAAAAAACCATGTATTATATTTACATGATTTTGAAGAAAACAGTCTGCTTATGATGTATTTTTTACATCCTTCTTAAAAACATAGTGTGTTTCCAGCTGTATTGGTAATATTTGATTGCTTGCAAATGCAAGCGTAAGAAAATGAGAGGATATATCATCTCTCTGTGTTCCAAGAGAGAAGGCGGGGTCTTGAAAGCAGAGTGTCACAAGTTTCTGCCATACCTACTGCCTGACGTTCTAATTATTGACTCAGAAGACCCTCTTGTCTTTCAGCAAAGGAAGTCGCTTTGGGGGCACCCAGCAGTCTTTCATATAGACTCAGTTCTGCCATTTATGTTCCTGTAACCCCCATGACCACTTGTGAAATGGGATCGTGCTGAGAATGAAAGATAATATTGCTTGTTGCTGGATAAATAGTAGATGCTCACCAATTTGTAGCTATTATTCCTGACACGATACTATTTTAAGCTTAGCTCAGTGCTTGGGCATTTTTATCTCTTCATGGCCTCATCATTGGCTTACAGTCTGACAGAGTGTCAGGGGTCAGTTTCATGCCTCTACATGTGTGTGATCATCACCCCTCCCACCACATCCGTTTCAGTGCCATTGCACCACCAGAAGGAGCCATCTCTACAGCTGGGTATTGACCACAGACCTCAACCCTGACCAGAACCTCTGACGTGAATGCTGATTTCTGTTAGATTTATTATTATTATTATTATTAGTAGTAGTAGTAGTAGTAGTAGTAGTAGTAGTAGTAGTAGTAGTAGTAGTAGTAGTACTTTGAGGTAACAGCTCTCAGCTCCACTTGATAACAGCTCTAGTCCAGCGGTCATCGCCAAGTTGCATTACGTGTCTGTTACCAAGCTGTTACCGACTGGATTCCATGGGACGTCAAAAGAACACCTGGCCGCCCACCTATGAGATGGTCAGACTTCTTCGTCAAGACCCTGACCAAATGGTTTGACGCTCTTCATGTTCCTGGAGTGAGCAGACGCCATTGGGCTACACTAGCATGGGACAGGGAAGGATGGAGATGTTACTGGCACCCATTCGAGCAAATCGATGAGCAACGGAATTACAAGTGACAAGTGATTAGTTTGGGGAGGGGCCACACCCAGTGGTGCTCAGGACTTACTCCTGGCTTTGCACTCAGGAATCACTCCTGGCGTGGTTCAGGGGAATGTATGGGATACGAGGGATCAACCCCCAGGTCGGCTGTGTGCAAGGCAAATGCCTTCCTCACTGTACTATCTCTTTGGCTAGGTTTCTTATTTTCCTGTCAAATTCCTAAACATTTTGCCATGGCTGTGCCCCCCAAATGGCAACTCCACCCTGGTTGTGCAAACTTGGTGCTTCTGTGAACCTTCTGGAAAATGGAATTTGGTGACAAGCCAGAGAGTGGCCTTGTCAACATGTAGCCTGTGGGTCTCCTGTCCTTCCTACCAGCTGTCCAGTACTAGTTTCTCAGCTTTCTATTGCCCTCTAGTGACTATTTTTGACACTACCTCGTGGGGCTGGGGGGTGTCCTTGTACTGAAAGGCTTGGTTACTTGGGTCAAGTGGTTTTAAGTACTGGTAGTTGAACTGATACCCACATCATCGTGGATTAAATTACATGTCATACCTTGAGCAATAATAAATGGTTGAAAAAACTTAGAGGCAGTCCTCGAAAACTCTTAAAAGATAAATGAAATCAGACTATCCAAGATATATGGGACCGACATACCTGAATTACAAAAACAAGAATGATTCATTGCTTAAGATGCCTTCGTTTTTTTTAAAGTTCTACTTAACTAGGCAATACATTTTTACTCATAAACTGAATAAGCATTTAAAACTGCCTTAGATTTGCTGAGAATAGGTTATGCCAAAAATATACACGATTTTATTGTAGGGAGCTAGGCAACATCTGAGGGAACTAAAAAGTATATTGTCTCCAAGTTTCAACAAAAATTATACAAAGGTAATCCTTTTAAATGAAAGACCACATTGGTAGGTAAAGTTGAGTGCGCCACTGAAAGTGAGCTGAGTAATAAAGTTCCCTTGGGAGAGATGACCTGTATGCTGCGCTTGTGCTATGTCCTCAAGGTCCTTCACTCATCACTCCGATAAAGACATTTATATGCATGTTAATAAGGAGAGAAATAACCAACATACTTAACTTTGGATGACGAAATGCAGCGTCTTTCATGTCTTTATCAAGGCAGGGGGAGAGATACAGTAAGAAATGGAAGATTGTGCACAGGTTCACAAAGCAAACTGGTGCCCTACAAGATGCAGGGGTGTTGGCCTAAGAAACATGCTAATAGGGGCCAGAGTGCTAGTATTGGAGCAAAGCTCTTATTTGTATGTGCCTAGCACTCCATAGGGTCTTCTGAGCACCTTCAGGAGTGATCCCTAAGTACTGCCGGGTATCACCCGCCCCTACCCCCAAAAAAAGAAAAAAAGAAAGAAAAGTGCTTATAAAAACCATGCAATATAAAATATAAGAATGTTTGAGCTGCCCACTAACAACCAGGTGCCAATATTGCGATGACTCGTCACCCAAGCTAATGAGAGTCCAGGAAAGGGATACTGGAGTGGTAGTCCCACAGCCTCGCACTGCCTGAACCACCTCTGGAGTATTGAGTTCTCTTGCAAGTGCCAGATTCGAAGCAGAACACAGACAGAGGGAAGTGTGCGCCATGCAGAAGACCTGACTGCCTGCAAGAGTGAGGGCTGGCCGGAGTAGCATGACAACTCAGGAACACGGGAGCTGTCTTCACTTATTTGAAGCACTAAAATGTAGAAGAGATGGAGCGTTGATTAAAGTTCCAGACGAGGAAAGCCTGGATCACGCTGAATATGAACCTTCCCTGGATGAGCTCTTCAGCAGTGAAAGGAGCGCTCTGTGGAGAAAATTGAATTTCCCATCCCTGGAAACATTCCAGGAACAGTTCTCACGTTCGGAATCGATCAGGACACTTGAGAGCGTTTCTATTCAGGGTTTCCAACGCCTTCTTGGAGTCTTCACGGTTGATTCGAGTTCCTTCCTTGCTGTACATTTATCTCTTCAAACATAGAAACCAGCAGTGATTTTCTTTTAGCTTCCAAACATTTACACACTCGGGCAAGGAGATGCTGTGAAGAGAGTTATAGGATCAGGCAATCAAGCTCATATTCCAGGGCCTTCCCTGTCCTCAGGTGTCCTTGTTTCCTCAAAACAGACTCCAGGAAACACTATTCACATCCCAATGTCCACAGACGCATCTTCAGACATCACAGATTCTTAACATGCAAGTCTCGATCCTACTGGCTATCAAAGTAGAGAGAGCGCCTGGCCCTTTGCTCATAAGCTGGAGGTGCTGATGTAACAGTCATTTCACGGACGCGGATAGAATTTATCTTCAGAATTCAAAGCAAAATCAGTCTCAGCCCTGCTCACCCTCCATCCCTTTCCTCCCTTTCCCTTTTCTTCAGTACCTTTTTCCTGCAAGGGTTATCTTAGAGCTGGAGCCGGCCGCCTCTCTGCAGTCATTTCGAGTTCTCGCCCGTGCTTCTCTGGAGTGGTCTACGTCTTGGCAAACCTGTTGCCAGGTACACACGCATCTGGCTTGGCTTTCTCCATGTGCAGGTGGGGAACAGCCTTCCCCTGCACCAGCTGGCAGGGAGGCATCATGTGGTACCGGAGGAGGGAAGTGAGAACGGGAAGAAAGATGTGGCTAGGGAGGGGACAGAACAGAAATACTCTTCTCTGTGGTGGATGTCTTTCAGTGTGGCTCCAAATGACTTCGGGGGTGGGGGCGAGGGAAAGGTTGTTTCTTAACTAGTTCTCTCCCCTCGTCTTGTGTAATCACGTCTCAGTTCATTTTATTCAAACGTTCCTGTCTTTCCTGAGACACCCTGTCGCTTGTCTCTGTGGAGCCCCAGAATCTTAACATTTTACAATATCTGACCCCATTTTCCAGATTAACATTAAGGAAAATCTAGACTCAAGAAACAACCCCTTGCCACACACACATGCACACACAGATGCTTTTACTTTTCTCTCCAGAGAGGCTCTCAAGGTCAAGTGGAGGAGAGCTTGCGAGCATCGCCGTGACCTACTTTGGCTTTACAGAGATGTCAGGAGCCTGAGAGGAATGAGACTGGGCAGAGCAGAGTGCACATTTCCAAAGTGCGTTCTCAGCGATGAGACCAGGAGGCTGATCTCTGCGTCTTGGTTTCTTCTCGTTTAAAACGGCCTTTAATGTCTGCCTCATGGGGTGATTGTGGAACGTCAGCGGGAAGGAGGGAAACACAGGTGTGGCATGGAGTAAGGGCTGCCTAGCGTCCGACTCTTCACACCACTCCCATCCTTCTAAGTTGAACATTGCTGGAGCCATTGACACATCCCTTGGGAATGGGGCGGGCAGGTGGGTGCTGACTATCAGTTTCCACTTCGTGTGTCTGAGGCCTGATCTTGGTTCGGAACTGGCGCCTTCTCGTGCGCACTTTACTCATCTCTCACCCTGGTGCCTTTCCCGCCTCTCCTTTGAGGGAAGTCAAGCTCAAGGGAAAGAGGTGGTCTCTGTCGCTTCAATTTTAGTCAGAAAAAAAAGTGCGAGTGAATTGAGCACACTTGTGAAAAGTGGATCTTATGGAAGTTTCTGAGCATCTGCTGCCATGAAGAAAGACGAAAGTAATGAGAGAAGTCCGATGCCAGCCAAGAAGCCTCGAAGAAGATGTGGGCTGGCCACAGCCAAGTCCTTTGTGGTACCCGGCTAGATCTGGCACTTTCCACCTCTGCAGCAATGTGAAAGTCATGTTTCTGAGTTCATGCTTTGGAACATGGTTGGAAAACATGATTGCCAGGCTAGAATGACAAGACAGAGGGTAGGTGCTTGCCTTGCATGCAGCTAACCCAGGTTCATCTTTCAGCACCACATATGAAGACCCTCCAAGCACCACCAAAAGTGACAGTGATCCCTGAGCACGAAGCCAGAAGTAAGCCCTGAGCACAGCTGGGTGTGGTTGAAAACCCTAAATAAATCAAAGAAAGTATGATTTTCTATGCAAAGATAGAATCAGCTATGTGCAATTAGATCCCAAGCTATAAAAAAAATAGCAAACTACTTTGGGAAAAATTCTAGAATGCCAGCTACTTGCAATCATTATCAAGACATAATACAATATATGTTTGGTTTTAAAATGCATAAAACTACCCACATATTGTACAAAGTAATGTTTCACATAACTTTCGGGACTCATAGAACTCTCAAATCTGTATAAGTTTTCTGAAGAGACTACAAAGAACTTTAAAGCTCCTCCTGTTTCAAATTTCTTGGCGATTGTAAACCATGTGGGTGTACTTAATTATAGTGATGAGAGAATATTAAATCTCTGCAGTTCCCCACTCATTCAAATCAACAAGATTATAGAATAGAAGTTCAGATAATTCACCATCCCGTTGCTTCTGTAGGGGAGGGAATACCTCCTCCAGCCTCTTTGGGGCTCTGATTGAATCTAGAAATTTAACTGAGTTGACAGGTTAACAGAAGAAAAACACTTTCATTGAATTTTTCTAAATACATGGAAACTTCCTAAGAAGACCCTGAAGATATGATCAAGGCAAGAAGCTTTTATCCCTTGGACAAAGAAACAGTGAATGTGGGCAGAACTGGGAAGACCAGGGGGTGAATAGAATATTAAAGCCTGTTCGCTGTGTCCTTCTCAGCCCTTAATTCCCGTGTCTGGAGTTCACGGGAATTAATGTCTTGTACAGAAGGGGCACTCAGGACAGGAGGCTCATCTGCCATCAGCCAAATGGGGCTTTGCCGTGTTCGTCCTGTGTCCACCCATTTCTCAGACTTTCAGCTTAGAATCAACCACAGACTACAGTGCCATATGGGGAGATACCATGTCCTGAAGTAATTCACTTCATAATGCAGCAAATGAACGATTGCATTTGTTCTCTTTTCACTAGGCAGAAGTTTGGGGTGGGGGGTGTTCGTGGCACAGCTCGGGCCTTGCGTGTGTGAGGCTCTGAATTCAGTCTATAAACACTTGAGGAATAAAGTGTTCTCAGGTGAAATGAGCAAAAGGGAAAAAAAATAAGCTTCTTGTGTAATTTGTAGACTTAATACGTATAATTAAGGGATTTTACTTCTTACCGAATAAAGCAAAATCTCCTTGTACTTCACCTTGGAATCTTTTAAAGTACCTAAATAACAGATGCACAAATGTCACAAATTAAAAATTCTGAATACACCTGTCAATACTGTGCAAAGTATCTTATTGACTATGATAAAAAACAATATGTCTCCATGCAGTTCATGGAGTTGATGAAAAATAATAGCCAGCTGTTTTTTTAGTAAATCATTAAATATCAATATCGCTACATTTTGGAGATAAAGATTTAGGAAGAGAAAAGAGTAACTTAGAAAGCCTTGTACAGCACAACAAAAGAACTACAATTTAAATCACCAAATAATTTTAATATTGTATTCTTTTTCTCATGGCTACACACTGACCTCACTGTGACAATGTGTGTGGGAATAAATCCTATAATTTATGCAAATACAAAACATTATCTGCATGTTATTTTTAATATTACTAGTGGCAAAGGGAAATGGAAATTTATGTAAATTAAAATAAAAGTTGGCAGAAGTATATAAATCATACCAACTGACATGTTTGTGTGGTGCATGTGTATGTGTGTGTTTTCTGTGTGCTGTGTATGTAAAATGCACCGTTATTACTTTTTATTTTTAATTCTAAATTGTTTTCTGGATAGACAAAATTTGGAATGCTTATCCATTCTAAAAGATGACAAATTTCAATAATCTTTATCATCTTTTTTTTCTTACAAGTAACAATTTGCAATGCTTTTTAGCAGTCCACTTGTTTCGCAAAGGGGTTGTCTCTGTGTAAAACTTCACCATGTCCCTGCATCTTTGCATTAATGCAGATGCATTTGTGGGTCATTGAAATATGGTAGCTGCTCTGAGGACATCTTTGCATTTGGATTTTGGGGAGTAAGCTAAGCCCCAACTGTTTTGAGTTGTAGGAAAGCATAAAATAGACAGATATGAAAACAGTGAAAAACTCTGAAATGTTGGTGGAGTAAACTCTGGTGTACTTTCTGGTTCTTTCCTCCAACCTGGGGAAACTCAAAGTAATAAACATCTCATTTTATTATAAGCTAGTCATCTCAATGACAAGCGACATTACTGTTATACCAAGGAGTAAAAGGGAATCTAAAGGGGGAAATTTAAAGAATAGGAGGAAAATCTTTGTGTGAAATTGCTTTCCAAGGTCATCTTGCCAGCAGCTGTGAACAGATGTTGTTTTCTTAAGCCCCCAAAATCCTCTGCCCACAACCAAAATTGATGGTTCAAATCAGAAAAAGTGTATGGCAATCACTTGTACAGGAAGACATTATGAAGTCAAAGGACAGAAGAAATGGAAATACGTCAGGAATTTCTTAGTAAGGATTGTTCTGTTATAGTTACATAAATGTCAGATACTTAAAGACAGACTGCATGTAAGTTTTTAATATGCAAATAGAGTGTGGTATTTATGGTGACCATGCAGCTAGCTTCCTTACAGGTGTTAATGATACCTTTCTAAAAGAAGACCAAGACCAAGACCAAAAATTCCTTATTATCCAGAAATTATTATTATACACATGTCTTTACAGGTCAAATTTAGTTTGAACTGGTCCAAGTTTACTTATTTCAGGCCTTCCTTGCCTCATAGTCATAATTAAGCTTTTTAAAAAACCACCAAAGAGCTAATTAAAGCAATTAATTTCTATTCAAATTTCAAAAATGTCCTGTAATGTTTTAATGCAGTATTGTTATTCTTGTTAACAAGTACTTCCAAAGGATGGAAAATTTAGTGTCAGATACAAAATGAAAATGTGTCAACAACTTTATTAAACTCATTAAGAAGAGAACCATTAAGATGACAATATTAATTCAAGCGAGAATTTTAAGAATGGTATACTTGCAGTTGTGAATACTGAAATGAATATGTTAACGAGAGGGAAAACTGGCTAATATACAAAAGGCAGTAAAATAAAATATTAAGGTTAACCTTTCTGTAGGCCAGACACCACTGCTATCTTTCAGACAAATCCCATCTGCATTGTTAAGGACAGAAATTGTTTCTTTACCCTCAGTTTTCTACCACCTAACCTTGACTCCTAGAAAAATGTAAAAGAGCATTGCCAAACAAGGTTCAGAGCCCTATAAAATTGATAAATTTCAAGAGTCTAGGAGGAAGTCCAGCTACCAAGCATCCCCCAGATGCAAAGTTAGGCAAACTATCTCCTGTGTGTTGGTCTTAACTTACATTCCTTCTAGATAGATCAATGCATTTCTTTCTTTTACTCAATATCTCTAAGATGATGAAACCATTTTTCATAAGAAGATCTTAGATTTCCCTAAGAAGCCTAGCTGACCGGGAGCTCTGATACAACTAGAGGAATCGAGTCCCTTTAAGACAATAACTGTTAATTTCTTTATAAATTCCTCACTAAGTTTTCCCATCATTGCCACAATTACCTAACCCCGATCCTAAAAATCACATTAGGTCTGTTTCTCCATCTCCCACACCCCAAATACTCAGACGAACACAGATATATTCATGGAGACACTCATCTCCCATGTATACCTGCTCGAGAAACTTGCAAATCATTTCCCAAGTTTCACTTCTCTGAACATCCCAGTCTCAAGAAAGCCACAGGCCTCAGTCACTTGGACCATGACAGCAGCTGTTTCTTCTTTGTTAGCAAAATTTATTCTCCATAAGTCAGTCAAATAAGAGATTTTGTTCATAGCCATTCTGGAATAAGGAACAGGAAGGATTGAGCTGGGTACTTAGGACAGACATTAATTCTTCTCTGTTAAACTCATAAGTGTTTGGGCAGCTCTTAGCTCACAATAAAGACCTTTGATTAAAACTTTGGTTAGTAGCTTCCAGAAAAATCCTAACACTTGATGAGGCTTGAGGCTTGAGACTCTCTACCGAAAGAGAGTCAACATTTTCTTTTTGTGAATCTCGTAGTCTTGAGTGGAAAGATGCTTTACCTTTCTAGTTGTTTTCTACTATCTAGGTCGATTTCTGAATTATTGGGACAAAGTGTTTGCTTTATATTACTTGCGGATTAGCTTCATTAATGCTTATGAGGTCTTGTTAATTATCCTTAGCCATGATGGAAAGAAATAGCCTGAGGTTCTAAGAAGGGGGAGGGGCTGTTGAAATAAGCGTGTGTTAACTTTTCTACGTAGCTTGATGACTTTTCCATTTTCAGGAAAAGTTTTACGATTCTCACAGTACTTTCCGCTGTGCATATGCTAAATTAGAATGAAACTTAGGAGAGATCACTCAGACCCCTGCCTGTAGAACTCCAAGAACATGCCTAGCAATTGGCAATGGCATCTGCAGAGCTTTTGGCTGAGGTGGCATTGGAAATGTCTATTATTTTTTTATTCAGTCATTGCGATTTACAAAATTGACAGTAGATGTTTAGGCGTTCAATGTCTCCAATTCCAATCACGTCACCAGTGCCCATGTTCTACCACCAGTGACCTCAGATTCCCTCCAACCTGCCAACCTGTCTTATTGGTCGACACATTTCTAAGTTTAAATATTGTCATTTGGGTGACATCTTATAGTCATTTTGGGTCTCATGGTTTAGATATATACAGACACCTCACTTCTGTGCAATTGAGTCCAAAACCCTGAGCGTTACTTCCAGACCACCTTCTCTTGCTCCCCCTTCAATTTCTCTCCTTCCCTGATTTTTTTTCATTTCTGAATTCAAGAGTCAATGGTTTTCCCAACTTTGATATCTTCCATTCCCTAGATATCTTATTCTATTCCATCTCACCAAAGATTCGTAAGAATGTCTAATATCTCTCCTTATCATTCTGACTTACTTCACGTAACGTTCCTCCAGTTCCATCCATGTGGCAATGAATTGCATGATTTCATTATTCTTTGTGTTGTTAGGATTGAGACCACCCCTCAATATCCAGAGAGACAAAGAGTCCAACGGGATTGCAAAACACACACCAAGACATTATTATTCCAGCTAGCTGGGGCCAAGCTGTCCCCCGAAGCAGGAGGTCAGAGCTAGAACCTGAGGGCTTACAGCAGAGGGTTTATATAGCCATCCTGGGCACACAGGCCTCAGAAGTAGGCACAAAGATAAACAATTCCAAAGGCAGAAATAACTTCAAACATCTCATAAATGAACAAAAGCATACAGGAACAATACACCAAGAAAACATTCCCAATTAGGGAGACATTCCCAATTCCCATACATCAAGAAAGCAAGGTATTCCCATACATCAAGAAAGCAAGACATTGCCATACATCAAGAAAGCATCTTATCAGTTAGACACTGGATCCAAGACATGGGTGCGTCGACTCCTGACTTTCCAGCTCCGTGTCTGTGTAAACACCAGTTGGTTCTCTTAGTCAGTTAGCTCAGTAAAAGCATTTATCCTTTATGACCAGAGCTGCTTCCCACCAAGTGGTACTGCCAACGAATTAGCTCAGTTAAGTCATATATCCTTCCTGGCCAGAGCTGCCCCCAACCCTACAATCTTTACGACCAGGGTGAGAAGAGATGAGCTAACGAACTGCTTCTCACAGTGTCTGCATATGTGTAATCACGAGGCGACTAGGGAATCCCAGCGACTCTCTCTCACCACCTGCATTCGGTGATCTCATGCCAATTCCCCACCCGGGAAGGCCGATGCCTTGGGCGGACAAAGGAGGAGACAAGGGCCAGGCTGGTTGGTGATCAGTTGCCGTTTATTCCATTCTCCCCACACACCTATTCCAATCTCACTAAGCTCCCCATTCTAGTCTCACACTGCCCCTCGTTTCTCTCTCCTCCTGTCCCCCATGCTAGTCTCTCCGAGCTCCAACTCACTTCCTGATCTCTCTCTAAGTCTCTCACCAAGCACTGGGGGTAGCCACCATACCCCATCAGGTAACAAAATCAACATAGCAAAAACCCTTCCTGATTACCAATCAGGCTTAAAGGCAGAAATACCACCTAGGGGTGTTTCTCCTCTCCTTAGTCCAATAACTTAATTAACATCTTAATTCTACTTTTTAATATTTATTAGTTATTTTGTATGGGCACAGTAAGAGATACAGTTAGCTTTGTAGGAGAATGGGCACTGGTGGAGGGATGGGTAAATGATCATTGTATGATTGAAATGCAAACACAAAAGTTCATAAGTTTGTAAGTACTGTACCTCACGGTGATTCACTAATAAAAAATGTTTTTTAAAAAGAGAGATACAGTAAGCATTGTAAGGTGGCTCTCCTGGGGACATCTTGCTATAGATCTCAGACTATAGTACTCAGGCCAGATTAATCTTCCCTAACCCTAGCAGGGTCATAATCCAGATGCTACTTTTTGGATCATGACAGAATTTGTCCATGACCATGCTCTTAACTTACAGTTAAGTATTATGGTGCTTTGGCCTGCCCCATTTCGATGCCAGGGTAGCTCACAGCTTGCCCTGGGTCTATCCAGTCTCTTGCCGAGACCCTGATTTGGGGGTTCTAGGAAGTAAGGGCAACTAAGGCTTAAGTCCAGAGAACAGATGCCCAGGAATGAATATCATTCAGAGTCAATTAACTGCCAAGTTGCAAAAGCATAGCATTAACTGTCTTCTATACCAAATGGATTTTGCTCTGAATTAACTATTGAAAGGACTTAAGGAGAAGAGAAAAGCAATATTTACAAGTTAATAGAGTCTGATTAGGAGATAAAGGTGATTGACCAGTTGGGGAAGCCGAGCACAAAGAAAGAGCTTACAGATAAACACAGAGGGATGGGAGCCTCCTGATGGGAGTAACCCAATAGTTCACCTAAGCTCCCTGTGGCAAGGCAGGAAGGACAAACCAATGTAGTCCTGCATGCATCGCATTCCTTTATGTATATGTGCCACGTGATTATCTACTCTTCTGTTATTGGGCACTTAAGTTGTTTCCATACCATTTCTATTCTATTAAGCACTGCAATGAACATGACTTTGCATGTGTCGTTTCAAATGAATGTCTTTGGGGGTAGATACCAAGACGTGGAATCTCTGATCTTAAGGGAACTCTATTCTTAGAGTATGTGTGTGTGTGTGTGTGTGTGTGTGTGTGTGTGTGTGTGTGTGTGTGTGTGATATCTCTATATTATTTTCCATAGGGTCTGAATCAGACAACATTCCCACCAGCGAGAATTGAGAGTTCCTTTGGCACCACATCCTGCTGACATAAGTTATTCTCTGGTATTTGTCACTCTCACCCATGTGAGGTGCTATCTCATTGTCATCTAACTTTGGATTCCATGGATAGTAATTGGCAGTGAACACTTTACTGGCAGTCCATATTATTTCTTCAGAGAAGTATCTGTTCATTCTCTCTCCCCATTTCTTATGGGTCTGTAGGATTTATTATTGTTTTTTTTAATTTTTTATTAGTGAATCACTGTGAGGAACAGTTACAGACTTACAAACTTCCGTGCTTGTGTTTCAATCATACAATGCTTGAGTACCCATCCCTCCACCAGTGCCCATTTTCCACCACCAAAGGTCGCAGTATCCCTCCCACCACCCCCATCCCATTCAACCCCCACTCTCCCCACACCACCCTACCTCTGGCAGGGCATTCCCATTTGCTCTCTCTCTCCTGTAGGATTTATTATTGATCTACATGTGTCCCTTATATATCTTGGATGTATCGTATAGAAATAGTTCCTCCCCTTCAGTCAATGGGGTGTCTTTTCACTTTAGCCCGTGTGTTGTTTTTTTTGGCCGTGTTGCACTTCATATCCCACTTATATACAGAAATATTTAAGAGGCTCACAACTGTTCTTGGTTCTACAAGGAGCAATGGGAGTTCAGATGCGGAGCAGGCTAGGTGATCTATTTGTTCTCTGTTGAGAAATACTCAAAGGCTCAAATTTTATGATTCAGTAAACAGGAACCATTGACATATGAACCCTACCTTCACCTTTCTGTCCACTGGGCCAGGATTTAATTTCTTTCCTTCATAACATCCAAAGAATTTTCCATCTTGAATGCATTTCTATACTATATCTTGTTCTCCCGTACATAGCTCTTTACTTCTCATTTATCTTGGCATTTTTCAAGGTAGTAAAAACTGTACCTTTCCCACAAAGACGGCAAATTCCGGGTAAAGGTCAGACTAAGAAATGTTATTCATGTGATCACATTTTTTTCTGGGTTAGAACATCATGTTTTGCATTACTTTGCATTTCAGGTCATGTTTCTAACCATTTTTTTTAACTTTGATTATCTCATTAAATCCTTTTGCTCTTCTTTTCACCTACACTGAGATCATGCCAAGTCCAAGACACGAGGAGTGTAGTTAGCAAAGAGAAAAAAATTCATTCTTATTATCTCTCCTTTTGCTCAAAATGCTGAATGTGGGCCAAAGAAAGCTGAACTGCTAATATGATTTTATGCCTATTTATTTATGTTTCTGTTGGCTACAGTTAGTAAGCTCACGGTCTGTGTGGACCCTGTTGAAAAATCAGATTCAAAAGTAGCATTTAATTTTGATCTTAATGTGGTGATAGCTAATTTACAGGTTTCCATGGATCAGAGCCTGAAAAAAATGCATTTTTAGCCACTGTATTGAAAATGTATTTTTTTTCTTAGAAGTAGACTGTTAGTAGTCAGGATAATGAGACAGATACATATACAATATTTCATTTTATTTACCTAAAATGAAAGTTCTCTATGGTGCAGAATGCATTGGATTGGTTGAACTACTGCCTTTATCCTCTGCTTGAACAGAAACCAAAATATAAATAAAAGTTGGTTAGTGAGCCTAAGAACCAATGGAAATGCTATGAGTCTAGTGTTTCTAAATTTTGTTTTATTTTATTGCAAACAACTTTGGATTTAAAAAATAGCAGATGTGTCCAATATCTTTGTGAATGTTTCATCATGTATCATATGTCCCTGTCATCCCGTTGCTCACCGATTTGCTTTAGTGGGCACCAGAACGTCTCCATTGTGAGACTTGTTGTTACTGTTTTTGGCATATCGAATACACCACGGATAGCTTGCCAGGCTCTGCCCTGCAGGCGGGATACTCTCGGTAGCTTGCTGGGCTGTCTGAGAAGGGTGGAGGAATCGAACCCGGGTCAGCCGTGTGCAAGGCAAACACCCTACCACTGTGCTATCGCTCCAGCCCTTATCATATGTAGTATTCAATAAGTATTACCAGAAATAATACCTCCCTCCAATAGAAATTTTCTGCCAATTTAAAGGCATGGTATCTCTACTGCTTTACCTCTGCTTTGTATTTGCCCTGGAGTGGACACATAGAGTGTGGAGAACATTGACTGTGTGTTTGCTGCAACTTTCCCGCCCAGGTCAAGCTGTCATGGAGAGATTGAGAAGCTTGGTAATAGAAGCACTCAGATGACCTTAGGTCAGAAACACAAAAATAGATTGTTCCTCTGAATCCTTTTCCCTGGAGACTTGCAGATCCCTGAGGCACATTCTAAGCTGCACATTGCTTGTCATGCAGGTGCTAATGTCACTGGCTGTTGATGGTGGATGCCTCCACCAGGGGACAGCTACCCAAATTCTCCTAGTTTCCTTGTTGCAAGGCACATCTTCCTCCTCCTCCTCAGTAAGTGAGGATGCTGCCCTCGCCCACCCCTCCCCTGCAGCCCACAGCTGCACTGTCTATAGTGGTGTCAGTCCCCCTCATGGGGATGTCCTCAAATTGACCAGGCATTATCACGGGGGGGGGGGACATGTGTTCCTCGACTTGCAGCTGCTGTGTTAGTGCCCCCTCCCTCACAGATGGATTCCCCAACTCCAACTTGGAAGACCCCACTGGTAGATCTCAGTACCCCGTTGACCCTTTGCCACATTCTGTTTTGGGAAACGGACTGGAGTGATAGCACGGCGGTAGGGCGTTTGCCTTGCACACGGCCAGCCCAGGTTTGATTCCTTCGTCCCTCTCCGAGAGCCCAGCAAGCTACCGAGAGTATCCTGCCCGCACAGCAGAGCCTGGCAAGCTATCTTTGGCGCATTCAATATGCCAAAAACAGTAACAAGTCTCACAATGGAGACATTACTGGTGCCCGCTCGAGCAAATCGATGAACAATGGGACGACAGTGTTACAGCGCTACAGTGCTTTGGCAAACAAGATGGTTCCCTGTTCCCTGGTCAGCAAAACTTCTTGCTGTCACTTGAAAGCTACAGAGTTCCACTGGCAAAATCCTAACAATGGACGTCCAGGAGCTAGTTTTTTGCTCAAACTTTTACCCCTGTGTGACTTCCTCTAATTCCTCAAGCTGGCTTTTGTCCGTCAGCATTGAACTGCTTTGAATGTCACCATTTTGCATGTTCACATCATATAGTCTCTTTTTAGAAGCTTTCTCTGTGACCTTCCTTCATCTTTCTTTTCTACATTCAGGACTTAGCGTAAGTATATCACCAGGGAATGTTTTCCTGAATGTCCTTGAATTGCTGCCAACACTTTATTCCCTCTATCACGCTTCATCTGCTTTCTTGAAGCATTTCTCACGCTGAATGGAATTCACCTGGACGTTTCCTAATCTTTTGTTATTTGGCTATATAAATTCCTTGATAAGAGGGTGGATGAAGGAAAGAGAGAGAAAGAAAGAGAAGAAGGAAGTTATTACTGAAAAGAGTTGCGCATCTTTTTTCTTTCATCTTTAAACAAAAATTAATAAATATTTGCTGGAAACCTTTTCTAATATGAAGGATAGGGACATTAAAATTGAAATTTAATAGTTATGACATAAAATGAAAACAAATAATCTTTGTTCTAAGCAATTCATCTCAATGTTCCTGCATAATTTACTTCTTATGGTGCTTTTTGAATTTTATATCACTTTGATATTCAAATTTTATACATAGGCATTGCTCTGGGGATATATTTCATGTTTTATTGATTAAAAGATGCCATTAATAGTTTAGAATCCAATATATTGTGTTAAGAATGTAAAATATTTAAGGTAACTATAAAATAGTTTTAATTTTAGAGTTATAAAAATGTTCATTTTAGAATTGAAGACTAGTAATACTATATTACTATAATATTATTAATACTAAGATCCAAATTTATTGAATATTTACAAAATGCCAAATACTTCTCCTACATTATGGTATTTTAATTTCTAAAGAGAATCCCAAGTAGTATATTTCACTGTTACAATCTTTGCATATGAAGAAGATAAATACACAAAGTGGTCAAGTTCACATTGGTAATAAGCCCTGGAAGTAAAATTTAAATCTAATCTGACTTTATAAAAGTGAAGCTTAATGGAACTTTATTCAATGATAAAAATATTCTTTATGCTCTCTACCCACGGTGATAGCACTAAACCACTTGTGGCTTTATAAAAAAAATAGCTGTATATGATTAGTGAGTAGCACGGTGACACAGCTCGGGCCAAATTCAAATCACTGTATTCTGTTGCCTTTCCTTCTTTTAAGGGACCATGTGAGTGACTAGGAGGTTGAGGTACTCTCCAAAGACTATGTTTGCTCTTCAACTACTTAGACCTAGTTGTCTTTTAATTTAATTTAAAAGAAAAGCAAAACTAAACAACAAAAATGTCTTTGTTTACCCACCCTTGAACAGTAGAGAGAATCTGATGTTAATGAAAGAAACTTGTCTTGTCTACAGCTTTCATTCTGAAATGGAACATTTTCCCTCTTAATTTCTGTTCATATATTTTTTTTGAAAAATTGAATTCCATTTACACAAATCTACAGAAGAGTGAAGAGCTAAGATATATTTGCTCTAAATTTTAGTGACTACATTACTTTTATTCAATATAAGCTTAAGAAATACAAATACCACTCAAAAATGATATATTTCTAAGACACTTTTAAAGTTATCTTTATTATTCCAAGTAAGAATTTCCTTAAGAGTTTTCCAGAAATATTGAGCCAATAATGTGTCTGTACGTGTATGTATGTACATATATGCATGTGTGCATTTGTGTGTATTTACAAGGTAAATGAGAGGTAATGAGAGACTATCTCATTGACTTGTGGTCATGGAGGTGACAAATCTAAAATTTGCATATGGACCAGCAAGTTAGAAACACAGAGAAGCACCAGTGCTGAATTTTCAGTTTGAAATCATCTTCTAGAATTGCTTCTTTTTCAGAGGGTCCTTTATTAAACACCTTCCCGGGGTTGACAGGTGCCCACCCATGTTGTGAAAGGTAATCTGCTTCACTCGGTGAGCTGGTTTAAACATTTATCTCACGTATAACATTTCAGAAACACCTAGAATAATGTTTGTGTCAAGGCTTAGCCAAGTTGACATAAAATGAACCACCACATTGTGTCCTGAGACAGAGTCAGAGCAGGGTGATAGCACTAATCTTACCCGCAGCCTATTCCAGGTCAGTCCTCTGTACCGCATGGTCACCAGCACTGCCAGCTTGGCCCCAACCCCCAGGAAAGAAACAACACCCAGTTCATTCAGTATCTGTGTGTAATACAGGAAAACAAAAATTGTTTCATAGAGCATACTGGAAAGGAACTGAGGTGAATTACTTACATATAATCAACCCAAACTGACATGTTTTATAAATCACCACATAGGGCATTATCGATCAGTGTTGTTTCACAATAGTCTAAAAACTCTGTACACTCCAATTATTATCAAATACTGCTTTCTTGTTTTCTACCATGAATGAGTAACAGAATGAAGCTTCCTCTCTCCATGTGTATTTTTTTCTCACAGTGAAACCATAACAGTGATTGACGGGCATCAGACCCACCACTGCTTCCATCGCATTGCTACAGAACATATCTTGTATTTTTGAAGATAAAAAAGCAGAATGACAGAGCAGGCAGGAAACTGTTGTGCTCCATGCGTCATCATTGAACACTGGGCAATGGTAATCATCAAAGAAAAGTTAGAATATTTGTTAATAATCCTCCTGTTTACATTCCACATGTAAGATTTAGTGTAAGGTTATAGTTCTTCGTTGGTCGAGGACAGACTCGGCCGTGGAAGCTCTTTAAAACTGACAGCAGTATTTGCATTGGTCTGTTAAATTGCACAACACAGATTTCAGCTCAGGACTCCTTAGTGTAAGGAGTCTTGGATGAGGGGACAGGAGGTATCACTTACATAGGCCACCCCGGAGAAGTAAGCCTACATCCCCTCTACTCGAATGGCGATGGTGCTCTTTCCCATTTGAACAGAACCATGAGTCAGATGGGAGGAGGAGGAAAGCTTCTGTTGCACTCACGTCTGGGCACCGTGGTTGTCATTTTCTTTTTTCTTAGAGCTTTATAAGAATGTATTGCTGTTTGCTGATGTGTTTAGACTCATTACCCACCCGGCCATTTTCACAGTGCTGCTGGTGGACCGCCAAGCTGAGCGTGGTTACGCAGTGGGATTTGGGAGGAGAACCCGTGACTGTAGCCGTATCTTTGGGTGGTTTACAGGCAAGCTGAACTCGAGTTGACTGGTTTTCATATCACGCAGAAAAGCTATACCCTGTGGCAGACGTAAGAAACACAGGCAAGTCAGAGCCCCCCTCGAGGTTCTGGGTAATGTCACTAGCCTGGTGGCTTCACTTAGAGCTTAGGTGAGCAGGTCTGTTTCACAAATCAAGGCTCTTGATGGAAAGTTGCATTCCTGGAGCCGGAAGAGAGAGGGCTAAGGCACCAGTCTTGTATTGAACCAGGAGTCAGCCCGGGTTCAATACCAGGCACTGCACTGGCCCCAAGCCTCACTGCCATGTATGTACCTGCTTCCCAAAATTACAACAATGCAAGTTACATTCCTAAGAGATTAATTTTGTAGCCTAGTAGAACTCTGAGAGCCTCTGTCCCTTCTCAGTAAACAGTAAGCAGAGGAACTGGTTGCAAGCTGCTAAGACAAAAAGAGTGGGCAGAGGTCGGAGAGGTAGGACAGTGGGTGGGGCCCTTGCCTTGCGCATGGCCAACTCAGGTGCAAACCCTGCACCCCATGTAGTCGCCCCACCATGAGTGATCACTGAGCATAGAGCCAGGAGTTAGTCCTAAGCACCACAAGTGTGGCCCCAAAAAACAAACAAAAAGAGTGGGCAGACCCTCACTCCAGTCCTGTGATGCTGCCTCACTGTGCACCCTCATGCTCCATCCAGCGGTGTCTGTGTTCTTCCCCCGTCCCAGGAACCGGGGCCGTCAGCTCAGCTCCTGGGCCATGCAGATCGTGTGTGTCAAGGGGATTCTGCTCTTTCCACCCTGCCAGCAGATTTATTTTCATTTCACCAAAGCTGACTGGAAGCTAATTATTTCTTTCACCACTCTGGAATCACAGTCCTGAACCATTGAGGAACGTGCCCCTGTGTATCTGTTGAAGAAAATTACAAGTATTCTTGTGTTCTCCCACTCTCTCCCTCTCCCCACCTCTCTCGCTCGCTCACTCTTCCTCTCTCTCTCCCTCCGTATCCCTCTCCCTCTCTCTCCCTCTTTCCCCCTCTCCCTCTCTATCTCTTCTCTCTCATTGCATCAAATTCAAGGGCCTAGACTGTCTACACACCCACATCAAAACTACCCTACTTTTGTAGTGAACCCAGCTTTAATGCCGGGATGTCACTACTGGTGCCTTAGCATTTGACCTCACTCTGTTTCAAGCTTGTGAGTGGCCCGCAGGACCATCTACAACTTGTCAAACTTTGTTCTCGTGTGAGTGTGAGTATGTATCAATGCCAGATTGACTCTCCCTCTTCATAGGCTTCCAAATGAGGCCGTGGCCATAACTTGAGTCCCCTCGGAGACTTCTCTTGGAGGGAGATGCCCACTGCCTGCCTTCTCTCTTCCACTCTTGCGCATCGTTCTCACGACAGGAGGTTGTGCGTGCCTGTTTGCGGCACTGACACATCTTGGTGGAGCTGGCCGGAAGTCACACCGGGGGCTGTGGGGCTGTCACACTGGCTCACAGTGCTCGACCAGGATGACATTTTGAGTTTTGCTACTGGCCCACGAGCACCTCAGGGGTCGGAGTCCTCTGGCAGAGACGCTCACACCTCCCTAGCCACGGAGAGGCTGGAGGTGGCTTGCAGGGGGCCAAGGCGGTCACCACAAACAGGAGCAGAGCTGCCCGTCACATACGGCGCCTGGAGTGATTGGCGACCGCATGCTTGCAAGGCTGCCGTTCTTGGTCTCCAAGCGACCACTCCCAGGTCCCCCATCTGACCTGCGTTTCATTGCTGAGTCTGTGTCACTCTCCAGCCGGCCTCCGAAGAGACCCTGGATTCTTCCTGAGTTCTCTCTTTCAGCAGTTTTCACTTGGGGAGAATTCCATCAGTGTTTGGTCATCAAGAGCTCTAAGATTTGTGGCATTTTAAAACCCAAAAGTTCTGGAGGATTCCTAATTCCAGGGTCTTTCTTGTACCTATCTATTAGACGTTTTACCATTAGAGGGAGGATTTCCCCCGAGTTGGCTATGTATCTGTCACCCAGAATGGTCCTGCCCTGTTCGGGCCAATCCGGAATGGTCTGCGGCGCACAGACCTGTCAGGAAGTGAGCCCACAGGATCCTGTGTTTGCTGCTTTGCCTGCGATGGTGTGTTCCAAGCCCGCCTGGGCTCCTGACGGCCACTGAGCCAGGCCCCGGGGTAGTTTATGGAATTGAAACATTTATACAAACGCGAACACTCTGCGGAAGCCTTTTCATCCACACAGCTGCATTCTTGAAGAGCTACATCGTCATTATGATCTTTGGCAGAAAGGTGGTATTAATTTTTCCCAACTCTCGGAAACTGTCATCTTGGTACAAAGAAATCGCGAGCTGTCTTTGTTAAATCCAAAGCGGTAGAGAACTCTGCGCGTGGTTCATCTAAGGGAGCGTTTCCCTTAGAGGCAGTGTGACTCGAATTCCACCTTGAAAATGTCTAAACCTTGACCATGCTCCCTTGGCAGGGTGTGATTTGTGATGAATATTAAATAATTCCAACACCCAAACAAGGTCTCCCAGCCCCTGTCCCATGCCTGTGTTCATTAATAAAGGGAATACTGGTATTATTATTATTATATTTGGGCTGAAGCGATAGAACAGCAAGTTGGGTGTTTGCCTTGCACGCAGCCAACCCGAGTTTGATTCCTCGTCCCTCTCGGAGAACCCGGCAAGCTACTGAGAGTATTCTGCCCACATGGCAGAGCCTGGCAAGGTGCCCATTGCGTATTCGATATGCCAAAAACAGTAACAACAAGTCTCACAATGGAGGCGTTACTGGTGCCCGCTCGAGCAAATAGATGAACAACGGGATAATGGTGCATTATTATATTCACTATTTATTATCAGTAATAATAATGCATTGTGTAATCTTTCCTCTCTATAAAGAAAAATATGTATGTCTTATTGAACTTCCATGACTCTAAGGGGAAGGCAGGAGTGCAGTTCGGACCCCAGGAAGAAGTGAGGTGGACTGTGTCAGGGTTTACGCCACCTAAATCCATGTCCCCTTCCACAGTCCGGGACAGCCAAGGCCACTCCTGCCGTTGCTGCCTCCAGCTACACTCCCGCTCCTCCTGCTCCCTATGAGCCTCGCCTTCTCCTCTCTTGAGATTCCCAGTGCTGGGAATGGAGCCATAGCACAGCGGGGAGGGCGTTGCCTTGCACGTGGCTGACCCAGGTTCGAGCCGAGGCACCCCATAGGGTCCCCCGGGCACCGCCAGGAATAATTCCTGAGTGCAGAGCCAGGAATAACCCCTGAGCATCAGTGGGTGTGACCCAAAAAGCAAAAAAAAAGAAAAGAAAAAGATTCCCAGTGCTTTCCAGAGCCTTTTCTGAAAAGGGGAGGGTGGGGGGCATGTCATCTAGCAATAGGGATGCAGGTGCCTCATGCCGTCCTGCTCCCTTCCAAACCCTCTCCCGAGGCTGCAAGCATCATCCTCGACCCCCCCCCCCTCTCTCTCTCTCTCCCTCTCTCTCTCTCTCAAAGATGGGTCATTTAAATCCAGGAGAGGTAGAGATGGACCCAGGTGGTGGCGTGTGACCCAGAAACCGTGTGTTCTGCTGTTGATCAGAACTTGACTTGTTTATTCAATAAATAAAGTAATCAGGGCCCGAGTGATAGTACGATGGGCAGGGCACTTGCCTTGCATGTGATCGACCTGGGTTCCATCCCGGGCATCTCACGTGGCCCTGTAAGCACCACCGGGAGTGATTCCTGAGGGCAGAGCCAGGAGTCCTTCCTAATCGATAAAATCAAGTGATCATTTGTTTAACACATTGGAATGGATGTGGACCTTTTATTTATACCAACTCATTTTAGTCTTTTTCATAACCCTGTGAGGTGTCGCTGTTTCGTCTTGCAGGAATGTGTAGGCATCGGCCGGAGCTGACCTATGACAATGGAATTTCTTAGAACATTTTGGCCTATCCCTTAGAGATTATGTTGACTATAAAATAACTTCAACTCCTACCCCATATCTTGTGGGGAGTCTAGTAGTTCCACCTGGAACTGTTTTCCCTAGGAAGCGTTTCTGTTCTCATTATCACAAGTGCCTGCAACCGAACCCTGCATCTCAGACTAATTTATCTTCTGGTCTCGGCCCAAACTCCAGTCAGCTGCAGTGGCACCCAGACCTGAGCATTAGTTTAGTCTTATTTCTGTATATCTTTTCATAAAATACAAATATTGACCGCTCCAGAAGGAAGCAAGGAAGCAAATGTAGGAAATTATCACCACTGACAAGAAGTTTACCACACTGCCATACTGTTCTGACTTTAGGAGAGAATCTTTTCAGTGGCCTGGAGAGACAGGTGCTTCCTTGTACATAGTCTACCTGATTTTATCCTCAGCACCAGATATGATCCTGCAAAACCTGCCAGGAATGATTTCTGAGCACAGAGCCAGGAGTAAGCCCTAAACACTGCCAGGTAACAATCCCACACCAGAAAGAGCGATGGTAATAATTTTCTCATTGTGTTACTGAGTAAATAATGAATATGGTATTGGAATGCTTACTCCTATTCTTACGGGTATTATTTTTGCCCTAATAAAGTTTCATCAAATTATTTGTTCTTTAGATTGGTCATAATTGATCTATTAAAAAATTGTAATTGTGGGGCTGGAGCGATAGCACAGCGGGTAGGGCGTTTGCCTTGCACGAGGTTGATCCGGGTTCGATTCCCAGCATCCCATATGGTCCCCTAAGCACCGCCAGGAGTAATTCCTGAGTGCAAAGTCAGGAGTAACCCCTGAGAATTGCTGGGTGTGACCCAAAAAGCAAAAAAAAAAATTGTAATTGTGAAGTGAACTTTTAAAAATGAGTTTCTGGGGAGATAGATTACGTGGTAGAGGACATGTGTAGCATGTCACTGGTCTCATCCAGAGCCCAGGCACCACAGTTCCCACGAGCATCAAGGGAGTCCTGGTGGTCCCTAACACTGCCAGGTGTGACCCCTATTTCAAACCCTATTTCAAACAAACTAATAGAAAATACTGGCACATTAGTGATTCTCAAGTGCTTAGTCATAGCATCCCTTTGCACTCTTTAGGGTTTGGTTGTTTTTTTTTGTTTTGTTTTGTTTTGTTTTATTGTTGTTGTTTGCCACACCTGGTGGTACGAAGGGCTTGCACTTGGCAGGCTTGAGGGACCATATGGAGTGCCCAGGATGGAGCCTCAGTTTGCTGCATACAAGGCAAGTGCCTCACCGGCTGTACTGCCAGTCCTGGCGCAGAATATGAACATAAGAATATTCTCCAAAATAAAGCGTTGAGAAGAGTAGAACTGTTTGAACTTTACTAATCTTTTTCCTGACTTCTAAATAGAAACAATTGAATTCTCCTTTTAATATATATATATATGTGGCTATTGAAGGTTATAGAGAAAATTTATCTTTATGAGGTATAGCATTAGAAAGGAGCTGTATTTAAGTTTGGTTTTCAGATACATATAGATATTCCTCTTTAATATCACCCCAGAATTTAGCAAGTGGTTTTTTTTTTAAAGATTCTTAGTTACTCTCATTAAGTGCAGTCTGGTAACAAGCAAGAGGGATAGAGAATGTGTTAATTCTTTTCAAACTCTAAGGACCCCAGTGAAACTTGCATCCAGTTTTCCCCACTAGTTTCTGTGGGCTCGGCATGGTAGTTATTAGCACTTCACTTCTACCAGCTGATTCATTTAATCCCTGCACCATCTTGAGAAAGGTACTCTGCTTACCCTCTTTACATGTGAGTGAGGAAACTGAGATATGGAGATTCGCCGAAATGAACTTGCCACTTTGGTCCTCAGCAGCATTGTTTTATGGGATAGTAGATTTAAAATAAAGTAGACTGTGATGTCAAGGACAGGTAATGGAACTGCAGAGTCACTGTAGGCATGTGACATATTACACACTGCAATAGTAAATGGAAAACTATAAAGAAGGGCAATATAACCTCCCTTTGGAAGTCCAAAATCACTCTTTCTCTTACTATGCTTCATTATATTGCTGTACATAGCCTATTTTTGTGAACTTCTTTCCGTTGTAACTTCCTCTCATCCCCCGTATATCGCATCTGAAAACTACATAAATATCACTGCTAAATATAATTTTTAGAACGTTTTGGAGAATTCCAGGAGATAGTCAAGTGAGGACCTTACAATGAATAATGGTTTCACTCCCTCCAGGCCGTTGATGCAGTATGTGTATAGTACAATTAAAGATTTAGACCAAAGTTGGATAGACTATCCCATTAAGATTTAGCCATCAAATCTTCCCTGGGGTCGACTGAAATAAACATTAATTAATAATATTAAAACACTCCGAAGAGACTTAGGAGGAACAAGCCAGTCTCCATTCCTGCAATCCATCAAGATGCATTTAGCAAACGAGTACTGGAAAGCGTGGTTCCGATACCCGAGAGCTCAGGAACCGTGTTTACATCGCCACAACCTGACCTACCCTAGATATCCCTATACACTCGAGACCTCAGTTTACTGCTGCAAACTGCTTCCCTTCCAAGTGTTTATGTGGTGAAAGTCAAGCTGAGTAATTGGCAAGAGACCCACAGTTTCCCTCTGGCACAAATGGGTGTCGTTTACACTCCTCATTGACATTGGAAAGAACTGACACCTCAACAGGGAGGGAAGAGCAACTTCCAAGAGTGAAACTTCAGTCAGACAACTGGAATTTCCAACTCAACTAACAAGGAAAAAGTGGATGGGGGTGGGGAGCAACTGGGGGTGTGACTCAGGGGCAGAGCACATACACGGTGTGTGTGTGTGTGTGTGTGTGTGTGTGTGTGTGTGTGTGTGTAGCCCTGGGTTTGATGCCCTGCATCCCCTGCAAACTAAGGGGCTTAGACTGATGGGGAGAGAGAAGGATACTGCGGGGAGGATGAGGGGGAGAGAAGGGATCCAGGAGGGCTGAGGCAAGATGCTGGTGAGTGGTGCTCAGCAGGGGTGAGCAGCTCGGCTTGGTGGGGATGGGTTGCTCTGAACACAGTGGAGTGGTCGAGGAGGAGGGGAAATCAGCATTCACTGACACGAGGGACTCAAGCTGGTGTCCTCGCCATTAGCTGTAACCAACCCCTATAGAAATTTTGCAGTGTAACCCAGAGGTTTCTGTGCATCCCACTAGTGGCTCACACTTGACCGTGACTTAATTAGTCCGAAATCGCAGCACCAGCATTAAAATGTCTCATCTGTCTTACTGCTTTCATCCCCCCTCTCCCCATATGGTGAAAACGCATCCTGCAGAGTTATGCAGTGCAGGGAGGAGATCTCAGTTTGAAGGTACAGGCTGTGGTTCAGACCAAGTGGCTGATTCTGTTTATGCAGCCACTGGGAACCAGATTCAGGGCCAAGTAGTTTGGTTGCTGACGTGGCCTTTTCTCATCACCACCAGAGAGGCTGCATTATTCCCAGCACAACACATACCTAAGGCTTGTATGATGCGAACAGCGGGGCAGAGTACGCAGAGAGGAAAAGGCCCACTAATCCCTGCACCCCTCTGCCTGCATACACACACACACACACACACACACACACACACACACACACACACACTCTCTCTCTCTCTCTCTCTCTCTCTGTTTTTCACACACACACACTCTCTTTTTCACACACACAGTCAGATTCTCATGCACACTCACATTCTCTCTCTTACACACCCATTCTCTCTGACACATGCATTCTGTCTTCTCACACACACATGCACACTTGCATGCACCACAAACATACACACAGTCACATTCTCTCACACACTCACATTCTCTTTCACACACACTCTCTCATACACTCACATTCTCTCACACACACATTCTCTCTCACACACATATTCTCTCTCTCTTACACACATTCACTTTGTCTCTGTCACACATACATTCTGTCTTCTCTCATACACACATACACACATGCACATACCACAAACATACATACACACACATTCTCTCTCACACACACTCACATTCTCTCACACACATTCTCTCTCTCACACACTCACATTCTCTCTCTTACACACACACATTCTCTTTCACACACACATTCTGTCTTCTCACACACATTCACACACGCACACACCACACATACACACACACTCTCTCTCACACACAGTCACATCCTTTCTCACACACACATTCTCTCTCACATTCTCACACACACTCACATTCTCTCTCTCTTGCACACACACATTCTCTTTCTCACACACACACATTCTGTCTTCTCACACACACATGCACACATGCACCCCCCCACACACACACACACCCCAGTCCAGTTTCTCACACATAGAAAGTCTAGTCCCCGCACAGCCCTCTGGACTGGGAAGTGGTATTCGTTGGAATGTGGAGGCCACGACCTCCACCCGCTCACCACCAAGGGCAAAGCCTTTTTCAAGAAAATGCGAGCAGAGTTCCTGAGAGCCTGAGGAATAAATCCTGCCAGCTCTCCAGTCGTGCCCTTGACAGCCCATAAGCAAAGAGCCCTCTCCTGAGGAAAAGAGTCTGCTGTTCTGATGATTGCTTTTCACTTCGCTAGTGATTTTTGGATAACTTTTCTGGAGGGAAATATATATGATCTCTATTATGAAAGAGTGCTGACTGGCTGTTGTTCCCTTTCAGGGAGGGGAGGAAAGTGGAAGGACGTTCCCCGCTGCAGAGATGGGGCGGGGCTGGGGGAGGGTCTGGCTTGGAGGCGACTGACCTTTTCTTAATGGTCATCATCCATAGTTTCTGATGGGGCCTCTCCCAAGCATTGCAAAACTATACACCTGTCTGGCCTTCCTCAGGGGAAGCTTATTTTTCTTTTCTTTTTTCCTCTCCAGTTTTCCAACCCATGAGAATTCTCTACAATTATTATTTTCTACTACTATCAAATAATTCCAATGTACTTAAAAAAGGAGCTGGAAACAAATACACATAAAAAATACTTTGAGTAATTTTTTGCACATTGGAAAGAGTTGAAGGGAAAGAATTTTTATCTAAAATGAAGGGAGCTGTTGTTTCATTTATTGATTTTTCTAACTCTCAATTCAACATTTCAGAATATTAAATAGCAATTTTCCCCACATCCTGATGATAGTGAGTAATGGCTTGTTACCATAGCCATGCCAGTAGTCAAGTTAAGTTATTGCAAATAGTTCAGTTGCCATATTCAAGACAGAGCCATCGCTGTTAGAATTCAGAAAAGACGCTAGGAGGTGACCAGAGACAGCTAGATTAGAAGTCATGAATTTGCCTTTTGGCAGGGAGAAATTATGTAATTGTGTTAGCAGTAGGTGCCATGTTCTGGCCCTTAATGATCCTGCATGAAAATGCATAGCTGTAGTCTTAAGAAATTGTCAGAGCAATTAATGCAGGTTTTTACTCAGTAATTTCTCATTATCCTTAGTTGAGATCACTTTATGACATTGGATTATAAACGTCCTCTAAAAATAATGCTAATTAACTGAAAGTGTAATAAGCCTAGTTGTCTTGGGGAAGGAGCAAGTATATTTTCTTCTAGGCACTTTCTTCAAAGCAAAAGAATTATTCTCTACTTTTCATACTAAGTCTATCACACCAGGTTCACATGCAAAATTAACTTGTCATAAACTCTCACTCTCCCTTAAGTCCTTCCACAACACAGTGCTTGGAATATTGTAAATTCTTGATAAATGTAAGCTTTTTGTTTAATTTGGGGGATTTTGTTATTGTTGTTGGGTGGGTGGCAGAGCTGCGGAGGTGCTGAGTACTGAGGGAACATCCAACTCAGACTCCCACATTTAAAACCTGTATTCCAGCCTTCTTGTTCTCTTCCGTGCCTCATTCATGTAAATTCCGCTAGATTTAATTTGTGCATCTTTCTGTAGAATACCCTGATTTTCTCTTCCCAAGACATTTCACAATTTCAGGCTGTTTTTCTGTGGCCCATACGGGTTTAATGTAAGATGCATCTGTGGGTAATTTCAGGTGCAACAATACTCAGTAATTTTAGGAGGAAGTGATTCCACATCAGGTCACAAGAATGTTACCCCTTTCTCTTGGGCTAACCCCTAAAGAAGCCACCTGCTGTGTGTACATAAAGGCCAACCTCTTCATATTGTCTTTTAATCTTGGATTTCTAAAATATGGCAGGTGTTTTTATAGGGAGGAAGAAATAAACTATAACGGACACATGTAAATAGGAGACATTGGGTGCTTATATCTTTAAAATTTAAATTAAAAAAATAACGTTTCTTTAAAATCTATCTTATTTTTGAAAATTCTAACAACTGCAGGATGTTTGTTAAATCTATTTCCTTAATTCCTCCTATCTCTAGAGCAAAGTTGGTAACATGAAATGTAGTTTAATATTTAAGCTACCTATACCTCCAAGTGTGCAGGAGCGATAGCACAGCGGGTAGGGTGTTTGCCTTTCACGAGGCTGACTGGGGTTTGATTCCTCCGCCCCTTTCGGAGAGCCCAGCAAGCTACGGAGAGTATCCCGCCCACACAGCAGAGCCTGGCAAGCTACCCGTGGCATATTCCATATGCCAAAAACAGTAACAACAAGTCTCACAATGAAGACATTACTGGCGCCCACTCGAGCAACTCGATGAGCAACGGGATGACAGTGACAGTGACAGTGATACCTCCAAATGCATTTTAGAGGAAATTAGAATAGAGGATATTAAAGCTTGCAATCTATACAAAATATTTAGTAGCACTCTATAATAATAAAGCATAGCAGGAAAACAATTCATTTTAATTTCATGGGAATACTTGGCTTTACACAATATGTGTGTAAAAATAGTCTCTAAATTTAACTATGACTTTAAATATGCTTCTGGAATTTTTATTCTATGGGTAACTTTAAAAAGGAATAATCTTATTTATGAGCACATATTCAATTAGATGCTTAGTAATCTTTTTTTAAAAATTTTATTTTATTGAATCACCATGTGGAAAATTACAAAGCTTTCAGGCTTAAGTCTTACTCATACAATGCTGAAAAAACCATCCCTTCACCAGTGCCCATATCCCACCACCGAAGACAAAAAAAAAAAAACAGTACACCTCCCATCCCTCCCACCCCCGCACCCCCCCCCGCCTTGTAACTGATAAATTTCACTTTAATTTCTATTTACTTTGGTTACATTCAATATTTCAACACAAACCTCACCATTATTATTAGGAGCACCCCACTAGAGTCAGACCTGTTGTGAAGAGAAATGAGGTCGCGCGGCCGCAGTAGCGGCCACCCGGTTTTGTATTTCTGTACTTTAACAACTAAGTCCAGGGAGATTTCTTCCAGATATTCGATCATTGCAAGCTTGTAAACCCCATCTGTGGTCGTCATAATATGGCAGTCCCCACGCCCTTCATCCCCGGGAAGGGACAGGCAAGAGAGAGAAATACCTTTCCCCTCCCGGGCAGGCATGGGGTCGCAGCTTAGTTCTCTGGCTGGAAACAATCTGCAAGGAGCAGTCCATGTTGTAGTTGGTTCAGCTGGGTCTGGATTCACGCGGGTGCAACTGCGGAGGAGCCGCACACGCGTGCAGCCCCCGGGGTCACATCTCGGCCGCTTGGTAGTCTTTATGTGTTATATATATACATTTTTTTAGTGGAATGTACCAAGTATGGGTCTTCAAAAGAAATCATTCCAGGGGCTGGAGCAATAGTAGAGTGGGGAGGGCATTTGCCTTGCACACGGCCAACCCAGGTTTGATCCCCGCCATCCCATATGGTCCCCTGAGCAACACCAGAAGTAATTCTTGAGTGCAGGGCCAGGAGTCACCTCTGAGCGTCACTGGGTGTGACCCAAAAAAACAATAAAGAAAATAAATCATTCCAAAAGGAAAACATGGAGAGTATCAAAAAGACCCCCAGTTAGGGACCACATAATTTTTTTTATGGAAACTACCAAGAATGTGCACACATTATATATAGGATGAAAAGGAAATTTTCCAGAAATAAAGTATTTGGTATGTGATTTCCAGTCATGTTTCTAATGAGGTCAGGAAAACTTATTAGTGTAGTGAAAGTTCTGATAAAAATGTTCACATCTTGTAAATGAACCAGGCAACTCGGATGGGGCAGAAAACAGATCTGATGATCAGAAAATACCGTTAAAGGCAGGAATTTTAAAAGGTACTTGGCAAATTATCCTTGAATTTTCTGAGTGAAGGGGACATTATTCTCTGGCTTTTAGTGGGTAGTTAGAGAAATGATTTAGGTCATTCAATCCCCTTTCTTGGAATCTCCAAGATAGGTTCCTGAGCAGATATTTTCTAAGAAGAACATTTTTTTTAATGAGGTGCACAAGTGTACCCATCTATTTTGCTTTTAGATTTCTTTTTTTTTCACTGTAAATAAATTACTTACGTAAAGTTAATCCCATATTGGTTATTAATTTGAGTAAAATCAGCTAGCTGTCACTGAAATCCACTCACCAAATTTTATTTCTATAATCACTGTCACTGTATCACTGTCATCCCGTTGCTCATCAATTTGCTCAAGTGGGCACCTGTAATGTCTCCATTGTGAGGCTTATTGTTACTGTTTTTGGCATATGGAATACAATATGGGTAGCTTGCCAGGCTCTGCTGTGCAGGCAAGATACTCTTGGTAGCTTGCTGGGCTCTCCAAGAGGGGCAGAGGAAATGAACTCGGGTCAGCGGCATGCAAAGCAAATACCCTACCACTGTACTAACTCTCCAGCCCTATAAAAATTTATATAATCAAATGAGTTCTGCATCTTATCCTAAGGCTGGCATCTCCCTGAAAGTAATCACACCTGACATATCTGGCAGTTGGGTGCATTGCTGACGTTTTTTCTTTGTCTCTCCCTCTTTGCGGATACACATACATTCTCGTTCGTGCAGCAGACTCGTTGACGTTGTGTTCTACGTTGTGTTCTGAGTCAGGTGTGCTCTGGCATTAGACGCTTGCCAGGCCCACATCCTTACCACTTTTTCTCCGAAGCACTTTTCCACACTGGCCCTTAGAAGCTCCACTTCTTCCCCTACACACGCCTTTTCTCTTTCACTTCTAAATTTTAATTTGTTAAAAAAGCTCTGTGGTTTACAAAGCTACGTATCATTGAGTTTTAGACATCCACTGTTCTATCACCAATCCTGCCGCCAGGCTCAACTTCCCTCCACCAGGTTCCCGGATTCTTCTTCTGCCTCCCACCCCACAAGTCTACTAGCTTGACAGGCACTTTTTAAGGTTTGGTTATTGAAGTTTGTGTTCTCTTGATTTCTTTGTTGTTGACTGTGTGGTTTGGATATTTCGCTCCACCATTCCTTAATGTCACCAAAGTCTTCACCCCACCCCCCACTCATTTTTATTAATTATCCCCCCTATACTTTGTGATAAGGATGATTTAGGCATCTTTCTTTCAAACCGTTGTATTGACTTATCCAGCAATTCTAAATACCATATATAAGAGATATCATCCTGTGTTTATCATTCTTTCTTCTGCCTTACCTCATTTGACGCAATATCTTCCAGTTCCATCCATGTTGCAACAAATTGTGTAATTTCATCATTCCTTCCAGCTGTGTGGTATTCCACTGTGTGTATGTACCACATCTTTATGATCCGCTTATCTGTCATGGGACATCTAGGTTGATACCAAATCTGGACTCGCAACTCCACTCGTGAAAATCTGGGCTATGTCCCCCATCAGTTTTACTCAAATACGTTTGATCAGGTCACACAGGCTTGCTGCCAAGTTCAGTTGGTTCTTTCATTTATCACCACTTTGACTTCTTTTCCTTAATTATGCCACCTCATTTCCTCACTGCTTCTTGCTTTTATTCTAAGTCAGTGATATGCAGCCACTGGCCTATAGACTAGTGTCAACTCCTATATGTAGAAAGGTTGAAAGCCACTGATTGACTGCCTTGGTTATAACTTCTGGACCCTAGACCAGTACGAAGAAGGTGCCAGCCTGCAGCTGTGGAAAGGCTGAAGAAATCTGCTTTAAATGAAGCTATTTTCTGGACTACCTGGTATCATGCTCTCCCAGGAATTCGCCCACTACCTATATATGCTATTGAATTTCAAATCTTTACATTATTTCCTCCTACACTATTCCAGATGGCTATTTTATAGAGGCTCCCAATTAAATCCTACAGCAGAATTTGTCATATTCCTACTCTGTTTCTCTTTTTAGATTTCTACGTGCAGAGTACTTCTTTACACCTAATACCCAATTGTGGGACTTTGAACTCATTCTTTATTCTGTTGGCTACTTTCATAAAAAGTATTAATGCCACTGGTGCCAGACTGTACATGATCTGCCTATGAGTTACATATATTTTGTTTTGTTTTGTTTGCTTTGTTTTGGAGGGAGCACACCCCGAAATGCTGAGGGCTTACTCCAATCCTAGAGACTGGCGCCTTGAGAAGAAAATGGATAATTAACACCTTTCAGAATATGGAAAATTAGTATTTCCTAACTTATAAATAAATATCTCAGGATATCATTCATAATTACACTGTCTTATACCTGTTTCCTTTAGGTTACCTACATTATTAGCTGATTTTTATACTCTCTAACAGTCTGGGACTTTAGAATTTGTGTGGAACTCATAAGATTCACATTTCTACCTGATTAATACTGTTAGTTCATAAGGAAATAGTAAATATAAAATTGGATTAAAGCAATAATATTGCATTAGATAATCTTAGACAAAGGGAAATTCAGAAACAGCCTCCCCTACCAGCACTGATTTAAATTAGTATCTTAAAATGTAGCAAAAACTATTCACATACTCAAATGCCAAGCTGAAAGCTCACTCAACTTTTAAAGTTGGCAGGAAAGTAAGAATGATGGCTACTGATTTGAAAAAATTTGGCATTGATTCTAGTTGTACTATTGTTCGCATGGGATTTTCTTCATGTTGTAGCCAGATGGTGACCAAAAATTAGTTTATTTTTCAGCCAGTGGGATGGGAGGCGCTCTGAATGTCTTATTTGAAAATACATGTTTTAAACTTACATTAGTCACAGTAAGTTTATATTGAATAAAGTAAGTTTAAATCTATAGATATCAATGTATTATAGAAACTATCAAATACCCAATCATAATATTATAAACTTGGTTCTGTAAATAGTCCTAGGGTTGCATGAAATTCTTTTGTTGTTGTTATTTTGGGTTTTTTTGTTTGTTTGTTTCTTTGTTTGGGGGGCCACACCTGGCAGTGCTCAGGGCTTGCTCCTGGCTTTTCGCTCAGGGATCACTCCTGGCAGACTCGGGGGGACCATATGGGGAAACAGGAATTGAACCAGGTTTGGCCATGTACAAGGCAAGCGCCCTACCCACTGTACTATCATTCTGGCCCCTGAAATTATTTATAGAAACATTAACTTACATTTCTTGATCCATCTATACTAGTGAAAAGCAAATTTATACATTATCTAATACTTCTTTTCTAATTCAAGCGTACTTTTAATAGAATCTCTGCCAGAAGAGCATCCACATGTTATTTTTTCTTTTGTTTACTTTGTTCAGAACTTTATGTATATATATGTGTATGTTTATATATGTATATGTGTATATATACATATATATGTTAGTCTTGAGTTGAAGACTTCAACTCTGCCTCCAATGGAGTGTTACCCACTTGTCCTGTTTGTGTACTTTGAAATGAAATAAAACCCACTGGTCTCTCCACCAGTCACCAAATTCTGAAAGCCAGACATCTAAGAATTATTCTTGCTTTCTCCTTCTCCTCTCCAGTCTGCCCTCCTCTGACTGATTTAGTTCCAGCAATTCTAAGTCCAAAGGATACTTGGAGTCCATCCACTTCCTTCCATTTCTACTGCCACTAGATGGTAGTCCAAGCCACCATGATCTTTGACCCGCCCTACAGTAATCGTTTTCTAAACCATCTGTGTTTCGTGGCCAGCTGTCTGCAATCTACTTCCCATGCCAGGGCTCTCTCCACATTGGAAACGTGTGAATCAGGACAACGTGGGATGATCAGGATGCAAGCGAAACATCAGAAATTCTACTGCTGTTTATTTTTAGCTCATTCCTCCAACTCCTCTTCTCTTCTGTTTATTATGTGCAGAAATTAGGCTAGTCATGTATGTGTGTGCTTTATAAATAAATAATTGCCCACTTACTGGGAACATCTGCTTAAATACTGAAAAGTATATTCCCGATATGTTTTCATTAATAGAGTGGGATTATTGCTTATCAGAATTGGAGATTACCTTTAAATAATATCAGTATGCTATTTTATTTATCTTTCCCATAAATTCATTTTTCAGGACCAGGGAGAGAGAGAGAGAGAGAGAGAGAGAGAGAGAGAGAGAGAGAGAGAGAGAGAGAGAGAGAGTACAGTGGGTCTTGCATGCAGGCAACCTGGGTTCAGTTCCCTGCACTGCTGATGTTTCCCCAAGCCCCACCAGGAGTTGTCCCTGAGCAGAAAAGCAGGAGTCAGCCCTGAGCACAGAGAGATGTGGCCCAAACCACCAGTCCCGTCAAATCTGTCACCAATTTTCTAGGATCTGCAGAAACCTAACTATTTGGTTTACAAGTCTTTCTCTGTTTGGCTGGAAAGTGAGACCAGGTTCACAGCTCAAGACTGGTGGCAATTTTTCTCTCCTCCTTGACTTCCCACAAAGTGCTGAGAATAACTCTTACCGAGAATAGAGCATCAGACCTAGCCCTCACTCTTCAGCTCTCACCGAAGGGCCGGGAGAGGGGTCACAGGACAGAGCACGTGCGGGATGCCCCGTTCGTTCCCCTGCTTTACGCTGTTCCCAGAGCACTGCCTGCATCAGTCTCTGAGCACAAAGCTGGGAACAGCCCCAAGTACCGCTAGATGCTGCCTGGTGGGGCCGGTCGGGTTCTGTGATTCCTCGCGAGCCCGTTTTCCTACCTCTAGAGCAAGCAGGATCCTGCTTCTCACCACTGCAGCGAGGGCGGAATGCCATCGTGCATGTGAAGTAAGGCCTGGAAATTCTGAAACTTCTAACGTGCCTGTCATCAACTCACAGCTTTGCTAATGACAGTCAAAGCTGTCTGATATTGTCCCCTCCTAAGCAGACTGTGCTCTCTTTCGGTGCTTTGGCAGTCCCAATGCCAATTATTGTCCCTCTCTTCTGGAACAAAAACCAAAACAAAACAGGATCAAACAGGTGATAGACCCAAAAGTGCACAGCGTCTGAGCAGTGCAACTAATTCAGACTCGAGTCTGTTAGAGCCCCACGCCTAAGCCCTTAGCTCACACCACCGTTTCTATCCTGAGCTGCTTCCTACTTGGCTCAAACGCATTTACACAGGAGCTGTCCCAATAGAAGTCACTTCCATTGCAAGCTGCTGCCGAACCTTCATATTGTTGACCAGATTTTCCTGTATGGAAGTCATTCTGCTTTGGGAGAAGAGAGAAGGCAAGAGTGGTGGGTAGCTCTGAGCGCTCACTTACCACACACACTACGCCATCTTCAGCAAGCGTCAGGCCTCTCTCTTCTTCCTCTCTCGTGTGAAAATGTCCTGATTTTTTTTTCTTTTTGGGTCACACCCAGTGATGCACAGGGGTTACTCCTGGCTCATGCACTCAGGAATTACTCCCTGGGGTGCTCGGGGGACCATATGGGACACTGGGTACCCAACCCCATTGGCCGCATGCAAGGCAGATACCCTACCTACCCACTGTGCTATCGCTCCAGCCCATATCCTGTATTTCATGCTTTGCAAAACCTTCATCCCTTCACCTTTAGTACCGGATTCAATTCCTTCGGAAAGCCCAGCAAGCTACCAAGAGTATCCCGCCCACACGGCAGAGCCTGGCAAGCTACCTGTGGTGTATTCGATATGCCAAAAACAGTAACAACAAGTCTCATGCTACAGTGCAGTGCTAATTAGAGAGACTTGAATTGTTTGGCTCTGCAGGGAATTGATTGGACAGTCGGACCAAGTCCATGTTCTGCATAGGCAAATTATTTCCTTAATAGTTTGTGCCCATGTGTCTATTTCCAAATTTTTAACTATATCAGCTATCTCCTGTTTTGTCTTCAGCATCTGAACTGCTAGTTGTTACCAGTTTTGTCAAGTTCTTGTACAATACGAATGGTTTCGTGTGTGTATAGTTTGGATCTGTATAGTCTCAAACACTATGCGGGAGTATGACCACCCCTCCTAAATGTGGCCCCCAAATGCTTGCTTCTTTTTTCAGTTTGCCACCACAGTGACTATTGGAAAACAGTGACCGCTAGATTGTCATCTTAGAGTGGCCAGGCCCCCTGTGGATGCTGCATGGGGTCACAGTGACCAGACATAACAGCACGTGTGGCACATTGGCATGTGTGTGCAGTTGGCATTTTGAAAGAACTATGATTGCATTCAGCTCTCATTGGAAATTTTTTTTAAGGAGGTGAGCTGTCAGTGTGAAGGTGGATTTCCCTGCTCTAGTGGACTCTTGAGGATTGTATGGAAGATATGCATAGAAACCCAGAAGCTTAAGAAGTTAGGATTTATTGTAAAGTTCAAGTAGATGAGTTTGGGTCCCTTACCAGTGTCCAGGCCTCTTCTTTGAGTCATGTAAGATGCCCGTGGTCCTGTCCCTTGGTGCCCCATCCAGTTCACAGCAGACATCCCTCGTCCTGCCTCTGGCCTCTACTCGCTCCCAGCGTGTGTATGCTGTCGGGTCTTGTCCCTCTAGTTTGCTATCTCGTGTACACTTTCTGAAATCTTGTCGGCCAGTCCAAGATCTTGTCAGTGGGCCTCTTTAGGATGTACCCCAGTGGTTTTCTGTGTCCTGGATTCCCCTAAGTCTCTGTCTGTGGCCACATGTGCATGGTCAATATCTCTGCTGTCCTTCGGGCATAGGGCCCTACCTCATTCTGCCATCTGTCTGGGCAACAGTGGGTGGGGAGGACCCTTCCTTTTTCCTGCTTTTCCCTATCCCTAAAAATCCTGTTATCTATCTTGATTGGATCACTTTTGTTCGTGGTGATTTAAAATGACCAAATTAAATTAACTCATTTGTCTGACACCCCCCCACTTTCACTCATGCTGTATCAGAACTGGTCACCCAAGCTACGTGGACTTCTCAGGCTAAATAAATTGGAGGCGGGATGGCTTGGACCTCATTCTTACTTTTTGAAATGTGATTCCAAGAATAATTTTCAGTTTAGATAAATGCAGAGAGCAAGGCTCATTTTCTCAGAATTTTTATAATTTTTCTATTTCAATGGTCATTTAAACTTTACGCCAATCAGTCACATTTAAAATATTATGAACAAATAGGCATATTGTGACACAACTGGAAATGCACATTCTTAGAAGACAATAATTAAAATATACCTGGAAAAATGATGCAAAAAGGAACATTCGCTTAGTTGTAATATTTAAGAAGGGCTACCATGATTTCTTAACTATATTGTAAGTTAATATTTGGGATTTTTTTAAAGGAAATTCTTTGAATAGAGCAGAGAACTCATTTCCTGCTCTCATTGAGGAACATAAAATCCTTTCTTAGCTCTTGCTAAAACATCTACAATGGTTTTTACACAACAATGTATTGCAAACAAAAAATAACCTTTCATTTTGCAGAATAAGGATGTTTGATAATCAAAGGGCTTTTCTGCATGACTTTTGTGTTTTTATTATTGCATAATTTACTTGAAATAAATTATCTTAAAAAATTATTTCGAAGTTTATGTGACACATCCCCACTAATGATGATAGTTCTCCAAATTGTATTCTATTCTCTTTATCTTATTTTCTATGCCATACTATTAATTAAACGGAAACGGAAAAGACATCATTTAAATTAATCTTCTATGAAACTCCTTTTTTAAAAAATTTTTTTATTGAATCACCATGTGGAAAGTTACAAAGCTTTCAGGCTCAAGTCTCAGTTACACAATGCTCAAACACCCATCCCTTCACCAGTGCACATATTCCACCACCAGGAACCCCAGTATACCTCCCCCACCACCGCTCCCCACCTACTGCCTGTGTAGCTGATAAATTTCACTGTACTTTTCTCTTTACTTTGATTACATTCAATATTTCAACAAAAAACTCACTATTATTGTTTGGAGTTCCCCCCCCCCCAAGTCAGACCTGTTGAAAGGAAGCATTTGATCATTTGTTTTCCATTGCTGACAATGAAGAGATATGAGGTCTATGCGGCCGCGTGGTTTTGGATTTCTGTATTTTAGTAACTAAGCCCAGGGAAATTTCTGCCAGAAATTGCATCACTGCAAGCTCGTACCTCCCTTTCGTGGTCGTCATAAGATGGCGGCCGTGGCCCAGTTCATAGTCTAGAGACATTCTCCAAGGAGCTCCTGGTGCCCAAAGTAGTTTAGCTCGCCTCTGGGGCCGTGGTCGTGCAGCAGCGGAACCCCCACACGTGCGGCCGCCGGGCTTATATCTCTGCGGAGGGTGGCGCCGCGAAACCCTTTTCTTAAAGGCAAAAGATAGATTGTAAAATCTTTCCATTTTTTAAAAAAGATAAATTGTAAAATCTTAATTTCCGTAGTACTCATTTCGAATTCAGTGTGTTTCGGATGTTGGGTATGAAGCTAAATGAAGAGAAGTCTTTTGAATCAGTGTGTAACTGCTGCCACGGTTATGTTTTATTTGGGGTAAAGTCTCTCTTCACTGGGGCTGGAGAGATAGTTTAGCTGGTAGGGCATTTGCCTTGCACACAGCCGACCCGGCTTCGATCCCCAGCATCCCATATGGTCCCCCGAGCACCTGCAGGAGTAATTCCTGAGTGCAGAGCCAGGAGTAACCCCTGTGCATCGCGGGGTGTGACCCAAAATGAAAAAAAAAAAGTTTGTCTTCATTGAGAAAATACATCAGAAATAAAAAATACTTTATTTTAAAAAAAGAATTCTTGGGGGCCGTAGCGATAGCACAGCGGGTAGGGCGTTTGCCTTGCACGCAGCCGACCTGGGTTTGATTCCCGGCATCCCATATGGTCCCCCAAGCACTGCCAGGAGCAATTCCTGAGTGCAAAGCCAGGAGTAACCCCTGAGCATCGCTGGGTGTGACCCAAAAAGCAAAAAAAAAAAAAAATTAAATTAAATTAAAAAATAAATAAAAAAAAGCATTCTTAGGTTAGGGATACGTTTCATGCAGATAACAACATTTCATTGGAACGGAAGCTGGTTTCTTTCCGGATGACTGCTTTAGGTAGGAACACCCATTTTCTCCCCACTGACAAAACCCGTTGCTCTTTCGCTTGCAGGTACCAGATCCACACGGGCCTGCAACACTCCATCATCAGGCCCACGCAGCCCAACTGCCTGCCCCTGGACAATGCCACGCTGCCGCAGAAGCTGAAGGAGGCCGGCTACGCCACGCACATGGTCGGGAAGTGGCACCTGGGCTTCTACCGGAAAGAGTGCATGCCCACGCGGCGAGGGTTCGACACCTTCTTCGGCTCGCTCCTGGGCAGCGGTGACTACTACACGCACTACAAGTGCGACCGCCCGGGCGTGTGCGGCTACGACCTGTATGAGAACGACCGCGCGGCGTGGGACGCGGACAGCGGCGTGTACTCCACGCAGATGTACACGCAGCGGGTGCAGGAGATCCTGGCGTCGCACGACCCCCGGAAGCCCCTGTTCCTCTACATCGCCTACCAGGCCGTGCACTCGCCGCTGCAGGCGCCGGGCCGCTACCTGGACCACTACCGCTCCATCGTCAACGCCAACCGGCGCCGCTACGCCGCGATGCTGGCCTGCCTGGACGAGGCGGTGCACAACGTGACGCGCGCGCTGCGGGCGCACGGCTTCTACCACAACAGCATCCTCATCTACTCGTCCGACAACGGCGGGCAGCCCGCGGCGGGCGGCAGCAACTGGCCGCTGCGGGGCAGCAAGGGCAGCTACTGGGAGGGGGGCATCCGCGCCGTGGGCTTCGTGCACAGCCCCCTGCTCAAGCGCAAGGGCACGGTGTGCCGGGAGCTGCTGCACATCACCGACTGGTACCCCACGCTCGTGTCCCTGGCCGACGGGCGCCTGGACGAGGACACGCAGCTGGACGGCTACGACGTGTGGGAGACGCTGAGCGAGGGCCTGCGCTCGCCGCGCGTGGACATCCTGCACAACATCGACCCGGTCTACACCAAGGCCCGGCGCGGCTCGTGGGCCGCGGGCTTCGGGCTCTGGAACACGGCCGTGCAGTCGGCCATCCGCGTGCGCCACTGGAAGCTGCTCACGGGCGACCCGGGCTCGGGGGACTGGGTGCCGCCGCAGGCCTTCAGCGCCCTGGGGCCGCGCCGCTGGCCCGGCGAGCGCGTGGGCCCCGCCGCGCAGAGCGTGTGGCTCTTCAACATCAGCGCCGACCCCTACGAGCGCGTGGACCTGGCCGCCCGCTACCCCGGCGTGGTGCGCCAGCTGCTGCGCCGCCTGGCCCAGTTCAACCGCACGGCCGTGCCCGTCCGCTACCCGCCCGCCGACCCCCGCAGCGACCCGCGCCTCAACGGCGGCGTCTGGGGGCCCTGGTACCAGGACGACGCGCAGAAGAGGAAGAAGAAGAAGAAGAAGGCGCAGCAGAGGAAGGCCGGGAGGAAGCAGGGGAAGGGCCAGCAGCAGCTGCAGCACCCCGGGGCCGCCTTCCCCGACTGCCCAGTCGAGGCTGGGCGCGGCTAAGCGCTGGGTTTGCGCCCCCCCACCCCACCCCGGGTCTGGCGACGCTGACGTCGAAGCTCAGGGGGTTTTGGGGGTTCGGACCACCCGGCACCTAAGAGGGCTCAAGGAGCCAACGCTGCTCTGATGCTCTCTCTCTCTCTTGTTCTCTCTCTCCCCCCTCCCTCTCTCTCTCTCTCTCTCGTTCTCGCTCTCTTTCTCTCTCTTTCTCTCTCTTGCTCTCTCTCTGTGTCTCTCTCTTGTGTGTCTCTTTCTCTGTCTCTCTCTTCTCTCTCTCTGCTCTCTCCTCTCTCCTATGTTCTCTTTCTCTGTCTCTCTGTCTCCTCTGCCCTCTGCTCTCTTCTCTGTCCTCTGTTCTGTCTCTCTCTGTTTCTCTGTCTCCTCTCTGCTCTCTCCTCTGTCCTCTCTCTGTCTCTGTCTCTCTGTCTCCTCTGCCCTCTGCTCTCTCTTTTCTCTGTCCTCTGTTCTGTCTCTCTCTGTTTCTGTCTCTCTCTGCCCTCTGCTCTCTTCTCTGTCCTCTGTTCTGTCTCTCTGTCTCCTCTCTGTCCTCAGCTCTCTCCTCTGTCCTCTCTCTCTCTGTCTCTCTGTCTTTCTGTCTCCCCTCCCTGTTCTCTGCTCTCTCCTCTGTCCTCTCTCTGTCTCTGTCTCTTTGTCTCCCCTCCCTGCTCTCTGCTCTCTCCTCTGTCCTCTCCCTGTCTCTGTCTCTCTGTGTCTCTGCCTCTCTCTCTTTCTCCTCTCTACTCTCTTCTCTGTTCTGTCTCTCTCTGTTTCTGTCTCTCTCTGCCCTCTGCTCTCTTCTCTGTCCTCTGTTCTGTCTCTCTGTCTCCTCTCTGTCCTCAGATCTCTCCTCTGTCCTCTCTCTCTCTGTCTCTCTGTCTTTCTGTCTCCCCTCCCTGTTCTCTGCTCTCTCCTCTGTCCTCTCTCTGTCTCTGTCTCTCTCTCTCCCCTCCCTGCTCTCTGCTCTCTCCTCTGTCCTCTCTCTGTCTCTGTCTCTCTGTGTCTCTGCCTCTCTCTTTCTCCTCTCTGCTCTCTTCTCTGTCCTCTCTCTCTGTTTCTGTCTCTGTCTCTCACTTTCTCCCTCCCCAACCCCCCACCCCCGCCAGACATCCGGCTCTGCTGAGAGGCTTTCCGTGAAGGGAGCAAGAATCTGCCTAGAGTCCTGTCAGGGACACAGACTGCCATGGGGGAGCCTGTTCCTGAGGTGGGGCTCACAGAGGATCGCGTCCTGTCAGGGGCACAGACTGCCATGGATGAGCAGGTTCTTGAGGTGGGGCTCACAGAGGAACTTGATGAAAACGGTTTGAGGCCGACCCAAAGGTGGGTCAGCTCCAAGGCCTGGGAAAACGTTCCTTTGGAGAGAAAGAAAGATACTCAATTTTTGTCCCTCTCTTGTGAGACACGTAGGTGCTTTAAAACCAACTCGAGTTCACCTCTCATCTCCTTTTCTGTGAAAATAAGCTGTTTTCCCCTCATGTGAACAGCTTGCACCTCGCTCCATGGTGCGTCAGGGAATGGCAGCAAAGAATGTTCGAGCATGCTGCCAACACGTGAATGTAGCTGTTTTCTGAAGATTTTCGTAGAGCAACATTTCTGCACAGAGTATCTAATTTATTTTTACAGATTAAAAGAATTATTTCTTTTTAAAAAAAGACAAAGGACTTTTAGTTATTTTTATTTTCTACTCACCCTTCAAAGAGATTTATTCCGTGACCTCCGATCTACCAAGCCCTGTGATGCTTCAGAGGACTATAATGCTGCATGACTTCAGTGAAGACTCATCCAGAGGGGGGAAAAAGGGAGAATCATCTCCATTCAACCATTACTTTGGATGCAATGACGTGAAGCTATGCCTTAAAAGTCACTCGGAGATACAGTGTTTGGACAGAATCGAGAGACAACTTTATTGTTTCTATTATAAATACCTTATTTATACACCTTAATTATTAATATGATTTGTGGCACTCTTGATGAATCAATATGATTTGTGGCAAATTAATATGATTTATGGCAAGCTTGACGTTGCGTTTTTCTTTGTTGCTGTTGTCATTGCTGTTGTCGCCATTGTCACTGCAAAGATCAGCACTGCACTCTTGGCTGCAGTGTGTGGGAGATGGAACCCTTGGCTGAGGCACCAGGGATCCCCAGTAGTCTTACTAGGACATCCTGTACATGTGGCATATGGGACTGGTTGTGACCAGGAGCCAAGTATCACGTAGGCAGGTGCCAAGCCAGGCCTGCAGCCACACTGGGTCTAATCTCTAGATAAAATTCATATTAATTCGTCACAGAATATTTGCAAATAAGCAATTGAAGGTGACATCTGACTAACCATCCTGGAAATAGACGGGCCTGAGCAATAAGAGACATTTACACCCAATCATTACTCGGGGAATTCTGTTCTCTTATTTGTAAACATCACTGAGGATGGTGCTGCCCTATAAACAGAGGAGCCCTGGGGAGATAGAGAACCTGGAGTTGGTGAAAAGCTAACGTGAGCTCATACTCAGAAACAACAGGCGGAGGCTGAAAGGAATGTTTCTGTAATGAGGTGTACAGGGACCAGAGGTGGGTGTTCCCATCAGCCCGAGTTTCCATGAAAGAACCTTCTCCCGATCGGAAGGCCTGGAGTCAACACTTTACACTTGAGAGATTACAAATCCCTGGCACTGTGATGTGTGAAGTCACAACTGTGATCACAAAATGTGCTCGCTGCCATGGTAGCGCTGAATGAAACACACGACTACCAGAATTCAAAGAATTCCCTCTCCATTTATAAAACTTTTATGATAATCTGTTGATCATTGCTGAATCAGTAACTAAAGTGGATAAAACCATCATATTTAATGTTTTTTTAATATTCTACTTCTAGAGTATATATTTTCATTTTGGTATGTACAATAGAGTACAATTTCTGAGGTGTGTACCTGGCCAACTATATATTTAATTGGGCTTTTTAAACCCAGAGCATATAGACAGAAGAGATAGTTCGAGGTGAAGTGCTTACCTTGCATGGGACCGACGCTGCTTTGGTCCCCTACATCCTATATGGTCTCCCCAGCACAGCCAGGAGTGCCTGAATGCAGAGCCAGGAGTGACCCTTGAGCACCATCGGGTGTGGCAAAAAAATAAACAAACAAAAGTCCAGGGCATATTGTTAGCATTTTGCTTTTGTAGAGGCACCGAAAAATAATCACATGACATAATAATAGGTGATTAGCTTCTAATTTTTACAAATAGAATTGATAGTTACATTTAGGAAAGCGTTCAGAAAAAACTTAAGTTTGGGAAATCTTCTGTTAAATGTAGTTAACGGGAGCCTGAGGAGATGGTACAAGGGTCGTGTCCTGACTGGCACCACACCCACCGCCTCTGAGCCCACATGGTCGGGTCTAGCCCAAATACCGTAGGGAGACCATGGTGGTCCTCAACCTCAGGCTCAGGCCCTCACACTGAACCGCAACCCAGTTGGCTACAAACCTCTGGGAGTGGCCTTGGGCCAACTAAGAACCACTAGGAAGCAACCCCAAAAATGTTACTATAATGAAGAATATCTTAGGTTTTTAAAACCCCCAGCTTGCTTCTAATCATTGAACAAAAGGGAAACTTGATAGTGTTCGCTAATTGTTTTACCACAAAACTCTTCCTTACGTACTTTGCACCAGACTCATGTTCGGTGGAGAGAAAGGCTTTAAAAATGCCCAGTGTAAACTTACGAAACCATGCTATACAAAATAAAGGAACAAAGAGGCAAAATTTAGCTTCTAAAAACTGCTTTCCCATTTGAGCCCCGTAAGTGTCTGTTTTGGTATGTGGGGTTGGGGGTCTGGGCACACTCCCAGTGCACGTGGCACAGGAGTGCTCAGTGGTATTTGGTGGTGCCCAATGGACCATACTATGTCTGGACTTGACCCTGTGGGCATGGACGTGCCAGGCACATGTCCTAGCTGGTCCACGAATCTCACTCTCCACCGTCAGCATGGAGTGGTTTTTGGGTTCTCGACATCACCTCAAGTTTCTCAGTGAAAATAATTTAGCCCATAATTTTCAGCCAGAAATGGCTCCAGTTGGGGGCAGGGTGGGAGGGCTCACCCTTTTAAAAGAATATCATCCTCCCTCCTCTATCTGCACTGCACAGGCAGACTGTGCCTTAAGAGAAGGCTGAACCAGCCTGGAAGAGAAATCTGCAGCCTGCCCTGAAGAAGCTAAGATCCAATGTAGCCATCGTGTATAAGCAATGAAGGAAATGCTGCTAAAACAGTGGCAGCAAATCCCTAGACTTTCAAATAGCCAGAGATTAAAAAAAAAAAAAGACAGGGATTGGACATGGATGGCTTTAGGATGACAAGAATGTTGATATTGGAGATTTACGACCAGGACAATAACAAAGCCACACCCGACTTCAGTTCAGTCCCTGGCACTGAACTGGTCCCTTGAGCTAGATATTTACAAGCACCACCAGGTGATCCCAGGACCGCAGGACCTAAGAAGTGCCACACTCTTAGCCCCTCACATTGAGCTGTGGGCCCAGCTGATAGGGAATCACCTGGGCATTACTTGGAGGTGCCACAAAAAAAAAGCTTTGGGCACTTCTCAGGCTTCTCTCCCTAAACTGAAATGATCAAATCACGCTTCTAGAACTCTGACTCTAGTGTCCAGAGCTCCAACTCTCAAACGTAAACGGCACCCCTTTGACACCTCTAATTTCTGTAAATTAAGATAACAAAGGAAAGTTCTAGGTTAAAAAATAAGTTTCCCCCATCTTTGTCAAATGTCCATGGATTTGACACTGCCTCAGATGAGAACAGAGACAAAAGATGTCATTCAAATTCAAACCCAACAAAACTTGGTGGCACCTTCCATCTAGTTTTGTATTTTTGTATCCTCTGTCCAGACTCTGCATCACTCCTCTTCAAATAGAATAAATATAGTTTTCTTGATCAGACCACTTATAAAATTCCTAAAAATACAGCAGAGGACGGGGCGGGGGGTGGGGGGGATGGTTCTCAGTGGTAGAGCACGTGCTCCTCACATGTGAAGCCCAGGCCAGGGTTCCAGCCCCACAGCCCCACACCCCTCAAAAAATAATTATAGCAAAGGAGACTCTTGCCTTGAGAGCTGAACATGAGTATAGGTCGTAATCAGAAGATTTGCTACCCCAAGTTACTGGAATTTGACATCAGAATTGTCTTCTTAAACAACTTATTCATAGGATCTTGGGGCAAACCCATTGTGAATTTGTCAGTGGTTGTGTGTTGTTGGCAGAGAAAATCTGGCTTGCCCCAAAGGGAAATTCTTTAAAAAAAACTTTATTTAAACACCATGGTTTACAAAGTTGTTCATAAACTAGTTGTCATGGACATCCAATGTTCCAAAGCCAATCTCCACCGGTGTGGCTGTCTTTCCACTATTGTCCCCAGTTTCCCACCTACCCCCACAAATCTGCCCCTTACTGGATTTCACTGACATCTTTTCTGCATTCTCTCTCCTCACTAGAATATAAACTTTCTAAGAGAAGTGCTTGGTGTCTGCTCTGTTTTCATCTGCATTACCAGTATATAAACAATTCCAAATTCTTAACTTGCACTCAGCATGTGTTTTTGAATGACTAAATGAAATAATCACAGATATTTGTAGGTTCAACTACATTTGCTTGCATTTCCACTTTTCCATTTCTGGCTTAGTTGCTATTTCACCACTGAAAACTAAAACAAATCATCCCTAATGGCTTTTTTTTCATCATCGTAGCAATGATGCAAAATGCAGGAACATCTAGCTTTATGAAACACAAACTATATAATGTGTAATTATAGCAACAGAGGGTTACAGCAAAAGGCAAGAAAACATCATACTGAATTGGGATCACATTTTATCTAAATAATTTTGGTTACCTAACCGGGTAGAAAACAATTATCCTAATGCTGCTTTTGATATTGCAGAATACATTAACATAAGTGAGTCTCCAGAAAAAAGGGGTGATACTTTCTTCTGAAGCACCTTGTGAAAAGGAAATATATAAGTAACAAATATCCTAGATCTTCACAGAATTATGAAGTCCTATAGATTACAAATCCTTGTAATGTTTTGTTTGTTTTGGTGGTCAGACCTCATAGTGCTCTGGGGCTACTCCGAGCTCTGTATTTGGGGTGAATTCCCGGTGACTCCGGAGGACCCGATGGAGCTGGCATCAAGCCTGGGCCTCCAGTAAGCGAAGCCCGTGATCTCTTTAGCCCCATCCTTGCATATTTATAAAGGCCTCTAGTTTAGCAAAGCAGGGATTCCGCTTCTTCAGAGCCTTTTTCTGGAAGCATTTTGTTGATCGAAGCATCTCTGAAAATCCATTGATTCAGAAAGCAGGGATGGTGTCTTACACACAGAACGCCATGTTGTTGCCCCGAGGGAATGAGGGTAACCTGGGCGTACTTACCTGCTGTCCATTTTATGTCTGACTGAAGAGTTCCTTCCTCTCCTTTTGATCCAGTCCTAAATTCTTTGTCAGTGGGTTCTACGGTTTTAGATAAAAATCAATCAGAGTGACGGCACCAAACAAGAATAGAGCATATGCTCTTTCAGTAGAAATTCCTTAGCTCATCATTACAGGTAAGAAACAAAATTAAGATGGAATTATGTTTCAAAATAAAAACCCAAGAGTGACTTTCACCAGGCCTTGCATATCTCTCTGGAAACAGTACTGTATGAACTAAAGTTCTTCCAGCCTTGTGAATTGCGAATGACTGCAGATATTTCCTACTGTCCTGTAAGTCCCAAATACTGGGAAGGATTTTAACAACCAAGATAAAAACAGAGTTCAGAACCTTGATTTTATTTACAATTTGAAACTCTTCCTAGACTCCTCCACAAACCAGGCTTCCAGATGCTCCTTCTCAAAAAAAAAAAAAAAAATTCCTACCAGCCTATCCATCACAGAGATTGTCTCTGGAGCCAATGCAAGTAACCGTTCACATCACTCTGCTTTCAGCTGTTCCCCAGAATCACCTGTTTAGGATGGCATGTCCACAAGTTGTACCAAGGAGCAGAACCCTGAACTCAGGATCTGGGATTTTACATAGGGACGGGATAGCTCTGCCTCTTTTCTCTGTTCCTGGGCCTTTTACAGCTGTTAGTAATGTAAATTAAGTTGTTGTTGTTGTTGTTGTTGTAGCTCAGGAAAGAGATGGGACATGCAGAGCGTTTGGCCCTGGGGATGTGTGTGAAGACCTTGCGAATGAGAACTCATGGTCCTGAGTGTGTCTAATCCTCTTTAGCTGCAGAGTTTTGTCCTTTCGCACAGTGACACTGGAAGCCTGAACTGTGCAGGACCGTGAGGACTCACTCTCGGGCCCAGATCAGTATTTTTCTGGATCCGGAATTGAAAATGGAATCAACAGTGAACAGGTAAGATGGACCTTCTGAATTAAAGGATCTATTTTAAAACTGAATCATGGGATGGATTTCAGAACTGCATAATGTACTAAGAAATCATAGAACTACACGCAATGGGCACATTGTCTGGTATATAAATGATTGTTCAATAAAGTTATTAAATGAAAGTCACAAATTAGGAGAATTGATGTGCAGTCAAGGTGACTTAACAAAAGAACATTTTCCAAAATATATGAATGAACTTCCAAAGTTAGAAAGGAAAGAATAGAAAGACTCTCTGTGGGGACATGGCTCAGCAGGAGAATACTTGCCTGGTGTGTCTGGAACAGAAATTTGCTCTCAGCAGCATGAAGACAAAGACTCCTCACAAAAGGCAATATTCAAATGGTCACTAAATAGATTGAAATGTGCTCAAATTTTCACATATTGAGGAACTGCAAATTAAAACTCTGTCATTAGCTATTCACATTTCCCAGAAGGGCGTACAGAAGAAACAGAAAAACCAAGTCTGGGGGAGTCTGGGAACAACTGGGAGACAGGGAGGGGGGAGTATTCATTGGAGCCACAGGAAATATTTTTGTCTTATCAATGAAAGTTGAACCTGATTATGAACACACACACATACATGCACATATTTGTAACTTGGGAATTTAATGGTTTTTATACACACAGACATAGAAGCACCATCTACTCCTGGCAATTCGGGCACATGAACTCAAATGCTTCTTGATCTGTGTTGCCCAGAAAACAGTCCTGTTTGAGTGAACAAGGTCCTGCCTGCTCATTCTGGAGCTACCATGCCGACGGGGTGTCTACTAGGTGCTCACCCTTTCTCGAGTGATCAGGCAAAAACAGTGGGTCCTTCACTGCTAAAATTTCCCCCAGGAAAATACAGGAGAACTTGGCCTGTCCTCCCCTGTTCTTCGCAGATCTGGTTCTCTCCCACATGCCAGACATTGCCTAGACATCATCACTGGCCTGTCTTAGTGACCCCAGGCAGAACGCAAGTGGGGTTAGGGTGAGTCTTCCTGGGATGGAAGGACACTTGGATGAGCAGTTGTTTTGGGTGCAGCCACCCAGGATCCTGAATGGAAAGAAGCACATTGGAAAATGAGTGAATGTGTGCATGAAGATGCTTGTTCAAACTGGGGACAGTTCATGAGCTGGGGGAGAAGGCAGCTGGGATAAAGAAGGGATCACTAAATTAAAGATGGTTGGAGGAATTGTTCAGGATGGGAGATGTGTGCTGAAAGTAGATAAAAGACCAAACGGGATAGCCTCTCAGTATCTGTATTGCAAACCATAATGCCCAAAAGGAGAGAGAATATGGGGGAGATTGTCTGCCTTAGAGGCAGGGGGAGGGCTGGGATGGGTAGGGGGCATACTAAGAACATTGGTAGTGGAAAATGTATATTGGTGGAGGGATGGGTGTTCAATCATTATACAACTGAAACTCAAACATGAAAGCTTCGTAACTATCTCATGGTGATTCAATAAAAAGAAAAAATAAACTGGGGACATTGGTGCTGGGAAATGGACACTGGTGAAGGGACAGGTGTTGGAACTTTATATGACTGACACCCAGTCATGAACAACTTTGTAACCGTGTATCTCACTGTGATTCAATTTTAAAAAAATACTTGTTCAATAGCAGAAGGGTTGAGGGTCTTTTATGTTTAGTGATGTTTTTGCATCCTGAAATATGCCGTAAGAACTTTTCTCTGATTTAATTGGTGGGTGGCCATACTAACTACATAACTGGTGTTTCCGGTGATAGTTCCAGGAGCCCGTGTTAAGTGAAGACTTTGCATTCACAGTACCCAGCAGTGTCTCGAATACTGTACTGTTCAGTAAACTCTGAACACAGTGCAACAACAACAAAAAAAGGTTTGATTTAGTCAGTGATGCTTTAATCATCATCTTTTGTTTCTGTTTGGGGGCCACATCCATCTGTGCTCTCAGTTTACTCCTGGCTCTGCACTCAGGAATCACTCCTGGAGGTGCTCCTGGGACCATATAGGATGTCAAGGATAGAACCCAGGTCAGCTGCATGCAAGGCACGCTCCCTACATGCTTGTGCTCTCTCTCTCTCTCTCTCTCTCCCTCCCTCTCTCTCTCTCTCTCTCTCTCTCTCTCTCTCTCTCTCTCTCTGATGCCAGTCATTGTCTTCAGTCATGTTGGGCCTCATTAGTGGGACTCAAACATCTCCTCTTACATGTTCTAAAAATTGTCTCCTATGTGATGCCTGCCGGTTTACATCTAGTTGAGGCAGTCTGTAACCAATAGTACATCTATTATGTGGGTCACTAAGAGATAGAGAGACCCAAGGCCATTGCTGGCAATGCCCTGAGGCCACCAGTGCCACCCCAGCAGTGCTCTGGAGACCTTTGCTTTGCCAGGACTCAGGCTCAGGACTTCACCACTTGAGCTATCCACTGGTCCCTGCTTTTTTATTTTTTTAACAAAATTCCAAGTGCAGAGCTTTATTCTTTTTTTAAATTTATTTTTGAGGTAGTTCACAGTATTTGATTACATTTATTATTATTTTTATTATATATATGTGTGTGTGTTTTACTTCTTTAGCATTTTTTTGGCCCCTGCTTTTTAACGATGATGCAACGCCATTTTGCTTAAAATTAAATCATGAATCCGAGGGGATGTGAAGACTCATATTGAAGGGTAAGTGCAATCAAGTCTACTTATGCAGTCACAATTGATTCACGTTCGATAATCACCGCCGTTCAAACTCAATTCCAATCAAAATTACCCAACAATTATACATTTGAAATTAAAAATGGTGAGTCCTGAATATATGGCCTCCTGATTATCTGATGCTCTAGTGACACAGCGTCATCTGTCCTTGAATTTCTCTCTGCGGTGTGTAGCTTTCCAGTCTCTGCCCTACCACTCTTTCCTCGGTCTCTTACTTTAACCATTGTCTCCATTTGACTACTTTTTTTTTTTTGCTTTTTGGGTCACACCCAGCGATGCTCAGGGGTTACTCCTGGCTTTGCACTCAGGAATTACTCCTGGCGGTGCTTGGGGGACCATATGGGATGCCGGGGATCAAACCGGGGTCGGCCGCGTGCAAGGCAAACGCCCTACCCGCTGTGCTATCGCTCCGGCCCCTGACTACTTTTCTTACATCTTAGCTTTCTTCTCCCTGCCCCCATTTCAATAAATATAGTCTCTTGACTATCTCTGAATACTAAACAAATTTGTTGAAACTCAGCATTCACTTTTTTTTTTACTGGTGTGTACTTATTTTTTTTAAGTCTCTGTGCAAATTTTATACTAGGATGCCTTGTTCCCAAACAAATCTTGTGTTCTAAACAAATCTAAGAGTGAAAAGAATTATTGGCTGAAAATTAGAATTTTTATTGCAGTCAAAGATAGTAATTGTATTTTAACAACAGGTAACTCTACTAGTGCCAGAGTCATAAGTACCTGTGTCTATAATCAGATGTGTAACCATCATAATGTTTGTTTGTTTGTTTGGTTCCTTGAGTTACTACGGTTGACTGGCTATTTAAACAACTTGTTGTGCTGTATATCTTAGTGAAGAGAGAAATATATGGACAGAAAGTTAATTAATTTTATGTGGGATCAGGTCATTTACCTACCCAATAAAACAAATTAATGTCTTGATTTGTGATTTGTTAATACTTGTATTGTTTGCTACTTTATCTGCATTATTTACATTGTGGTATGCATGATCATTTCTGAAAGTAAAATTGGTCTGAGATTTGAGCACTCTGGCCAAAAAGAATCATCATCATTTTCTATTCACTGTATTGATCCTTTCGAGAAAGGGGTAGTTTATTAAATTGCATTCTGCTAACTTTTTGCATTAATGCATTTGTCATGTTATTAGGTTGCATTATGGGGCAGTATTAGAAGATATTTAAAATTATTTTAAACTGTCTTTAGTAAGTTGACTCATTAATGTGAAGTGAATTAAGAGTTTTATTACCTAATTCAAACTCTAAATTCTTGCTAATCATTCCTATTAAAGAAGCAAAGTTTCTTTCAGTAAATATCAGATTATTAATGTTCCTCCTTTCCCATCTGATACCACTGAAACACTGTTTTTCTAACATGAGATATTTAATTTTTTAATAATCCTTATATAAATTTTCATTTTTGGGGGTCACTGTGGAAATGTTCCACTTTCTTTCCAACTCAGTAATGCTTATCTGCCTCATAATTATTGCACTTTAAAGCATCTTTCTCTTTTAACTTTTATCTTTAAAATATTTTTATAAGCAGCATTTCGTTAGCTGATTTGGATGCTGCATACATTCATGAAATACTGTCAAGTACATGGTTGAAAAATTTCCCTGCCATTGTCTGCCTTTTCTCTTTCACTATTTATTTTTGCTATATATTATTTCATAATCAAAATTACATATTTATTTCTGTAACTATTGCATATACTATTTATAAGCAAGATGTAAATTTATAAAACCTGATTTCCAAAATCTATTTTCTAAATTTAAAGGAGTAAGGGAACTTGAACACATAGATTTCAACTATTGTTCAAATGGCTGAACATCTCTTTATCTTGGTATTATATTAATGATGCAACTTTTATTATTTAGTATTTCTTTTGAGAACTTGGGAATTTTTTTTTAATTTTTTAAATTTTATTGAATCACCATGAGATAGCTACAAGCTTTCATGTTTGGGTTACAATCTCACAATGATCAAACACCCATCCCTCCACCAGTGCACATTCCCCACCACCAATATCCCGGGTATACCCCCGCTTTACCACCCTCCCCCTGCCTCTAAGGCACACAATATTCCCCATACTCTGTCTCTACTTTTCGGCATTATGGCTTGGAACACAGACACTAAGAGGTAATCATGTTTGGTCCATTATCTACTTTCGGCATGCATCTCCCATCCCAACTGGTTCCTCCAGCCATCATTTTCTTAGTGATTCCTTTTCTATTCCATCTGCCTTCTCCCCTCCGCTCATGAAGCAGTCTTCCAACTATGGGGCAGTCCCTCTGGCTCTTGTATATACTGTCCTTGGGTGTCAGCCTCATGTGATGCTACCCTACACTCCACAAATGAGTGCAGTCCCTCTATGTCTGTCCCTCTCTTTCTGACTCATTTCACTTAGCATGATACTCTCCATGTTTATCCATTTATAAGCAAATTTCATGACTTCATCTCTCCTAACAGCGGCATGGTATTCCATTGTGTAGATGTACCAGAGTTTATTTAACTAGTCATCTGTTTTAGGGCATTTAGGTTGTTTCCATATTTTGGCTATTGTGAACAGTGCTGCAATGAACATATAGGTACAGATGTCATTTCTACTGTGCTTTTTTTGCATCCTCGGATATATTCCCAGAAGTGGTATTGCGGGGTCATATGGAAGCTCAATTTCTAGTTTTTGAAGGACTGTCCATATTGCTTTCCAGAAAGGCTGGACCAGTCAGCATTCCCACCAACAGTGAAGGAGCGTCCCTTTTTCTCCACATCCATGCCAGCACTGGTTGCTTTTGTTCTTTTGAATGTGTGCCAGTCTCTGTGTTGTGAGATGATATCTTATTGTTGTTTTGATTTGCACCTCCCTGATGACTAGTTATGTGGAGCATTTTTTCATGTGCCTTTTGACCATTTGTATATCTTTTTTGAGGAAATTTCTGTTCATTTCTTCTCCCCATTTTTTGATGGGGTTGGAGGCTTTTTTCTTATACAATTCTACAAATATCTTGTATATCCTGGATATTAATCCCTTATCAGATGGGTATTGGGTAAGTATTCTTTCCCATTCCGTGGGCTCTTTCTGTATTTTGGTCACTGTTTCTTTTGAAGTGAAGAAGCTTCTTAGTTGATGTAGTCCCATTTGTTTATGTTTGCTTCCACTTGCATGGTCAGTGCTGTTTCGTCCTTAAAGATGCTTTTAGCTTCAATGTCATGGAGAGTTCTGCCTACATTTTCTTCTATGAACCTTAAAGATTCATGTCTGATATTGAGGTCTTTAATCCACTTTGATCTGACTTTTGTGCCTGACATTAGACAGAGGTCAGAGTTCATTTTTTTGCAGGTAGCTATCCAATTTTCCCAGCACCACTTGTTGAAGAGACTTTCCTTGTTCCACTTTGCATTTCTTGCTCCTTTGTCAAAGATTAAGTGGACATATATTTGGGGGTCTGTGACAGGATATTCAACTCTGTTCCATTGGTCTGCAGGTCTGTTTTTATCAAACTTGGGAATACTTTTTAATATCTGAATTGACTTTATAAATAATAATAGGGCAGGATAGTTTTGGCTAAAGACACTCAGATCCCCCCTAAATTCTCAAGATGTTATCTGTGAAATTTTCCAGTAGTCAGAAATTAAATCATTATTACAAAATGAATTTCATAAGTCATGAACTTTGCATATAAGTGGATCAACATGGAAAGTATCATGCTAAGTGAAATGAGCCAGAAAGAGAGGGACATAGAAAGATTGCACTCATCTGTGGAATATAGAACAACAGAGTAGGAGACTAATACCCAAGAATAGTAGTATATAATACCAGGATGTTGGCTCCATAGCTTGGAAGCTGGCCTCACACACTGGGGGAAAGTCATCCCAGATAGAGAGGGGAACACCAAATAATATGTGATTGGAGATCCTGTGCGGGAAGGGAGATGCGTGTTGAAAGTAGACTAGAGACTGAACAGAATGACCACTCAATACCCCTATTTGGAACCACAACACCCAAAAGGAAAGAGAGATATCAAATTGGAATGCCCCACTACAGAGGCGGGGTGGGGTGGAGGGATGGGTCTGGGGTCGGGGGGGAGGGATACTGGGTTCATTGGTGGTGGAAAATGGACACTGGTAGAGGGATGGGCTCTTAAACATTGCATGAGGGAAAAACAAGCACAAAAATGTGTGAGTCTGTAACTGTACCCTCACTGTGACTCACTAATTAAAAAATAAATAATTTTTTAAAAAATAAAATAAATTATTAAAAAAACAAAAACAAAAAATGAACTTCATATAATGATCTGTGGGAAGAGAGAAGATGCCTATTTCATAAAAATATCATATAAGTATAATTTCGCATATTTTCGCTCTCCGTGTCAGACAGCCAATACTGACACATAGAAAGAAGAAAATAGGAAGCTAGAAACTTAACATTGTCAGTATATATATTCTACAGAGAAATCTCGATATTTTTTTCTCCAGCCTAGAAAAGTCATTATTTTTATTCATTTATAAACATGTAAGGTGACTTGCTTAGTTACAAATAATAGAATATTATTACTCCACCAATAATAGAAGTATATGATTTATTGTGTTTAATACTTGATGTGCAATCACTAAAAAGCCATTTAAATGCATATCATCATCAGATACATTATAAGATGCATTCACTTCAATTCCTCAGAGCTTTTAAGCAGATGGAAGTCTTCCTAAAACAGGTGATTCTCTCAAGCAAATTTCAGCCTGAAATTGCTGAAAGATAAATTTCAGCTTAACATAAGAAAAAATTTCTAGAAGTAAATGCTGTCTTCTCTGGGATTTGAGATTTGGAAAGGTCTTGTAAAATGGCGTATCACCGTTATTGGGAGAAGTCTCAGGGAAGTGGGGATCCCTCTCAGTCTGACTCTATGTCCCCCACCCCCAGGTTGGTACGTTGGAGATAAGCTTCCATATAGCTCCAGGTTCTTGGGGAGCTTGGTTGAAAAACACCCTTAGCCAGGTCGCCGGACAAAGGAACTACACAGGGAGCTTCCCAGCTCGCATTCAGCCCAAATCTAGTGGTGATGGTCATGCCAAAGGACAAGTTCATGATTTATTTCTTCTTCTCAGGAGCTCAACTTCCCTCTGCGGCTCAAAACCCGTCTCCCTCTCATGATTTTGTCAATGGCATAAACCGGCCCCAAGTCTTCCAACCCTGTCTCCCTGGGAGACGGAACCATCTCTAATTATGGTTTATTTCTTCTTTATGTGTTTTTTTCCCTCTCATTTTTCTAGCTTAGCTTTAAAAGATAACTTGGTTACTAGGGCAACCAAAATGCACAATTTCTTTCCTTAAAACTTCAAACTAACAGACTGGGAGATATTCAAGTGCTAGAGTACATGCTGAGTACATGTGAGACCTTGAGTTTAAGCCCTGGGGTGTTCCCCCACCCCAAGCACTGCCAGGAGTGACCCCTCTTTATATATATATATATATATATATATATATATATGTAAAAAAAAATCTAGCAGTATCTGGTCAAATTCCCTCTGTATCCTGACAGGCCTCACTTTGATTTCATTTCACCGTGCGCATGCTAGAGACAGCCCTTTATTACTGTGTCATGTGTTTGAAAAGAAAAGCACAAATCTTGTTGCTGTATAGCCTTTTCCTTGATTTTCAACCCTCTTGTCTTTATGAGGTAATTCAAATACATCTCCTCACCTTGAACCTAGATATTGATTCAAGATATCTTGAACCAAGATATTTCTTCCCTTTTTTATAGAGATCTTTCACCAATTTTTCATATTGGTTAAAAGATTGGAGACCTGATTTTAGATTTTGAAAGCCTGCAATTGACCCCAAAATAATAGTATGTGAGATAATTTACATGAATCCATAGATTTTTGTGGAAGCATTTGAAACCTCTAAAGCATGAAAACTGCTTTTTAATTCTACTTTTAAATTATTTTCATCATAAGTTATGTCTCTGTATCACTGTCATCCCATTGCTCACCTATTTGCTTGAGCGGGCACCAGTAACAACTCCATTGTGAGACTTGTTACTGTTTTTGGCATTTGGCATATTGAATACACCACAGGTAGCTTGCCAGGCTCTGCTGTGTGGGCAGGATACTCTTGGTAGCTTGCTGGGCTCTCTGAGAAGGACAGAGGAATTGAACCCGGGTCAGTTGCATGCAAGGCAAACGCCCTACCCACTGTGCTATTGCTCCAGCCCAGTGTTCTTGATACTACTCAGATATTTCAGAAAGAAGGCTTGCTTTTGGCCATCTTAAGAGATTTTAAACTTGTGATTATTCTTCTGACCTTAAGCTGTAGAGGCAACTCTCCTTCAGGTAGGCCGAGTTGCTTTTCGAAATACATGGTCAAGTTTGTAATTAGAGTTTAATGTGACAGTGAAAGCAGAAAGAGTGCCTCCAAGGCCCCCAGAAGAGCGGCCTGCTTTGAGAAACTATATTAGAACAAAAATGAGACTCATAAAAAACACAACAATGTTGATAATCTTTTGGCCTTTTAGAAATGGTGGCAATCCTGAGAAGGTAAAAATAATCCACAAAGGTAAAATTTTATCACAGCAATTTTCCTGACATATTAATACAGATCATACATAGCTATTAGAGCTTTTTGGAGAAGAAAGGGATAGATTGTTATTATGTATATTTGATATGCCAAAAACAGTAACAAGTCTCACAATGGAGACATTACTGGTGCCCATTCGAGCAAGTCAATGAACAATGGGATGAGAGTGCTACAGTGCTATTATATCACTGTCACTGTCATCCCATTCCTCATCGATTTGCTCGAGCGGGCACCAGTAAAGTCTGTCATTGTGAGACTTGTTACTGTTTTTGGCATATTCAATACGCCACGTGTAGTTTGCCAGGCTCTGCTGTGCGGCGCGATACTCTCAGTAGCTTGCTGGGCTCTCCGAGAGGGGCGGAAGGATCGAACACGGGTCGGCCGCTTAAAAGGCAAACGCCCTATATCGATATTATATACATTATTATAATGTATTTGCCAATAAAGAATCCTGCTGGGGGTGCTGCTGAAGAGACAGTACAGAAGATAAAGCGATTGCCTTGCCTGTGGCCAACCCCAGGTCAACGCCAGCACTGTGTACAGTCCCTGCCAGGATTGACTCCTGAGCACAGAGCGCCTGAAAACCACCTGATGTAGCCAGCCATCCCGCAAAATATGCTTTTTCCTCTTGTTTTCAAAAGAGTACAAGGATATACATTGAAAAACTTTAATTGGAGTCCTTTTCTTTTTCCCTATAAATAATAGGATAATTAAGTAGGTGGCTTAGGGGAGAAGTCAATGGTGTATTCTTTTTAAAGTAGATTTTAGTAAGTCCATTACTTGGAGATAAATGCCCAAAACCAGTAAATGAGGGCACCAAGCTCTCCAATGAGAGCCTAAAGTTTTGTGGTTATAATTCATATACCACAGCCAAGACAGAGAAGGTTTTATATTTTTGCCACCTCCTAATGGTTAAAATCTAGACATACTTCCATCATGTCAATCATCCGAACAATTCCAGTGGAAACAGGAAAGTTCAGAGTAACTTAGATTAGCATTCTTCAGCCACCAGTCCGTGGACCAGTGCCAAGTCCTGGGTGTAGACAGATTAAAAACCACTGGTCTACCACCTTGGTTCTAATGGCTTGTCCATGGATAAGAGCCAGCTTGCAAGTATGAAAGACTGAAGAACACTGACTTAGAACAATCTTCCTGTACACTTGTACTTAACAATACAGACATGTTCAAAATAGAGTTCTGGGAATGCATCTTGCAGATATATTTCTTTCTATATGCAGCGTGTTCTAAATGATTACTCTTTCAGGATGTGGATTTAGAAAAAATACTGCACTTTTTTCAGTACCCTGAGATTGAACCCAGGGTCTCACGCAAGTTAGGTAAGTAATCTACAAGTGCTGAGCTATATCACCAGCCCCCATTTTAATTTTAACTTATGTGGAAGCCTTAGGAATAAACCAATAATTACTGCAGTTAGTTATTAGTAACCACTTGTATAATCCATATCATGATTAAATCTCCCTAGAGAGCTTAAGGTCAAACAAGTGTTCATTAATAAACTTGTTAACTTCATGCATACATATATATGCTGAGAATTAAATGAGAATCAATCCATTTCTTTCTACTTTTGGTTATTAAAGAGAAGCATATCAATGGATAAACTACTTTCATTGTTTAAAATTGGAATTCATTTAACTTTTTGTTTTCTAAACATATATTTTGGTTTTGAAATATGTCATTAGATGTCATAAAAATTAATATATTTATGTATGAATATATGTAAATATATTTTACATAGATTTAAATTCATTAATGTTATGTCATATAAATTCATTTGTGATGTCACCTTGAAATATGTCTTCTTTAAATATAAATTATATAAATGTAAACTTATTTATATTATGTCACCTTAAAATATAAAAGTTTGAAACAGTTATTTGTATTATCAGCAAGAATTAATGAAAATAGAAACATTTTTTAAAAACAAACTAAGATATTTGGCCATCAGATGGAAAATAAGGGTTTGAATTTCTTTTTACTTAATTATTGTTTTTACTAAATAAATATTCTATAGGATGAATTTGCCTTTTTTCTTATGCTCACTTCTAAAAATACTAGATTATAGTATTTTGAAAATGATCCAAAATGTATATTATTGTTGCACTAATTTGAACGAGAAATAGAATAGGAATAATAATAGAATATGAGTTCTCTTCCAAGTTCTATGAACTTTAAACCAGTATTAGTTTTAAATGTATAAAGTTGAATCATAAACGAAATTAGCACCCTGAATGTTCTCAACTAGAATGACTCTATTTACTATTCATTCTGGACAATTCCATAAGCCAAACCTATCCTAACCTTATTGAACTGCTCATTCTTTATCTTAACGGTTTTTTTAAAATGCTATTTATAGTTTGATGTTATCTCAAATGAGCGCACGTGTCCATATATACTTGGATGGTTTCATTACAAACATTACTTTTTTTTTTTTTGGCCTTCATTAAAAGGATTTATTTTAAAAGTTTGTTACTAAATGGTATAAAAGGATCATACCAATGAGAATTAAGAAATAAGGTTAAAAGTACCTTAAAAATATCTAAGAAATTTAGGAGTTATAGAGGTTCATGCATATTTATGTATGAATATTAGAAAAAATCTGCATTCAATGTATGAATATTTAATCATTTTTTAAAAAGTAAAAGTTTTTTTTTTTTTTTTTTTTTGCTTTTTGGGTCACACCCAGCAATGCACAGGGGTCACTCCTGGCTCATGCACTCAGGAATCACCCCTGGCGGTGCTCAGGGGACCATATGGGATGCTGGGATTTGAACCCGGGTCGGCCGCATGCAAGGCAAATGCCCTACCTGCTGTGCTATCACTCCAGCCCCAAAAAAGTAAAAGTTAAATTTTATGTTTTTATTTTTACATTATATTTTTTTTTATTTTTATTTTTTTTTCATATTTTATTTTATTTTTTTTTAAATTTATTTATTTTTAATTAGAGAATCACCGTGAGGGTACAGTTACAGATTTATACACTTTTGTGCTTATACTTCCCTCATACAAAGTTTGGAACCCATCCCTTCACCAGTGCCCATTCTCCACCACCCGTAAACCCAGTGTCCCTCCCACCCTCCCCAATCCCATCTCCCCCCCACCCCACCCTGCCACTGTGGCAAGGCATTCCCTTCTGTTTTCTCTCTCTAATTAGCTGTTGTGGTTTGCAATAAAGGTGTTGAGTGGCCGCTGTGCTCAGTCTCTAGCCCTCATTCAGCCCGCAACTCCCTTCCCCCACATGGCCTTCGACTACAATGTAGTTGGTGATCGCTTCTCTGAGTTGCCCTTTCCCCGGAACGTGAGGCCAGCCTCGAAGCCATGGAGTCAACCTCCTGGTACTTATTTCTACAGTTCTTGGGTGTTAGTCTCCCACTCTGTTATTCTATATACCATAGATGAGTGCAATCTTTCTATGTCTGTCTCTCTCTTTCTGACTCATTTCACTCAGCATGAAACTTTTCATGCCCATCCACTTGACTACAAAATTCTTGACCTCCTTTTTTCTAACAGCTGCATAGTATTCCATTGTATAGATGTACCAAAGTTTCCTCAACCAGTCATCCGTTCTGGGGCATTCGGGTTTTTTCCAGATTCTGGCTATTGTAAACAGTGCTGCGATGAACATACATGTGCAGATGTTGTTTCGATTGTACTTTTTTGCCTCTCTGGGATATATTCCCAGCAGTGGTATTGCTGGGTCAAATGGGAATTCAATATCTAATTTTTTGAGAGTCGTCCAAATTGACAAACATTACTTTTTATAGAGCCCAGAGAATTGGGTGATGTTGATCATAGGCTAACATTTATTCAAAGGACCGTTTTTGTCTGTGGATGATCATAGGCCATCATAACATGATGTTTGCACCATACCAGTTGAAAGCATTCTTACTGTCAAAATGAATGCATGAGATGCCCAGTCTAACACATAGGTGTTGCAAATATATTTCCTAATTTTCCCAGAATCAAAGCCCAGAACTTCCATTCTGCTGCCAAGTAATGTTAAATTCTAAAATTCACACACACACACACACACACACACACACACACACACACACACACACACACACATACACACCTTCCAGTGCTGGGGCTAAGTCGGGCTTGCTGAGAAACACTCAGCTCAGCTGTGGTCACTCCTCACGCCAGCCCTCCACCTGTCCACTTCCTGTAACCCCTGTAAGAAGAAAGGCTGAGAGGGTTTGTGAAGCAGCTGACGAGACTGTTCCCATGGGCATCTGAATAAGAGCATCCAGCAGACTCCCCTACACCGTGGAGGGTGCAAGAACTACTATTCCCTCCACTAAATGGGGACTGCAGTCACCCCTCTGGCGGCGTTATCTCCTGAAACTCCAGGGCTCCTGGCCCTGAGCAAAAGCTGCAGAAGAGGAGAAAGATGCAAGAGGGAAAGAGGACACAGAGAGAGGCCAGGGCACGTGGTATCCTCACTCTGGGGCTCGGGAAGGATGTGAATGCTTCCTGGCAGTCTGTCACCATGGGGCTAGGCTGGAAATGAAGTTATTTTGCTGATCTCCCCAGGAGAGCTATGAGCTCTGAGACAAGTCCCAGACTGCAGCAGTGAGCAAGTGAGTTGCCCATGGCAGGAAGGAAGGGGAGGAAGTGAGTGGGCCTTGGGGGGCTCCCCTGAGGCATGCACCAGCAAGGGGAAGGGATCCCATTGGCCCGTCCCGGAATTAACAGATACGGTCCACCTGGGCCCCTGGATGGGGATGCCGGCCTTGAATAGCTGTCACCCACAGCAAGGGAAGAATCTTGCTTTCCCAAGGTGGGTCTCGGGGACGGAAGAGGAGCTCTCTGCAGCCCCTTCACCACAAATTGCTGATTCTTGAAGTTTTTATGGTGAGGGCGTTGCTCTTCCTTTTTCAAAATTGTGATGACTATAAATTGTGATGACATCAAAATTGTGATGACTATAAATACTTCTAATATACTGAACAAATTTTCTCATCCATTGGTATTAGAAGATAAAAGACATCAGCCTAGTGTCTGTTCAGTACCTGCTAAATGTTCAGGAAGAAAGGCCACTCACTCCACGGGCATTAGACAGGTATATAAGTATACAGGCATCATTTATTCAGAGAATAAAATCTGAATTATAGAGCTTCGGTGCAATTTAAATATCATCTTGGTTTTACGTCACTTTTCTTTTATTTTCCAGTTCGGATAATAATTTAAACCCCCTCCCCCAATCTCAGTTCTAGTTTCATAAAAGACAACTATGCTAGATTGCACACTGAAACAGTCTTAGTTTATTCTTTTAATTTTAATGAAGCCAACCGGATGTTCATAAGGATAATCTTGGCAATTTTGTATTACCAAATAATGTTGGGGAGGCCAACAAGTATTGTCATTGATTAATTTTATTTCCATTATCTTAGGAGGCAAGCCAGCTTTGAAAGCTAACCAGTAAGCAGGAAACTTGGGAAAGGCTTGTGGACAAAAGGGATTTGAACTAACATGTCTCTCTCTAATGATGATTCCAAAGCTCCTTGCCAATTAAGTTATCTGCCTTGTGAGAATTAAAATATTCTCGGCCTTACAACAAGATTAGCAGCCAGAAGAAAAAGGAAGGGATAGGTTCTGCATAAACACACTTTCCTTTAATGAGAATTACTTTCAACTACCAGATTAGCAAAGAAAACAGTGCAATAATACCACAGTGAGAAAAAAGGGGAAATGAAATCGATATTTTCATGCACTCTTGGTGAAGATACACATTGCTACCAGCCACAGGAGAACAAACTAGCGCTCAAACCTTTGTAAAAATGGGCATATACTTTAGTTACCTAAACTTGAAAATCTTTGTGCTAAAACCAAAGCTAGCTGTGTGCTAAGATGCAGTCCTGTGAATGGTTGTTACAGGGTTTATCTGTAATGATGAGAAGGGTTTGTTTTTTGTCTTTTGGTTTGTTTGGGTTGGGTTTGGTAAGTTTGGGCTTAGCGGCCACACCTGACAGTGCTCAGAACTTTCTCCTGGTTCTGAGTTCAGGGATCACTCCTGGCAAGCTTGGGAGCCATATGGGATGCCAGAGATGAAACCCGGGTCAACCTCATGCAAGGTCAGCGCTCTACCTGCGGATCTCTCTCTTGGGCCCATGTCTGTGAGTGTTTCACAAGGCCTGACCCTTCACTGGAAACAGAAACTCAGAACTCAGCTTCGCTCTGCTCTTTGAGGCAGGATATACCCACTGGTGGCTTGCCGGGGGACCACCCCCAAAGCAAGCCTCCTCTCTCAGGTCTCCTCTGAGGAGGCTGCCTGCAGAACTGCTAGATGGTTGTGTTTCTGCCTTTCTACGAATGGATATCTATGGCCTCAACCTTGACTTAAAGGTTGACCCATGACCCTATGATACTGGGTCAATGATATACATAGACCGAGTATCATAGTCAGTCATAGAACACTGATCTATGACCCATGGCTTGATCTAGGGCTATGCGTCCTCCCAGTTGTACTCTCCTTCATTTGCTTTGTAAAGTTTAGATTTAGGGGGCCTTCTTTTCCTTTGAGGTAAACACTCTTACACTTTCAAATTATTTCAGTAAAAATAATTTAACTTGGGACCAACGTAATAAAACAACAGATAAGGTGCTTTGCTTGTGTGCTGTGGATTCTGGCTTAATCCCTAGCAACCCGTATGGTGCCCCCAAACCCACCAAAAGTGATCCCTGAGCACAGAACCAAGAGTCAACCTTTAGCACCTCTACAAATGGCCCCCAAATAAAAACAAAAAAAAAACCCTCAACTTAGTATAATTGAAACCGTTTTATTTGTTCCCAGCAGCCTCATTTTCCACATTTGACTTTGAAACTGGCTTCTTACGTGTGTTTTCAAGTTCAATCGTCTCCGCTACTTCCCCGCACCCCCACCCAATTTTTCGGTTTGTCTTGGAGATCATTTTTCATCCCTTAGAATTACATCCTCGGGTCTTTTTGTTTTAAGTTTCATCTGGTTAAATGTCTCATTTTCTACTTCTTCTGGTTCTGTTTAAGTCTCTCTCCCTCCCACATTCTGTAAAACGACCTGCTGGTAGGAGACGCCCGGGTCGGCCGTCTGCAGCCGCCGGGGCCCGCGTCTGGGACCCTGTTCCCAAGTTTACCTTTCCTAGGAGGACGACGCCGTTCCAGATGGAAACTGAACCAGCAATTAATGTGAGCCGAGCTGGCAGCGCACTGTATCGCCACCCTCCCGAACAAAGACTTCTTTAAAGGACGGGCGGGGCAGTGCCTAAAAGTGAGGCGGCTTCCCGCCCGCCGCCAGTCCAGCTGCAGAACCGTACCAGAATGCAGGGTTCTGGCCCCATCTAGACAACAAAAAAAACAACAAAAAAACTGCCTTTGGTTGGTCTTCTCTGAAGAGTTTCCTAAGACACCGCCCTGTATTTACAGTGCATGGCTGGGAGTGCGGTGTCTGTTCCTTGAGCAAATGCTTTCATTTTTTTCTGGATTCCCTGATGCTATTGATAAGTCAATTTTATCTCATTGACTCAGTCATGAGGCCTGTTTTTCTCTTCCTCTCTCCCTCCCTCCTTCCCTCTCTATCCCTTCCTCCTTCCCTCTATCCCTTCCTTCCTCCCCTCCCTCCCTCCCTCCTTCTCTTCCTTGCTTCCTTCCTTCCTTCCTCCCTCCCTTGCTTCCTTCCTCCCTCCCTCATTCCCTTCCTTCCTTCTTCCCTCCCTCCCTCCCTCCCTCCCTCCCTCCCTTCCTTCCTTCCTTCCTTCCTTCCTTCCTTCCTTCCTTCCTTCCTTCCTTCCTTCCTTCCTTCCTTCCTTCCTTCCTTCTTACCTTCCTTCCTTCCTTCCTTCCTTCCTTCTTACCTTCCTTCCTTCCTTCCTTCCTTCCTTCCTCCCTCCCTCCCTCCCTTCCGCCCTTCTTCCCTTCTTCCCTTTCTCCCTTCCCTCCTTCCTTCCTTCCTTCCCTCCTTCCTTCCTTCCTTCCTTCCTTCCTTCCTCCCTCCCTCCCTCCCTCCCTTCCGCCCTTCTTCCCTCCTTCCCTTTCTCCCTTCCCTCCTTCCTTCCTTCCTTCCTTCCTTCCTTCCTTCCTTCCTTCCTTCCTCCCTTCCCTCCCTCCCTCCCTCCCTCCTTCCTTCCTTCCTTCCTTCCTTCTTTCCTTCCTTCCTTCCTTCCTTCCTTCCTTCCTTCCTTCCTTCCTTCCTTCCTTCCTTCCTTCTTCCTTTTCATTTCCTTTTTTTTGGAACCACACTCAGCAGTGCTCAGGGCTTTCTCCTTCCGTGTGCTCAGGGATCACTCTTGGCAGTGCCTGGGGACTCTATGTGGTGCCAGGGACAGAGCCCATGTCAGCTGCATGAAGGTAAATCCCTACCTATTAATCTGATTCTCCAGCCCCTTTGGCTGGCTGCTAGAGAAGACGGCGTCAGAGTCTGGCCCACAGCCAACAACCTCACCAGCTGCCTGGCACACATTGCCCCACTCGCTACCTAGCTTCATTCGATTCTCTCTTGTTTCATTATACTCTTGGCACTAATTGCCTTGGGTACTTGTTTTTATTTTATCTGAATATCTTGTATGTGTGTTACACCTCAACTTAAAAAAATTCTGAAAAGAGCCAAAGACTGTGGAAAGGAGAGAAAGAGAACAAAGTTCAGCATTATAACCCGATTTTACACTTTAAAAACCAGGGCATTGCGATAATAATAGGCAGCCAGTCAGTAGCAGGACTAAATTGGAGCAACTTACCTTCAAGTTACAAAATGACTTAAAAAAAAATCCAAGAATCTAAAGTCTTCAGATGCTATTGCTAAGTTTTAATTGCCTGATTTCCATCAACACTGGGAATCAACCACCAGTCAGAAATAAATTCCCTGGGCTGTGTTTTCTCTACTTTATTTTGAGCAATATTAAAACTCCAGAAATCTAGCAGCCTTGGAAAATCCATTAAGTTACTGAAAATGTTTGCACCTACCTTTCTGCCATACATTTAGAAAAAACTTAGATGGTTGACATTGCAGGCGTTCCTAGTGGGCTAGGTTATACAAGTCAAGCATATATAGCTGAGCATTACATAAATATCCAGTAAGTTTCCCATATAATAATTTTAAGGCATGTTAACAAAAGGAAATTCTTTTATTCCATAAAGCAAAAAAATACCACCAAGAAATCATCCTCCCAAGAAAATGTGTTCATTATTATCCTTCTTGCAAATTCAAGTGAAAAATGACAATAGGATCCTGTAAGGACTTTGAGTTAATGACTTGAATATTTTCAAGAATGATAAAGAGAACTGAGAGGAACTAAATTTTCCCATTCTTTCTTTTTTTCTTGCTTTTCTTTATTTCCCTCCTTTTTAAAAATATAAGTGAAAAAATCTTTCTCTAATAATCAGTAGGTGCTAAAAATTTATTATAAAGCAAGGACTAATAAGGGGAAATAAATGGAGAATTTTCTAACAATGTAAGCACCAAAAACAACATCAATAATAGCTAAGATTGACCAACAAGTTAAATAATTTCCCCATATGTCTCAGTATTAAAAAAAAAAAAGAAAGAACATTACCTTAATGATAGCACTTCTTTTTCATAGAAGCAAATGTCAGAAATTTAAAAATAGCAATTATCACTGGGGCTGGAGCAATAGTACAATGCATTTGCCTTGCATACGACTGATATGGGTTGGTCTACACGCATCCCATATGGCCCCCCAAGAACCACTAGGAGAAATTTCTGAGTGCAGAGCTTGGAGTAACCCCTGAGCAGTGCCAGATGTGGCCCCAAAAAAACAAAAAAAAAGGGAAAATTTGTTATTTTGGATAATGATTCCATGGCTGTATTTGTACTTTGTTTTTTGTTTTTTAATTTTTTTATTTTATTGAATCACCATGTGGAAAATTGCAATGCTTTCAGGTTTAAGTCTCAGTTATACAATGCTGAAACAACCATCCCTTCACCAATGCCCATATTCCACAACCAAAGAAAAAAAAACCAAAAACCCAGTATACCTCCCATCCCACCCCCACCCCGCCCCGAACTGATAAATTTCACTTTACTTTCTCTTTACTTTGGTTACATTCAATATTCCAACAGAAACCTCACTATTATTGTTAGGAGTTCCCCACTAGAGTCAGACCTGTTGTGAAGAGATATCGCGGCCGTGCGATTTTGGATTTCTGTATTTTAGCGACTAAGTCCAGGGAAATTTATTCCAGTTATTGGATCATTACAAGCTTGTAACTCTCATCTGTGGTCCTCATAATATGGCGGTCGCCACGCCCTTATCCCCGGCAAGGAAAAAGGAGAGAGAGAGAGAGAGAGAGAGAGAGAGAAATACCTTTCCCCTCCTGGGCAGGCATGGGGCCGCGGCTAAGTTCTCAGTCTGGAAACATTCTGCAAGGAGCTGCCCATACCAAAAGTAGTTTAGCTGGCCTCTGGAGTCATGCTCGTGCAGCTGTGGAGAGGCCACACACGTGCAGCCCCCGGGATCACATCTTGGTGGCCTGTATTTGTACTTTGAATCAAGCCTTTCATCACAAACAAAATTATAAATAAAACATGAAACTTCCACGTCATGTATTAGTAGCCAGATGTACAGATAATGTGCATTTAAATGATCTGTCACTTCACACCATGAATCCAAACCAGGTAAGAGTGAAAGCACCTCCTGTTTTCAAAATCAATAATTAGAAAAAATGTGAGCTAGAGAAAAGGAGTTGCTGAAAGATACCAAGGTTCATACAAATCTATAAAATGTTAAAACACCTCTAAGTGAATGCCCCAGACAGTCTCTCAGCTGAAGCTAGACCTTGGGGTTATCTGCGTAGTAAGTGGTTCCATGGGCTAAAGAACAAACGCTGGAAAAGTCAGAGAAATGCGAGCCACACTGGGGTGAATAAGACCAGTATGAAAAGTGTTTCTAAGAACAGTCTGATTTCTTCTTGTACACTGCATTGTCTCAAAGCTCCTAGGGCCCATCTTTGTCTCATCTGTCAATAAATGTTAATAGTTGCTATTCTAAAATGATCATTATGTAACTGAAAAAATTTCGTTTGGTGCCGGTAGCAATAGCAGGGAATAATGGTTAATGGTATCAAATGCATTATACCCGTGAGGCATAGTCCTACCACTGAGCTATATCCCCAGCCCCAAGGGGAAATGCATAGTTACTTATACACATTTTTAGAGAGATGGGGATTAAATCTAGTTCCTTAGATGCCAGGCATGGACTTGACCACTGAGCTATATCCCTGGTCTAGAAGATATTTTTAAACATAATTATTACAATGTTAGGGAACAGAGAGATAGTATAGTGGGTAGGGCGTTTGCCTTGCATGATGCCAATCTGGGTTTGAGCACCAACATCACTTATGGTCCCCCGAAACCCCACCAGGATTGATCTCTGAGTGCAGAGCCAGGAGTAAGCCTGGAGCACTGGTGTGTGTGTGTGAGATAAACCAATCAAAGTGACAAATCATTCCAATGTTATCATTTAGCAGTTGCTCACATCTTTTCTGTATATTCATATTGGTGAACCGATGTATATTCAATTTTTTAAATACATAAATGTATATGTATGTATATGTATGTGTGTTATATGATCATGTAAGTAATTTTCACATGTGTAATCCTGCCAGCCTTCCTGGTAGGCACTTTATAACTCATTTTCCCAGCAACTTGGGTAATGTTATTATCACCATTGTATTGAAGGGAACACAGAGTCACAGATAGACTGAGTATCACTGTATCACTGTCATCCCATTGTTTGTCGATTTGCTTGAGCAGGCACCAGTAACATGTCTATTCCTCCCAGCCCTAAGATTTTAGCATCCTCTCCTTCTTGTCTTTCCCAATGATTGGAGGCTCTTTCAGGGTCAGAGGAATGAGATCTATTGTTACTGCTTTTGGCATATTGAATACGCTATGGGTAGCTTGCCAGGCTCTGCCCGTGTGGGCGGGATACTGTGGGTAGTTTGCCAGGCTCTCCGAGAGGTATGTGTGTGTGTATACATATATATACATATATATATTACTATATGATTTGCTACCTACTATCTGAACTCCATCAAATATGGTATGGTAATTATGCAATTGTTTTTTTTTTTTGCTTTTTGGGTCACATCTGGCGATGCACAGGGGTTACTCCTGGCTCTGCACTCAGGAATTACCCCTGGCCATGCTCAGGGAACCATATGGGATGCTGGGATTTGAACCCGGGTCGGCCGCGTGCAAGGCAAACGCCCTACCCGCTGTGCTATCTCTCCAGCCCCTGGTATGGTAATTATGGAAAATGGGTAGGAAGTGTCTTATAATGTGTCACACAGTCCAGAAAGCGGCCTGGAGCATGGCGGTGGTTGGGTAGTGGAGATCGGCTGGGCTGTGTCCCTTGGGGCAGGGAGAGTTCTCACCCGCCCCCCTCTGGGGCACCCCGAGTGAAAACAGCCTGGTGTGGAGTCCAGTGGCATGGCTCCATAGCCATGGGGCCTCATTTTATACTCCCCTCTGGGAGGAGCAGCCGTTGAGAACGGAGGATGGTCAGTGAAGAAGCAGGGTGTGGCAGGGTGTGGCAGATTGTGGCTTATGGGTGTGATCCCTGGGTCACTGGAGATGGGGGGAAGCAGGCAGGGGATCTCTGCTTCTGGGTCCCATTGAGTCCAGAGTCCCAGATCACAAAGTTCCACGTTATCTGGGATCCGTGGGATTTCATTCATGCGTGAGGCTCAGCCGGAATATTTATGAAATATCCCGTTTCATCACACTCTAACTAAGCACAGACAAGACTCTGGAATGCACAAAGAAGGAGAAGAGCTTAGCGGGTTGGCAGTTACCAGCAACAGGTGAAAAAGACTCTGCCAAGGCATCACTGGCTTCTAAGCATGGAACGGGAATGGCGTGGTGTGTGGGTCTGCAGGTGTGGCACTGTCCTCCCGTTAGCAGCAAGTAAGACACTGATCAGCAGAAAGAGGCACTCATGGTTTATGGTAAAAACAATCATATTTTTTTACCCAGATGGTAAAATTCCTACAAGGAGAGGCCGTGCCCCACTGGAGGAGTCTCACATTTATGCCTCTATGTCTCACCTATAGGCACACACACTTATCAGGCAAAAGTGAGCGAGTGAACAAAGAACATTGTTATTGAGAACATCTTCGTGCAATGTTGTCATGCCCACACAATGGCGAGCATGAAAGGACACGATGGAAGGATGCAGTAAACTTGAGCTGCCCCATCTCCACAGACCGCAGAGGCAGAGTGGAGGCTTGCACGCCGCAGCCTCAAGCTCTCTGTCTCATGATAGTAGTACCAGTAACGGTGGTGAGGGTGTATCACTTCATATGCCATTCTCTACCTGGTGGTTCCAGTTTAGACCTGAGCCTCTCTGCAGCCAATAGCGACTTCCCTTGTGTGTCTTCTAAGCATTAAGCTCTCACATTCTTCGCTGCTTGGGAGAGCTGTGAAATTTTGTGAAAGCAATTTGCCTATATTCAAAATCATCTTGGAGAAAGTCCTTATATCTTACACAACACACAGAATCCTTAAGAAGTAGGAAACACAAAGCAGCCCTAATAAGTTGAATCTTACCTCCCACCACTAATGCTCACTTTGGTTGGAAAAGCTTGGGTGGAGCAATAGTATAGTGGTTTGCCTTGCATGGACCCAACACGGGTTTGATCCTCAGCACCCAATAAGGGTCCCCCTAGCTAAGCCAGGAGCGATGCTTGAGTGCAGTGCCAGGAGTAAGTCCGTGAGCCTGCTAGCTGTGGCACAAAACAAAACAAAGTTATACCACTCATCAGGAAAGGAGAACCATAAAATATTTAAGGGGCTGGAGCAATAGTGCAGCAAGTAGGGCATTTGTCTTGCATGAAGCTAACCCAGGTTCTATCCCTGGCATCCCATTTGGTCCCCCAAGCACCACCAGGATAAATTTCTGAGTGTAAATTTCTGCAGAGCTAGGAGTAAGCCCTGAGCATCGCCAGATGTGACCCCAAAAGTCCCCCACTAAAAAAAAAGAGACTATTTAATACAAATCTGTCTGGTGAATGAATTGATGATATTGAAGTTAGTGGCCTCTGAACTTTTAATTATGAGATGATTTATTACTGGGTCAATAAGTTGTGAAGTGTCTAACTTAAAAGAGTCTTACCTGGAGAGTGACGTAACTGTCAGTTTATTTTTTTGGCTCTGAAATATGCAGCTAAATATAATGAAGGTTATATCTCAAAGCCACTTTAAGAAATATTCTTTTTTAAAATTTTTTAAATTTTATTGAATCACCGTGAGATAGTTACAAGCTTTCATGTTTGGGTTACAATCTCACAATGATCAAACACCCATCCCTCCACCAGTGCACATTCCCCACCACCAATATCCTGGTATACCCCCCTTTCCCATCCTCCCCCTGCCTCCATGGCAGACAATATTCCCCATACTCTCTCTCTGCTTTTGGGAATTATGGCTTGCAACACAGACACTGAGAGGTCATCATATTTGGTCCATTATCTACTTTCGGCATGCATCTCCCATCCCAACTGGTTCCTCCAGCCATCATTTTCTTAGTGATCCCTTCTCTATTCCATCTGCCTTCTCCCTCTGCTCATGAAGCAGTCTTCCAGCTATGGGGCAATCCTCCTGGCCTTGGGTGTCAAACTCATGTGATGTTATTTTATACTCCACAAATGAGTGCAGTCCTTCTATGTCTGTCCCTCTCTTTCTGATTCATTTCACTTAGCATAATACTCTCCCTTTCTATCCATCTATAAGCAAATTTCATGACTTCATCTCTCCTAACAGCTGCATAGTATTTCATTGTGTAGATGTACCAAAGTTTCTTTAACCAGTCATCTGTTTTAGGGCACTTGGGTTGTTTCCATGTTTTGGCTATTGTGAACAGTGCTACAATGAATATATAGGTACAAATGTCATCTCTACTGTGCTTTTTTGCATCCTCAGGATACATTCCCAGAAGTGGTATTGCGGGTTCATATGGAAGCTCAATTCCTAGTTTTTGAAGGACTGTCCATATTGTTTTCCAGAAAGGCTGGACCAGTCAGCATTCCCATCAACAGTGAAGGAGCGTCTAAGGAATATTCTTTTCTTTCTTTTTTCATTTTATTTTTTTTAATTGAATCACCATGAAAAAAAGTTACAAAGCTTTCAGGTTCAAGTCTCAGTCACTCAATGATCAGACCCCCATCCCTTCACCAGTGCACATGTTCCACCACCAAGAACCCCAGTATAACCCCCTCCCACCGCTCCACCTGTGTGGCTAATGATCTTCACCTTATTCTCTCTATACTTTGAATACATTCAATATTTCAACAGAAAACTATCATTATTTAAAATTTCCCCCAACAATCAAACCTGCTGAAAAGGCATCATTTGATAATTTGTTTTCCATTGCTGAGAATGAAGAATATATGAGCTCTTTGGTTTTGGATGTCTGATATTTTAGCTCAGTTCACAGTTTTATGTGTGACTGCTCCAGATCTCGTGTGGGCGGAGAGCGAGCCGGTAGCACCCCCACCCCAAGATCTCCTGCGCTCCACATCACTGCAAACTCCTACCTCTGGGTAGTGGGTTCTAGAAGATGGCGGTCGCCACTGCTGCCACCCCAGCGGAAAGAAAAAGTTGACAGAGAAAACCTTTCCTCTCCTGGGGCTGCATGGGGTTGCATTTCTCTAAGAAGCCGCTGGGTGCCAAAAGTGGTTAGTAGCCCTCCAGGATCATAGTCTTTAAGGAGCAGAGGAGCCGTTTCGTGTGCTCTGGATCTTGTCTGGGCAGCCTAAGGAATATTGCTAAGATGCAAATCAAAAGGCATTAACTCCCGTGAGAAAAAAAAAACAAGAAAACATTGTTGTTCCTAAAATTTTAAACTTTTTTTGATCTGTTATTGGATTTAAGTTAATTACATAGCTACAGTATGTAACATCCAGAACGCTCAATTTTTAAAATTCTCAGAAATTTAGCGTCATTCTAAAAAAGAGAAAGTAATGAAAAATACATCGATGGTTTAATTTGTGTAATAACGGGCACTTGAATGTGAAATTTTCTTTTCTAGGTGATGTTATTTTGTCTCATAATTTTATACCCTTCAACCAGAGCTTTAGTACCAAATGACCCTCAGGGAAAAATTGACAGTACAGAAAAATAATTTCTAAAATAAAGCTAATTTTTCGTGAATTCTCCCAGGAATTTGCTGCTTCTTAGCATTTCAAATTAACCTTTTCATGTCACACATTATTAAAAATAAATCCAATTAATAAAAATAATAATAATCCAACCATATAGGTCCTGTGAAGTAATTTTCTCTTGGAATACAAGATGCTATTTCTACATCTCTAGGGAAAACAATTTAAAAAATAATAGTAATAGTAAAGACAAAGAGAGAATCAAAATTCTATGCTTATAAATATTATTGGAGATGCAAACAATGTTTTTTGTTTCTTAAATTTTTCTCCGGGGGGGGGGGTGTCTGTTATCCACCCAGTGATGCTCAGTGATGCTTCTGGCGGTGTTCAGGGAACCGTATGGGATGCTGGGGAATCAAACCGAGGCTGTATGCAAGGCAAACGTCCCCACCTCCCTCACCCGTTTGACTGCCCCAGCCAACAAAAAACATGTTGTTTTTGTTTGTTTGTGTTGAGGCCATACCCAGTGGTACTCAGGTCTTACTCCTGGCTCTGTGCTCAGCGATACTCCTGGTGATGCTCAGGGGACAATGTGCAGGACAGGGTTAAAGCCAGGATAACTGTTTGCCAGGCAGGTGCTCTACCTGCTGTGCTACCCTCCCAGTCCCCATCACTGCTGTCCACGCTGACTTTGTCTTGTGTCTGAAAGCTTTGCAGCTCCATTTGCTCAAACTTCCTAAATAACAGCGAAGGCCCAGACCAGGTTACCTACCACCTGGATGGCGCCTGAGGTAAGTGGCAGCTAAAGAAATTTTACCAAGGACACTTTTTTTGGTGACGTGAATTTGGGGGAATACTTAAGAAAAAGAAAGTAAAGCAGAAGAGAATATAGTCATCAAGATGATCAGGGCTCAAGAAGACTAACGCTTTTAAATTGCACCAACCCTGTTATTAAAATAAAAGCATTTACAATAAAAACAAAACAACTTTGGCTGTGTATGTGTTTAAATTCAAAGCAAATTGATAGTAATACATGGTAAGATCTTAATACACACATCAAACAGACTCCTAGAAAGCGTGCAGAAGCCTTGGTTCCAATTCAATCCACTGAGAACTAAAAAGAGAGAAACACCATCACATGCTGTTCAGAACATCACAGAACATTGCGGCCAAAGAGTTGCTGTTTTTGACTGTGCTGGGAGCCTCACATGTGCAAGGTAAACACTCTACTGCTGGCTGAGCCACTTTCCCAGCACCCAGCCTAAACAAAAAACCCCTAAGATATAGGATTAGTTAGTCCACTGGTAGCTTTTTCCTCTTCCTTCTGAGGCCTGCATAAATTATCCTCAGACAATCAGAGAAATGCTGGTTTTACAGCCCTCTGACAGCACCAACAGGAGCCTGGAATGTAGTCCTGATGTCCTTGTTTTGGAATCAGTGGGCGTTGCTGAGTGCCAGGTATGTGCTGAGTGCTGTCACTCGCTCAAAGACGTGCTGGTCTCCAGAGTTTGACTTCCTGGATTGCAACTCAGATTCCGTGCGTCAGGTCCTGGAAACCCTGTAAGTGCTTTAAGGACAAATCCTTTAAATATCTAAGTTTTACTTTCCTCGTCTGTAAAGGGAGGACACTATCACTCTACCCTGCTCCATGAGTAAAGGTCAGATGCATAAAATATCCATTGTTAGATGCTAAGTGGGTGGGTGTTATACTCATGTCTCTCGTGCCATAAAACAAGCCTTCTCTGTTGCTGTTGATTTCTTCAGATCTGTCGAGCAAGGCCTGTCCTATAGGCACTGCTTGGCAAATACTGGATAAACGAACGAGGCAGTGCTTGGCAAATAAGGGATACGTGAATGTGTTAGTGAAGAGCTTGTATCAATGAAGAACCAGCCTGTTAGAAGAAGAGAGTGAACTACAGTTAGAGGGGAAGTCTGGGATCCATTTGCTTCCAATCGTCAGGCAGAGTCTGGAATCTGATCTCCGCTAAATCTTCTTCAGATGAGATTTGGAGATGGCCTGGCGTGAGAACACCGGGATGGGTGGAACCCAGCAGACAGCAGACGTGTCCTGAACCTTGATACAGATTTATGTCCATAGTGGTATCATATTTCTGGAACTGTTCCCCTCGGGTGGAAGGAATACAAAGTAAAACACACTCTCTTTCCCTCATCATTTATTCATTCCCATTCATTTATTGAGTAAACTGAGTACTATTTCCAAGTTATTGTTTCAGTGAAGTCTAGCCTAGCAGCAAGCAAATGGCTGCATCACCAGGGTAGCCAACCCCATCTATGAATTCACCAGACCCAGTATTGCCAGTGTAAACTCTACAACCGTCAAGAACGCATGAGATATATTTGATTCCTTTCCCAGATCTGCCATTTTGCCCCTACCATGTGCTTCCTGGTGCAGAGTCAAGGGCAAAGACCATTTTTCTCCACTTTTGTCTAGTACAGCTTTGTCATGACCGTATCTATGTATCCTTTTACTCAGGACCTTCAGGTGCAGTGAATAGACTTTGTTTTCTGGCCGTGTTTACTCTGAGTTCTCAAATAAGAGCTGATTGGAAATACCAACCTCAAACACATGCATGCGAGGTGACTGGCCGTGAAGAGCTTTAAATCAGCCCAGAGCACCCTACTACGTCAGACTCTGTACCAAGAATAGAGATAAAATGTGAATGATGGAATATTCCCTGTTCCCGAGGAATCTATAAATAAATAGGTATCATTATTGTTATTATCAGTCAAATATATACAATGGGAAGCAGTGAATGGAGCAGAATGAACATAAATACGACCCAGAAGGCAGTGCGCTCAGGCTTTCAGTGCCAAAGGAAAAGACAGGAGCGCGAGGGTAATAAGGGCTTTGATGGATTGTCTCGGCTCGGGAACAACGTGTTCTCATTTGTGAAAGGCAGAAATGACTCGGTGACTCAGACGAGCCTGTGGCTCTGACCAGTTTAAAATCTGTCCACAAATTCAACCTTTCTCACTTCCCAGCCTGGAACCTACTTCCCCTCTCCGATGGAAGTAGAACGCACTCACATGCGGCAGAAACCATCGTCCTGTAAACCCCAGGATTGCCCTAGAAATCCTTCTCTGTGTTCCAGAACTTTCCTCAGGCCATTTTCTTTCCAGAGAGAGAGAGAGAGAGAGAGAGAGAGAGAGAGAGAAGGGAAAGAAAACAAAACCTTTCTGAACTTGTTTGAATTCATGAGATGCAGCATTAAGCACTGTTTATAAAACTTCCCGATGCCCCAAAATACTGCCGGAACAGGCCTGCTGGCTTACGATTCCCCTTCATGCTGCCGTAGTCTGAGCATCTTTCCTGTTTTGTCTTTTGTCTCAGCGCTGCAGCCAACAATACGATAATAGTGATGGTAAATGAAAATTTAAAGATGCTGAAAAATTTATTTGTTATGGACAAAAATGCAGTCCTTAAACCATATGTCTTAATAATTTATAAATATATTTTCCACTAAATGTCACTTCAGTTAGGCTTTAAATACCTCATGAGTGTTCTGAAAGAAGAAAGTGGGGCTTAGAAACATAACCAGTTACCTCTTCTGGTTCCTGGCTCATTGTTCTAAGGAGCCTCAGAATGGTTCCGATTAGGACTAAATGTTCATGGAACAAACAACCTGAGATAAAAGAGCATTTAAGTGGTTTTTGAACTTGGGTTATTGCACTATAGCTTCCTTCTCTTCGGGGCGTGATTGGGGAGGCTCCCTAGCAGTGCTGGGGGGCCCGGGGATTCCCCTCCTGTTAGTACTTAGTCAACTGCTCAGAAACCCTCTTACTTCCAAATCCCACCCCTTGCTGACTCTGGAATGATGTATGTCTGCCCAAAGAACAATGGCAATTCAAGATGAACACCCGGAACTGTGATCTCTCCACAGCGCGCCTCGTGCTTCACTCAGGGGCAAGCTGGGTGGGGGACTGTGCCCGAATGTGCCGCTGCACTCACGGTCCTGTTCCTTCCCTGCTTCTTTCTCCTGCTCCCTCACAGCTCTTCTCCACTGAGTCCCGGGTTCCCACGCGTTTTGGCTTGACACACCGGTCGCCGCCATCCCAGCTCCAGCCTTTGCTTCCCTCCCCGCTCTCCAAATCTCTGTTCTTCCTAACTTCAGCTCATCTTCTACTTGAGCAGGGGCTCCTATGGAGAAACAACTCCAGCCCTTGGGACCAAAGTGGTAGGACAGTGGGTGGGGTATTGGCCTTGAATGCGGCAGACCGAGGTTCGGTTCCCACCTGGTCCCCTGAGCCTGCCCGCAGTAACCCTGAGCATCACCAGGTGTGTCCCCAAAGCCAACAAATTAAAATAAACAAAAGTTTTTGAAGACTAAAAAGAATTCCAGCCCCTCCACCTACACACTGATCTCTGCGTATTTGGCCAGGTCAGCAGGGAGCAAATCAAAGTAGGTTTGGCAAAATTACATGAGGGATTTTATATCCACACTGTGTGTGCTCCAAGTGGAAACTGGACATCTGACCTTCTTCAGTCCCTGCGTTTCTACCTTTTATTTTTATAGGGGACAACTCCTAGTTCTGTGCTCAGGATTTGCTCCCGGTAGTGCTAAGCGGAGGCACCCCATGGTTCTGGGGCTAGAACCAAACTCGGCCCCAACCAAGGCAAGTGCCCTAACCCCTTGTACTACCAGGTCTCTACCTGTTACGTGTTGGTTTGGGTTTGGGTTCGGTTTTGAGGATACTCTGTTGCTGGGGTTGGAGCTCACTTGCTTTGTATGGTGAGGCCCGGGTTCAATTCCCAGCACTGCATTGATTAATTTGATTTATCGGTCCTGTTTCTGAAGCTGCCTATTGCGAAATCTCTCTTAAATGGTTTAATCTCCCAGGATATGCAAATAAGGACAGTTGTCCATTCAGATATATATACACCTTTTTTATGAAAACTTCCAACCTCAACCAAAAAAGGTAAAATGCACACCAAAACAGCAGCTGAAAGCTGGGAACCACATGCTCAGTCAGTGCCTGATGAACACAAATATTTAACAATCCAAAGTTCACTGCCCAAAGCCCCAGTGGATGGACGTACTAGCAAAATCCTTAGGCCTTCACAGTTTTAAAAATTCAAACAGGCATGTGGGCGAGAAAGCACTAGAGAATCGGACTATGAGATCAATGTTTTCCATTGATCTGTGGAAGGAGCTGCGGTGTAAGAATCTATCAAGGAGAATAAGAACTTTATTGTGTGTTGGCCTGAGTGCTTGACACCTAGACAACCCATACCCTGGAAACAACCAGTTGTGTAGAGCAATAAGAAATGAGAGAGGCCTGAAAAATCACAGGATTCCATGTGAGCTTTCACCCAACGAGGGAACTCAGGGTTTCTACAATGTGCTGTTCTAGCAGAGGAGTCCCTGAGACAGATGACAATCAAGAAAGAGTTGTGGCACACACCCAATCCAGGTTAGGTCCCTTGCACCTCATATGCTCCCCCAAGCTTTTCCAGGAGTGATAACTGAGCATAGAGTCAGGAGTAAACCTTGAGCACAGCTAGATGAGAAAGGAAGGAGGGAAGGAAGGAAGGAAGGAAGGAAGGAAGGAAGGAAGGAAGGAAGGAAGGAAGGAAGGAAGGAAGGAAGGAAGGAAGGAAGGAAGGAGGGAGGGAGGGAGGGAGGGAGGGAGGAGGGAGGGAGGGAAGGAGGGAGGGAGGGAGGAGGGAGGGAGGGAGGGAGGGAGGGAAGGAGGGAGGGAGGGAGGGAGGGAGGGAAGGAGGAAGGAAGGAAGGAAGGAAGGAAGGAAGGAAGGAAGGAAGGAAGGAAGGAAGGAAGGAAGGAAGGAAAGGAAGGAAGGAAGGAAGGAAGGAAGGAAGGAAGGAAGGAAGGAAGGAAGGAAGGAAGGAAGGAAGGAAGGAAAGAAGGAAATAAAAAGGGAGGGAGGAAGGAAGGAAGAAAGGAGGGAGGGAGGAAGGAAGGACAGATTGGGAGTACTTGACAGACAGTGCGAAGAACTGAGGGGAAGTAGGTGCTGCTATGTAAAACCAGGTGACCAGTAATGCTTTTCCTAGGTGAGGAGATTTAACCAACAAGAAGAAAGGAGGCAAAAGAGAGGGGCTTGTGTCTAGTGATCCAGAGAATTTCAGGCAGAAAGAGAAATGACTGAAAAATTCTGGGCAGATCATAACAGGAGGTCCCCATAATCATGCCACCAGACTCCATGCCAGGCTGTTTCACATGGGGTACCTCAGAGAGGGGTGGGTGAGAGCTCTCCCCGCCCCAAGGGATCCAGCCCCAGCAGCCAAAATTCTCCAGAACCCAACCGCCACCATGCTTGAGGCCACTTCACATATGAGCCTCACATATGAGTAAACATATTCTTGGACCGCGACACATCATAAGACACTCCCTATCCATTCTCCATAATTACCACACCACATTTGATGGAGTTCAGATAGTAAACAACAAATCATAGACAGAAATATATATTTATATCATTCAGAGAAATATATATATATACATATATATATATATATATATATATATATATATATATATATATATTTCAGTGTTCAGGAACCTGTGTCCAAGATCTCCAAGGCTGCTCGGATCAGGACTGGGCCTCTTCCACCCAGATTCCCATTTTTCCAATACCCAGGCAGTCACACCCAGAAACTGCCTCCAGCATCGTTTAATCCCATCAATGACCAACATCCAGAGACTCTAAAACCAAGCTCCTGGAAACATGCGGCCGCAATGTGGCCACAAGAATCTGATAGCCTTGTTTTCCCTCTTGGAGAACCTGGTAAACTACCAAAAGTTTACTGCCCGCACGGGGGAGAGCCTGGCAGACTCCCGTGGCATATTCATGTGCCAAATACAGTAACAATGATGGGTCTCATACACATGACCCTAAGAGCCTCTAATGCTGCACCATTGGGAAGGATGAGTAAAGAGAGGCTGCTGAAAATCTCAGAGCTAGGATGAATGGATAAGTTACTGGACCCATTCGAGCAAATCGAGGATCAACGGGATGATAGTGATAGTGATAGTCATGCATATATACATATTTTCAGATATATATACCAAAGCTCACAACACTCATACTTTAACAACATGCTAGTGATATCCTACAGAATGTGTAAATGGTTCCTGCCAAAATAGAACAATCTTCACACCATTTCCTATATGAACACTTTTTTGTAAGCATGTTCAGCAGTTCTTCATAACAGACAATGCACGGTAGTACTGTCATCCCGTCATTCATTGATTTGCTTGAGCAGGCACCAGTAACGTCTCCATTGTAAGACTTGTTGTTACTGTTTTTAGCATATCTAATACGCCACAGGTAGCTTGCCAGGCTCTGCCATGCGAGCAGGATACTCTTTGTAGCTTACTGGGCTCTTCAAGAGGGACAGAGGAATCGAACCTGGGTTGGTCGTGTCCAAAGCAAACGCCCTACCCGCTGTGCTATCGCTCCAGTCCAAATTCATAATATGGGTTATGAGTTTGAAATATATGAATGAATATATTCATATTGACAATGAATATATTGTCAATATATTCATATTCATTCATATATTCATATTCATATTCATTCATATATTTCAAACAATATGAAATATATTATTTTGGTTGTGTTTGGAGTCAGGGCTTGGGGCTTGGGATGGAAACATCCCAAATTTGGTTGTGGGAAGGTGTAATGGTGGTGGGATGGGCGTTTGAATATTAAATATAATCAAATACTGTGAGCTAACTTATAAATTAATTTTTTTAAAAGAAAAGAAAAGTTCTGGGCAGAAACATGGAGCCATCAAAAATAGTTGAAAAGAACCGGGATGTTTGTGACCAAGAGATAAAGAGAAAAGTGAAGGGCAATGAACTCATGCTGGCCAGAGACCAAAATCCTCCAAGTTCTTGTAAACTGTACTGAAGGCTGTAGTTGGGGGATTCCTCCAGCGCCCTCCCCCGCTGTCCAAAGATGGCAATGGGAAACCATTCAGGAGAGATTTGGTTATTGTTCCCAATTTTTTACTTGCATGATATAGATTGCTACTGTCATTTCTTTAGCCATTGTTCTTTGCATTGCCTGCTACAGGAGTGAATCTGCTTCCCCACACCATTGACACAGGAAACTTGCTCCTGTCGGTGGAATATTAATAGATTGTCACCTGCAGAATGCATTCTTTGATCATAAGGAGTGTCTTGGCACCTGGAGGTCCCCTCCTTCCCATCTGAAGAGCGAGCTCCATAAAGCAACTGCCCTCTTCTGCCAGGGGCCACAGGGGACTCCTGGAGTGCACCAGAACCCCCAGAAACCCCCCTGAGCAGAGTATGAGGCTGTGGGGAAGAGAAATTAGTGATTGAAACTGTAAATGACTGAGAGGGAGGGTGCCTTGTTAAGCTGCACCATTGGAGCAAGACCTGCCCATTGCAGGACTTATTACTGATTGATTGATTGGTGCAGGGGGCGCACCTGGCTGTGCCCAGGACTTACTCCTGGCTCTGTGCTCAGAGATCACACCCTTGATGCTCAAGGAACTTTGGGTGCTGCTGGGAACTGGACCAAGGATTGGTCACATCAAGGCACGCACCCTACCTGCTGTACAATCACTCCAGCTCAGGCAGGATTTAAATTAAAGGAATGAAATTATCTGAATTCTGTCTTCAGAGGATCACTCTTCTCTAAAGCTGCTTTGAGAGAGGAAGGAAGGAAGGAAGGAAGGAAGGAAGGAAGGAAGGAAGGAAGGAAGGAAGGAAGGAAGGAAGGAAGGAAGGAAGGAAGGAAGGAAGGAAGGAAGACAAAAGACATGAAGGGTGAATGAAAGAAAGGAGTGTGAGAACACTATCTTACCACAGTTCCTTCTCCAGCTTGTTATTTTATCATCCCACCAAGCAGCCCACGTTCCTCGGCATTCAAATCAGCATATAAAGAGTGTTTTTTTATCAACTGCCATATATCCAAGGACACGGTTGCTATAGCAGCCGAGCAATTCTCTCTGGGCAGCCAGGTGGAAACCAAATTGTCTTGAAGAATCTTCTAACTGAATTGGAGATTTTTCTCCAATTCCACTTGACAAACTTTATAATTGCCTTTGTTATTTTTTAAACACGACTATATGAAGAAGGATGCTGTGGCCTGGTGCTGAAGGGTATTCCTCAGAGACCAACATCTGCTTCCATTTTGCAGCTGGTGGTCTGTTGCTGAGAATTTGGTAGATGCTAGCTGGGCCAAAAGTCAGGGTATCTTCCTCTTAACAGAATAGGCGCCTGTTCTTGGGTTTCAGTCATCACTTGGGCTACTGGAAACTCTGATCCATGTCTAGGGTCTGTGCCCCAATCTCTATCTTCTTTCCTACCCTAGGAAACTAAGTCAGACAATACTCAAGCTCCATTAAGCACTCATCCTTTAACTTAAAGCCACTCATCTTTTCCAGCTCAGAGCCTGACCCTCTCTTTCCTTGGCATGTGCCTGTTTCACCCAAGTCAAGATTTCCTGTTGCATATAGTATCATCAGATCTGGAAGCCTTGTACACGGTTAGTAGGAATATCACTGGGTGTTGCCATTGTGGAAAAAAGTATAGAGGTTCTCGACGAGAACTATAAACAGAACCATCAGACGATGTAAACACAGTCCTTTTCCAGGTATTATTCCAAAGGAAATGAAATGTGATTCTCCAGGAGATACCTGTATCCCCATGCTCATTGCAGTATCATTGGCAATAGCCAGGATATGGAATCAACCTATATGTCCTTTATTTTTTTTTCTTTTTGGGTCACACCCAGTGATGCACAGGGGTCACTCCTGGCTCATGCACTCAGAAATCACCCCTGGTGGTGCTCAGGGGACCATTTTGGGATGCTGGGATTCGAACCTGGGTCGGCCGCATGCAAGGCAAACGCCCTACCTGCTGTGCTATCACTCCAGCCCCACCTATATGTCCTTTAAATGAAAAAAAGAGAGATTCAATGCTTTATGATGATAGATAAAACCAGAGGTAGCTGTGCTAAATGAAATTAGCTACACCCAGAAAGAAAATTCCACATGATTTCAGTCTCATTTGGCATTTAATAAAATCAGAGTGGAATAGCAGTTTCCAAAGGCTAAGAAGTGGAAGCAGGGAAATATGGTCAAAGATATAGTTTCTATTATGCAGATGAAAAGGTTATAAAGACCTAAGGCATGTCCTGGCGAGCAAGCATAGTTAATAATACAATTTTGCATACTTGAAATTCATTAAAAGATGTTACAAGAATATAAGACATTAAATATCCCCAAAGCAAAAAAGAAAGATAACTGTGAAGTGATGGATATGTTCATTAGCATGCTATGGCGATCATGTGACACTATAAAAATATCACATCGTACATGATAAACATACAGTATTTTTCAGTTTTGCCTCAGTAAGGCTGTATATTCAGCTCAAAACTCTTACCAGCTGGCAAATGGAAAAATATCACCTCCTGACCTGGCTCTGTGATCCGCTCCCTTCAGCCCCAGGACTTAAGTCTCTGCCCTCATAATTGAGAGATGTATGACCTCACAGGGTACCACATCCACTATCTGCATGTCTCTGTGACCATCTTCTCTGTACAGAGGTTTCACAGAGCTCCTGAGAAAACCTCTGTGCTCCTCCCTCTGAAGTTCAGGGTGACAGAGGACAAGCCAGTGCTGACATTTTGATCAACTTGTTTGCAGTATGCATCTAACAGCCTCACAAATTGCTTTTCAAGTTTGCACCTGATGATGTTTGGAGTCCAACAAAAATTTTAAGTGCCTAACATCTACCTATTGGCTAGAGGAGAAGTTACCCAGGTAGAATATAATAAAGAACTGGCCTCTGACATCCGTGGCTATCGAGAGAGGATAGCACTTTCGTGAGAATGAAGCCCGACGTTCATTGCACTCATTAAAGTTTCAAGAATCTCAAGAGCTCTTGAAATAAATTGCATTTCAGCACAAAGAGTTTAAGGAGAAATCTCTTAGGAAGGCGTTTCTGAATTGCTTGCAAAACGGAGGAGGGTTCCATTTCCTGCATTTTTAAGAAAAAAATCTCACAAATGCTCAAGAAAGATTTGTTGTGGGGAGAATGGTTCTCTGGCTTTTTGCAGCCAGTAAGCACTAGATAAATAAGATGCCTTATTGGTGAGAAAGTTGTCATTTGTTCCTGCCACATGGTAAAGATGAACACATTATCACAGTACAGTTAGATCCATACTGGAGATACCAACAAACACCAAACCTGCATGACACAGTGTTCAGGAGAATGTTACTCCTCACACTCTTTCCCTCATGATTCTCTTTTTCTTCCCATTCAGGGACACTTGGATCACATGACCTCATCTAGTTCAGGTGGCTCTCCAAGTCCTATCTAGAATCACAAGAATCAAGACACAGTCCAAGCTAATGTCACAACGCTCTAAGAGATTTCTCTCCTGAAACTCAGAAAACGGTGTCATCAAGATAACCCTCCAAGGGTCCAGCACAGTTTGATCTTTGATGCGAGAAGAAAGATAAATTCTTCAACATCTTTTGGGAAGGTCAAACTATATTTGCCCAATAGTCTCTTGAGATAAACATCAAGGGAGTCGGAAAATGTAAAGTTCCACTGTTAATTCCCATCGGAACAAGAGAAGGTTCCATTCTTGACCTCAGTGTACCCATTGCTTCCATGGTGATTGGGGGTATGTTTGCACTCCTGTTCCCGAAGGAGGTGGGAATGAAGGAGGGCCACAGAGGTGCCAACATCTTATTGACATCATGTTTCTATTCTTGATTCTCAGCCATGCTGAGTGCACGGGGCTTAAGTAGTGCAGAAGAAGCAAGGGAACCTGTTTCAGAGACTGGAAGACAAATGCTTTATATATCAGCCCAAACATTCTTAACATCATTCCACATATTTGGAAGAATGTTTCAAAGTATATGGAATGTAGAGAAGGCTTCTGTCCCCAGTGTGTCCCTCAGGGCCTGTATCCCAGTACATTCAAAACCAAACCCATTCCCTGTGAATGAAAGTCTTCATTTTAAGACTTTGTTCCCCAATTTGACATGTATTTCATCCTGTCAGCCACTGCTTAAACCACAGCCTTGCCCTCTACTCTCTGCTCTGTCTATGGTCCAACCAGAAAGTCATAGAAATTCTGCCTGTAACAATCTCTCAGAGGAACTCATCCTTATTTCATCCGTCACTACCCAACTCTGTCATCTTTATTCTGATCATCTGAAAACCTCCACTGATGCTTAGTCATCCCCCACTCTTTTTCCACCCAGCCCCCCAGTAAACTTATCACTATCTTGCTGAAATTCTTATCTGATAATGTCCTTTGTTGACTTAAAATGGTTGCTTTGGTGACTTCCTCTTGCCTGTGAGATAAAAATAAGTCATTTCAACAACCGTTTTTGAGTATCTACTATTCCAAGTCAGGCAGTCTGTGAAACACAAAGTGCATGAACACTTTATTAAAATGAAATGTATGGCTCTTGGGGCCGGAGTGATAGCACAGTGGATAGTGCACTTGCCTTCCACGTGGTCAACCTGGGTTTGATTCCCGGCCTCTCCTCTGGTCCTCTGAGTCCTGTTAGAAGTAACTCCTGAGTGCAGAGCTAGGAATAACCCTGAACATCAATGGGTGTGACCCCCCCAAACAAACCAACAGCAAATAAATAAAGATATGGTCCTTGAGGCGCCCATGGTGAGTTCTCACAGGAGTCAGACATAGCAATAGTCATTCAGAAAACAATGTAAGATGCACAGTCACAGAGTATGGAGAAGTCAGGAAAGCAGCAGGTATAGGGAGTAGCCCCTTATTTCAGGGGTTCAGAGGAGAGAGTTGAAGATGTGTATGTCAACAGTGAAAAGAGAGGTAGACTATATAAAATTAAATAGCATTTCAGAATCTACTCTGGCCTTTTTCACACCTGAAACTTCTGAACTTCCTAATCCTCTTTAACTCCAATAATAACAATAGTGATGAAAATATTAATAATGATAACTGCCATTGATTCATATTTGCAACATAAAAGTCATTATGTCATGTGATTTGTGGTTTTCATTCATTTACTCTTCCCCATCTATGAACTAGGTATTATTAGTACCCCCATTTATAGAAAAGCAAACCAATACTCAGAGGGATTTGTTCAGAATGATTCAGTTAGGAATGCAGCACAGAGATATATAAATGGAGACGTTAGACTGTTCATTAATCTCAAAGATGCTTGAGTGTCCCTAGTCTGCTGGCCTCTCACTACCCGAAGCAACACCTATGATCCCAGTCTCTGTGGTGAAATCACATTCCTGCTTAGAAACGCAATTCAGCCTGCATTATGGAGATTTTCTCTGCCTGACCTTTCTCCAGACAAAATTACCAACTCTTTCCTCTACGTTCCCATTAATACTCTGCCCACAATATAAATATAATATATTGACAAGCACCAGGGACGTGGGCAAGAGGGAAACTGGGGACATTAGCATTGGGAAATGTACATTGGTAAAGGGATGGGTGTTAGAATTGTATGAATGAAATTCAATCATGAACAACTTTGTGACTGTGTATCTCATGGGCTGGAGTGATAGCACAGAGGTAGGGCATTTGCCTTGCATGTGGTTGACCTGGGTTCCATTCCTCCGCCCCTCTCCGAGAGCCCGGCAAGCTACTGAGAATATCTCACCATATGGCAGAGCTTAGCAAGCTCCCTGTGATGTATTCGATATGCCAAAAACAGTAACAACAAGCCTCACAATAGAGACATTACTGGTACTGGTTCCCGCTTGAGCAAATCAATGAGCAGCGGGATGACAGTAACAGTGATCTCATGGTAGTTCAATTAAAAAGAAAAAAAATTTAAATATATGGACAAGCAAGTGATTCCCCAAAGTGTCTGTGTCTTAATTCCTGGGTCCTCTGAATGTGTGACACTCCCACGCGCATCAGGAATTTAGCAACTGGAATTACCTGAGCTCTGGATGAACCAGGTGAGTCCAATCTAATCACAAGGGTCCTTCCAAGCAGAGAACTCCGGCCTTGGCTAAAGTTGGAGAGATTCTCTCCTAAGAAAGGAGCCACCCAGGGATTGAATTGTGGAAGGATCTGACCTACCATTCCCTGAGGGGACCTTGTGAAAAGCATGAGAAAGGATGAAAACAGCTCAAGGGCAAAGACTGGCCCTCTGGGAGAAACCACAGAGATTTCAATCCTACAAATCAGAAGGAGTGAATTTAGCCAACAACCTGCACGAGCTCAGAAGTGAGGTCTTCAAGGAAGGAATGTTCTGGATCCTTACCCCGAGCTCTCGTAAGAGTATTTTTTGTGTTGCTGTTACGTTTCTTGGTGATGGGTTCTGACATTAGTAGCAAACTAATGTGACATACCAGAACGCATTCGGGTTGGTTATTTTTGCACTGATTACACTCATAGTTCTGTTTGTTGATGAACCCAGGGCCTCTGGTCGCTCACTGCTCAAAGGTCAAGGCTCCACAGTACTTTCCCTTGGCCTGAGAGAAACAGGATTACTCACTGCTAGTGACCTGGTAAACTTCCTCTCCACGAAAACCATCAGCGGTTTGATGAAGTCACTGGGACACAGACCTTTTGGTTGTTCTTGTTTTTTAATAAAATGTAACCCCATTGTGTAATATAGGTCAGAATTAGACATCTGTTGTTCTTTTTATTGTTCCGTGATGGGCTTCCAGTCTAGCACAAAACATGCAGCTTAGAAGAACTGACTATTGGGAAAATCATAGCAGGAGTTGAGCAAAAGCTCGGAAAACTCTGTGAACCAAGATCAAGTTTCTCCTGTCTGCTCACTTCTGCCCATGCCGTGGTTCTGTGGAAGTGCAGGCGTCAAGTCAGGCGTTTTCCTGCTGCTGCAAGGGACTGACCCGGGAATTGGCCATGGAAATGGTTGTCATGGCAGAAGCAACTTTGTGACTCGTTTGTGCAGGGAATTTAGCACAACCAGAAGTTGCTTCTCTCAGGAATTTTTCCTCTTGTTTCTTTTCTCACATGAAATAAGGAACAGAATTCACAGAAGCTATGGTAAAATCAGAAAAGCTCCTAATAAGAAGGCCAGGGACAACTTTAGTGTCCCTTCAAACAAAGACTGATACACAAAAAAATAGGCTCAGTGCCCAGTCACGTTCACCTATGAGCAATTGTGTGTTCTGTGTTTGCAGTGGCCAGGTGGCCTGCATTTATTCCTGGGTCCATCATCAGAGGAGGTATTATTTAGCCCCTCTCTTAACTCCTTATGTGCTGGTTTTAATTCCCACTTGCTGCTGATTATTTTCTGGTTTTCAGTTCAATGGAATTTTGTCCCAGCTCCTCGAGTTCTAGTTCTTCAGCTGCATAGTTTTAGGAAAAGAGCAATCTCACTTTTCAAATGTTATAAGACCAAAAAAAGAGAAAAGCTAGAAATGCTAGTCTGGAAAGTCATAAGCAGATATTATGAAAAAATCCAGTTGGGGGCTGGAGCGATAGTCCAGCGGGAAGGGCATTTGCCTTGCATGCAGCTAACCGGGCTTCAATCCCCAGCACCCTGTATAGTCCCTCAAGCACCGCCAGGGGGAAATTCCTGAGTTCAGAGCCAGGAGTAGTCCCGAGCATTGTCGGGTGTGACCCAAAATACAGAAAAAAAAATTAAAAAAAGAAAAAGTTCAGTGCTTTCCCCCACGTATAGATTAAAAAGTAAAAGCCTTGAGAATGCTGGACAGAAAAGCTAGCTTGGGCACTGCAGAAGAATTGGTGGGGAGACCTGAGTTCCATCCCTGGTACCGCATGATCCTCTGAGCACTTGGCCAGGAGCAGTCCCCAAACAAAAACAAAACCTTCAGAAAGGATTTCGAGGACTAAAATCTCACTTCCACAGAGCTAGGCTACTGAAACCTTTTTTTTTTTTACCCTCACCCCAATTTTATCAAATATTACAGTAATATTAATCCACCAGCAAATTAGATTTCTTACCCTTGGACAATTTGCACAACCACAGTAAGAATGAAAATAATCTGGACATTTAAAAAAAATGTTTTGGTTTTTGGAGGCACATCTGGCAGTACTAGGCTTCCTCCTGGGTCTGTGCTTAGGATCACTCCTGGCGGAGCTCAGGAGATGATATGGGGGTACCAGGAATCAGACTTGGGTAGCTACTTGCAAGGCAAGGAACCTACCCACTACCCTGCCTCTATGGCTCAAACTAAAAATTCTTTTCATTTTCATTGCTGGGGCCTCTGAAAGGGACCTGACCGCAAGCCTTGCTGTTCAGTGCTCTGAAATCAGTATTTTTTCCCCCAGATATCATCATTAGATTCCATCTATCGCATGCATATGTGGGGTTCATTCCTCTCTTCAAGGCCCCCCAAATGTCCTATCTTCTGGTCCTTCTAAGGGTCAGCCTTTATTGTTGTCTTACGAGATTAGAGCCTGAAAGTAAGAAAATGGCTGTTTTCTCTTCTTTGACTATGAGATTAATTTCAATTCCTGTAGCAGAATGGTTGCTGATATGCAGATCAAAGCCTATGTGAAGCAGACATTTCTATATTTATTTCAAGAAAGTATTTCTTTATGATTTGTGATAACCAACATAATGCCACAAAAATAGGAATACTGGCTAAAGTTTTTCACATTTTGATAATATTAGAAAGAAAGTAAATGTTTTTATTCTAGTCACAAAATAGATGCCATATACCACAAATTTAGATATCAGTTTATCCTGAAAGGAAAAATTTCTAAGTTTGAAAAACAGCAAAGTATATTGTTTCAAATAAAACATCATATTTATGCTTAATATCTTACTAAATCCCAGGTAGAAAATGGCACTGTTTTGTCAGTCACTTTTTAGACCCCAGTTTTTTATTTATGCTGTTTTTCATTTTCATGACAAATCTGTGTCTAGATTTATCCAAGTCTTTTCTTGCAAATCCTTCTGAACACAAAGTATTAGAGCAAATAACATTTGCAAATGGCAAATAAAAATTACTAACTGACCATAAATTATCAAAGTTCCCATGAATTGACAAGGAAATTTGCTCAACCTTATGGAACAGAACATTTCAAGATAATATTCAAAGTTAGCAGAACATAGCATATCTTAAGAATTTCCATATAATTCTAGAGCTCCTATATTAATATTCAGTGCTATTTTAGGGCAGATAAACATATCTCTGGATGGAACTTCCAGCGCTGCCAACAAAGTTCCAACGGATTATTTAGGCCTAATTTATATGTATTTCTCTTTACATAAGGGGAGAGAGCAATTATCATGAAGCACTGCAGGAGCTCTTCGAAGACATTTTGTATTTGTTTTTCTTTTAACACTATTTTCAAATGTGACTTCCAGGAAGCTTTACCAATAAAAGTGTAAATATTAAAGATTTAAAATAGTTCAGGGGTAGGGCACTTGCCTTGCAGGTGTGAGGTGCTGAGTTTAATCCCCAGTCTCTGTACACACACACACACACACACACACACACACACAATTTACATAAGTTCCTATTACACGGTACTTAATTACTCAGTGAAAGGTGACCAAAAAAGGAGAGACTGTCTTCAAGAGAAGAATTAAAGCTTTCATGGTTGCAAATTAAAATGAGCTTTTGAACAAATGAAGACCAGGGCTATTCAGCTATTTGCATCAACAAAGTCTGGAGAGCAAGATGGTGTTTCCCATGTTAAAAGCCTCCTGGATCCTCCTGTTCCGTCACTCAGGTTCCTGACTGGTGGAGAATGAGTACTGCCCAGGTGGCCGCTCATCTCTGCCTTACGTGTGACCTTCATGCAGTGACTTCTCCCCAGCTTCGTGCTCATAACTTTCTCTGCCACTGAAACATCTCCTTTGTCCTAGGGTGGCCAGATGAACACACGGCTAGTGTGTTCCCTTCCGTAACCGCAGGCATTTCGATGATATTTCTCTGACGGGCAGCTCGGGCTAACTGAGACGCCTCGTCAAAGATGCTGTCCTGGTGTTAACTGCACCGTTGCTCCCCTGTTCCCGAGTCTGAGTCCATCTGACAGCCCTTTCCCAGGGCTTCTAAAGCCTGAACTGGATTCCTAGGGGGAAAAATAAACCCTCTAAGGCAACAGTCAGGCCTGGAGTCCCTCAACGAAGGGTCACTCCCTGAGCCCCAGCCTGAGAGTGTGGCTTCCAGATTAATCTGCCAGCTAGGAGGGGGTCCTCAAGACCACCCTGTGTGGAATAATTCTGCTACATCAGAGCCTCCTTCTGCCCACTGCCTTTCCCTGGAGAAACACATGTCATGACTGCAGCCGGATTCACAGGGGGAAGAAGTGAAAGCGTCTTGATCTAGGCACATGAAGAGTCTTCCTTTTAAACCGTCTAGTCTGATGAAGTTGTTGGAATCGCATCACTTGGTGGCGTGGGCTGAGAGTCGCACTGCCTTCACTTCCTGGGCCCTGCCCGTGGTTCTGAGCTCCACACGGAAAACGAGGGCAGCGGTGGGGAGGAAGGAACGGGCTCCCGGCTGGAAGGAGCTTCGAGGGAGGCCGCGCTCACCCTTGGGGAGTTGGCTATCTAGACCTCAAAGCCGCAGCTAATAGGCGCAGACGCTTAAGGAGGTTGGGGTCACGTGGGGGTGGCGAGGAATAAAAATTGGAAATGACACAAATCTTGCTCCGGCTGTGTCGAGCCACGCGGGCCCCAGGCACCAGGCACATGGCGGTACGTGATGCCCTTGTCTGAGGCGCCTCCTGGGAAGCTGCTCAGCCTCGCAGGCCTCGGTTTACTCCAGCTGTTGCTGTAGCAACCCAGCTGCTCGTAGGTAAAGCTGACGGCACCTTCCTGCACTTGCAGCTGATGTTTCCTTGCTGTGTGCCCAGACTCTGTCATCTTTCTGGGGCACGGGCCTCCACACAGCTGCAGACAGGAACTTGCCAAGGGCAGGAGTGTCTCCTGGCCTGCATTTGAGCAGCTTCTTTTCTGCCTCCAGGGCAGGCAGTTCCTCCTGCCTTTCCGGAGCCCCTCCAGTGGTTTGACAAAGAGCCTGAATGACAGTGATGCGCCTTTGCCTCCTCAGCCCGCCACCCTAATTCCCTTCCTCTGACCATCCCCAGGCCGTGCTACGTAACTCTTCCTGTTCATCTTCTGCCCACATCTACTTTCTCCTCTTTTGTTACGTCTCCTGCAGCTACCCAAGTCAGTGCCTTTGTCTTTACAGCTTTCGTAATGTTCTTTGTGAGACTCCTGACATTGCCCTCTATTCCTCTAAGGAGACTTCCTCTTGCCCCAAAGACCCTAGAATTCTTTTATATTCCTATGACCAACTGCCATAAATTTGCTTGCTGCTTTGAATCCTGTCTCTATTTGAGCTTTTAAAAAATGTAACAGGGTAGCACAGAGGGTAAGGCATTTGTCTTGTATGCGGCCAACCTGGGTTCAAGTCCCAGCATCCCATCTGCATCCCCTGAGCACTGCCAGGAGTAATTCCTGAGTGAAAAGCCAAGAGTAACCCCTGTACCTCACCGGGTGTGACCCAAAAAGCAAAAAAAAAAAAGAAAGAAGAAGGAAGGAAGGAAGGAAGGAAGGAAGGAAGAGAAACAGAGGCAGAAAGAAAGAAAGAAAGAAAGAAAGAAAGAAGAAAGAAAGAAAGAAAGAAAGAAAGAAAGAAAGAAAGAAAGAAAGAAGAAAGAAAGAAAGAAAGAAAGAAAGAAAGAAAGAAAGAGAGAGAAAGAGAGAAAGAAGAGAAAGAGGGAGGGAGGGAGGGAGGGAGGGAGGGAGGGAGGGAGGGAGGGAGGGAGGAGGGAGGAAGAGAGAAAGAGAAAGAAAGAAGAAAGGGAGAAAGAAAGAAAAGGGAGAAGAAAGAAAGAAAGAAAGAAAGAAAGAAAGAAAGAAAGAAAGAAAGAAAGAAAGGAAGGAAGGAAGGAAGGAAGGAAGGAAGGAAGGAAGGAAGGAAGGAAGGAAGGAAGGAAGGAAGGAAGGAAGGAAGGAAGGAAGGAAGGAAGGAAGGAAGAAGACGTAACAGACTGGGCATTTCAGGAAAAAGAGACCTTCTCTCACCTCCCATTTCCCCATCTCCACATCCTTCACCAAAAGCAATCATACCACTTCCGATGTCTCACATTTTCCATGCTTTGGAAAATTATTTTTAAAAAACAAGTAGGTAAAAGATCCACACAAGCAATATGAGCTTGATTACGCGCAACAGGGAATGCATCTTAAATTCCTGGTGATGAATATTTTAATGAACATATCAATAAAAGCCTCTTACCCTCGGCCTGTTTGTGATGCTAAGGGTTCTGTTAGTAATGATAGCCCTTTGAGGATGGGAGGAACTCGCAAGGATTTATTTTTCAAGAGCCTAAGAGGCAGAGATTCCCCAGGGAAGTTTCATAAGCCATTTCCAAATGAAATAATCTACCAAAACTTTTCTTTATTCCGAGAGCCTGGCTGAATTGTTAGCATGATAAAAATAGCCCAAAGCACCATCTGAGGAAAAAAAAATGCAACTAACAGACATAGAGAAAGCAAAACTCTGCTAAGCGGATTCATTCTGGCCCCAGTTCTACAAAATCCCCATACTCCAGAGTGGAGTTAAAAGTCTTGAGGTTTTTCTGGTGTGAAGGTCACACACATATTCATTCAGAACGCTGAATGAGGCAGTTACCTTCACAGCCTCACTGCTTAGTGTCCTTCTTGTTTGAAGGCGCTCCAGGACGTTCTGTGTTGTTCCCTTCTGGGAGCTGTATAGCCTGTGGATCATGGCCGTTGATGAAATTATATGGCCCCAGGGGCACTTGTGGGTGTGACTGCCAAGTTACTGGAAAACTGGGGAGCTGGGGAAGGAGGCCCAGGCCCTTCTGAGCGAGCTTGGAGATCTCAGTCACAGGTCCCGCATACCTGACTCACATGTGCTAGAGAAAGTCTCTACTGGGCACAATTGGACCAGGAGATGCTCTTTCAAAGCTTGATTTATTCTTTCATAAAACGTGAGCACTGTAGCACAACATCCCAGAGCCAGGGTAAAGAGGAAATGAAGCAGTGACCATTGTCCAGCCAGCACAGGGGGTGGCACTTGGGCACTTGGGTGGAAATGGCAACTGTGAGTGCAATATGCCTCATAATGGTGAGGGGAGGGGAGAGGAAAAAAGCAAAAGGCTCTCAAAGAGCCAGTGAGACTGATTGAGACGTGTGACCCTCACGGAGTCCAAAGGGGTTCCAAACCACCTGACACAGCACTCAGAACTGCTAGAAGATTTAAGGAATAAGATGAAATGCACAGCTTGCAATATGGCTCGCTGATATTAAGTCTCAAGGTAACCTCCTCTATAGGTAATTGTATCAGCAAATAGAAAATGGTAAGACAGAACATATTGAAAAATAGTTAGATCTCCCGTGGGTTTGAGTTCATTAGAAATTCCTTTATTTAATGCACACGTTATAAACTAAAATCTCTACAGACTAGAGACCAGTATAGCACAGAATTCCGTTTAACAACCTTGGACCAAATCCAAAGGTTTTTAGTTACCTGAATTGTGACGCGGACTTTATTAATCAGTGATTATAACTTACACAAGAGTACTAAGTCTCTGGACAGCGGGGTGCCAGGGAGAGTTAACTATGGCACGTAATCGTAGAACCATGTCATTAGTGGCCTGACGAGTTAATTCTAGAATTTCCTAGCCAATCTCTCCTTTTAATGGCTAGCACAACCAGGATATTGAGAAACGGAACTGTTAGTAGCCTTCTCTAAGTCCAGGAAATGGAATCAAAGGTGATGGTTTCCAAGGTCCAGAGATATTAGACAGGAAGTATAGCATTCGTGTTGCGTGGTCAACCTGGGTTTGATCCATGGTACCCCTTATGATTCCCTGAGCCCCACCAGGAGTAATTCCTGAGAACAGAGCCAGGAGTAACCCCTGAGTATCACAGGGTATGCCCCCCCCCCCAAAATGTGATAATTCCCAGGAGAAATGACTTACTTCATGAGTCTTGAGAACCATCATAACTGCCTGGCAAGGCAGAAATGAGGCGATGATTCTGGGAATGATGGGACAGGATTCTCAGCAGGCACCAAGGGTGTTTCCTCCTCCCACGTAGCACAGTGCCCACACCACGGTGTGTGTGTTTCTCTCCCCCCTCCTGACTGGGCACTGAGTCATTCTTGGGAGTGTCACCTCGCACAGACTCTAGCATCTTAAAAAAAAAAAAAAAAAAAAAACAGGGATTTTGTGGTTCTAAATCTGAAGGGAGCCTTGGTTTCACAGGTGCCTGCTGTTCTAATCACCACCATGCCAGCCATCTCCGCGCTCTCGGGAACAGGAAGAATGGCAGCACTAAGCAATTCCTTTCTATGCCGACATAGTGCCACAGAGCATGGCCATTCGCTCTATTGGTTGTGGTCGCAGACCAGACACTCTTCGAGCCGCGGATTCCTGAGAGGCTGGGGCACTCATTCCTTTTCTCGGAAATGAACCCATTGAAGCAAAAGTGGGTAAATCACTTGCTTGGTTCGGGCTGGCCTCCAAGTTTTAGGGGCCCCACTCAGAGCCCTCAAGTTCGATCTTGATACTCTCCCTCTACCACATTCTGCGCAGCCTCATTTAGTGCTCACAAAACCTTCTTCTGAGGCCTTCTTAGTGCCTTTTAACAGTAATGAAACCGACGTTGAGAGAGCCTGAGCTCAAGAGGCGATAAACCATGCCGCGAGTGAGGACGAGTTAGGATTATGTAGCGGGCCAAACAGAATCTGGAGCCCCTGTGACATACTTACTACTGCTCTCTTCCGGCCTTTAGCAGCGCTGTCTCCTGCTAAGACCCTGGCTCCATCCCAAGAGTTACATCTTGCTCTCGCTATAGTCTTGGTTGAGGGAAAGCCCATCTGGAGCCGTGATTTGAACATCTACTCTGGACTAGATCTATCTGGACTAGATGCCGAAGACCACCGGAACCTAGCTACAGCCATGCTCGAGGCCCCTCTCCACACGTTCGGACGGGCCTCACGCATGAAGGTACCCAGAGGAACCCAGGTGTGTGTAATCCCATCAAAGGTCAGCACCCAGAGACTTAAAAGCAAGCTCCCAAAAGGTATCTTGTAGCTTACTTCTCCCTCTGGGAGAACCGGGCAAGCTACTGAGAGTTTCCTGCCCACATGGGACAGCCTTGCAAGCTTCCCATGGTGTATCCATATGCTAAATCCAGTAACAAGCTGGATCCCATTCCCCTGATCCTGAAAGAGACTCCAGTGCGACATCATTGGGAGGGCCAAGTCGAGAGAGACTTCTAAGATCTCAGGGAAAGGAAGAATAGAGAGGTTACTGAGCCCGCTCGAGAAATTGATGATTAACAGGATTTCATGATCGTGACTCTGGACTGACTGGTCTGACTCCTTTTACACCCCACCTGCTACTTTACTGGATTAAATAAAGATCTCCAACTACATTCTTCAGAAACCATATCCTGGATGGTTTCGTGGAAACCCATTGGTAAAACTATATTCTGTTCTTCCATGCTATCCCCCACTTCTTTCCTCTACCCTTTACTCTAAAGCACTGATGGCTCATTTCTCTTAGGGTCCAAATGGTCTAAGTCTCCACAACCAGAGTCTACTCCTAATTTGGAATAGTCCACAGTGGAGACAGCACAGAATAGCATCAGATCCAAGGTGGTACAGGCAGAATCTAAGGTTACTCAAGAGCCCAATTTTCAACTCATCAGACTCAAGGGAGAATACAGTGATACTTGTCTTGGTAATCAGGTTCACAAGATGTTCTGTGTAAATCATGCTATGTTAGCTAAAGGATCAGAGGCAGAGGCAGACCTGAGTCTTCATCTAATCCAAACTTGCTGGATCAGTACTGTAAAATTCCCCTGTAAATCACTGTCACTGTATCACTGATATCCCGTTGTTCATCGATTTGCTCAAGCAGCCACCAGTAACGTCTCTATTCCTCCCATCCTTGAGATTTTAGCAGCCTCTCCTTACTCATCTTTTCCAACAATTGGATGCTCTTTCAGGATCAGGGGAATGAGACCTATTGTTACTGTTTTAGGCATTTTGAATATGCCACAGGTAGCTTGCCAGGCTCTGCCCATTCCCTGTAAATGAAAAGATTAAACCAAACCCACCTGAAGCCAATAAGTAAATAAGTGGCTCAACATGATGTTATGTATCTGTACCTTAAAGTTATATGGTCATACATACATAAGATACATGCAGCCTATTTTTATTTGGTAGATCTTAATAAGTCAATGAATCTAAAAGTGCTGAACCAAAACACATTTTCAATGTAGAAAAAATGTCTTCATCTTCATCACAGTATCTTTACACTTTCCTTTGGGGGTACATGTACCCAAGGGGGATGCACTTGAATGACACAACGTCAAATGAATGCCCAGTAGCCTTGCTTAACAGAACCGGATGTTTCCTCCTCAGTGGTTAAATTGTATTTTGAATTAGTTAAGTGAAATTCAGCCACATAATCTAGCTGTGTCCTTTTACTCCCCCTTTTACTCAGGGCTGATTTAACAAATGCTTTCAAATGGCTCTGTCAGCACCATTGTTAATGAACCAATTGCCCTTGAAAGAAAGACACCATTTTGTTGCTATCAAGACTTTTCTGAAAGCAATCTGTCATGCTTTGGATCCAAGAGATTGAATATGCCTTGAAAACTATTCATGATATGATTTTCAGCAAATCTGTGGAAAAGAGTGAGTGACTGACACACCATTAAAGCTACAGGAAGTTAGGGGCTGCCCGGAGTGAAAGACAAGGGCCACTGGCCCAAAGACTATTTGCTTATCTCTGAATCCTTACTTTGAGCCTAGATCATCTCTAGATCAGTTCTCTGATGTGTGATTTTGCTAAAGGAAACTCACAGCTTTGAGCATTTGATTTATATTTTCTTTTCTGTAAACAGTTGAAAAGCACTTATGCCAATGCTAATTTTAAAAAGTGCTAGTGTTAAAAGTAACTTTCCATCTAGACATTATTAATGTCTGAAGTTCTTAAGGAAACATTTTCTCTGAGATCCTAAAAGTCCCTGAATGTAACACGCTTTGCCAAAGGCATGATTCTTCAGGTGGAGCAAGAGTTGCCTATTCATCTTCGCAATGGCAGCTTGGCGTGATTACATAATCACGAGAACACGCACTTCTCTGAACCAAAATGAACTTCTGGAGGTAGAATTCATGACATGTCTCACCATCTTTAATACTTTTCCTGACTGTCATTTTCAGTCCTACAGTGAGTGACAGACCTTAAACCTAGCCAGACAGGAAAAATTCTAAGAATGCAGAGACCCCAGCTGCGTATTTTCATCAGATATTAAGGGGGTGCAAACCCCTCTCACCACGACAGCGCTGTCAGTCACAGTAATGAAGGGAATAAGGGAAGAGAAGGATAAAGAATTTTAATTTAACTTAAAATCAGATTCGTAGACTTTTATTTGGGGGGGGCGCTTTGGGGCCATATCCAGCAGTACTGCTCAGTACTACTCCTGTAGCGCCCAAGACTACTCCTGGCTCCGGGTTTGGGTTGCTCTTGGTCATTCCTGGGATCTGTGCAAGTGTGTAGAGGTCGAAGCCAGGCCCTCTGCTTGAAATGCATGTGCTCAACCTGGTAAGCTGTCCTCTGACCCTAGAAAAGCAATTTTTTAAGATTAAGGTTAAGACTTATAATTTTCAGGAACATCATTTGTAAATTCCAGTGACTCTCTTACTAATCATCGAGTTGCTCAAGTGGGCGCCAGTAACGTCTCCATTTGTCCCTGTCATGTGCTAGTGTAGTTTGATGACATACTGGGGGCTCTTTCAGGGTCAGAGGAATGAGGACCATCATTGTTACTGTTTTTGGCATATCAAGTACGCCACGGGTAGCTTGCCAGGCCTGCCATGTATACATTTAAAAAAAAATAGTGCTACATCTAAAGATAAAGAGAGCCCAGTGCAAAAATTATCAGAGTATATATAGAGAGATATACATATATCTATATCTATATAGATATATAGGTATATATTTATAGATATATAGTATATATAGAGAGATATACATATACCTATCTATCTATATATCTTAAAAGCAAGCTCTCAGAAGCGATATCTTTAGCCTACTTCTCCCTCTGGGAGAAACTGGCAATCTTCTGAGAGTTTCCTGCCCACATGGGACAGCCTTGCAAGTTTCCTATGGTGTATTCATATGCTAAAGCCAGTGACAAGCTGGATCTCATTCCCCTGACCCTGAAGAACCCCCAGTGCAACATCGTTAGGAGGGCCAAGTCGATATGGACTTCTAAGATCTCAGGGAGAGGACGAAATGAGATGTTACTGAGCCTGCCTGAGAAATCGGTGATTAACGGGATATCATGATCATGATATATCTATATCTATATATATATGCTCTGATATATATAGATAGATACATCTATCTATATATATATATAGATGAATAGATAGATAGATAATAATTCTGCTTCATCCTACTGGGATAGTTCTTATCGGCAATGCCTTCTGCACTGAATACAGCCCCCGGTATTTCCTAAGCCTTGAACTAGCAGCAAATAACAGAAGCTGTCACAAGTTCAGTGCCAGACAACCTGGATACTGAGTCAGAGGAATAGTCCATGGGTTAAAGTATTTGCCTAGTACACATCCAGCTCTGGTTTGATCTCCCAGCCCCACTGGTCCTCTGAGCACTCCCAGGAATTATCCGAAAGCCAGAAGTAAGCCCTGAGCTCAGCCGGGTGTGGCCCCAGAAAATAACAAAGAATGGTTTAGGTATGCAATGTTACTGCACCATCCCCACCCGAGGGCCAATATGCCTCCACCACTGTCCTTGAGTTCTTTCTTGGCCCTCCCACTCCAGTTGACAGCCTCAGTTCCCCCTTTTTTTTAAAATATTTTTGGGTCATACTTGGTGAAGCTCAGGGGTTACTTCTCTTTTTTTTTTCTTTTTGGGTCACACCTGGCGATGCACAGGGATTACTCCTAGCTCTACACTCGGCATCACCCCTGGTGGTGCTCAGGGGACCATATGGGATGCTGGAATCGAACCTGGATCGGCCAAGTGCAAGGCAAACGCCCTACCCACTGTGCTATCGCTCCAGCCCCTCAGGGGTAACTTCCAATTTTCACTCAGTAATTACTCCTGACAGTGCTTGGGGGACCATATGGAATATCAGAGATCAAACCCAGGTCCATCAGGTGCAAAAATACACCCTCCCCACTGTACTCTTGCTCCAGCTCTGGCAGGGCCTTAGTCCCACTGGCAACATCTCAGTGAGTGTTTTCACTGGCCACTGTGTAAACCCAGGCCTTGTTTCTTTAAATCCTCATGTGAGTGAGGACACCCAGGGCTGGTCCTTCTCTGACTCACTTTGCTCAACACGACACCCTCCAGTTTCATCTGAGTTGTAGCAAACGACAAGATTTTATCCTTTCTCGTTGCTGACTCGGGTTCTAACGTGTATCTGTAATGCATCATTTCTTCATCCACTACCTGTTGTTGAGCCCTTGGGTGGTTTCAGATCTTGGTTCTTCTAAATGCTGCAGTGAGCCTAGCGAGGCATAAATCTTTCCAAAGGAATGCTTTCTGTTCCTGGGGTAGAGGCCAGGCGGGGAAAGCACCGGATCGTGGAAGTTCCAGGTTTTTGAGACATTCCCATAACCGTCTCCCCTAGATTGCTGCAGCAGATGACAGCCTTACAGGAACAAGTCTTCCTGTTTCACTGTGTCACTCTGACACGAACTGTTCATTATCCCCCCAATTTAGAAATGGCCTCCCTGGATTTAGCTGCTGCCTTATTATCATTTTGGTGGCGTCTTGCTGGTCACCGGTAATGGTGAACACTTTTCCATATGCCTGTGGACCTCTGTGGGTCTTTGAGGACGTGTTAAATCAGCTACTCTTCCCATTCTCTGATAGGCTGTTTGCCTTTTTGTAGTTGAGCTTTCAAGATCATGCATGTTCGCTCTACCTCAGGTGTGTCATACTCCCCCCCCACACCTCCTATCCCTGTGTGAAGCTGGATGTCAAATTCAGCCCTCTAGAATGCAAAGCACACTGAACCCTCTGGTTCCCACTGTCATTTCTTTCACAGAGAGCAGAATAATGCTAATAGTAATAATCAAGCCTGGGTGAAATGATTCCGTATGAAACAAGACAGCTGAGAGTTACTGCCCTGTAGACTTAATACAGATGGCAAAAGCGTGTATCCACAGTATCTACACCATGCTCTATTTTGAGACATAACCCAGGTTTACCCTGCAAATTTCAACACAGTGCATGCAGAGTTTATTGACATATTTATCTGTAGCACTGTAGCACTGTCATCCTGTTGTCCATTGACTTGGTCTAGCAGGCACCAGTAACGTCTCCATTGTGAGACTTGTTGTTACTGTTTTTGGCATATTAAATACACCATGGATAGCTTGCCAGGCTCTGCCATGCCAGCGGGATACTTTTGGTAGCTTGCTGGGCTCTCCGAGAGGGACGTAGGAATCTAACCTGGGTCGGCCGCATGCAAGGCAAACACCCTACCCGCTGTGCTATAGCTTCAGTCCAAGCCTGACAAGCTACCTGTGGCATATTTGATATGACAAAAAAACAGTACCAAGCCTCACAATGGAGACGTTACTGGTACCCACTCGAGCAAGTTGATATTTATCTAAAAAATTTTATTTATAGAAGCAAACTTTTATGTCTACGTTAGACTCTCTCTCACTAAATGGGGTCTAGGATACTTGCTAAGTTCTTTGAGGCTCCTGGTAATAGATTTTATTTATACTCATGTACTTCCCCAAAATATAGTCTTTAGGTATCAGTCTATCTTTAACTTGACAGGCATTTATTTAGTTCCTGTGATGAATGAGCTTCTAGACCTATTGATTTTTTTTCTCGGAGTCAGCTGATTTGCACCAAAGAATTTCCTCTTGTGGTTAATGTTGTAACATGCTACCAGATGATGGGATGCCTTGATCCCTGGTCCACGACGGGTGCTTGTATTGTTGATCTCTGGCAGAACCAATATCCTTCTCCGTGCTGCAGAGACTCCTCCATGGGGGAAATGCCTTTTGGCAAGAAAATCATTTCCTGCTAGTAACATGAAATGAAATCAGTTCCATATGCTCAGTGCCATGACACTTTCAGAGTAATCCATTAACTCCTCCTGGCAACAGTGGCCCAAAGTCATTTCTCCTTGATCATTTCAAGCTCACTATCTCCTTGTGGTCATGAAATGTTACATAGCAAAATCCTGGTGAGATAATATTTTTCTGTAAGTGCTAAGCTTTTAATCCCTGTTGTTGTAACCAGACGGGTATTTAATGGTGGGTGACAGGAAATAGATAAACAGGTAATGGATTTTGAGTCATACCAGGGAGGAGGAAAAAGCAGGCAGGAGGGAATGGGCTAAAAAAAAAAGAATCAGTGGTGGGAATTCAGTAGAGAAAGAGCCTTTGGAAAACTAGTCTCCAAGGAAGATGCTTTTGTTTTTTGTTTTTTTTGTGTTTTTTTTTGTAATTTTTCAGTGCTATTTTAGAGTTTCATGGTAGTACTCATGGTTTTAGAAAAATGAGTTACTAATTCTTTATCGGTTCTTATAGTACTTTTTCTATACTTTTTTAGATCAACCAAATGAGTCTGAATTTCTGGTCTTGTCTGGGTGAGGAGATGAATGGGTAATAGAGCCTGCTGAAAGGAAAAGCAATTTGTAACCAGGCAAAGTTCCCTGAGAGCAAAGCCATCAGGAGAGAATGATTTGAAGAACCTTATGAGTCTACAGAGAGGCTCTAGTGAGTCAGAGGGAGAGGCGCAAAGGGGATTTATACACAACAACAGCACGATCTGCCCTTTCATGGCACCCAGAGACATTCTACACAGCAAGAAGGGAAGTGACTTATGCACGTACGAGAGTCCCTCTTTTTTCATCTTTCCTTTCATTCTTTCCTTCCTTCCTTCTTGTATTGTCTTGTCTTTCTTTTCCTGCCACACTTTGTTCCTCTGAAACAAACTCTAAAATCAGGTATTCCCATGTGGGGACTCAGTTCCTGCACAAGTTATTTGGCTCCTCCGTTCCGCCCATCTAAATGTCTCTCATTCTTTATGGCTCAGGTGAAATATTACATTTTTGTAATCTGACCTAAGCGTCACTTCCTCGGCACGGCCTGGCCCTCGCATGAGACCTCGTCTGCTGGTCTCCTTCCAGAAGCTTGCAAGGTCCTTGTCTTGTCCTTGTAGACTCACAGCCTTTAAGACAGTGCCTCCTCCCAAAGAAGCATTCACTGCTGTGTCCTTAGCCCCAAATAACGCAGAGGAGGCTGCTTCCGTCATGTGTGTGACCCTGCCCACATTGCCTGTTTTCTCTAGGAACCCCTGCTGGGGCCTCCATCCACGTGGACTGTAGTGCTGAGAGCTGGTCCAGGCGAGACACCCTGTGAACAGGAGTCATAACTAAAGGACAGTCTTGTAACTGCACCTTCTCCTTGGCAGAGCCCAGGCGGAAGAATCTCAGGGAAGTTTGAGACTGAAGTTACAGAGACCCCCAGACTCAGCCCAGGGACAAACCCAGATTTCAGAGAGTGGATGCTTGGCAGTGGGCCACAAGCTGTGCAGGCGACTCAGGAGAAAGTCTTGGCCACGGGAAATTGCAAACATACCTCCACCAGGAGTGCTGGGCTCTGAGGACGCAATGAGAGCTGAGTTCACTGGGGCGGGTCTTGATCCAGTTTGGGGGCAGCCTTATGAGAAGGGACCAGAACACAGGAGCGAAGAGCTCAGAGCAGGGGGAGATAAAGAGGCTGCCCTAGCCCAGGAGACGGGGCTCAGGAGGGTGGCTCCTGATCCAGTGTCGGGCATCCTGATGTCACCTTGCTGGCAAATCCTAGTTCTGCAGTGCTGAGGAAACGTCCCCAGCCATTCGGCGCTGGTCCGGATCACAGAAACAACCGCTGCTTGCAAACTCAGATTCCAGAATGAGGGCAACTGCCACGTTGAAAATTAAGCACAGGGGCTGGAGTGATGGCATAGCGGGTAGGGCATTTGCCTTGCATGCAGCTGACCTGTGTTTGAATCCCAGCATCCCATATGGTCCCCGAGCACTGCCAGGAGTAGTTCCTGAGTGCAGAGCCAGGAGTAACCCCTGTGCATTTCTGGGTGTGACCCAAAAAGACAAAAGAAAAAGAAACCTAAGCACATGTTTGGCCCATAGTCTACTTTCACCATGCATCTACCATCCTCAGTGACCTTCCAACCATCATTTGCTTAGTGGTTCCACTTGGACATTGTATGACTGAAACATAATCACGAAAGTTTATAAGTATGTAACTGTATCTCATGGTAATTCATTAAAATAAAATTTAAAAAAATAAATTTTTTTAAATGACCAAAAAAAATCCCCGACTCAGCAGCTTTCCTTTTTCGCTTTATTAGTTGACCATAATCGTGGTGGGAAGGGCTCCCAAGCGGTGCCCAGTGGGGCCCAGGCCCTGTCCAGTTCTCCGCAGTTATTCCCCTCCTGCAGGCAACCAAGTTAGCACGAGAGTCCAAGAGTGGGCTGTGGCTCTGGCCTGGTGCTGGGGGTCCCCAGGCCGCTCCCCCAGCGGGGCTGGCAGCCTCCAGACCTCTACCCCAGGACCATGGGGGAACCTGAGGGTCCCGGAATCAAACTGGGCTCAACTGCTAGGCATGTGCCCTAACCACTGTGCTCTCTCCCCGTGCCCCCTGGAATCATCTGAAAACAATAGATGGCAAACAAAGAGGTACTTAGCGGCATTAAGAGCAAAGCCCTTTGCAGCTCATTTGGACTCTTTTCCTTGGGGAAAATGTGGGAGTTTCAGCAGGACTTTCCTTCTTTTGTTCTTTCATGTATGTGTTTGTGCACCGTGATTGACAAATCTCTTAACAAGAGGAGAGTTTCGGCATTCACCGTCCCAACTCCAAACCTGTCACCGGGGTCAGCATCCCCCTACCAGTGTCCCAAGGTTCCCTCCCTCTCCCCATTCCACCTCCTTTTTCTATAATTATTGAATTTGCTGATGTTTTGAGCAAATAGCATATTCGGCACTAAGCGAATAAAATAAAACAGTTCAACGCTACAGGTTAAAGTTAGATGAAATATATTCTTAACAAAGCTGCAGGATCAAGTATCAAGAAAAAAATGTTCCCCCCACTTATGGCTCCCCCAGCCCGGCCCCTCCCCCGCCCCACACTTACGGCTATGCGCCAGGCATACTCCAGGCCCTCTGCTTAGGGCTTTGGGGACCGTAAGTGGGGCCTGATAGGTTGAGTACAAGGTGAGCGCCCTTCCCTCTCTTATTAACTCTTTGGCCCTCACACACACACACACACACACACACACACACACACACACACACACACACACACACACACACACAGTCTGTAGAGCTGCTGCAGGTAAAGCCATCTCCACAGGAAGACCTTCTGACATCAAAGAACCAGGCCGTGCATTTCCACGGCCTGCAGAGCTGAGCTAGCTCCATGCAGCCAAACATCCAAACGCCGTATGGTGTGGTGTGCGCATGTGTCGGTTCCTCTGCTGTGAAGCTGGCTGTGCCCAGGAAGGCGTGAGCCCCAGAGCAGGGCGAAACCACATCACTCTCATTTGCAAGACTTTTCCTTGCAGTGCACTTTCGATACGGAGCCGGAGCCGTGAATGCTGAGCGCAGGCTGCCTCATTGTTCCTAATTGCAGGGCTTCTCTCCCGTAGGGCTAATCTGATGTTGAGACATATCTGAGTGGTGACTAACGCTGTTGCTATCATCTTTAATGGACAGAGCTTCTCTGCAGCACGAACGCTTGGATGTGGTGGGCAGGTGACGGCTGACTAAAAGCCTTGCCCTATATTTCGTTCGCCTCTCCCGTGTGTATTCTGAGGCTGAGGGAAGCCTGAGGGGTGATTAAATGTTTTTTTCCACGTTCGTTACATCCATTAGGTGACTCCAAAGTTTGTGCTGCTGGTACTGAAGAAGATGACTGGAGAGTGGAAAGGTTTGGGTTCAAGCTCTCTCACTGCAGCCTGCTCTGAATTTGAGGTGTCGGAGGCGTCTGATAGACGTACCAAGAACTTACCGTAGGAAGCCTCATGTTTGCCGTCAACTCCTTGGCACCACACCCGAGCCTGCTGGTGGAAAGCATCGCCACATTTGTGAGCTCCTTTCTCCCGTGCATGATCTGATGTGAAGAATGGGTCTTGTTCATTTTCAACTTTGAAGTTTTATTTCAATACTTTGATCTGTAGGACTGTTATCAGCAGTTTCAGACAATGTTCCACCTTCCCACCCCTCACCAATGCATGCTTTCCATGCACACATCCCGGGTTCAATTCTTGGCACCATATGGTTCCCAAAGAACCACGCGGGAAGTAGTCCTTAAGCACTGTCCCCAAAATGTAACACCCCCCACTCAAGTGCCAAAACAACAACAAAAAACACGTAGCACTTGATGATTTAAATATGTGTGTGTATGTGTATGTTTAGAGACACACAGAGAGGAATATATCCATGAAGTGGTATAATATTTAGGTTCTTCTCAGAATTTCCTTTGAGTCTTTTATATTATTGGGGTAAAAATAGCAGTCCTGGAGTTGAGCCCAGTGGTAGAGCATACATGTGGCATGTATGAGGCCCAAGTTCGATTCCTAGCACTGAAAACCAACATCATACCACAGGATTGTTGGGAAGATCATGCATGCAGGGCATGAAAGCGTGCACTCAAGGCTGTCTGACGCTGAGCAGATATAGGGCTTGGGTTTTTAAGAAAGGAAACAGGAATGGCCCACATTGCACACAGCTGCGAGCAATTCCTTCCCCTGCCACAGGCACTTTGCACATGCTGCCATTTCTTAGTTCCTCCCGCCTTGGAGAAGCAAAGTCTCACTCCCACTCCACATCCTTGCTGCTAAGTCCTTTGTTCCTCTACAAGGAAGGGGATGCACAGGTTGGATACAATGTGCAGTCCAAGACCACACAACTTCCTGGAAGCCTCAGTATCAGAATTCTGCCTCTCAGATTCGGTGGCCACGCCAGGCAAAGCCTATGCCACCTGGAGAGGTTGCCCTTGGTGCTCCCATCAGATCAAGGTCTGGCTGGTGAGTGAAGAAGCTTCCGGATGCTCCAGCCCTCCCGAGCCCCTCCCATCGCCCATCCCCCACCCATAGTGGCTCAGAGAAAGGGCAGCCCCACTGTTTCCTCCTGAACTGCTGATGCCCAGAGTCCAGGAGCATAATGAAACGCTTGTTATTTCATACCATTATTAAGTCTAGGGCTGGTTTCTCATGGAGCAATCGAATAATTGGGAAAGCTCTCGCCCACAGCCGCCCTGCGCAGCCAGCAGGCACTTCCTCCTAAGCCCAGAGGCAGTTTTGACTCCCGCTCACCATTTGCGAGCCTATCTGTGTGGAATCTGCCCTTCCGGCACATTATCTGCATGTAAAGCAGGGACTGTGGTGGTTGCCATGCCAACCAAGACTCCTGCTTTCGCTAAACCCCTAATCAGGAGGTATTTCTCCCCCACTTTCCTCTCTCTGTCTATGTCGGAGAGAAAATCAGCCTCATATGGACGCTTCATCATTCCGGTTTCACCTCAAATAAAATACATAGCTGGGACTCACAGCTTGGGCCTGAAATTTAATGGGGCTTATCTAACAAACATTCCTCAAACATTCCTCTCTTCCTTTTTTCTCATGTCATTCATCAGAACCTAATATCCCAACCCTAAGAAATCATGCTCATTACTTAAAGCTCCTGTCAAAGGCTGCTTCTTCCAAGAAGACCACCTGGATCGCCCTGTCATTTCCTTGCTCTCGATACAGGGCTTATACCCCTTCTTTCTGATATGACCCTCAGTTATGACTCTACAAATTTCTATTCAAAAATTAGAACCAGTAGAAAGGAAAGTGCCTTTTTATATACCCGTTTGCATGTATCAAGTGCCTTTTGTTGTTAACCATACTTTGCCCATAGTAAGACATTCCAAATATCATCGATTGAAAGCAGGAAATAAAGTCAAACATGAAGTACATCTTCAGAAAGGATGATACAAGCGTAGAAATCGATGTAGGCGGGTAGATAGGAAAGGGCCCATGGCAATGAAATTTCTAGAAACAATAAAACCAAGGCAATGAAGAGCCCACCTTGTGAGCTCAGGAGCGGGATAACACTCCACCTGGTGTCACAGGCCCAGAGAAGGCTGGATAACCTCCCCCGACCCCACCCCAGCCCACACAAATCCAAGAGAAGTGTCAGCAGGAAGAAAGGCCAATAAAGGAACTTTAAAGAGGGCCATCGACCACTCTCTCTATCCCCCTTTGCAACCACCCTAGCAACAAACTCTTACCTAGCTAGAAAGCCCCACATAGGTAGATTGGAGAAACCTCATAAAAGCCACCTTGAGCAAAGGAAACACATGCATAAGCTGCCCGAGCCCATGTGCTGCTATGCCCACGTGGCCTAGCACATATGTCACCCACATCTCGCTTCTTGAGATGTTTACTGGAGCTCTCTGCCTTGGGAGAAGCCCGAGATCTCTCTTGGAATGCGTCACTCCCACTTTTTCCCACTTCCTTACCCGGCCTCAAAACCTCCAAATAAAATCTGTTGTTACTTCACTCTCATGTCCTCCTGACATTTCTTCCTGTGAGAGAGGACAAAAAGCCTGAAAGGCCTGGCTAAGGCCTAGCCCTGGTTTCCCTTTCCTTCGAAGAATGATTCCTTGCTCCAGCCTGGCTCTGTGACCCCCTGAGAAAGCAGGTGGCGGGCATCAACTCCTGCGCTGAGAAGACCAAGTGGACCTGTGGTGTGGCCTGACAGTCACCTGGAGGAGCTGGTGGGGCCTGGCCCACGCCAGACAGGGACTCGTCCACAGACTTTTTCAGTCCTCGCCTTCCCGGTCAGCCCCAGGGTGGCATAGGTGAGTCAGGAGAAAGTGACCATCTCTCTCTTCCCTGCATCATAAAAGCCACCATAGGGTCCACCAACTTCATTCTTGGCTAGCCAACAGGAGTTTTCAGTGAAGAGCCCCACAAAGAAGGAGGTAGCACTGTTGCCCCATTGTTCATCAATTTGCTCGAGCGGGCACCAGTAACGTCTCCATTGGAGACTTGCTGTTACTATTTTTGGCATATTGAATACACCACGGATAGCTTGCCAGGCTCTGCCGTGTGGGCAGAGTACTCTCTGTGGCTTGCCGGGCTCTCCGAGAGGGATGCAGGAATCAAACCCAGGTTGGCTGCACGTGCAAGCAAACGTCCTACCTACTGTGCTATTGCTCCAGTCCGAGAAGGAGGTAATTCATGAAAGTCTGCTGTAGAGATATCCTAATCTCTGGTGGGAGGAAGGAGTGCAGGAGGGATGTAATAACCTCTGTGCATGCATTTGCACCCCATGGGCCCCTTTCTATCTAACTGCTTACATCAAAATGAATCTTTGTAAAGCTTCAGCTAACAGCTTTATGATTTCCCTGGTATAGAGTTGCATATTAGTCACCAGTGACTATGTTCAATTATTTATCTTTTAGAAGCTAAACTCAGGCAGAGAGACGGTGTTGTGGAGAACCTATCTTAATTAAAGAATATTTTCTGGATCTCTAACCGTCAACATTGGAGAGTAAGAGAAGCAATCATTTCTAAATTTTTCTACATTATCAACTATAACCATACGTCATTCCAATAAAAGTAGGATGTCTATTTTGGAGGAGACGATAAATTAAATTTTCAGCTTAGTGTGGACTTGAGATAAGTCAGATAAACTTCTGCAGATTCCCACAAAATAAAAACATCACTTGGAAACTGAGCCGTGAAAAATAGAGAGCCCTCTGTGTTTTTATTCAGCCCCCAACACCTTTCATAAAGCATACCTATGCATTCAGTACACACAAAGGCAGAAAAATCCACCACGGCAACGCAAAACATCAGGCCCAATTTTCAGTTGTCTTGTGATTTCTTAAATGTGTGTGGTTGTGCTTTAAAAAAGAAGAAGACAAATTTTCTTTCACATAAAAATAGTTTTTAACTACCACTGTGCTCTGGAGATGTCTTGGGTGGGAAGGTTCGAAGGGTCACCCTAGAGGGCTGTGGCCAGCTGGTGGCAGGAAGTTCATTGTCGGGCTGATGCATAATCTGGGTCTATTCTAATGTGTGTCCACGTCTAGCCTCTGAGCAGGCCACAGGCTGTGCCTTCTCCCCGCCCTGCCCCAGAAATAGCCCAGTTCCCAACAGCTTCCTTTGTCAGAAGATAATTTTTTTGGACAAAGTTCTACCTCTGTCCGCTGCAGCCCGGAGCCACAGCCTGGTGTGACATTTTTCCCTCCTGGCGATTCTTCAGCCAGCCAGGCTGTGGTTTAATTAATATAAGATGCAGCTCAGGTCACGTGGTCCTGGACCTCCAGGGCTGCACTCAATGATGCTGAGAGGACCACGTGGTGCTGGGGATTGATCCTGGCTTAGCTGCATGCAAAGCGCGTGCCTGAACCAGGTTGTATCTCTCTGGGCCCCTGTTATTTGCTCTTGGCACGGAAACCCATGCTCAGGAATGGCACTGGCGCTGGTAATATCGATCCTGCAGGAGCTGAGGTATGGAGCAGCGGGTCACTTTAAATCTCCGCCCAAGGAACCGGTAGCCAATGAGAAGAGAGAACGAGATGGCTGGGGGTGGGATTTAGCAGCATATAAAAGGAAACCCCCAGCCCCATCCACTCCGGACTCTCTCTCCTTGGACCTCCAAAATGAGGTAGGACATGACCAGAGAAGGCCAGGTACAGGCCGGTCTCGGATGCCCAGGCAAGCTCAGGTTCAAACAGGGTTCAAATGTCCATGCACTGAGCACGGACTCTCGCCCACGTGCACGTGGCCATGGACAGAAACAAGAAAAGTGTAAACAGGGCAGAGAGAACAGAGCGGGGGGCAAGACAGGGAAGAGACAGCAGAGCAGGGATAAGACACGGACCTGGGACCCGGTGACGTCAGGGACAGGAAGGGTGAAAGGAGGCCTGAGCATCCGGGAAGAGACTCGGACCCGTCTACCTTGATCTGTATAATAAACTCGAACTTTCCATCTACCGAGTTTTGTATGCAAACCTTTCATACAATTCTCAAGAACCCACGAGCACAGGACAAGCCGCTTCTGCACTAACATACTGAACCGGGCTTGGCTTCATGCAACGTGTGTGCCTGAGCCAGCTCGTATCTCTCTGGACCCTTAGGATTTGTTCTTGGCACAGGAAATCATAAACATGCTCAGAAAATGCATCGATGCAGCTTGGTACTAATGTACCTGCATTCCTGTAGTGATGGACCCACCGTGCGACCGCCTTTGACCGAGCACTCCTGCACTTGACTCATCTTGAGTCATTGCTCTGAGCCTCACTCCGTTTGCACCTGCCCGCCCGTCACTAGCCCGGCTACTGTAGCAGGTGTCTCCGTCTCTGCCACCAGCAGGGCCGGCCCTGGCTTCATTTGCGTCTGTTCTGAATCTGGTCTCTCCTCTGCTCTCTGCACAGTTCTCTGAAGGCATTTCCCCTGCCCCCCTGCCCCGTGAGCTCATGATGCAAAGAAGGAAGACACAAGTGAGGCAGAAAGACTTGGGAGGCTGAAATTAAAAAAAAAACAGGATGAGGGGCTAATTTTGTTCTGTCCCTACAAAGCAGGCTGGTGAGCGTGCATGCACTGTGCATGTAGAATGCCCCGGGCTAGATCCTGAGCCCTCCCGGCCACTCCCCGCCAGACACGAACAAGATAATAATGCCAAGGCCATGGAGAAGGGTGCGTAAGAGGTGGAGAGGCCGCTCAGGCCGGAGGGAAAGAGGTGGAGAAAACCAAGCTGCAAAGGGTGGGTGGAGACTGCAAAGGGTGTGAGGGGAGGGAATGCTAGAGAAGGGCATATGAATCCCCCCTGCAGGGCTGAAGAGATAGAACCACAGGTAAGGCGCTTGCCTGGCGTGCAGTCAGCCTCATTCCATCCCCGACATCCCACATGGTGCCCTGAGTGATTCCTGAAAGCGAGGGTGGGGTGGGGGTGGGGTTATGCCCTCCCCCCGCCCCCAAAAAAATCTCCCTTGAAGAGAGGATGGACATTTCCTGTGGATTCTACAAGGATCCACAAGCACAAGAGCCAGCGGTGGTTCAGAGCCCAGAAACAGCTTTGGGGGGATGAGGGAGTCGTGGGCGGACTTGGAAGACTTGGGACTTTGACACTGAACTCATTACGCCTTTCCCTGAACTATGTCAGCCTATGTCAGCTCACACCTATCCTGTTGGCACCCCCTGAACGGTATCTGACACATAGTAGGCGTGCAGTCGAGAGGTGTTATAAAGGATGAATTCGACAGGCAGCTGCGGCAGAGAGATGCCAATATATAGGGAGCCATCACCGGGTGCTTCACAAACCACTCAGCACACGGTCGCATCCTCGCAGTGCTTCCTCGTCAAGTTCATGCTATTCCGTGAAGCTCTCCACTCAACCAGACACATTTGAGTTGATGGGCACTTTCAGCCACCTAGGGATCACCTGCAGAGACCCAGGAAGAGACAGTGTCACCCGCATGACAGGATTCACCACACACAAGGTGTCTCAAGCAAAGTACTCCAGGTTTGGGTAAGGCAAGTTTCCCCCCTCAGAAACCACCACACAATCACCAGTGTGGCTTGTTCCAATCATCGTGTCTATTTCAAAGCTCCATTTTGGACCCTCTCTACTTTAAATATATATTTATATATTTTTTACAGTCCATTTGAATGGTCAGAGTACTAGGACACTGCAGACATCGAAGAGGTTGATTCTACTCCAATTTTTGTCACTTGAAGCATTTAATTGAGTCATTATGGTTGAATTGTTTCTTTGAATAGGAGTGATTTTAAGAGGAGGTGCTGGGTGTCTGACATCATGTGAAAGCCAGGTCTTACCTGCTCCAACCTCGAGGCCTCACTGACCTTGAAGTCGAAGCAATCCACCCTCCCCGCTTCTCTGTTTTGACAAAGGACTCAAAGCTGGGCTAGAATCCCGGGAGTCTCCGAATGGGGGTCTGCCTTCGGAAAGAGAAAGACTTCAAGGTAATCACTTGGCTCTTGCCAAACAGCTGTCAGACCCGTTGTTCCCATTACCTGTGCCTCGCAGGTACCGTCTCCTCTTGATGGAAGGATTTGCCGCCAGAGCTGTTTCGCCGGCTTATGCGTGAGCTGGGGGACAGGAAAAGAGGAAATAATGCTCCTTCCTTCCTTCGCCATCGTTTTCCTTAGTCCCTTTGACTCAGGCTTTGCTCACCATCTTCGGGTGACTTTATTGGAAAGGAGGAGAGAGAGACCCAGGGACAGGACAGGAGAAAACCGGAAGTCTCGCTGGGAGACGTGTGAGGTGAGCTGGGAGTCCACACCAGACCAGGACAATGTCACAGCTTTCCCCTGCTCCTTCCTCTCTTCCCTGTGTCTCGTATCTTGTGAGGAAGCTGCGTCGCTTCCATTTTCCAACATAAATTGTCATCTTGCGCACCCCAGATGTTTTCTAAATGTTCATCTAAAAACTAAAGAAGTCTTGGGGGTCGGAGACAGTAAAGCAGGTAGAGCTCTCGCCTTGTATGTGGTTGACCCAGGTTCAATCCCCATCATCCCATTTGGTCCCTCGAGCCCATCAGGAGTGATCCCTGAGCACAGAGCCAGGAGTAACCCCCGAGGGCCACCGAGTATGCCCCCCCAAAAGCAAACAAACAAAACCTGAAGGAGTCTTAAAAACAATCTTAAGTATGGCTAGTCCTCTAGTCACCAGAGAAGTTCTGTTCCTGAGAATCTGTTTATTTATACATTTTTCAGCCGCAGATAAAAATGAATCAATCTTTCAAAACTGTGTGCTTAGCAACGGCCACCCAGACCAGAAGCTGCTGCTCTATTCCGTGTTCGCCCCGGAATTAAGCTGGTGTGTGATACCTGCGTGCACGGACCATTTGGTGGCTCATCCATCACGGACACTACAGACAACCCAGTTTTCTCATTAAAGCTGGCCCTGCATTAACTGCCAGGAGCAATGATCTTAGGCTCAGGGCTTTGGACCAGCCCCGCCAGCGCGCCGACACGGGCTGGCCATATGCTAGCACACTGCCTCCCCCTGCTTCCACGCTTTCAGCGCTAACGAGGAGTCTTGTACAAATAAGAAACTGCAAATAAGAAACTGTATGTAGTGAGAATTATGAAGCCGTAATGAGAACTAAGAACTGAGACACCGAAAACGATCCCAAGGTCAGCCGGAGAAAGGAGGAAGAGTTTTCCCCTTGTAGGGTGCTAATCAGCTAGGATAAGGGTCCGCCAATGAACGGGAGTGCGTGAAGACGACACATGAAGGTCACACCGAAAGGGCGAGAGGTACCGACACAGCCTTTGAGGGGGCACCTGAGGGCTGGGAAAGGTGCTTTGGTTTTGATTTTCCTTTTGTAGATTATAACTCACTCTTAGAGGACAGAAGAAAGACCCTCTCAGCAAGCAGGGCTCCAATTTACTTTCTCTTTTGACCTGGGGGTCTTCAGCGCTGAGCTCCTAATCAACTCACTATCTTCTCCTGAGCTGCCTGTCTCTCCGTTCATTCTCAGCTCGCACCAGCACAACCGTCTCTCCTCCTACGTTCCTCTGCGCTCTCGACAGTAATATTTTACTTGCAGTGATTCCAGTCCTCCCACTGATCCATTAAAGAGGAGCAGACTTTCTCTGACTCAAGCTTCTGTTTCCTCCATTGTTTTTCCTGGTAGATTCAGTTCCTTTATTTCAAGCAACACCTACAGTAATTGCTGCTGCTTAAAAAAAAAAAAATCTCTAAGTTCTTTTTTGACTGTGATGAAGACAAGCAGAAGGGAAAAGCGTTCACGGAATAGGGCTATGACTTTTATTTACATTGTAAACGTCTCTGAGGAGGGCAGGGTGGTGGAAGGCTTTCCACCCTGGCGTCTCATTCATTCTGACAACACCCAAAGGGCCGCAGGTTGAGGGGAGCCTTTATTCTAGGAAAACACTATCCTGCTCAGAGGTCACAGAGCTTGTTGAAGGTGACACAAGGCTTGGGGGATTCTGGAGCGGAGAAAGAAGACGAACCTCAGGCTTCTTCATCTCTCGGCTCTGCTTGTTGGCATCTGGGTGTGGGTCACCTTTCGGCTCTGTTTATGGGTCTCTGTGTACGTAAATCTCTCGTCCTCTGACAAGCTCTGCGCAGTTCGTGGCATGATATAAAAGGTGAAGTGGTTCAAACCTCCTGTGATCTCAAAAAAACTGTCATCCTGGCCAGATGGCTCTGGCTAAAGGCTGTTTCCTAGTGAACATTCAAGCATGAAGTACAAAAATGTGTGTGGCTAAGGTGCCCAAGGAAGGGGCTATTTTGGGGATGGGGGGGTTGTTACTGTGGCATTATTTGGAGCCTTGTGTTCCACAGACTACATTTCCTCAGAGTTCTTTGCACTTAGGATCCTGTGGTGCTCGGGAGACAGTATGTGGTTTCGGGGATCGAACCTGGGTTGGCCACATGCAAGGCAAGGGCCCTCCCCGCTGTACCATCTCTCAGGCCTCATAATGGTGATCTGATTTTAGGCCAGCAGCTGTCTTTTTCCTCTTTATGAAGTGGTAGAAGTGATGCCTCTGCTACCTCGCCTTTTCATGGCATTATTTAAAGCTAAAAAAAATAATAACAATCCCAATGTTATATAAGATCCTTTTTGTGATTAAAAAGAGGAATAGTCATGCCATTCATAGTCTGGTGATGGAAGTACAATAGCATCATTAAGTGAACAGTAATGACAATGAAAATTTAACAATTTGCCCAGAATTAGCATGAAATCTATTTTGCCAGTAGGGTTATGAATAAGCACATTGTTTCTATATGGAATTACACTTGAGTATTTCTTTTAAAAAATAATTTGGTGTTGTTGCTTTTTTGTTTTGTCTCTTGGGCCTCTGAGTGCCTGGGAGCCCTCATGAGCCCTCGATACTCACTCCACCAGATGGTTCAAGAATTGGCCCTGAGGATGCAGTGGTGCCCAGACCCTTTGTACAGTGGATCTAAGGCCATGCCTGGGGCTCCCCTGGGTATATCCCGCTATGTTCAGGGGAATCTTGGGGTGCCAGGAATTGAACTAAGGTTGGCTATATGTGAGAAACATCTCTGAACTTCTGCACTATGTCTTTGGCCTCCCAAATCTTGCTGAAGGGTCACGAGCTGGAAAAAGAAAATCCATAGGATCTGATCTGAAGATGCAAGAATTCAAGGGCTGACACAGGAGGGCAGTGCCAAGTCACCGCTGCCAGACTCCGAACAAGAAAGGGCGGCAAAGAGGATTTGGGGTTGTCCTTGTTGTTGGCTTTTATATGCTCGAGAGAAAGCATTTTCTTGGAGAATGGAGAAACCTTCAGCGGATGCTCAGGAGGCAATTCACTGGCAATTCTGGACCAACCAGCTCACCAATCAATGCAGGGATTCAGGGAGGTAGAGTTGCTTGGATGCTACAGTATCATGCACTGACTGCTCCAGGGGGTGTATCGCACCAGGAATAGACCAGATGGGCTGCCTGCACCCGATGCACCATTTCCTCAGCCCTAGGGAGTTGAGCATCAAAGCCAGCAAAGGAAAGGTGATGATAACCAGGAAGGAAATGAGCCACAGGCAAACAAAATTCACACTGTTTCAAGGATGACCATGTCCCAAATACTGGTTCAAGGAGCGTGAAAGAGCGCCAGCTGTGGTTTCCAACAACCTGGGGAGGAACGCCAAGAAAAACAAGACCGTTTCCCGTCATTTCTTTAACAGCAATCAAAAGCAGCTATTCCTTTTGTGTGTCTATTATGCATCAAACAGTGCACCAAGAGTTTTAAAGATAATCCTAAATTATGTAATTTCATAACAGACCAAGTCTAAGTTTGTTATGGAAGGACTACTCATCATCATCATCTTCATCATCACCATCCCTTTGATCGTCCAATTTCTTGAGCGGTCTCAGTAAAGTCTCCATTCGTCCTAGCCCTGAGATTTTAGAAGCCTCTCTCTACTTGTCCTTCCCAACGAGGGAGGCTCTTTCAGGGTCAGGGGAATGAGACCCATCATTGTTACTGGTTTGGGCATATGAATATGGGGAGTTTTCCAGGTTCTCCCAAGCGGGCAGGAAACTCTCAGTAGCTTGCCAGGTTCTCTGAGAGGAAGAACTAGGCTATAAGATGACCGGGAGCTTGGTTTTATAGTCTCTGGATGTTGGCTGTTGGTGGGATTACACAGGACCGGGGGCAGTTCCTGGGTGTGACCACCTAGCTACTGGAAAATGGGGAATCTGGGTGGAAGAGGCCCAGTCCCGATCCGAGCAGACTTGGAGGTCTCAGCCCCGGGTCCCACACACCTGGATTCATCTGCCGGTTCCTTCATGAGTGAGGCTCATCCGAACGTGTGGAGAGGGGCCTTGAGCATGACTGTGGCTAGGCTCTGGAGGTCTTCGGCTAAGAGAGCTCTGCTCCGGGAGGGGAGGGAAACTGAAGCCCACCCCCTCCGAGGGGCCCTGGGGAAGACAGCCGGGCGCAGGGGCAAGAGACTCTCTGCTCACTTGTAAGTACTATTCTTTTAATACCCATTTTACAAACTCAACATTGGGGTTTAAGTAACTTGCTCTTATTCATAGGTAACAGAAACCTTTACGATGAACTTTTTAGGGGCCAGAATGATAGTACAGTGGACAGGGCGTTTGCCAGCTCGGGTAGCTCTCCTTCCATGTGTTAAAAGTGGCACTGCATGGTCCCCAAAGCATCGCCAGGGGTGCCAAAACCCAACAGCAGGCATGCGCACTGGAACAGGAGTGGAGCTCCCTTCCCCCCAAGTGAAAAGGATTTGAAGGGCTGGAGAGATAGTACAGGGCTTAAAGCACTTGCTTTACTCTACTTTACTTGCTTTACAGCCAAACCAGGTTTGTCCCCGGCACCACAAATGGTCCCCTGAGCACTGTAAGGAGTAACGCCTGGTTGGAAAATAGGAAAGAAGAGAAAAAAATTCAGGCCTTTAATTTTAGAGTTTAGAATAAAAAGAAAAAATATTTGGAGTTTAGAATAAAAAGAATATGTTTTTCATAGCATTTTGTGTTGCATACAAGGTGAAGTACTTAAATTCTTATTTTAGTAGGACACTTTCTTTGAGTTGCTTTCTTAATTACAGTTGTTACACCTATACTTTCAGAGGAAGATGGCGCTTCCGTTTTTATCATCTGCTCAGTGAGGAGCTAATGAAATATTTAGAATATTTATTCTCTCGATGTTTAAATTTAATCAGCCTTGCAGATAGATGAAATCATTCAAAGAATAAAGTCTCCCTAAGCCAAGGTCTGAAAAATGCCATACATCCTCATAGAATGAAGTTCTCTGATAAAAGAGCATTTGTGTTGTTTTGCAGCTACACAGGGGCTGAAATACCATACATATGCTCACTCTAGAAAATGGGCTGAAATCATCTTTTTCTTTAAAATTTGACATAGAGTTAATTTCACATATGTAGGTAAATATGGCAAGGATAATAGCAAAGCAGCCTCAGAGAGAGAGGCTGGTGGTGTAGTGAGGTAGGGAAATCATTAATCCAAGAAAAAGCAGTTAAACATTCTTGTTATTGCTTTTGTTTCTGGGCCACATCCAGCAATGCTCAGGGCTTACTCCTGGCTCTACACTCAGGAATCACTCCTGGAAGGCTCAGGGCACCCTATGGGAAGCCAGGAATCGAACCCAGGTCAACCTCTTGTAAGGCAAGTACCCTACCCTCTGTAACATCTCTCCCGTTCCCAAAGCGTCAGATTTCCAAGCACAAACTCAGTACTTATAATTTAAACACACATATTTTATTTCACAGGTGAGCATAATCAAGCAATGAACCCAAGTAAAACAGAGCTGGGGCCTTCACATAGAGTCTAGAAAACCATCAGCACCGACCTTACATAGCTACCAGGTCTAAAACCTCCTCTGCATTCCTTCCTCATTCAATTCTCACAAAGCTCTAATGAAATAGATCCTATGATCATTTTATTTCTCTCACAGGTAAAGCAACTGGGATGTAAACTGATTTGCACAAGTTTCCCATGGTCAGTTGATAATTATGATAATGTCTTGCAAAGTGTGTTGATGAGCTGATTGTTTTTCTACAGCAAATGATCCAGTCTTAGAAATACTTTTTATAACTTTACGACTTCTTTCTTTGACAAGAACATTTGGAAAGTTTTCCTTTTTTCTCTCTCATCTGAAAAGATGAAATGTCCTACCCAGGTTCTGCACCTCTTTTTAAAGGCTCCACATTTTTAAGAAAATGAAAGAGATAACAAATTGAAGCAACATATTAGAAGGATGTAAAGCCCCATCTAGACTTTTGTGAATTGAAACCACTAATGATTTCTGAAATCATCCACATATTTGCCCAACAGTTACCAAAGACTGCTTCAACATCCAAACAATTAAAATGGGGTTGATGCTGCTGCCTGCCTTGAAGTTCTGATGTACAGTTTCTGCACAAAGAAACATGATTTCTCACAACATTCATTAGAGATGAAAGTGCTGAGTTAAGGATCAACCCCTTTCAAGTTCGATCTCTTTTCTGTTGTGGTGGTTTATGTTTATTCCTGTGTCCCTTGGAAGAATTCAGAGAAAATGATAGAGGATGGGAACATATTAAAGAGCATCAGTAATTCACAGTCCACCACATCGCAGCTCTTACAACCCATCAATACAGGAGGCGCTTCCAATGGTACCATTTGTCTCGCTGCTTCATAAGGTTTCTCTCTGGTTTCTCTTCAAGTTTTCCATGCCCAGTTGCACACATCAGTGTCTCTTCTTTCTTTAATGAAGAAGCATTTAAACTGCAAGAATAGAGAAGACAGCCCAACTTGGATTGATAACTGCTCATCCTCTGGAGAAATAAAATGCAGAGGTCAGACTGCTACATTCACACCTGATTCAGTCTCTTTCCAATGAGTCAGAAAATCAATGATCGAATATTGTTGTTTTTCCCCCCTTCAGAGGATTAAACTTTGTTTTTCATGACAAGTGAGCCAAGAGTCTCTACTCTTAAATGCTGACAGAGTGCCCGCATCTACAAAAGTATGATTGCACTTAATTGATCAGTAGATTTTTGTCCTTGAAGCTCTAGCAGATTTTCAAATGACTCATTGCTATGAAAATGGATACAGGTTGATCCCCGCAGGCGCTGCTCTGGGATAGTGAACATGAATCTCTTTATTCAAATATGAAGGCTTCAGCAATTTGATGTTTTGCTCATTGTTTTCTAAGATATTGACTTAGATTTTTTTTCTTTTGCATCTTTGGGACAAATGAAAATAGCTGCCTAGACCCTGTCTTCCTCCTGATGCAACTTGGTTCCTTCCTAAAGTTACTTGTTGCTTAGCTTTTCTGTGCTCAACTTTATTCTCACTAGATTTTTCTCCTCAAATGTCACACAAAACTAGAAGCCAGAAGGTGTGAAAGGGAGCCAAAGAATTCTGTCATCATCAATAAGGACTCGTCTACCATGGAATGATTTCTTAAGTCAGGTTGATTTTCTAGAGTTGGCAGTGTATCATTTAATCTTCTCTTAAAACACACCTAAAAGGGCTGTGTTTGAAATGGTCTTGAATAGGCATTTGGGAGACTTTTGATATTCTTGTCATCATGACTAAAGAAAGGTTAAGGAGAAAGCAAAGGAATTGGTTCCGCAGAGAGACATTGAAACATTTTCAACGACAAGATTGGCAGAATAAAACTGCATTTAAGAAAAACAAAGTAGGAGCCAGAGGAACAGAGCTACAGGGATCAAGGGGTCGGCGCCTTGCATGCGCCTACCTAGGTTTCCTTCTCAGCCTTATGCGGCTCCCTGAGCACTACCTGGTGTGTCCCTTCCCCATCCCACCCCACATCCAAAGAGGAAGAGCAACTGCCTGTCAGGAGAGGGAAGTATCCACTTCAGCCAACGTAGGGATAATGTCAGGGAGCTGTTCCAGAGTTGATTTGGATGTTCTAACTTGCCTCATGAAGATATTTTCCCTTCAAGCAACTTTTCAAAGAATAATTGTTTGATTATTGGCTTTTGCCTCTAGCGAGGAATGTTAGCGATGTATTGGAAATGGAGCAACTTCAGAGCTTCACCATTTCATTTGCTTGTTACGAGTTTCTTAGCTCAGGCCAAGTTCAAGTAACAAATGACATTACTTAGTTCAAGTAATGAATGACATGAGGCAGAAATACATTAAAATGTGGATCGAGGCAAAGTAACGATTTTTATGAGTAGAGGATAAATAATTGAGGAACATTTTTTTAAAGCTAGTAATGGGTGTGTTTTTGCTTTTAGATTTCAACTTGAATCAGTTGAATGTATTGGTTATTTAAATTAAAAAAGCAAGAGCCTCTCCAAGGGGAAAAAGTGATTTTAGTAGTTCTTCCTTCGTGTTTTTCACCAGCATATTCTTTCAGAGGCAGTACATGAAAAGAGGGTTTTCGGTTGGGATGGGAGATGCATGCTGAAAGTAGATAATGGACCAAGCATGATGACCTCTCAGTGTCTGCGTTGCAAGCCATAATGCCCCAAAGCAGAGAGATTATGGGGAATATTGTCTGCCACGGAGGCAGGGGGAGGGTGGGAAAGGGGGGGTATACCCGGGATATCGGTGGTAGAGAATGTGCACTGGTGGAGGGATGGGTGTTTGATCATTGTGAGATTGCAACCCAAACATGAAAGCTTGTAACTATCTCACAGTGATTCAATAAACTAAAGTTAAAAAAAAGAGGGTTTGATTACTCATGTGGGAACTTCAAAACAATCAAACAAAAGGCCAACAACCCCAAAATGGAAAATAAGAAGAAAAGAAGTTCTGGTCCTGTAATTGGTAGTGTAAATTTTCAGGTATGTGAAAAATATACACTCAACACCAATGCACAAGTCTTCTAGGACCAGCACTCACTTAGATACATAATTTGATTCAGAACTTAATAACACAGCATAAGAAAATTAATAGACTGCTCACATACAATTCCATTCACAGCTTTAGGATGGTTCCAGACGTAAGAAGAACCAAAATGGCTCATTCAGACAGAATTCCTGACGGTTAATAAAATTTGTATCATTTAGAACCTCCCTAGAACAACTCTCTTCAATAGTAAGGCAGAGTAAAGAATAGAGAGCTGGTTTGGAGCAGTTAGTTGCAAATCATACTAAACATTTGCAAAAAAGAATTGGTGGGTCAGGAATTTCTATTAATATCCAGATAATCACTGCTAATGAGGTGATTATTCAGTGCTATTCTAATGAGAACTGCTGTAATTTGAATTTTATGCTTACCATTTCTCAAAATCAGGAAAGGTTTTTGTTATCTATTATTCTATGGGTGAAAGAGGTCTTTTATTTCCCCCTTGAAGTCAAGCACAAAAAATAATGTCCAAATTTGACAGCCTAAAAAAAAGAAATAAACTAGAATTCATTTGAAAGCATGTTATAAGTAATAATAACTCACGGCAAGATTTCAGGCACTATAAATTCTGGTTCACATAATAATTTATTCTAATAAATTCTTACCTTTTTATTTCTGAGTTCATCCACCTTGAGACACTTTTTTCCTTAAAGGAGTTGAGTTTATCCAAAGGTACATATCCCCTGGCTCGGATGCTCATTGATGACTTTCACAAGTATTGCTTTCTTTGTAAGGGTATACTGTGGACAAGGGCAAATTTAGTAGATGAGGCACCTCCCAAGAAATTTCTCAGTAAGATGTGGTGGCACTTAGGTGGTGACCAAGACTCTAGAGTTGTGACAAATGTAACCACTTCCCAGAGACAGGTATGGGGATGAAGTAACCTTTGAGCTTTCTTCAGAACATGACCAAGGATGGTACAAGTCCAGCTACCCTGCTTGCTGCCAACAGCAGCTTCCGAAACTTCTATGACTTTCGTTTCCCGAACCTGTCTATTTTCTTTTTTTTTCCCCCCAAAGAAATTAAATTTATTCCTTTAAGAGCAAGTAAAAGACAAGAATACCTATTTTCATCATTTTTGCTCAATATAGCAGTGCAAGTCCTGGCCAGATAATTAATTAAGCCAAAGAAATAGATATTATTCACATTTTAAAATGAAGTAAGAGTGATAACTTTTTAAACATATCAAGCTCTAAAGACTCAACCGGTAGTGTTAAAACCAGCCATCCACCAGTGCTGGCGCGGATGTCTGCTTCCTTTGTAAAGGAAAGCAGCCGGGCAGGGGAAACGTTCTTGTCTTGGCTGCTGATAGCTTGGAGGAGAGACCGTGTGGTAGGAGAGGTGTTGGGAGAAGGCAGTGCTCAAGGGCGCTGGCTTCACTCCAGCCAACTGGGTGGGATGATCAGGGCAAGTGTGTTGTGGGGGTGGAGGCCGGACTGCTTCAGCCCTGAGGTCCCAGGGGCCACTGGCTAGCCCCCCCAGTGCCTTGCATGCACTCTAACCCCTTGTCCCATCTCCCCAGTCCTCCTACATTTATGAAAACACGCCATTCTGATTGTTTTCATACGTTTCATACGTCTTGTCTCATAGATTTCATACGTTTCATTGTTTCATACATTTCATGCGTGTGACATCTCACAGAGCTGGTCCCTCTTGCTGAGCACGGCTAAGAACAGAGCAAGGGTTTCCTGTTTCATCTAAAAAAAATAAAAATAAAAAATCAACAGGAAGAATTCCCATGAGACACGTCTAGTAGTTTTGTAAGAACGTTCCTGGTCTTGTTTTGTCTAGACGGAAATGACTGGGTGGATGGTGAAGCTTGGGGGAAGCACCCAAAGGTTCCTTCAGAGTCCAGCCGTGCCTTGGGCTGAGTCCCTACGAGGCTTAAGTGCCATGCCTTCCGAGGCCGGGACCCGCAGGCTCCAGTTCCGATTTTGCCTGCCTGGCTTCCTTCCTAGGCTTTAATTATATCCTGGACCTGCTGCTTCCTTTCCCACAAACCTCAGGCTACGCCCAGAAGCATCAAATAAAGTGAGGAGCTGCGAATTAGCAGTCGAGCTGGAAGTGAACCACCCAACGCTGTGGGCCACTGACTCTGGTTCTTTTTGGTTATTTTAGGGAATCATCTGAGAAAATGACCTTGATTTCCTCCCCACTCCCCACCACCAAGATCATTAAATAAATAGCCTGTCCATTAGGGACTTACTCAGGCATACCAACCAGGGTTCAGAGTTCACAACCAATCCTTGTGCATCCTTGGCTCTGACATTTAACTCCATTCCTTCTTTTTATTTTTTTTTTTATAACCAACATTTGTACAGTATCAAGCCCTGAGTTTTACCCTGAAAACTTCTGAATTTCCATTTTCTTTCTTTCTTTCTTTCTTTCTTTCTTTCTTTCTTTCTTTCTTTCTTTCTTTCTTTCTTTCTTTCTTTCTTTCTTTCTTTCTTTCTTTCTTTCTTTCTTTTCTTTCCTTCTTTCTTTCCTTTTTTCTTTCTTTCTTTCTTTCCTTCTTTCTTTCCTTCTTTCTTTCTTTCTTTCTTTCTTTCTTTCTTTCTTTCTTTCTTTCTTTCTTTCTTTCTTTCTTTCTTTCTTTCTTCCTTCCTTCCTTCCTTCCTTCCTTCCTTCCTTCCTTCCTTCCTTCCTTCCTTCCTTTCTTTCTTTCTTTCTTTCTTTCTTTCTTTCTTTCTTTCTTTCTTTCTTTCTTTCTTTCTTTCTTTCTTTCTTTCTTTTTTGTTTGCTTTTTGGGTCACACCTGGCAATGCACAGGGGTTACTCCTGGCTCTGCACTTAGGAATTACTTCTGGCGGTGCTCAGGGGACCATATGGCATGCTGGGAGTTGAATCCGGGTCGGCCGTGTGCAAGGCAAATGCCCTACCCACTGGGCTATCGCTCCAGCCCCTGAATTTCCATTTTCAAAGTTGCATTCTGCATGCTTCTCCTATTCGTCCTGTCTGCTTAACTCTGGTACAACCACGTACCCGAATCAGGACCACTGACTTGTATGTTTTCTTTATCTTTACTCTGCCTTCACAGTTCCCTCTAAGCTATGCATTTCTCCTCATCCCACCTTCTAACAACTTCCTAGCAAAAATCCTTTCCCCACATCCACGCCATCACTGATTGCTTTTGTTTTTTTAAATGTGTGCCAGTCTTTGTGGTATGAGATAATATCTCATTGTTGTTTTGATTTCATGTGATTTTTGGCCATTTGTATTTCTTTTTTGAGGAAACTTCTGTTCATTTCTTCTCCCCATTTTTTGATGGGGTTGGAGGTTTGTTTTCTTGTACAATTCTACTAGTGTCTTGTATATCCTGGATATTATTCCCTTATCAGTTGAGTATTGAGAAAATATTCTTTCCCATCCTGTGGGCTCTTTCTGTATTTTGGTCACTGTTTCTTTTGAAGTGCAGAAGCTTCTTAGTTTGATGTAGTCCCATTTATTTATGTTTGCTTCCACTTGCATGTCAATGCTATTTTATCCTTAAAGATGCTTTTAGCTTCAATGTCATGGAGAGTTCTGCCTACATTTTCCTCTATGTATCTTATAGATTCATGTCTGATATTGAAGTCTCTAATCCACTTTGATCTAACTTTTGTGCCTGGCATTAGACAGAGGTCAGAGTTCACTTTTTTGCAGGTAGCATCCAGTTTTCCCAGCACTACTTGTTGAAGAGGCTTTCCTTGTTCCACTTCACATTTCTTGCTCCTTTGTCAAAGATTAAGTGGCCATATATTTGGGGGTCTGTGACAGGATATCTAACTCTGTTCCATTGGTCTGCAATTCTGTTTCTAGCCCAATACTGTGCTGTTTTAACTACCGCTGCTTTGTAGTAGTTCGAATTTAGTGAAGGTGATTCCACCCATCTTCTTTTTCCTTCTTCTTTTAGCTATTCGTGTGGGTTTATTGTTCCATATGAATTTCAGGAGTGTTTTGTCTATTTCTTTGAAAAATGTCATGGGTATCCTGATAGGAACCATATTAAATTTTTATAGTGCATTGGACAATATTGCCATTTTGATAATGTTAATCCTCCCTATCCATGAGCAGGGGATGTGTCTCCATTTCCTAGTGTCCTCTTTTATTTCATGAAGTAGTGTTTTGGAGCCCTTCTCGCTCTCACTTCTGACTCTGACCATTATTTCTGACTCTAACCCATACTTCTGACTCTGACTCTAACCCATACTTCTGACTCTGACCCTTACTTCTAACTCTGACCCCCTCTGCTCTTAGTCTTAATTTTTATAGCAATCACATAGGGTGGTGACACAGAGGTGGGTTGAACATTAACAAATCAACAAAGAGGGATAAGACCACTTCTCTAGGAAATTAACTCAAGGACAAAAATCTCATCTAAGGAAATTACTCCAGATTACTCGGAGATCCCCTAAAGGGTGAGATCCCATTCCAGAGTGTGTTGCTTTCTTCTTTCCTCAGCTAGTAATCTAATTAAATAGTTGTAGTAAATCGACTTTTAATATTTCTAGCAATGTCATTCTGTGTGAGCACAGTAAAAGGTATATCAAACTTAAAGTTCTTCCTGAGGACATCTCACGATATATTCCAGACCACAGTCCTCAGGCCAGGTTAGTCTTCCTAACCCCAGCAGGGTCCTAGTCTTGCTGTTACTTTTGGATCATGACAGCATTTGTCTATGACCATGCTCTCAACTTATAGTTGAGAATTGTGGTGCTTTGACCTGATCCATTTCGATGTCAGGGTAGATCACAGCTTCCCCTGGGTTCATTCCGTCCTTCATCGGGACCCTGCTTTTGGGGTGCTAGGAACTAAGGGCAACTTAGTCGAGAAAGCAGATGCCCAGGAGTAAATATTATTGGAGTCAATAAACTCCCAAGCTACAAAGCATAATATTAACTGTCTTCCTGTGTCCATACAGAAAGGACATTGCTTTAAGGTAAACTAAGTTCCCTGTGGCAAGGCTGAAAGGACAAACCCAGTGTTATCCTACACCTCACCTCCTAGCCTGCCCAAAAGGATATATTGTGATGTTTAAGTGGCATACATGTCTTAGAATCCTGGGACAAGATATGCATCCTTCAGTGTCACTTTTATAATTACTATTTAAAACAGCCTCCGTATTCCTAGCACTTGCTACCAAGCTCGTGGCAATCCCTCCAAGGGAAAACATGAAGTTCTTTTGATTGTTTCTCTTTGCTCCTTTGTCACCATTTTTCTCCAGCGGTTTTCTTACAGTCTTCTATGATCTTCTACCTTCCACGTGGGTCGCCTATGAGCCTCCTTGTTGTTAATACTAATAATTCACTTCAACTGCGTTATACTCCAATGTAATTATGATATGTTCAAAAAGTGATCAAATACTCATTATAAGTGATTGCTTTCCTGCTGGTCAGTAGACACAAAAATTTGTTTTCAATATAACCTGATGCAGTCATAGGCAATTCATCAGGTCAGCTTGTCTATTTCTCTTTTTCAATTTGATCAGAAGCCCTGAAAGTTCCATCAGAACCACCAGATTATGAACAGGGGAAGTTTCTCCCTGTTCTCCCAGTCATTCTCCTATTTTAAGTCCTATGGCAGTCATCGCCATCATTCTCTAAGATGGACAGGGAGACTATCCATCAAAGGTGACTATCACTTGTAAAAATATTTCACCTGCGGACTGGAGAGATAGTACAGAGGGTAGGGTGCTTTCCTGGTGCTTAGCCTACCTGGGTTTGATCCTCAGCTTCACGTAATGGTCCATGAGTACAGCCAGGAATGATTCCTAAGAGCAGAGCTGGGAGTAAGTCCTGAGCACAGCTGAGTGTGCGCCCCACCCCCCCAAAAAACAAACAAAACTCCAAAATTTAAAAATTCCACCAGTAGATGATAATTAAAAATAGCTACCTCAATGATAGGCGTTATAAAAATATATTTATCCTTGGGGCTGGAGCGATAGATAGCAAAATGGGTAGGGCATTTACCTTGCACGTGGCAGAACTGGGTTCAATTCTCAGCATCCCATATAGTCCCCTGATCACTGCCAGGAGTAATTCTTGAGTCCATGAGCCAGAAGTAACCCCTGAGCATCAGTGGGTGTGACCCAAAAATCCAAAAAAATATATATTTATCCAAAGATGATGGTCATTACTCTGTTATCTACACAATAAGACACAATTGAAGCTAAATAATTTCCTTCATCTCCACAAGAGTTGTTGAATAATAATTTTAATCAATACTTCAAATGATATATTGGCATAACCATGCTACCTAAGCTACAATAAATTTTAAAGTATTAATAATTAAAATAAGTAAATTATCAATATTTTCTACCTTGGAGGTGACTTTAAACATTTTAGTTCCTCAATTATTTTCTTGTGGTATAGCATATAGGGCTGGAGCGATAGCACAGCTGTTGGGCGTTCGCCTTTCATGCGGCTGACCCAAGTTCAATTCCTCCGCCCCTCTCGGAGAAGGGCAAGCTACCGAGAGTATCGAGCCCGCCCGGCAGAGCCTGTCAAGCTACCCGTGTGTATTGGATATGCCAAAAACAGTAATGATAAGTGTCTCAAGGAGAGACGTTACTGGTGCCCGCTTGAACAAATCGATGAGCAACGGGATACATACAGTACAGTACATAGCATATAAATTTTAGGATGAAAAATAAGCACTTATTTCTATATATAAGAAGTAATACATAGAAGCTTAGTGGACTAATAAATATGTGTCGGTTCCTTTTCTTAAAATTTTATTTTAAAAAATTTATCTTTTGTTTGGGGGTCACATCTGGCAATGCTCAGGGTTTACTCCTGGCTCTGCACTCAGAAATTACTCCCAGCAGTGCTCAGAGGACCATATGGGATTCCAGTGGGATCAAACCTGGATCAGCTATAGGCAAGGCACACACTCTACCTGCTGTACTCTCTCTCCAGCCCATATATGTAGCACTGTAGCACTGTAGCACTGTCGTCCCATGTTCATCGATTTGCTCGAGCAGGCACCAGTAACGTCTCCATTGTGAGACTTGTTGTTACTGTCTTTGGCATATCGAAAGCACCTCGGGTAGCTTGCCAGGCTCTGCCGAACTAGCGGGATACTCTCAGTAGCTTGCCGGGCTCTTCGAGAGAGATGGAGGAATCGAACCAGGGGGACCTCGTACAAGGCAAATGCCCTACCTGCTGTGTTATCGCTCTAGTCCATATAAGTATCCGTTTCTAATATTTTTTGTTTGGGAGGGGGATGCACAACCAGCAATGCTTGGACTTACTGAGTTTAATGCTCTGGTTCTGTATTTAAGGGTCATCCCCAGATGTCCTAGGGAGCCCACAAGGTGCCAGGAATTGAATTTGGCATTACTACATGCAAACCACATGCTCCAGTCCTTTGAGCTCTCTGGATCCACTACCTATATATATGTATATATGTGTGTATATATATGTATGTATATATAAAATACAACTATAGTATATATGTAATATATTATATAACATGTACCTCATAAAATTATGCACAGGATTTCAATATGCATCTTGACTAATATGGTAGAACTAAGTAGATGTCTATCGGATTTTCTGGGTATCTGCATTTTTATTTGCTAATCTGACAGCTGCAAAAAGGAAGACAAAAGTAGTTTCACAGCTACTTAAACTATTGCACCTCATACAAGTCGTTGGCTCTCTAGTTCCCTAAAAATTCAAGACAACCCATAAGGAAGTTTATGCAGATGCAAAGAAAAACAGAACCATATTCTGTTCCAAATCTAGATTGCTTCTACTGCCCACTGGCATTGTATGTGCTTGACTCAGGAAATCCCTGTGGTTGGCGGGCAGTCTGGAGAATAAAAATTTAGAGCTGCTGCAAGTGATGCCCTACCCACCAAACTCCAACCAAGGCACAGTTCCAAGAAACACCCTCACTTTCTGGCATCACAGCTGATTGAGCTAGGAGTGGGTTCCTTACTCAATTAGGATCTCTTCTGCAGGGATTCAGAGTTTGAATCAGACTCATTTTCTCTGTGCATTGGAATGTGAAATCTACAAAATTATAACCAAACATTCAGTGGGATGTCCTTTGGCCTGCTCTGAAGCCAAGAGAAGGAAGTTTCCTTTTCTAGGACAATTAGCTCCTGAGCATGGACAGTTGAGCATGACAGGATACCTGGTGCAATGAGCAAACTGTAGAATCTTCTAGAGTTGCCATTTAAATCTGTGCAACATTAAAATGATGGAAAAGAAAGAAATGCCAGTGAGAAAGAGCACTGTTAGCCCTTTGAATTTTTATTTTAAAATTTATTTTAAATTGATGTTTTAAACCTTCTTGAGATGTAGGCTTCTTCCTAAGATTATTTTGCCATTTTGCAAAATATTCTTGAATCCTAAACTTGAATTCTTGCATGTTGTTCCCACGGGCAGAAAATGACGAAGTGACACTTGAAATTTAAAAATCATAAGTAATTACATAAATGCTGACTTTAATGTCTTAGTAATCAGTCAGCATTCTGATTTTTGTTACAATCCATATTGAATTGGCATTTGATTCACCAAGTGCTTTTCTCGGTTTTAGAGACTGACAAGTCCCTCAATGAACACAAAGGATTGCCTTCAATTGCATCCAAAATAATCTCATTTTCATTCACTTTCTACATATAATGAGTTTCCCAGGTTAGCTAAACCATACAGTTGGATACAAACTGCCTTTTCTTTCTTTGGGAGCAATTTGTAAAAATCAGATGGGAGAGACGGTAAAAAGAAGCAATCAGAAACTTTTATACCAAAAGCGGCTTAATGCTTTGGCAGAAAACAAAAATGGAAACTTAGACATAAATAACAAGGATGGAAACAGCCAATGTGTAAACCCTCTTGGGACTGTAGTTTGTAGCATGCCACCACCTTTTGTTCTGTTCCGATGATTATGTGGAAAGCTTTTCTTTTCCATAAGTGACAGGATCCAAGCCATTCTCACAGACATGATTTCCTTTTGTTCCAAGTGATGGACGATGGAATTGTTTTATGGATCTTTCTGTTCCTCTTTTCAATTTTTTCTTCTATTTGGGCCACGCACAACTGTGTAGGGTTTGCTCCAAGCACAGTTTGTGGCACCTGTCCTGGCAACCTTGGAGGGGTCTCAGTCCCAAGGATGGAGCCAGATCTTCGACATGCGAAACACACACTCCAGCCCTTTGAGACACCGCCTGGGCTCCTTTTCGTGTCTGTTTTGGTTTTGTTTTCTTTGGTTTGGCGGGGCCACACCCAGTGGTGATAGTCAGGGCTTACTCCTGGCTCTGTGCTCAGGGATCACTGTTGGCTGTTCTCAGGGCCCCATTATGCGCTGCTGGGGTTGGAACCTGGGTCTATTTGTACTCAAGGCAAGCATCTTACTCACTACACTGCATCTGCCCCTCACCCCCCTGCCTTTTATTTTTAATTATTTGATAGGAGAAGCTGAATCACTTTAGTGCATGGTTGATTCAAGACACCTTTTATATAGTTGCATTTGGACATCCACTTCACAAGTCACCCCAGGAGGTCCCGGCCATTTTTTGGTATGTGGTAGATCATTTGTTTTCTTTTTGAGTTTTGGAGCTATGCCCGGTTGTACTCAGGGCTTGCTCTTGGCTCTTTGCTTAGGAATCACTCTTGGAGATGTTTGCACGGGCCATCTCTGGTGCCAAGGATTGACCTGGGGTCAGCTGAGTGCAAAATAAGCTCCCTACCCACTATACTATCTCTCAGGCCCCTGGTAGCTTATTTCCTTATGGCTGTAAAGCCCAGTTTGGAAATATACATGTACACATACATAAATACAGTTACTCGATTATCCAAGAAATGATCTTGAATTTGAGGTAAGATACATAAATAAAGTTTTCTTTCTTTTGTTTTTTTGGTTTTTGTTTGTTTTGGGGCCACACCTGTCTCTGTGCTCAAGAATCACTCCTGGGGGGGCTTGAGGGATGACATGAGATACCTGGGATCAACCCCAGGTTAGCTGCATACAAGGCTGTTGTCCTACCCAGTCTACTATTTTTCTAGTTCCAGAAATAAACTTTTCTTTAATATGTTAAACTAAAAAAAATAATTTTGGAATTTGGGCCTTTTTCTGCTTGATCCTCAGGAGTCAAAATTTTATTTTTATAACACATTCTTAAAATACCTACTTTCATTTTTTTTTGCAGGGGGGAGGGGACACCCCTGACTGTGCTCAGGGCTTACTCCTGCTTTGCATTCTGGGATCGCTCCTGGCAGGGCTCAGGGACCATATGTGGTGTCAGGGATAGAACATGAGTTGGCTGTATGCAAGGCAAGCACCCACCCTGCTGTACTATCATTCTGGTCCCTCAACTTTCGCCTTATACTTCATATTATATCAACAGAAATATCTAGAGTAGCTCTTAATCACATTGCATTGATTTTTAAAAAATTTTCCTTCTAAGCCAATATTTTAACGTTCTCCTGGTAAGAGTCTAATACATGAATCTCTGAGGTATCTTCTGTTAAGGTCTTGGAACAGGTTTTAGAATCTCTGAGACCTGGCTCTAATGACAGCACTATATGTCTTCTGGAAGGTGTGACTTTACAAAAGCAAACATTCTGCTAATTGAATCTTGTTTGCTTAAGTGTACAATCGATGTAATAAGTTTCACTTTTCAGGTTGATGAAAGGATTAACAATGATGCATGCAAAGCAGTTGGCAAACTGGCACACAGTAGAGATGAAATAATTGCTGATGGGTCTGGATGTTTATTTTCAGGTCTCAATTTAAGACATGGCCTCGTTTTTCACTTGAATGGTGACAGATGCAAATTATAGAAGACCACAGGAATGATTGATGGTTGAGAGGAGGAAATTCAGTAGGGGTCATTTTATGTGTGAGGCCCTGGGTTTGATTAACCAACAACACACAAAAAATTGAGGGCTAGTGAGGAAATAAGGCAGAAAACTAAGGCAAGAACAATTCATAGCAGACCAATTAGAATGAAGGAAGTGGAAAGCAGACAGCTTCCTGAAAAGGTGGGAATTGACTTTGGAGATTTCTACGATGTCCATAAGCATGTGACTTGAGTCCAGCCGCCTGGATCCCGTCTTCAGAGGTGGAGGCCATCCACAGTCTTCGCCGTGAGAGAAGGATGGAATACAGGCCGCAGAGAGGCAGACAAGGGACCAAGGCAGGTCTTGATGGGATGCATACGAGTATGCATCCTTCCTTCTCATTTCTGTGGCGGGGTGGGAATCTATTTTGCCAGATGGTGAGAAGAAGAACAGGCCTTGAAATTCAGAAGGTGTTGGACCTTGGAACTCGCCTAAGGTCGGTGAGAAGGGTTGGAATGTAAAGGGATGGCTGGAATCCCATGTGGGCATCACGAGTTGCTTATTACCTTCCCCGATGGGCAGAGCATCCCTGGACCAGTCCTGGGAGTAAGTCATCATCAAAGTAGCATCAAGGGGGACCAGAGCCAGAAACAGTGAAAACTGAAGACTTAGGGGAAAGTAGGGACTGGTCAGACCTGCGTGACAGGAGCTGAGTGTTTCCTTAGAAGATGTGGTAGAAAATGAGTCAGCCTGATCTCTGGAAAGGCGGTTGTTGACTTATATTACTCGACACATAGGAATTAGTGTCGCTAATGAGCAGAGAAGGATGTTCAACTGGTTTCCCCTGAAGACAAGTAACTTGTGTATTCCATTGTTCGCTCATCCCTCCTCAAGGAGAAGCCAAACCACAGTGGCCAATTATTTTCAGAGTTACCCATTTGGGAGCTCAGGAGACTGGAGACAAATGAGTTCTGAGTAAAGACAATGGCAGGACATTTTACTAGATAAATGAGTCGAGTGAAATGAGTGCAATGTTGAAGACCAGATGCTGAGGCTGAAAATACAGTATCTGGGATATGGGTCCGAGGGGTACGTCCCTTGCCTTGCCACTTCCTGTTACACCCACTTTCGGTCTCTTCCTGTTTTCACGTCTGTAAAACACAGGTGACCAAACTAGTCACCAGGCTGTGAGTCATGTGGTGAACTGGATCCAGCAAGTGTTATCTATTATTATTATCTTGGACACTCCTGAGATCTGTAAGACTTTGTAAAACAGAGTTGGCCTCTGTTTTGGGTAAGAAATAAAGTGAGTTTTTGGGTTTGGGGTGATAGCCAGTGGTGCTCACAGGCTTTCCCGGGCCCTGTGTTCAGGAGTGATCCCTGGCAGTGCTCAGAGGTCCGTGTTCAGTGCCAATAACCCTGACTGTCATTAGTGGACTGCAAGACAAGCTCCTTGAACTCTGCAGTCATGGGCCCTGAGTAATGACATGGCTTAAAAATATTTAGAGATACACCTGCTTCATACATAATTACTGTGAGGGCCAGACAGTACAGAGGATAGGCACTTACCCTAGACACGTCTGACCACTTATGGTCCCCTGAGTCTCGCCCAGGGTGATCCCTGAGAGCAAAGACACAATTGCTGTGAAACTATACCACGCATAAAGAACATCCGGTCCTATTTCCCCATCATCCAATAAGGAAATCTAGAGGAAGAAAACAAAATTTTTAAATTCTAAACTTTTTGATTCTGGAATCTACATTCCAATTCTACACACGAATTTAGCATGTTTATTTTATTTTTTTTTTAGCATAGATGACTTTCAGTGGTGTGGATTGAAGTCTGATCTCAAGAATGCAAGGCATATAGCTCTTTGAGCCATCTCCTTTGTATTAAAACATTGTTTATTTTTGACCTGAGAATTGAACCCATGGCCTCATACATGTATGGCAAGGGCTCTACCATGGAGACCCTATGACTCATGTGCAAACATTTGATTTCTTTATAGAATGGTTGCTTTTATTACACAAATGAAATGCATTCTCTGAAAAAAGATCTGAAATATTGAAAAATATATATTTCTACCTTGAGGCTGGAGCGATAGCACAGTGGTTGGGCATTTGCCTTTCACATGGCCGACCTGAGTTCGATTTCTCCGCCCCTCTTAGAGAGCCCGGCAAGCTAACAAGAGTATCGAGCCCGTGTGGCAGAGTCTGGCAAGCTACCCATGTGTATTGGATATGCCAAAAACAGTAACAATAAGTCTCTCAATGAGAGACGTTACTGGTGCTGGCTCGAACAAATCGATGAGCAATGGGATGACAGTATGTAGTATGTAGTATGTATATTTCTACCCTGAAACCTGATTAAGAGTTCAATCTGTCCATTTGCCTCTCCATCCATTCAGATGACCAAACTGATAAAACTGGCATTAAACTGAACTAAATTGGGATTAAATAAAATTAATTCTCAAGTCAGCTGTTTCTCCCGGAAGGGAGCATAAAATGAGGCCCCCATAATCATGCCACCGGACTCTGTGCCAGGCTGTTTTCACTGGGGCACTTTAGAGGGGGGCAGGTGAGAGCCCTCCCTGCCCCAAGGGACCCAGCCCGGGCAGTCAAACTCCACTATCCAACCACCACCATGCTCCAAGGCTGCTTTCCACACGCTTGGGCCGAGCCTCACACATGAGTGAACATATTCCTGGATGTGTAGCGGCCACGCACACATCATCATAGAGGGAAATAAATATATGTGCCTCTCAGAGAGCCCAGCAAGCTGCCAAGAGTATCCCGCCAGCAGGTCAGAGCCTGGCAAGCTCCCCATGGTGTATTCGATATGCCAAAAACAGTAACGATAGGTCTCATTCCCCTGACCCTGAAAGAGCCTCCAATTATTGGGAAAGATGAGTAAGAAGAGGCTGCTAAAATCTTAGGGCTGGGACAAATGGAGACATTACTGGTGCCCACTCGAGTAAATCGATGAACAACGGGATGACAGTGATAAAGTGATACAGTGAATTCTCGGGTCACTTAAACTTTTTGTTAATATATTGTGACATTTTCTATGCCCACATGTTTCTACAGTAAAATTTAGCACACTAACAACTGCTTATATTTCATTGTGTGAGTATGCCAGTATTTGTTAAAAAAATCTCCTCGTGTTTACACTATTGAACTCTGAAAACATTTCAGGCAGCCTGTTCATGAAACTCATTAGAATAAAGAGACTCGTCCTGAGAGTGTGATAACAGTGTTTCAGAAGGAAAAAGGCAGAGGTGAGGTATTTATGGGATTTAGAGCCTGGCCTCAGAGGTTTAAGATAGCCTCTCAAACCGGGAAATTGAGACCTGGGACAGAGTTCATAAAATCATTGTTTGGCAGCTTCTATGAAGTCAGCCTTGCTAAGTAATCTAATGAGCAAGCTATAGCAAGATGAAAACAAATTTGTGTCTCTAGGGCTGGAGCGATAGCACAGCGGTAAGGCATTTGCCTTGCACTCAGCCGACCCGGGTTCGATTTCTCTGCCCCTCTCAGAGAGCACGGCAAGCTACTGAGAGTATCTTGCCCTCGCTGCAGAACCTGGCAAGCTACCTGACCTGTGGTGTATTTGATATGCCAAAAACAGTGACAACAAGTCTCACAATGGACATGTTACTGGTGCCCGCTTGAGCAAATCGATGAGCAACAGGATGATAGTGATACTGAATCACTTGACCCGAGGAAGCTCTGAAGCCAACAATAGCATATTGATTTAGAGCATTATGTCATTTCTATGAGGTTTTCTTTAAACCAAAAGCAGAAAACAAAAGCAAAATCTAAGTCATCCTGATATGGGTATTCTTACAATTTCAGCAAATCTATATAAACATGGTTGTCAATGTGTTTTAACAATTATCTTAATATGAATGTACAAACAATATTTCAAGTATCATTTATCTTTCTTCACCACGCACCTCAATCTAAGTTATCCATTTCTCCACATGATCTCTTGGTCTGATACTTTAGAATGCTTGCATCCAGTTTCCACAAGGCCAGCAAACTTTCAAATGTCACTTTTGCTTCTTAGATTCTTAGATTCTTTCCCTGCTTCCTCTCTCTCTCTCTCTCTGGTTTTCAGTTCTATGTGAGTACCACTGGAGCCGTTCCTACAGCCACATCTTCCTCACTGCATCCTAATTGCCCAGGCCTCTTTGAATTTTCTGTGTCCCGTATGCTAGAATGTTTTCTCCTATACTAATCACTTTTATTATTTTTTTTTATTGAATCAATGTGGGATACAGTTACAAAGCTTTCATGATTGAGTTTCATTGTAAGATTCAGTCTTACAATGATCAAATACCCGTCCCTCTAATAGTGTACATTTTCCACCACCAATGTCCCCATTATTCCTCCTGCCACCCCCACACCACCACCACCACCCCGCCTCTATAGCAGGCATTTTCCTTCTTACTCTCTCTCTGCTTTGGGGCATTATGGTTTTCAGTACAGATACTGAGAGGGCATCATGTTTGGCACTTTATCTACTTTCAGCACACATCTCCCATCCTGAGTGATCCCTCCAACCATCAGTGACTTAGTGATCCTTTCTCTATCCCAGCTGCCTTCTCCCCCAGCTCATAAGGCAGGATTCCAAACATGGCACGATCTCCCTGGTCCTTGTATCTGGCGATCTTGGGTGTGCTGGCATGGATAAGGGGAGAAAGGGACTTTCTTTCATTGTTGGTGGGAATTCCAATTGGACCAGCCTTTCTGGAAAACAATACGGGCATTCTTTAAAAAATGAGAAATTGAGCTTCTATATGACCCAGCAATACCACTTCTGGGAATATATACCAGGGGTGCAAAAAAGCATAGTAGAAATGACATCTGGACCTGTATGTTTATTGCAGCACTGTTCATAATAGCCAGAATCTGGAAACAACTCGAGTGCTCAACAACAGATGACTGGTTAAAGAGATTTTGGTATATCTACACAGTGGAATACTATGCAGCTATTAGGAGGGATGAAGTCAGGAAATTGCCTTATAAGTGGATGGACATGGAGAGTATCATGCTAAGCAAAATAAGTCAGAAAGAGAGGGACAGACATGGAAGTACTGCACTCATTTGTGGAATACAAAATAACATGATACTGGGGCTGGAGTGATAGTACAGCAAGGAGGGCATTTGCCTTGCACACAGCTGACCCATGTTTGATCCCATATGGTCCCCCAAACACCATCAAGAGTATTTCCTGAGTGCAGAGCCAGGAGTAACCCCTGAGCATCACTGGGTGTGACCCAAAAAGCAAAATAATGACTAACTAACTAACTAACTAACTAAATAAATAAATAAATAAATAAAATAACATGATTGTCACTTTGAAAGGTGGGGGGGCATGAGGGGAGGTGTGTTCCCAAATGGTGCTCCTCGGACCCTGGGGCTCTTCCCAGAAATACTCCACCAACTGGGCCACTCGATTGAATATAGGGGCCTGCGGCTGTGATGTTTCGGGGCCTGTGGTGCCCAGTTACCCAGGCCACCCCACCGTGCTTAGGGGCCGCTAGGCATCACTCAGCAATGATCAATGCTTTGGGGCCCGTAGCTGGCGGGGATCGAACCTGGGTCCAGTGCATGCTGGGCATGTATTAGCCCCTGTGCTAGGGGCCAGCCGGTCCCCACATCTACAATTCACATCTTTCATCTGGTCCGTTTGTGCCTACCCTTTGACTCTCAGTTGACCTGCTTTTCTAGGACACACATTACAGCTTCTCATCTTGCTTTAAATCATTTGTAACATTTTTTTTTTGTGAATGACTTAATGCCTCTGCCCTCCCTCCCACCATAAGTAAACCTTCTAAATGTGGGTTCACTATTTCTTTTGCTCCCTGTTACCCTCTCCTGGTGCCAAACCAACCATGTACACAAGTAACAAAATAAATGTTACCAAATGAGAGGTACAATCCTTCGCATTGAAGCCTCTGTTCTTGGTTTTGTTTTCTATGTACTTTGATAACCCACCCAGTTTAATTGCCTTCATCTTCAAAAACACTTTCACTCCTAATTAGAGGGCACACCTTATTTGTTAAATGAACCAAGTAGTTGTGAAAAGAAAGTGTTGCTTACAAATAAGCTACTAATTGAGGCTTTTCCCCCCACGGATATAATAAATAACTAGGAAAGCATGAAGAACTGAGTGCTTGGGAAAGAAATGGCAGAGCTCTTTCCATGGCATTGCTATAACTTCTAAGCCTCTAAAAATCAGTTACCTCTATTAAAGAGATTGTGTGTGTGGGTGTGTGTATGTGTGTGTGTGTGTGTAGACGCATTCTTTGAATTATTTTTTAAAGTCAAGTTACATCAAGGCTAGTTCTAAGTGGAATTAGCAAGTCTACCACTTAGCTAACACTCAATTACCACGCTCATGGAAACAGCTATAACGTGGAAATATAAAAGATGATTCTAAGCTAAATTGCCAGCTTCTATTTATTATCATTTTGTTCAAAACTTTAAAGGTTTCTAAATGGTTGTAATGATTCAAATGGGTTAAAATGATATTTTGCACTTGTTTTCACCTCTTGATCTTAGGAATTTAAAAAATATATCCTTTGTTTAGAAGAGAGAGCGTAACAATTAGGCTGGAGACTTCGCACAACAGATAGGGCGCTTCCCTTGCACACAACCAATACGGGTTCGATCCCTGCCACCACAGATGGTCGCTACGGCTGCATCAGGAATGATCCCAGAGCACAGAGCCAGGGGTAAGCCCTGAACACTGCTGGGTGTGGCCTAAACACAAAGGGAGACAGAGACGGACAAACGGAGAGAGATTAAGTATAACTGATGACTAAACTAACAGACAGGATACTCGAAACTCGGTTCCTTAGGAAGTCTGCTCCCTTGGTCTGGAGCAGAGTTTCTGGTTAGAGCTCTGCTTAGCCTGGTGAGGTCCTGCAGAGCTGCGCGTGACGGTGGCTTTGTCATCCCCAGTGTGATCCTTTCAAGAAGGCCCTAGGGATGCTCCTTCCAGGCAGTCAGCAAACGTGAAGAACCTGATGAAGCAGGTGGGGTGAGGGGGGAGTCTGGGGGAGGCGTGGATTTGCTCACCCTGGGATCCCTCCCTCTGCTCTCCTGCCTTTGAACTTCATCTCAAGTCATGGAAACCCGACGTGCGCTGCTCACGGTGCCCTAACCTTGTTCTTGCAGAAGCAGAACAGCCCCTTTTGCTGGCTAGACTTAACCACATGCATTCTCATTGTTGAGCACAGAGATCTTTCTACTTGCTCTCTTCTGCGTTTTGGAGGACTGATTGAACACGTCTTTCACAGACCTTTGGGAAGCAAGCAGGGCAATAGAAATATCAGAGGCCTGAAGATCTAGAAAATACGTGCTGTGAGAGTATTAAATTCCAATAAATAACAAATCAACTGGGCTTCTGCAAACAGGGCAGAAGGCACTGTGATTATGCAGGATTGCTGATAATAAATTGAGTTAGAAAATACATTTTAAAATCAACTCTGGCTCCAGTTTGCATCATCCACCTAATGTGTAACATATAGTTAATCCTTGGTACAGGGCTTCTCCATGATTTAAAAAAAAATGCTCGACCCCTGGAAAGGTAAATCAAGTCTAAATCACTGTAGTTTTATTCTTATTTTAATTTTAATGAATTATTTTTATTTTAATGAATCACCATGAGATACAGTTACAAAGCTTTCATGTTTGAGTTTCAGCCATACAATGATGGAACACTTATCCCTCCACCAGTGCACATTCTCCACCACCAATGTCCCCAGTATACCTCCCCCTTTCCAATCCTCCCCCTGACTCTGTGGTTGACAATTTCCCCCCTACTCTCTCTCTACTTTGAGGCATTATGGTTTGCAATATAGATACTGAGAGGTTATCATCTTTGGTTCTTTATCTACTTTCAACACACATCTCCTGAACAATTCTCCCAACCATCATTGACTTATTGATACTTTCTCTATTCCAGCTGCCTTCTCCCCCAGCTCATGAGACAGACTTCCTACTCTTGAGCAATATTCCTGGCCCTTGTGTCTACTGTCCTTGAGTGTCAGTCTCATATTATGTTACTTTATATTCCACTGTGAGAAATCTCTGAAGCCCACTAAGTCTTGTTGTCTCGGTCTCTTCAGTGTTATTATTGTCAGGCATAATTTTAAACAAAAATTATTATTAGCTGAAGTGTTTATACAGGGAGTGGGGCAGCTCTCACACCCCACTGACCTGGGCTCAATCTCCAGCACCATTCGGGTCCCCTGAGCCCTGCTTGGAGTGCCCCCACCTCCCCAGAGCAGAGCCAGGGTGGCCCCAAAGCCAATAAATATTAGTGTTGATAGTATGGTGGGTAGGGCATTTGCCTTGCACGCAGCTGACCTGGGTTCGATTCCTCTGTCCCTCTCAGAGAGCCCGGCAAGCTACCGAGAGTATCCCGCCCGCACGGCAGAGCCTGGCAAGCTACCGTGGCGTATTCGATATGCCCAAAACAGAAACAACAAGTATCACAATGGAGACATTACTGGTGCCCGCTCGAGCAAATCAATGAACAATGGGAGGACAGTGCTACAGTGCTATATTCCACAAATGAGTGCAGTCATTCTATGTCTGTCCCTCTCTTTCTGACTCATTTCACTTAGCATGATCGTCTCCATGACCATCCACTTATCTTCAGACTGTATTAATCTTGCTCCTTTTACTGTTTGTCTTTTAAAGTTAAGTTTTGAAAATGAATGATGCAAGAGTTAATGTCTTGCTCGACAGCTATACAAATTAAGAGTATTGGTGACCTGGAGGGTTAGTGCAGTGGGTAGGGCACTTGCCTTGCATTTGACTGACCTAAGTTATATTTGTGGTACCCCATATCATCCCTCTTAGCCCCACTAAGAGTGATCCCTGAGCACAGACTTCTGAGCACTATTGAGCATGACTCAACTATCAAAAATGATTTTTTTTTCTTTTTGGGTCACACTCAGCAATGCACATAGGTCACTCCTGGCTCATGCACTCAGGAATCACTCTTGGCAGTGCTCGGGGGATGATATGGGGTGCTGGGAATCAAACCTGGGTCAGCCATGTGCAAGACAAATGCCCTACCCGCTGTGCTATCGCTCCAGCCCCCCAAAAATGAAGTTTAAAAAATTAGAAATAGGCAAACATAATAAAGTAATTAAATAATATATTACTTAATATGTAAGTGGATATTAAGTAATTTTATTATATTTATATTTTTTATTATTATTTATTTTTATTATTATATACCACTTGAGTCACTTCCTTGATCCCCAGATTTTTGAAACACAAGAAAGGAGTAATTGCTTAGTTAATATATTGACTACAGCTGCTACCCACTTTAGGAGAAAAAAAAATTATACAACCAGAGGATGTATAATGATATTAGAGGAAAATATTGGTAAATATATTTACAATCTTGGGAACAGGAATGGTTTCTTAAATGACACAAGAAACACACAAATAATGGAAGCGGGCAGGACTTATTAAAACTCATGCAAGGTTTCAGTTTCCAGATGACTGGAGAAGTGATGGAAACATTTTAGCAAAAGAATGACAGGATCAGAAATTTCCCAGAAAATCAATCTCTCTGATTAGTGGCGAAGATGGAAGGGCACACAAGAATGACAGCAGCGAGGAGACTGAATTAGCCAGTGGTTGAGGGCGCAAGGAGAGCAGAGCCTAGAATGCCAACGGTGACCACAGGAGAGAAGCAGAGAGAGAACTCTGGAGATGTCCGTGGGCCCTGGGAAAAGGTCTGTAAAACTGAGATAAATCTACGGAAGGAAACAGAGCCCTGCCTAGGGAACATACAAATATTGGGGACTTTGTTTTTGACTGCGAGTCTAATAATAGTAGAGAGGTACATTAGATTTCTGTGGTGTGAATTCACTAGAGAGGGGTGAGGAGGTGTGTCATCCAAGGTCACGAAAGTTGGGGCCTAAAAGACGGTGTTTGCACTGGGGCCGGCCGGGTGCATAGGGGTCTGGGACTGGTTGTTGGGAGCAAGGGAGAGGACACTGTGACCTTCAAACTTCACTGAGATGTGGAGGACATGCACGTGGAGAGAGACAACGAGAGACTCATGTGGACGGGTTGAATCTGAGGCTGAGGTGACTGTCCCAGCTGAAATTTCTAGCGGGGATGGTAGCTTGAGCCAGGGTCTCTTTTCTGAAATGCAAACCAGGTGGCAGGGGGAGATTTAGCCTTTGAAGTGGGAGTCCCCCAGATGCTCCAATCAAGGGGGGTGATTCTTCTTTTCTCCTCTCCTATGGCTGGTAGACAGTGACTCATGACAAATCAGGGAAGGCGGTGGCTGGATGGGAATGAATCCAGGTGTAGCTCACCTGTGCTCCCGCCCACGAAGCTGAGCTTGGTACTCGGACTCAAGGGCTCCTTGGGTACTTTTTCAGGATTTTGGATTTTTTTTTTTTTTTGGTCTGGCTTCTTCTGCTTCCTCTTTTCCTTGAGAACACTGATTCAACAAATTCTTTGCCCAGACATTTGTGTCTAAGAATCTAGGACTAGAGAGTCAGAATCCAGATGGACAATGGGGTCCGGCATATGTGAGGCCCTGGATTCCATCCCCAATGCCATGCGTGCACGCGCAAACACACATTCACACACACACACATACACACACACACACACACACACACACTCATGGAGATAATGAACAGTACAGCTGCGGTAGGAAAGCCTGTAAAAGAACAGCCGAGGGTGGGCTCCTGAGTGCACCCCAGTTCTGTTAGGAAGAGTAACCACAGGTCCCAGCCAGTACTTAATACCTAACCGAATTGTAGGTTCAGGCACTCACTCCCAGGGTGGAATTTTCAGCCAGTCAGTCAGGGGATACCTGGCTGGCACTGAGGGGCGCTCTCCCCGCCCCCGCCCCACCTGAAGGTAGCTATCTTTTCTTTTGCCAATGTCCCTGCCCCCACTCACTTTCTCTCTCTGAAACTTGCCTTTTAGTTGACCCCTAGCAGAGTCGGCCTGCTCCAGGGACAGTGAGTCAGGACAGCCCGTTCACTCTCTGCATTTGCTTGGGTGAATTTCGGTAGGAAAGGAGAGACAGACAGACAGACAGACAGACAGACAGACAGACAGACAGACAGACAGACAGACACAGAGACAGAGACAGACAGAGGCAGAGACAGAGACAGACAGAGAGAGACAGAGACAAACACAGACACAGAGACAGGGAGACAGTGGAGACAAAGATAGACAGAGACAGACAGATAGACAGAGACAGAGATAGAGAGATAGAGATAGAGACAGAGAGAGAGGACATAGGAGAAAGCAGAGGAGAGAGAGAGAAGGGGGGGATTACCAGAGAATTTCAGGTCAGGAGGAAGAAATAATACATGGAAGTTGAGTTCTCTGGGGATGGAGAAGGGGTCCACGCTCCATAGCACCCACGGGGTTGCACCACACCCTAGGAGGCGTTTTTGTTTGTTTTTAGGCCACACTGCCAGGTGCTGGGGGCCGTTCCTGGCTTTGAGCTCAGGGTTCACTCCTGGTGGCTCAAGGGACCATTTGGGCTGCTGGCGATCGAACCTGGGCCTGCTGCTTGCAAGGCCAATGGCTGCTGTACTCTCACTGTGGGGCCCTACTGGTATTTTTCATATTTTTGGAAGGCAAAGACAGATGTAGGCCTTTATTCATTTTTTAACAAATATCTGTGTAATTATGCCGTCTACATAATTACAATATTTATCTCCGTTATTTAAACCACCTATTTAGCACAGGCCTGTGTGAAGGCTGGTATGGGAAATGAATAACATTCTGTGGGAAATGAGTGACATTCCTGCCAGCCAAGATCTGGTCGTCTAATTACAGTCCGGTGTGATAAGTGTCCAACAGGAGTAAATGAAAGCCATTACCGGTGAGCAGAGGAAGACTTAATATCTGCTTATTTGTTTTCTTTATTAATGACTGTACCAGCTTTTATTCAGTTGTTTCCTTTCACACTTCCTACTTCATATCATTTCCTGCTATCTGTTAGCAGATATACATGCTTGCACCTATGTTTATAGAAGATCAAATAGGCTAACCTCATCCTTAGAGGTAATGGAGAGAGAGCTCTTTCTTCATTGGATGGCGAACGTCGATTTCCTCATCTATTTCACATCTTTAGGGAAAACTGTCATTCTTTTCACATCTCATGAACCAGAAAATACCTTTCATTTTGGACGTGGTTGGCCGGGTATGTCAAGAGCAGATGAGCAAAGGCCCAAATTGAGATCAGGAGGTAAAAGGGATAGGGATGGGGGTGGGCATCTAGGAAAATTTTGGATTTTGGAAGCATTCAGAAAAATTTGAGCAGGACCCAGAGATATTACAGCAGGAAAGGCACTCATCTTCTATGTGGCTGACCCTGTTCGCTCCTGGGTCTGCCAGAAGAAATTTCTGAGGGCCTGAGGAATGTGACCCAGCCTTTTTTTTTTTTTTTTTTTGCCTTCCACCTCCCAAACATAAAAACAACAGAAGATATTTTTTTCTTCCCTTTTTGGGTCACACCCGGTGATGCACAGGGGTTACTCCTGGCTCTGGACTCAGGAATTACTCTTGGTGGTGCTCAGGAATTGATCTGGGAATGCTGGGAATCGAACCCAGGTTGGCCACGGGCAAGGCAAACGCCCTGCCCTATCCGCTGTGCTATCGCTTCAGCCCCCAAAACAACAGAAGATTTTGAGCAATGCTTGCTTTGTTCTAGGTGATAGGGAAGTGTTGTGCTGAGACTGGAAGGAAAAGAGGCAAGGACAGGAAGAGTGAAGGGAGTCATCAGTAAGAAAGATAGAGTCAAGGGTTCAGGGAAATTCCTGTGTAGCTTCAAATGTACTGTCCCAAGGGGGTCCAAACTGGAGAAATATATTCATTTACTTATGTTGGAGATATTTGTTGATTCTCCAACATAAGCAATATTTATGTTGGAGAAATATTTTCATTAGTTTTTGTGGGGATATAGATTTAGGAAGAGTATAAATATAGATGAAGCAGTGCTTGCTTAAAAATGCATACATCCTCTTCAACGTATTAAAACTCAGTTATGTTCCATTGCTGGTATCATCCAGTTATCAAAACCATTTACAATTATCAGTTGTTTAAATAACTGAGATTAATACTGTCATGGTGCAAGTCTCATTATTTAGGTGTTTTTAAAACAATCTTCTTTCCAGAGTTATAGAACTGTGTTACTTTTTGTTTCATTTTCAGATTTGGAGAATAATAAGTAAGTAATTGCATTTTAACTTGGAAACAAATCACTAAAACATATTGAAACTTCCTGGTCTAGACTGAATTGTTCTATTTTTGCAAATTTATCTTTCAATTAATTACATTTAAATACTTTGGTATTTTCTATTTTTCTAGGTTGTTTGTTTCTTGTAGAACTACATTTACACAATATACTTGCTATTTGTGGCTAGGAATCAAAAGTTAGACTAAATTCAATTTTGTTAAGATAAACATTGTCTTAAAAAAATTCAATGTAGTAAATTTAAAAGCTCTTAATTGACTTTATTCGGCAATTCCTGAATCAGGCAGTGTTCCATCTGGCAGACAAGAAGAACCCCAAAGCTATGCAAAATGAAAGGCTTCTGTGGTTGAAGGACCAACTGACAGGACTAGAATAAAAGGAAGTAGTTTGTGAAAGTTAGCTTCCTTTAAGAGAAGACAGAAGTCTATAAAGCAGATTATCTCACTAGCGCTGACCGAGTAATTCCAAATTGGGTTAGAGCTCTATTCCTGGGAAAGGCCAAATAACCAGTTAGTATTGATTGAGGCGGCTTGGGGCTGACTTAGCACATGTGAATCCATTTTGATTCTACTGTCTTGTTTTAAACAATGTTTAAAATGTTTGCTCACTTGGGCAAAAGCTCACTTATAGACAGAATAGCATTCTCCAGACCAGAAAGTAAAAGATTTAGGACAATATATGAATTTGACCAATTACCAAGGTAATTGACTAATTACTAGCCTCAGAAAGTAAACTATGATTGGTTGGTTCTCCAACTCCAATATATCTTTTCATCTTCCAGTGTGCAATTTGATACCTACGATGGAATACTAACGATGAATAAATGTGCGATAGAATTGCAAAGTGTTTAGGGTACTGAGGCACAAAAAGACAGAAATTTGGGAAAGGGGAGCTTTTAAAGCAAGTGGTACTTTGGGGGGGATTACCTTTAAATTCGCAACTGCATAGTTTATTAAAGACGGAACTGCAAGAAGACCCAGGGGTGGTCTAGGCGTCATCAATTTAATTCAAATGTAAGGCTTAATCCCCCCACCCCACTCCATCCCACCCCCCTCCACTCCCTGTGGACTTCTTATAAACAAGGACAAGTCTGCTGAGGGGCAGGACACGTGCTGGCGAGGCGAAGTGACTCTGCAGAGAGCCCTTTAGGAGGGCTCCTCAAGCCCCTCTTGGTGAGCGCATCATCAGGTCCCACGATCGGGCCGGACCCTCGGAGCACAAGAGCGAGCGAGCCACCTCTCCTTTTGCTTTTTTTTTCCCTGGGCAAAGCGAAACGGGCTAGACGGGCTCACGTGACGCGGTGACGTCAGCCCCCGCCGGGCCGCCGCGTGACTGACAGCCCGCCTCCCCTCTCGGCCCGCCCCCGGGCCCGGAAGTCTCGCGAGAAGGCGCCTTACTATCAGAACTTGCCGAGGTGCCCGGGAGTTACTCGGCGCCGAGGCGTGGCGGCGCGGCCGAGTCTCGTTCCCTAAGTTTGCGTCTCCTGCGTGTGGCTGTCGTGCTCTCGGACATGCTAGGGCCGCCGCCCGGCCCGTGTCGCGGCGCGGCAGCTGGAGGGGACCCGTGTGGCCGTCAGCGCCCCGGGCGAAACGTGGCCCCGAGCGGCGTCGCCCCCCTCGGCCCCGGGCGCTGCGCCGGGGAGGAAACGCGGCGGCCCGGGGCGACTGTCGCGGCCCCGCGGGCACCTTGGGGAGCCGACGGCTGCCCGCACCCGCCGCCGCGACCCCCGACGGGCCGCCCGACCCCCGCCGCCTAGTCTGCGGCGCGCGGCGGGTCCCCCCGCAGCATCCTGGGGCGCGCCCCCCCCGCAGCACCCCGCCCCCCCAGCCCGCAGCTTCCCGGGGCTCTGCACCCCCCCGCAGTTGCCCAGGGTTGTGTCCCCCCCAGCAGTTCCCGGGCGATGTCCCCCCGCAGCATCCCGGGGCGCCCCCCACCCGAGTCCGCAGCTTCCCGGGGCGCTGTCCCCGCGCAGCATCCCGGGGCGCGCCCCCCTACCCCGCAGCATCCCGGGACGCTGTACCCCCGCAGTATCCCGGGGCACGTACCCACACAGCATCTCGGGGCGCTGCCCCCCGAAGCATCCCGGGGCGCGTTCCCCCCCACCCCGCCCCGCGGCCGTCCCGGGGCGCGTCCCCCCCGCCCCCCACTCCGCGCGCACACACCCTCCTCGCGCGGGCCCCCGGGCCCCGGCAGGTGGCTAGAGGGAGGCGCGGGAGCGGGCGTGGCGGGGGGCTTCTCCCGGGGAAGGGGCTGCGTGCGGCGCGGGCCGGGGAGGCGGGCCCGACCCGCGCGGTGCCGTGGGGAGCGCAGGGAGGCCCCGGCGCGGCCCCGCTGACAGCTGCAGCCCGGCCGGTGTCCGCCCCGCCGGCCCGCGGCCTCCGCCCGATCCTGTCCGCCCCGGCCCGCCCCGCTCCCGGGCCCCCCGCACCCGCGGCTTGAAGAGGGGCTGCGGCCAGGGGGCGGGGAGCGTCCCGAGCAGGGGGAGGAGGCAGAGGGGAGGGGAGGAGGAGGAAGAGAGGAGGGGAGGAGGAAGAGGAGGAGGAGAGGAGGAGGAGGAGAAGGAGGAGGGGAGGAGGGAGGGAGGGAGGAGGAGGAGGTGGGAGGAGGACGGAGTGGCGGAGACCCCACGCCGCCCTCCCCGGCCAGCTCGGCGCGCCCCGCCCCTGCGCACTCTCGGCGGCGGGCGGGCGCGCTGCTCGCGGCCGGGGAAAGTGAGGGCGGCCCTTGGGTGACAGCGCCGCGGGGCCAGTCCCGGGGACGCCGCGCGCCCGCTCGCCTCGCCCGCCGCCGCGATGGCCTCCACCGCCACCTGCACCCGCTTCACGGACGAGTACCAGCTGTTCGAGGAGCTCGGAAAGTAAGCCCGCCGCCCCGGGACGCCAGGGCGGGTCGCCGCGCACCCCCGGCCCCGGACCGCGGGAGGGAGGCGGCTGGCGCGGTCCCCCGGGCACTGCCACCCCGGGGGGCGGGGGTCGCGCTCCCCAGGAGGGGGGGCTTGGAGACAGGGGAGGCCCCCCAACAACCCACGCGCACCCACCCCGGCGGTGGCCGAGCCCGGGGGTCCCCGAGGCGGCGCGTGTGCCCCTCGCGCACGGGAGCCCGAGTGGATTGACGATGGCTGCGGCGGGAGCTGTCATCCTGCGAGCGGGTGTGTGTGTGTGTGTGTGTGTGTGTCCGCGCGCGCGTGTGTATGTGTGTGCGTGTGTATGTGGTGTGCGCGCGCGTGTGTATATGTGGGTACGTGTTTGTGTGCGCGTGTGTCTGTGCGTGTGCTTGTGCATGTGCGTGTGCGCGCGTGTGTATGTGTGTGCGCGCGTGTGTTTGCGTGTGCGTGTATGTGCGCGTGTGCCCGTGTGTGTGTGTGTGCGCGCGCGCGCGGGTGCAGGCAAGCGGGACCCGGGTCCGATGCAACCTAGATCGTGGCTGCTGGGAGCCGCGATGCCACCCGCCGGGCCCGCAGGACGGACCCGCCTTCCGAGGGGAACTTCACCGACGGGGCCATTTTTATCGATGCCCAAAGTTCAACTCGGTTTCGCAGCCAGTAGCCGCCTTGTCCAGGAGCAGGGCCACCGCGCCCCCACCCCCACCCCCAGGGGGCTAGACCCCCGTGGCCCCGTTTCCAGCGCGCTGGGGTTTATTTCCTTCGGCCCGTCTGGCGCGCTGCTCATCCTCCCGCCGGGGATTTGCGCGCACCTTCGCTGCTCAGGAGGATTTGCACCCGCAGCGCCAAAGCCCAGACCGGGGCCACCCCCCGACGGGCACAACTGCCGGGACAGGACACCCACACCACGGAGGACCCGGCAGGGGGACCCAGGGGGCCGAGCCCGGGACGATGATTTCTGCAGCATCAACCCCAAGCCCGTGCTCGGCCTCCCGTCTCGACTGTTCACTCAGGACAGGGCACCGTGCGCCCGCCCGCCCCGGGGACGCTGCCCTCTCCCCGCCCCCGCCCCAGCCCCCCGGAATTAATTAAAGACCCGGAAATCTCCTAAGCTGCAGGGAGGTCTCTGGGACATGCTGATGTGTCGCCCTCGGCCCGAACATGGAGACTGATGTCCGAAGAGCAGCTTAATTCAAATCTCTGCCCTTCCCCCAGCCTCCAACAGGGCACCGAGAAACCACCCTCCCGGGACCTGTCAGGCTCGCCCAAGTGTTCCCAAGATTTGTATTTTAATGAAAACAATTGCCATATTTCCCTCGTGGGAGCCGCGTTCCCCTTCTGCACCCCCCCAAGATAAATAGGCAGCACGCGGCTGCTGCTCCCCCTCAGCCCGGCGCCTGCAGGGTTGGCCCGAGCATTTGGTGCTCTGTGAGTGGGAACTGTGAAATGTTTTCAAATTTGAAGTGGAAACAAGAGCCGTCATCATTGGCAGCTGCTTTCATTTTTTTTGTGTCGATTAATAACGCGTGCCCCCAGTTCAATACAATTGACTTTCTGCAACATGAAAGGGGGGCCGAGTTTCCAGGAAGAATTATTTCAATTCTCCAGATATTACTCTAGTGCCTTTGACACTGATCTTTGACAGTTTGCTAAATTAAAAATCGGTAAAATTGCTCAGGTTGTTGTGATTTTTTTTTTAAGTGGAATATCAGAGCAGATTATATTGATGACTTGCTTAATTGTCGGTTTTCAGGGGGGCATTCTCAGTGGTCAGAAGATGTATGAAAATCCCTACTGGACAAGAATATGCTGCCAAAATTATCAACACCAAAAAGCTTTCTGCTAGGGGTAGGTATTTTCAACCACACATGTATGTTGATTTGGTACCTGTCATGTTGGTTTTCAGTTTTGTTGTATGTAAATATATAGTTACAAATGCATTGTAGACTTAGGTATCAGATGACATACTGAGATTATTTCCTTCCTGAATGTCTCCCGGTCTGTACAGTTTTCAAAAAATGAATAGAGTTAGTATTTGATCAGTTGTTATAAAAATCCTCAGTAGCAGAAATAAGTATAAGCAAATCCGTGTCATTAAGTGTATTTTGCTATTAACTCGGCTGTGAAATAACTTTCAGAATAAGCCTGGGACGGAAAAAAATATAAGTCTCACTACTGTCATTATTCTGAGAGGGAAAATAGGTCAGAGCTCAGTTGAATCATACATTTCAACTGTAGTTACACTTGAACTTAATTCATCAAGGTATATTTAACAGCAATGGCCATGGGAGGAATTGATGATTGCTATTTTCTAGGAAGTTCGACTGGGTTTTGCTGTTCTGTGCGTGTGCTCGTAGCTTAGATCCTTACATGGTCTTTCCCGTGAAGGCTTCCTGCAGCCTCATGTAATGTGTTTAACACATGCTCCAGAGCCACCGAGATAATTCACACTCATAAAATAGCTGTTGACATAAGCCGAAAACTTGGAGGGGACCTCACTGCATTCTTCTCGTTTTGCGGAGTACATGCAGATGTACTAATACTCCAGTGCTAGGCATTTCAATGATCCCAAGCACGGGCCCGAGGCATTTTCATGGGAATTTGTGGGTGGATGAAATAAAAATGAAAATGAATAAAATGCCACCGTGTAAGCCCATTCCTGTGACCTGGTTTATTTTAAGTAATGAGAGAAGAAATTCCATTAGAGGTGGTTCTCGTTTCATTTGTCTCCTAAAAAGTGCTGATTTCTGGTATCCTGGCATCACTCTGTTTGGCTTCTGCCATCATTTTTGTTCTCTATTTGCTGCAAATCCTACTTTCGGCATGTACTTTAGGTTTAGCTTGGAATTTCCATTTATTCATTTAAGTGGAATTCTGTTGTGATTTCCTTTATCTCCTTTTAGTAACGGTCCTGAGGAAGACCTTTCTATGCAAGAGACCACCCTTGGTTGCTCTTAATGCTTCCCTGTATTTCCCTGCCCTTCATGTCTCTGCACCACAGCAAGCTCTTAGCAGTGAAAAGGAGCTGCTAAACCGAAAATGACATTTTAGTCACAGAGAGGAAAGCATAATCAAAATCTTCCAGTACTGATTTGAGTTGTGTGTGCTTGGTGATTCTGGAGGTATGGGTTCTTTTGGAGACATTACCCAAATCTCTCAGTTGTTTCATTTTCTCTGAAGACAAAATAGTCTTGTGATTCACTTTTACTCATTTCCAAAATTAGTCATCCTTGTTCATCTCCCCTAATTCATACTTACTCCCTTAATCAGAATGACAAATATACCTCTTCTCTGCTCACATACATTTTTGTTTTCTTCTCCCTCCAATCTATGAGAGTTGTTCTTTTTTCCTGGTGAAATTCCTTCTTCCTACCAGTGTCACCTGCATATTCTGTTTCAGAGAATGAACTACACCCAAACCCTCCTTGTTCCTTCTGGATTTAATGATCCAATTACTGCACTCTAGCCATATTTCAGAACAGAAGCTAGGATGAAGAAAGACAGCAGCCTCTGCAATTTTCTTTCCATGTGAAGTTAGGTGCACTTTTAAAATTTGGTGAACAGCACTGAAGAATGAGGTGTTGGAGAGGAAGGACTAAAGTTAGTTGCCTCAGATGTAATTTCTGCTTCCCCTGTCTATCTGTGTGATCTGAATTTTCTTTGAGACTCAATTTCCTCATCTGTAAAGTAGGGTGGTCATATAAAGGTTAGTGATGAATTACGGAATTACTGTAATTACTGTAGAGCAGTGCCTACTACATAGTATATAGTTTATTACTGTTGTCTGTTGTTATTACTTCATTTGGTTATAAGAATCAAATGAGGTTGCTTCTGTGAAGGAACTTGGACATTGTAGTTCAGCTGGATTTAGAAAACCCAGTTTGACCCTCTGTAGTACTCAGTGTGTTAATTTGGTTCAGTCACTATTTTTTTTCCCTGTTTTTTTTTCCTTCTTCATTTCAGAATCCTTATCAATAAAATGAAAGGAATTTTCTATTGGGCAACCTGGGTTGAGAATTTAGTGTATTTTATGATAATCACTTTTAAAATTCATTTTCCAAATACATGTTTTAATTAGACGCTGTGATTTATCACCTTTTAAATTTTAAAGTTCTGTATACATTGTACCAGTGATTGCTCAGCTGTAAAATATATTTTCTTTAAAATGCTCAATTTATTGTTACTCTTGAGTTGGTTATGGAAATTTTGCATCTTTGAATATACTTGTTTGCCTTATTTATATTATGAAACGTCAGGGGAAGGAAAAATTCCACATTTTCATTTTTAATCAAACATTGCTCAGAATTGGGAATATATAGAAAAATCCTGACACAGTGCAACTCCAGTCAGAAAAAGGTTTTTAAAAGTTCTGTAATGAAGTCAACTACCTATTATCAATTATCAGTTACCTATTTTACCTATTGATAATTGCCTATAACCAATTATCAGTTACCTTCTGAAGACTAAATACCAACTTAAATTCATGAAGATGTGTTTTAAGAACATATACTTTAAATAAAAATATTTGAGACCAAAAAGCTCTTGGAATGTAATTTTAAGAAATGACTCTTGGGACTGGGGAGCTAGGGGTCACCAGGTTTGAACCCCAGCACCGCATGACCTCATTAGCATCACTGGATGCTGCTCTGGCAGCAAACACCCCCAGCCTCCAGGTACCGCCAAAGTGCCCAGAGCCTGAACAGCAACATGTCTTTGGGTCCTAGCGCTGATCCGCCACCTTGGTTGGCTAGGTATCACCTGGGACCTCCTTGGAATGCTTACGATGACCCCCAAACAATAACAACAAAGTAACAACAAAACTGTAATTTTGTAGAACAAATTTAAATGTCAAAAAAAAAAATTTAGAAACGAATACTTTAGAGTACATGTTTTGATCCCTAAGCTACTAATATTCTCCCCACCCCCGCACCTTGCTGCTTATGTGAAACGTATAATTTTTGGGACTGCACTCTGTAGCATGGGAAGTATTGTGCCTTTATAAATCCAAGCCTGTAACCAATTTTTGTGTGTTTTATGTGGTACCGGGGATGAAGCCTTGAGCTTTCCACATACAAGGCAAGTATTGGGCTACGTTACCACCCCCGTTCGGTTTTAAAAGACCAAAGCAGGTCTTGTAATTCATGTAATGTCTTTTAAATGCAGCATTACAATGGAAAAATGAAAGGCCACTGTCCATAAATCTAGAACCAGGAGAGAATTGCCAAAAATTTGGCCACATTCCTGCACAAATTTGCACATCCAGCTCGACTGTCACCCAGGCATTTTTCTGTGCTTAGATTTTAATGGCTTTCCAGACAGTTTCAGTTGTATTTCCTCTCAGCTGTTAGTCACACACCCCATATTTGGGAAACTCAGAGTCTGTTGCAGTTCCCTTCTGTGTGAACAGTGTGGAGCATTCCTTACGTGTTACTGATCAGACGAGAGGCCTCAATCATCTATAGTTCGATGTGTTTTTCAAAGACAGTATAGAAATGTTTCCCAGCTACCCGATAATTTTACAGGTAGTTTTGTTTCATGACAAGTTTATCATTAGACAGGACTAGAAAGTAAATGGTGAGGAGTGATCATAGAATTTCACTTCATAGTTTCACATACAACAACCAGTCTCACAATGAGACGTTACTGGTGCCCGCTCAAGCAAATCGGTGAGCAATGGGATGACAGTGACAGTTTCACATGCAATCTAGAAATTGTATGGTTTTGGTCCCAATTAGGGTAGCATTTAACAGATACAGATGTGATTGGTTCTTTGGGTATTTGGTTCATTTTGCTATCTCCTAACTGCAGACTAGTCAGGTTATATAAAAACCCATGAAGAGCTGTGATTCCAGTTCAGAATCCAGTGGGTTGATGGTTCCGGTGGTAGATATCTGTAGGTAGCTCAGGAGGCCCCGAGTTGATCCTGTCCTACATGCTCTCAGCGTCACAAGGGATAACTCTGGTCTCTCAGCATCACAGGGAGAGCGCTGGTCACCCCTGAGTGCCAGCAGGTCCCAGCATGGAGGCGTGTGGCTCCTGAAGGAGTTGAGTATATGATTTATTTCACATTTTAAAGCCATCTGCTAAGATTATCAATGGTAGTTTTGATTCTTGATATTTGTCTTCCAGTGTACGGTTTGAATGTTCGAAATCACTCATTACATAATCTGATATGCTGCAAGACATTTTTATTAAGTACAGTGAACTTCGGTAGAAGTCTGCAATACTGTCCACTCCCATGAGATTATTTGTTCTTTATTGCTAAAGCTAAAAGTTCCTGTAGTCACTCATTTAGAATGCAGTAGAGCCTTTTGTTATTCTTTGATTTGACTAGTTTTGTTAATTTCTACATGAGATGAATTAGTAGACACTGATTCAGATTACATAAAAATTATCTAATTACTCAAAACTAGGTCTCAACTATAAAATCTTGACTGTTGCATATATATTGCTAAATATTTTTTGTGTTATAATAGGGTTCTCAGTAACTGGCTTTAGCTGCTTTGAATTTTTTTGGCATTTGGGAAATTGAAAAATTGCTGTAATTTCTGTTTTATGGTTTCTTGTCTTAGAGGTAGCACTGAAGTGAGGTGGAATCAGGGATGGGTTTTTATCTGCCAGAGGCTATTATATGCCTGTGACATCATTTGCAGGCCACTCAATACAGGCAGACAGGCCTCCGCCAGTGAGAAACATCTGTGTCTGTTCTGTCATGCACCGGGGCCAGACGCCAGGATTTCATGGATATTATATGGCCTACGGGCCGAGACATTATTCAGCCTTGGTAGATGAATCAAATGTTTTGATTGTAAGTTACTTATATACAATTTGTAACTCATTTTCCATATTACTAAGTTTCTTAAAGTTGCTTGGCTAGAACAGTCTCTTAAGAAAAAATGGTAAATCATTTTTATTATTTATTATTTATTATGCAATCAAGAGAATTCTTCAGTTATTGGTCCCCAGAGTGGTATGTACCATAGTTGTGTCATTTAGTTACTTTTGTTTAGTTGTATTAGACATTGATTTTCCTCTTTTGGTGATGAGAATATCATTGATATATGAGACTAGTTAAGGAATAAACAAAATATATGCCTCTGTTTCCAGGAAATAATAATAATTCTCTATGTTATTAAATAAGGGAATTCTTTTTTCTGGCACTACAATTACCATTTAACTTCTTAAAATTAACTGCATTTCAATAAAAAAATCAATGAAATAAATCTAAAAAAGTATATGTCTACAGCTATAACATGACGAGACCCTCCTCAGTGGCAGGTACATATTTACAAGGGACATTGTTCTAGTTAATCCATGTGGCAGCCTCCCTGCTAGACATAAGACTCCCATTTTTTCCAAAGGAAACTGAGGCTGTAAGTGACTCAGAATTTGGAAGTGATGGATTTCAACCCAGTTTTCTCTGCTTCCTTCTTCTGTCACATCTCATAGATTGCTGTTAAAGTGACTTTATCTTGACTGGAGTCTGTTCTTATAGCCCCACTAAACTTGAGGCTTTCTCATCGAAAGGATCACATTTTCATCTGCTCGTGCAACAAGTAGGGTAGCGTATTTCTTTGGGAAAATAATACTGAATTCCAACTTATAGAGAAGATAGTGCTGGATTGTCACAGGAACAAGATTTAGTTGAACTTTAAAATAGCCCTTCTGTGCAGTTTTTTGGAAAGAAGGTCTCCGTTGTAGTATGGAAAGAAAAGGTTATAGAAGAAATGTCTCGGTAAACCTGATTCAGTAACTGACTAACAGGTACCTCATTCCCCAGTAAGTTTCCCAGCACTGCTGCTTCCAGATCAGTGTTTCCCAGCGGGGGGCCTTATGCTCTGCTTTGGGCTGCCAGGACCTTCCAGGGGGACCACAGGTGAAAATTTTGTTGGGGGAGCATGGCAGGAGACTGAAGGGGCCAGCCAGCTGGGGAGGCCACCTGGAAGGAAGCCAGGTGAGCAGGGAGCCATGGTCAGGACAGAGGTTGAGAGGTGGTGCATTTGCTGCCGGGAAGAGGGACTCAGTCCTGAACCCAAGCCCAGAGAAGTTTCCTCCAATGAAGACATGGCGTGCCCGAGGCCCACCTGGTTACCCAGCTAAGATCAGAAGACAAAATCTGGTTTCATTGTTTCCTCTTGGATAATGCTATTTTTTTCCTTTTCTTTTTTTCTGGACAAGAGTCAAGTTTGTGCCAAGTTGTAGCACCTGGCAGAAAAATAATGAAAATTTTATTAAGCTGCAGTTTGATAAGCTTTTACATAGTGTAAAGTTTGACAATTATCTTTGTTGGAAAAATAACTGAAGTGTGGTAGGTTGTATGAAATATGTGTATAATACTATCATGTAATATTTAGGTACTGTTCCTTTAGGGACTAAAACTGATTACCTGTGATTTGGCATTTGCAGTTATTGACTTTTCAAACACTAATTGGGCAGTGGAGTGTTGTCAGCATCTGACTCTGTTTGAAACCATCTGTGTGCTCCGTGTTGAGCCCCATGTATTCCTTTCTCCGGGAGTTACTCCCTACCCCTTGCTCTTTTTGAAGGGAGCACCATTTCCCTTTTATTTGAGGGACAGCCACTCTAGTGAGATGCGTGGGCCTCATGGCCTTAGCTCGCAGGTGGGCGATGCGGGTGGTGACGCTCCATCAGGCCGTGCTAGGGTTGAGCCTTCTGGTACTGGGCATCAAACTCGGGGCCTGTTCACGTATTACATGTGTTCCGGTCCTCTGGGCTCTCGGGGAAGGGGTGCGGGGTGGGGGGACACACGTCTGGTGGTGCTCAGAGCTTACTCCTGTCTCTTTGCTCGGGGATCACTCCTGAAGGGCTCTGGCACCATTTGAGGTAGCTGGGATTGAACCTGTCAGCCGTGTGCCATGCAAGCACCCTGCCCGCTGGACTCTCTCTCAGGCCCAGGAGAAACCTTTTTGATTTCCACACACCCTACGGCTTTTCAGTTGGTTGACCTCAGCTGAGTGATCAATTGCTAAGGGAAGGTCTCTGCACGCCATATCTGGGTCCCTAGTAGTCTTCAATGCAGTTTATGTATGTCTTGTATGGATGGATTTTGCTACGAGCTGCGTTAATTCTCAGCTCACTGTGCTATCATTTTGCCCTTGCCCTTAAGAAGAGCGAAGACTTACTTTTTTGGGGGTTGCAATTTTCAGTTTTTGTTTCGTTTTTTATTTTTTTATTTTTTTTTGCAAAATGACTTTTCTTGTGCCCTTTGGAAGAAATTTCACTAGTGATGATGTCTACCCATTGAAATAAAACAAGTTTACAAAAATTATTTTATTAAAGGGGGTAGTAAGTGAAACTTCAATTTTTATTCTAACAGATACATTATAGACAGGTGAGGGAGGTCCTATTATGGCAATAATGTTTCCGTTGAAATTTGACGTTACAATGAAATAATTCTGGGCCTGTGGAGGCTGTTTCAGATAGCATGCCTTCCCGCTGAATGGATTCCTGAGTATCCCAGAGGCCCCTGCATTAGCAAATCTCCCCTCTGTGGAGGGGCTCACAGGAGCCCGCCTGCTCAAGTGTGCCGGCTTCCTCTTCTCCATCTCTCCCCTAAAAGACCTTTTCTAACCCCCGACGCTTAGCTGAGCTCTCTTTACTTCTTGCTTTCGCTCTGCTAAAGAGCTTCCGAAAACAGGTTTTTCAGTGGACAGTTGCCACATTTTTTATTCATGTATTCAGTTCATCATTAGAGCCCGCAGTCCCCGCTGGGCTGGGCATCTTGATAAGCCAGGGTGGAAGGCAGACGGGCCGCCCTGCAGCCCCTGGCGGGAGGACAGCCTCGGTGTCCAGTGTGGGTCCCGAGGGCGCATGCATGGCGCTCGTGCAGGGCGATCGCTTTCCTGGAGATTCTGAGGAGAGATTGCACTGTGAATGATGCATGAGCCCGGTGCAGGGACAGGCGCGTCCCCACCCAGGCCTGCAGCCGGTTCAAAGGACGACGCTCCAGCCCCCGCAGCAGATGGAGCGAGCTGGCCCACCCACAGCTACTGCTGTTCTTTCACCTTGAAAACCGTTCCAGGTACTGCCTCCTCCGGGAAGCTGTCTGACTTCTGCTCCCAGCCAGAAAAGGAACTTCTCGAGGTCTCTCTCTCCCCGCACTCACCCATATGTGTTTGTAGCTGTCAGGCGTGTGGGGGATGGATTTTCTTAAACATTTCTTTATACTCGCCTGCAGATCTGTGCCTGGCACGGTGATTACAATATCACAGATAGCTGAGAAGGTTTCTGAAGGCGTGGACAAGTCAGGTTCTGTCTCTGGAAATAAATCTATGTTTAACACAGGACTGTGTCAGAGCAAGCAGATAGATGGGACTAGAGCTGGGCTTCCTGTCGGGTGGAACTGGCTCACTCTACAGATGAATTTCTAGTTTACAAACTGCCTCATTCTCTAACGGCGCATTATGCTTTGTCTGAAAGAGTTTTGTGTAATGTGGTTCCTTTTTGAGCAGTTACATGCAAATTGTTTTTATTTGTTTGTTTTGTGGCCTGACCCAGTCTTGCTTAGGGGCTATTCCTGGCTGTGTGTTCAGGAGGGACTGTTGGCTCAGAATACCATGTGTGGAGGTGCCAGGGACTCTGCCAGGGGCAGAGCAGGAGCCCTCTCTACCGGCTTTGCTGTCCCTGCATACGAATTCATGCTACTCTTTGTTTTGACCATGACAAGCTACTGAATGCTGAAGGCAGAGATCCAGCCCACGGTAGCAACAGATTCCTGCCTGTGTGAAATTGTCTTGAAGATTTGTTTTTAAATGTTTTGGTCTGTTCTCCAGCAGCTCTTACTTTTTCATTTTCCTTTTAATAAAGCTCATTTTAATTAAATTTTTTGAATCTTTTTTAAATTTTATGCCATTCCAAAGATTAAACCCAGGGCCTCATACATGGAAGGCAAGTGCCTTGCTGGTGGGTGACATGCCCCCAGCCTTGGAACACATTTTTGAAAAACATTTTGTGATGCTTTCTGGAGATTTGGATAGATACATTCTGGATATTAATTGCTTATAGAGATTTTTTTTCTAGTAAAATTAGAAGCCAGCTCTTTGCAGCTGCCTTTTTTTGGCCATTCAGACACGGATGTGGTGAAAGACCTGCAAAGTATGCTTGTGCCAGGGCCGGAATGCCCTGGAAAGAGGAACGTGTTTTGTGAAGCATGTACTTATGTTTCCTGGAGGAGACACCTTCATACGTGATGAGTGCAGAAAATCAGGGTTCGTAATTCTGTGACTTCACAGTATGCTCATCATTATTTTTTTCTTAAAAAAATGTATTTCCAGAACAATATTACAATTGTACTTTTATTTTTATTTATCTCTGGGCCACACCTGGGGGTACTCAAGGCTTACTCCTGACCCTGAGCTCAGGGATCACTCCTGGTGGGTTTGGGAGACCATCCGTGGTGCCGGGGGTCAAACCTGGGTATGCCCCGTGCAAGGTACACGCCCTACCCACGGTATACTGCTCCAGCCCAATTATGCTCTTAAGTGGCTTTTCTTAACATCTGAGGTCCTGGTGATAAAAGTCACTTGTGAAATTTGTTGAGCTGAACATGTAGCCATTTTTAGAGTCTTTATCCATGTTGTGTTCTCTGACTACTTTACTAAAGCATATTGTACATTCTTTGATATTGAAGATTATGTGTGTATACATATATATGCACCTATATGCACCTATACACTTATAAGAATGTGTAACGGATTGCACATTTGGGCCATAACTCCTAAAGTATATTTTAAATTATAATCACATTGTTTTGCAAATATATTGGAGGTTACATCATAAGGTGAACGAATTACAGAATCTGGCTAAATACAGAAAAATGGAAACTCCTTTCCATTTGAAACTAGTCATAGATCACTACTTAACAACCATTGTTAGCATATTGTCTTTTTAAATTTGTCAGATTGTCGGACTGAAGTACACAATTTTGTGCCTTGATTTTTTTTTTTTTGCTTAGTACTATAAATTTTCTCTTATGTTACAACAAATTTTAATTCTTAGGAACAACAAAATATATTTATTTTAGTACCTCTAGTTTGTTAGCTTGGGTCTTGGGTCAGAGTCGGCTATGCTCAGGGCTTCCTCCTGGCTCTGTGCTTAGGGATCACTCGTGGTGAAGCTTGGAGGACCACAGAGGTGCTGGGGGTTGAACCCAGGTCAGCCACATGCAATGCCAGTGCCCCGCCTCATTGCACTGTCACTTTAACCCTTTGCTAGTTTTATTTTTTTTTCTTTTCTAGGTGACTTTTGCTATGATTATTCTTGGAATAGGGCACTTTTTAAAAAATGAAACTTTTTCTCATTTCTCATTTCTGATTCTTAAGAAATAGTCATTAAGAAGTTTGAGGGTTGACTGTCATCACCATTTGTGATAAATGATGGTCAGAATACATCCTGTAAGTTTAGTGCATGACCACCGGTGTTTAAGTATGCTGGTGATAATGATCTTGGGGTACAAACTTTCAGTTTCAGCTTGACAGAAAGGTAGTGGCTGTGTTTCAGGTCCCCTGCGAGGTGTGAAATGCAGAAAGGGCATAGACTGATGAGCCCCTGTGGACCAGGTGCAGTGCAAGGTGGGACGAGGCACCCAGGGCCACCCAGGAAGTGCCAGCTCTTTGGGGGGTCCCGAGGGAGCTGATGACTTGCTGAAAGACACAGGGTGACTTGGAGAGGAGTTGATGTCCAAACTGGCTTTTGGAAATGAGTAGATGAGTAGAAGAAGTGAGAAATTCATAGCTGTCATTTTATTTATTTGGTTTTGGGGCCACATCCGGTGATGCTCAGTGGTTACTCCTAGCTCTGCACTCAGGAACCATTCCTGGTGGGTCCACCCACCAGGGGACCATATGAGATGCCAAGGACTGAACTCAGATCAACTATGTGCAAGGCAAGCAAGCACCTTACCCTCTGTACTCTCTCTCCGGTCCTCATACTTGTTACTCTAAAACCACAAACTTGTGTGGAACCAGACACTCAAAATGCCAAAAAAATACGACTTGAAAATACACAGAGTTTCGTTTGGGGGCCACACCCAGTTTTCTTGGGAGCTCCTCCTTGGTTTTTGCTCTAGTGTTGCTCCTGACAAGTGCTCAGGGACTGTGTGGCACTGGGGATTGAATTGGGACCTGCTGTGTGCAAGGCAAGTGCCTTCACTTCTTAAAAGTACATCACTGTCACTGTCACTGTCATCCCATTTGCTCATCGACTTGCTCGAGCAGGCACTAGTAACATCTCCATCTCGAAACTTGTTGTTACTGTTCTTGGCATATCGAATACGCCACAGGTAGCTTGCCAGGCTCTGCCGTGCGGGCAAGATTCTCTCGGTGGCTTGCCAGGCTCTCCGAGAGGGTCAGAGGAATCAAACCCGGGTCGTCCTCGTGCAAGGCAAACACCCTACCACTGTTCTATTGCTCCAGTCCCTCAAAAGTATATAGATTAAAAAAAAAATCCAAGGGCCAGCCAGAGAGATAGTACAGCAGGTAGGGTGCCTGCCTTGCATGGAACCACCCCAGGTTTGATCCCTGGCATCCCATAAGGTCCTCTGAGCACCTGAGGACAGAGCCAGGAATAACCCCTGAGCATCACTGGGTGTGGCCCCGAAAATAGCAACAATAGAAATTCCGAGTGACTGACTTCACCTGTATAAAATTTCACTGAAGCTTAGAGAGACTGATGGAAAAGAGATGGCAAATTTTTCTTCCACCGATCAAGTGCAAGGATTTGTTAGGAGCTATTAAATTAGGTGTGCTGGAAGGCGTTATAGCCTGAGTCATTAGGGATGAACAGCTGGTAAGAGAGAAATAGCAACTTTCCCTCAGACTCGCTCTTTATTTAGTTTTAGGGAGACAGAAATTCTAGGACTTAAGTGGAAAATAATTATTTGGTTCAGCCAATATTATGGAGGTATCCCAGAGAATCCTGTTTGTTTTTATAAAATAAAAATGCTAGATAATCTCTGCAGATATTATATTAGTATTTGCTGGGGCAAAATGTAGGCTTCTGGTCAAAATCAAAAAAGTCTGAAAATGATAGTTATTCACTGCCTGCACTCCTAGCATGTGTAACGTTCTGGCACCCTTCCCAGATATTTAGGGAATAAGTGAGTAAATAGATGACTCCAAATATCAGTTTGGTATTTTGGAATGATGCTCTTTGTTGATTCTACCATCTTATAATTAATGAAGACACACAGACCAGAACTTTCACAGTAAGATTTTAAATAGCCCGATTAATCTTTGATATGATTTAGAGTTCACACAAAGTGCTGCTTGGACAATGTCATTTATTCGCGTCCTGTAAATAATGAAAACATTCCTTCTTCACTTAGACAACCTCAATTTAAATATTTAATGGACTCCCTAACTGGGCTCAGCTATACACTGTTCCTTCCCCAGCCCACCGGGTTAAAAAAAAAATCCCAGCGATGATAAAATTAGGTGTAGGATCCCACCTGTTCTCTTACTCTTAAGGGCTGTATAACTTGGAGTTTGAAGCAGGGAATTTTTTTTTCACTCAATGTACATACATGATTAATACGTCTTTGGGGTGTTTTGAGAGGAGGCCAGCAAGCCTTCTATTAAGCTTAGAAGTGAATCAGCGCTGGGAAAAACCCTAACCCAGACGGCCAGCAGGATCTCAGGGTCAGAGCCACCCTGTTTTCTCAGTGTAGATCTCATCGCGGGCCCTTTCTTCATTCTAGTAGAACTGGATCAGCTGAAAAACAAAGATGATAAACAGAACGCTCCACTGTCTGTGCACGGGATAGAGGCCCACTTTTCTCTAAGAGTTAGGGGACTTGGAAATTATTTTTAGAATACTTTCTTTTGTGGTTGCAAAAATTGAAAAGGAAAATACAGTTATTGATATTAAGTCTGTAGGAAAGAAGAAAAATACTAGGTTTTGTATTGATAGCTCACCTCTAGCACCTCATTTGCCATTTGGTGCTGTACATTGTAGTGTCCATAATTTGCCTTTGCCATACCATAGATAAGAGGACACCCGGAGGTATGTGCAGGGACAGATAAATGACTGTGGGATCATTAAAATCATTTTTCCCTTGGGGTCACTCTTGGTGGTGCTCAGGGCTTACTCCTGGCTCTGCACTTTGGCCTCACTGCTGGCGGGGCTCCAGGGACCAATAGAATGCCAGAGATTGGACCTAAGTCCTTTGTGTACAAGGAAGCTCCCTACTCCAGCCCCTAACATAAAATATATTATTATCATTGTTTATGGACACACCTGGCAACACTCAGGGGTTCCCCCTGGCTCTGCACTCAGGAGTCACTCCTGGTGGTGCTCAGGGACTATATGAGATGTGGGATCAAACTCGGGTCTTGCCCCATGAAAGACGACACTGTACTATCACTCCGGTCCTGAACATAAAATTTTTAATGGAGTTAACATTTGTTGACCTTTTGTAAAGTTTGAACCATTAGGCCTGAGACTGTACAACTTATGCTTTGAAATAATCAAACGGAATAAGTTCAAATTTAGCAACTCCAGCATCAGACTTATACTGTGAGCATGAACGAGGTCAGTTGTAAAAATAGCTCTGAGCTCTGCGATCCGGGACTCTGCTGAGACCTTCCCACGGGCTTTGAGGAGGGGAGGAAGGTGTGTATGAAGCGATTGTCCCTAACAGTTCTTACTCTGGTGCTGTGTGAGCACCTTCCATTCAGGTATTGCACGAGCTGACGAGTCCCACCGTACTTCAGGGCTGGGGACTCGGGACTCCGGGGCCTGCGCTGGCCATCCCAGCCCCGAGAGGCATGCGGCAGCTGTTTTGTGTGCTCTTGGCCCGGGTACGGAGGTAGTGGCAGCACTGCCTAGCTGAAATAGCAGAGGGATTTGGAAAGCAAGGAGGGAATTACCTGGAGTGGCGTTTGGCTTGGGCTCTGGGTCAGTTACCCTCGTCCTATGAGAATGTCTCATCTCGCCAGGAGGACTGGTCAGTGGTTGGAAATTACTACCAGGGTGCAGGGGAGTGGAGAACAGTTCAGATAGAAGAGGGCCCATATGGCAACATCCGTCGGAAATGATCCCTCTGGACAAGAACTGAGTGTTGAAAGTAGGTAAAGGGATATACATGATAACCTTTCAGCATCTGTATTGCCAACCATAAGGTCTACAAGGAGAGCGAGGAAGAGTGAGAGGGTAGAGAGTGGCCTGCCATAGAGGCCATGGCGGGTGTGGGGTGATGGGAGGGAAACTGGGGACACGGGTGCTGGGCAGTTACACTGGTGGAGGGGTGGGCGTTGGAACACTGTATGACTGAAACCCAATCACGAGCAGCTTTGTGATGCTCTATCTCACAGTGATTCAATACAAATTTAAAAACTCATATTAAAAAAGAAAAGAATGTCCCATCTTTGCAAACACCTCTCCTATCTTCCCCTAGCCCCAGGGATGTAAGTTCTCACGTTTGTGTATTTGATGATGGACATTTATGAGCTTAATATTTAATAGCCCATATCTGCCAGGAGTAACGAAGGAAAGCAAGGTTCACATTTTATCAGAACGATGCACCGTCAGAAAACCATTGGTACTGTTGTTGCTGACCCCAGTAGACTGTGGGGGCCTGGCGGCGATGTTGTCTGGCCAGTTTCCATAGAGCATGTGCAGTGCCAGGTGGGGAAGAGCACATGCGGGGTGGAGAAGAGAAAGATGGGTGACTTTGAGAGCTCCCTGCACCCCAGGAGGCCATTTAGCTTGGAAGCAGGAAAAGCAGCAGGAAGGAGAAGTTAAGAGAGAGGACTGGAACAGGAGGACGGAGATGCGGGGTGTAAACCAGTGTTTCTCAACCTTATGCCCCCGGGGGGCCTGCAGATTATGTCTCAGGTGCTGCAGGTGGAAATTGTGTAGGTGGGAGGGGCAGTGGGGGAGGGGGGAGGGGGAGAGACGCTGTTGTTGGGAATTGTGTTCGGGCACTTACCAAAAGGCTCACTTGGGCGAAGGATTGATGTCCCTGGTCTGTGGGAAAGCAGATAAAGGTGAAAGCGTGTCATGTCTTTCTTGGCCAAGGAATTGTTTGAGTGCACGTGCCCGGCGTTGGTTCACGCGTGTGGCATCGCGGCTGCAGGATTGGCACCTGTGGTGGGATGATCTCCACAGCCAGCCTCTGCCCCGTGGAGAACATCGTCCGGGATCCAGTGGAGACATATCAAAGAGGGCATCTTGGACGTGCCTTGGCAGCAGAGGCCCCGCAGGCCGGATGGGCGGGCACGGAGCGTGAGATTCCGCGATCCTGCCACCCCACGATGATAAAGTAGGAGGAGGAGAAAGGGGTGACTGAGAACTGCTCGCCCCAGAGAGGTCAGAACTGGGAGCTGGTTTTGAGGGTCAGGCTGGCACACGGACAGGGCTTGAGGTATGAGCCACCTTCTTGCTCCCTGGAAGCCCCCGAAAGCCCAGTGCGACTTGGGTGTGGCACTTGAGAAAGGGTTCAGAAAGCCGGACTGGCTCGGCATGGAGCCTCCAAACCGGGTTGCCCTGGGCGCAGCTGGTTCCGCCACTTTGGGGAGCGACCTTGGCCCCACTTCCTCGCCTCTTGGTAAACATGCTCCCTGGCTGCTTCTGCTGCTGGCCTTTGCACGGAGAAGCCGGGGTCTCGGAGACCCCTGCATGCCCTGCGGGGGCGGGAAGGAGAGCCGGCCGGGCCCATGGGGTGGGCAGGGGGGGTAGCGTGAGGCAGAGAGGGATTTTGCTAAGGTGAGGATCTCTCGGGACGTGCAGGCCCTGGATGTTTAGGGGGGAGCTGGTGAGGACCCCATGAGTGTTCTCAGCATCCTCACAGCCAAGCTGGTGGCGTGAAAGGGTAGAAGGTAGTTCAGATCTTCCAAATTTAAGGATACAGAAACCAGCATTTCTTAGGGATGCAGAGTCCATGGGCTTGTTGTACGTGCTTGCTCGGGTATTGGAGGGCCGGGTGTGTGTGTGTGTGTGTGTGTGTGTGTGTGTGTGTGTGTGTGTGTGTGTGTGTGTGTGTGTGTTTAAAACGCTAGCGGGGCTGGGAGACAGAAACTGATACTTGGGAATCGTTTCAAGAATGAACCAGGTCAAGGAAGCTCACTCGGGTGGGTAGGCGGGGCCGAGGCTTGTCTGGAGGGAGGGGGGGAGAGTAAGGACAAGGAAGACCAAAAGTGCCGTGGTAGTGGGGAGGTGAGCGTAGCGGGCAGCCCCCAGGGCGGCAGCCGCACGGCAGGAAGAGGGGTGCGCACAGGGACACCCGACAACAGGAGAGGCGGAAGTGAGATGTGGCATGGATATTCTTTCGGTCGGAGGCATGGAGACAGGACACGCGAGAGGCATGTAGAGAGCATGGAGGGCTCACTCTGGCTCGCGGCGAAGAGCGACTGCCAGAGGCCTCCTTTTATTCTATTCTTTCTATCAGTTCCATCCTAGTGACTTCATCACAGAGAAAGACTCACTAACGAGAGTACAGACACTTATAGGATGAGCGTTCGCCCAAGGAACATCAGGGAATGCATTGTCTTGTCAAAGCTATGCTGTGTAAGCTATGTTGTCATGATTGAAACGTCAGAGGAAGATACGGAACTGGACACGTCAGCTTTACAGATCACGTCCCCCACATTCTTGTGGTCGGTTACACGTGGGGCCAAGAGAAGGCTCAGACTGGTACCTGAAGGTCAGTCCAGATGAAGGATGTGTAAGAGAGGGGGAAACTGCTGCCTTGTTCTGCCAAGATAATGCGTGACCAGGCAGGTGTCCGAGAGCATGCTGTCCTCCTCCAGTCATTGGACTCACAAGTTTTTAGCCTGCCCACTGAGTGTGGAGTGGGACCTCCGTTCTGCTTCCTGCTTGCAGGGCAGCGTCCAGAGGCTCGTCCTAGTGTCCTGGCTTAGCACCAACACAAGATGCAGGATGGGGAGAGAGAACCAGATTTGGACAAACTGTGGAAATCAGGAAACTGGGTCGTACCCCTACCCCCACCCCCACCCCCCACCCCCCAAGCACAGTGTGGAGGTTTGTGAGCGGGAATAGCCATGGTGGCCTTGAATCTTGTCCTCGAGGGGAGAATTCTCCAAGCCGTGGGTGTGGTAAGGCGCAGCTGGCATTTCCGAAACATTGAAGGAGAAAGTGTGTGTGTGTGTGTGTGTGTGTGTGTGTGTGTGTGTGTGTGTGTGTGTGTGTGTGTGTGTGTGTAAAACATGCATTTTCTTTCATTCTTACCACTAGGAAGAAGAGAGCAGCAGGCTTTTAGAACCAGCCCAGGTGCCTGCAAGGACTCGCTATTGTCAGCCGACTACCTTCTTGGCGGGGTACCCCAGCAGGAGAGGGGGGAAGAGCAGTTTCTCCCCTCAGAGCAGCGTCAGGAGGATATTGTATTGGAATGTTTGGGAGCAGGTTTCCTCCGCTACCTGCAAGGGGAGCCTGGGGAATCTTTAATTTCCCACTTACATTGGCTCTTCCCTTTACTGCTACTCAGTCGCTCCATTTCTTTGCGTGAACAAAAGACTGCAGGCAGCTCTTCTTCTCTTTATTTATTTATCTGTTTATTTTATTTTTGTCTCCCAAGGGGTGCTCAGGGCGGTCTTGGGCCTGTCATGGAGACTCTTAGGCCCACCGGGCCCACGGTTCAGGGTGAGGACCTGAGGGCATGGTGGGTCAGACCCTGCGGGGCGGGATCCCGTAGGTCGGTCGGCTGCATGTGTGTGGGACTCCACCCCTTGTGATGTCTCTCTGGCCCTGGATATAGCAGCTTTTAAATTTTTTTTTGTTTTGTTTGGGAGATCACACCTCACAGCGCTCAGGGGTTACTCCTGGCTCCTGCACTCAGGAATCTCTTGCAGGCCCATGTAGACGCCAGGGATTGACCCCAGGTCAGGCGTGTGCAAGGCCGGCACCTGGCCTGCTGTGCTCTCTCTCCAGCCCCGGTCGTGTTGCACATAATCTCATCAGCATAAAAAGCAGTTCTTGAAGGAATATGAAGGACTATGAGACATAAGCTGGTATTTCATTACGTTGAATAAGGCTTCCCACCACAGAGCCCCCACTCAGGTGTCTCGCCTGCTCTGACCCGTGTCGTCTGTGTGACTGACCAGGATGATTCTGATTTTCCATTTGCTAATTTTCCCGAAGCATTCGTATTTGAATGATTTTCTTTAAAATATGGGTCATTTTTCTAGTTGTTTTTCTTTGTGTTTGGGGGTCACACCTGGTGATGCTCAGGGGTCCCTCCTGGCTCTGGATTCACTCTTGGCAAGGCTTGGGGGACCGTAGTACTAGGGATCAGAGCTGGGTTGGCCGCGTGCAAGGCAAGTGCTCCAGAGCCCGCTCTGTCTCACGGACCCTCTGTTTGGCTTTCTAAGCTCACTTCAAAGGCTTACTTTACTCCCTACAGCAGTGATGAGCAGGAAGATAGTTGTCAAGGTAGATGTGATTAGTATTTTTTTTTCATTTAAAGTGAGATGTCTTAGATCCTTTTAACCTTCCCTTATTCTTTCTTTTTTTTAACCTTTTATTATTGAGTTTAGTACCTGTGATTCCCACTTGCCCTTCCCTCTCTCCCTTGATATTTTTTTCACAAACAAAACAGTGCCTTGATTCAGATTTCTAAATTTGAGAAAATGTCTTTTTTCTAGGTCTTTTTTCTTCTTCCCCCAGTTACTTTGCTTTTCTAGTGTGAGTGGAAATTTCATTATTTTTTTCCCTAAGTTTTTGTTGCTTGGACACTGTTTCTCCAGTTCCCAGGGGATCTCGTGTCTTACTGTGCCCTTGTCTTATCAGTCATTATTCATTCACTCATTTAGTTATCAAATATTTATTGAGCAGCTACTAAACACAGGCCCATGCCTTGGTTCCAGGGACACAGGGTGAGTAGAGTGACAATGGGAGCACAGAGAGAATCATTTGGGCAGTGCTCTAATATAAACACAACAGCTCTATAACGTAGAGACTTAAGGTGGGGTTTCTAGGATTTTTTTTTTTTTGTTTCTTTGTTTTGTTTTGGGGTCAGACCCAGCTATGCTCAGGGCTTACTCCTGGCTCTGAATTCAGGGATCATTCCTGGTGGGCTCAGAGGACCATACCGAACCCTGGGTCAGCCATGTGCAAGGCAAGTGCCCTCCCTGTGCTGTAGCTGCTGCCAAGATGGGCTTCCTTTAGATCAGTTGCTTCAAAGAATGCACTCTTAGAACCCAGACATCAGTGAGAAACAAAATACAAAGAAAGAAAAAAAAAAAACCAACTGAGGCAGGCACATTCCAGGCCAGGGCTAGTGGGCCAAGGAAGCTCTGAACTTCCACAGGAGCCAGGAAAAGCAAGCACGGTCGGGTGTCCTTGGAATAAAGGACCCTCATCTGCAGTTGCTGGAGGCATGCAGAGGACAAAGCAGGGGTGCGTAGTAACAGACACTGAGGCCCCTGGGGTGATGGGAGGGCGTGGCTGACGTGCTGAGGGCGGGGTTCGGGATGCCACGGGAGCAGGGTTTGTTCAGAAAACTGCTTTCTGGGCTTCCCTGCAGCCAATGAACTGTGTGAAAACAAGAAGTCTCGCTGGCATTCTTGCAGTCTCTGGGTTAAATGAAGGGGTGTTAGTGGGAAAGAAGGCAGGTAAGGGGGTCTGTTTTGGAGGGGAAAAGTAAGAGACTTGCAGCCGGATAGAAGGTGAGGCGTGTAGTAAGGGAAGCACCAGGGCTGTGGATTTACCGGCCAAGCGACTATTGGACTGTGGTGCAGTGACTGCGGTGGGGAGGGAAGAGGAGCAGAGTGAGGCAGCGGTGGGAGCTTAGCAGTTGAGACGCCGCCTCTCCCTTTGCAGTTCCAACTGACTGCTAGTCTTGGTCCATAGATTTTCCAGTGGACATGGAGGCAGATAGTATGTCGTCTTTTGTGATGGACTTCATTTCACAAAATAGTTTCATTCCACAAAATATTTTCAAGGTTTATCCATGTTGAAGTTGGCTTAATTGTGTCTTTTTTTTTTAAATTATTTTTTGCTTTTTTTGCCACACTTGGTGATGTGCAGGGCTTACTTCTGACTCTGCACTCAGGAATTACCTATGACTGGCTCAGGGGACCATATGGGGTGCCTGGGATTGAACCTGGGTCCACTGCATAAAGGCAAACACCCTACTTGCTGTGCTCTCTGGCCCCTAGAACTGGTCTTAGTTGTTGAGCAACAATTCATTGTATGGTTATAGTGGATTTAAAAAAAATTATTCACCAGTTGATAAGCATTTGAGCTGTTTTCACTTATAATTGTTACAAATAATGCTACTGAGAGAACAAGTATCTAAGTTCTGTGTGTGTGTGTGTGTGTGTGTGTGTGTGTGTGCGCGCACACGCGCGCATACTCTTCAAACAAATATTGGACTTTTTTGTTTGTTTTTGATGCCAGGGATCAAACCCAGGCTCTCACAGGAATAATTAAATAATAAAACAATTATTGTGAACTTGATTAACTTGCAGTCTTACATGTGGTCATGTAACAAATATGCAAGAAGATATTATGATTTAGTTATTTTGGTGTATAAGAAAAATTGGAAGTCAGGTTTCAAAATAAGGTGGTGAATTACGGCCATTTCCACTCAGGGTATCCTAAAGGAGATGTCCCATGAAGTAGTAAGATCTTCCTCGAAGCCACTATTTTAAGTTAGCTGTGTCCAGTGTTGAAAGGAACATCTGTTTCGTATCAAAGAGCCATCAATCCAGTCTGTCTATCTGTGTGTGTTGTCCTTAATCATTTTGACTTTTACAAGAGAGAATTTGTCATGGGGATTCTATTTTGTCGTGGGTTGCTGTTAGAATATCGATCGATCCAAATGGGTGGACACTTTTGTTCCTCTGGAATGGAAAGTGTGGTAGTATTCTACCAGACTCACATTCGCCTGTTTAGTTTCAGTGTGAGGAGCCATTGGAGCTCTGTGCGAGTGGGTGAAGTGAGACGGGAGTCGGTGAGGGGAGGGGGCAACGGCATGGCCAAAGACAAGTTCTCATTTTCATCTTGAACTGAACAGGTGCATTTAGGATCCATGCAAGACCAAAAAAATTCACATTCTATATTTGGTATGAAATTTTTTCGATGAAAATAATTCTTCATAGTTCTATTTTTCTGGACTGGAGCGATAGCACAGCGGGTAGGGTGTTTGCTTTGCACGTGGCAGGCCCGGGTTCAGTTCCTCCGCCCCTCTCGGAGAGCCCAGCAAGGTACCAAGAGTATCCCACCCACACAGCAGAGCCTGGCAAGCTACCTGTGGGGTATTCGATATGCCCAAAACAGTAGCAACAAGTCTCACAATGGAGACTTGTTAGTGGTGCCCGCTTGAGCAAATCGATGAACAATGGGACGACAGTGCTACAGTATATTTTCCTGATCTGCTAGATAATTAGACATCTGTGTGGTATTTTCATGTTTCTCCAAATGCTATACACAGTTTAGAAATGGAATAGGGCTAAGAAAGTTGCTTTTTAAAGGGGGGATATGCTAATCCACAGTTAATATTCTTACAACTTTACTTTTATGTAACCCTAATTTCCTAATGGCAGTACAGTTTTGGATGTTGCCACAATTTGTATTTATAACTGAATTACTCACAATTTTGTATTCCACATCTTATCACTCTCATGTAGCACTTTAGTTTTAAAAAGTAGATTGTTAATGATTATTAGCAGTTAATTCTTTTTGGACTTACCTTTCTCAGGAAAATTTTGGTGATGTAGATGATCTCATGTGTTGCTTATATTTTGCCTATCACGTTTATTATAGTTTGCAGCATCTGAATGGGATAATAGAACATTTAAAATCTTTGTGCATTAGCTCACTGTGCAATATCTTTGATTTAAAAAATTAGGTTGGTAAAACAACGAGAAATAGAAGAGTAGATGACTTCCCTTCACATTCTTTCTCCCTGGTGGTTTTTCTATGGCTGTATTTTAAGAACCACATGAAGCCATTACTGGTGGAGAGCGGTTTTGAACCAAACATTTCCAGACCCCATTACATAACATTCAGAGTGAGTGCAGGGAGACCTATCTGAAAAAAAAGTGCTCTCATTTCATAGATGGGAATTTAATTTAGCTAACTTGGCTTTCCTCTTCACAAGTGGATTTTTTTCTTAAAAAATGCTCTGATTCCTCATTCCTTCTTGCAAGTCTGCAATGTATGAAAGCTCTGTATTGCCAGTTCTTTGCTTGAGTGTTGGAAACTTTGATTTCTGACTTCAGGAAGATGATAGTCGGGAATTGACTTTTTGGGATCTGAAGTGTAATTTGGATTGGTGAGGAGTAAGGCGAGCGCCGTCACACGGGGTTGGCACCTGCGTCACTCTGGAACTGGGGTTCCAGGAGAGAATGTATCGCAGCCCTTCTAGGTTTAGCTCACTGCGGGCTTTCAAGCTTTCGCTCCTCCTTTTCCATCCATGGTCTTATTTGCTTAAAAACAAAGCTCCCCCACTTTATTTAAACACGTTTTGTTCCAGGCACTCGTATTCCACCACTGTCACCTTCCCCCCACCACCGTCTCTATTTTCCCAACCACCCGTCAAGCCTGCCCCCATGCCAGGCCCATGGAGATTTATTTTATATTGCTTGTTACCACTGAATAGCTAAGGGAGTGATCAAAGCAATATTTTAGTAGAAGAGAATTTGTGAAAATGGTTGTTGCTCACGGTGGGGATTAAGTCCTGATCAGAGGACTTGGTTGCGAGTGCAGCCTTCTGTGTTCATCTTTTTGTTAGTCGAGACTGGTGGTGTGTTACTCCTGGGCGGTCAGTGTTATAGTTCAGGATATTCAACTGGGCGGCCAGTGTGGTTGGAGGGAGGCATGGCTTTGCAGGGTAGGGGGCAGAGGGGTGGGAGTGACCGCCAGGCTTCAGTAGGGCAACAACTGCCCTGCCCCCTTCCTGAGGTTACCCCGGAGGTCTCAGCTGGGAAGAGTGTTTGAGAAATTTTTGCAGCTGGTTGATCTCTTCTGAGATTATGTTGATGAGTCTCTGGAGCAAGGCTGGTAAATGAGCTTACACGGTGGCACCGGGACACGGGTGAGGCTGGCGGGGGGGGGGTGGTGGTGGTGGTGGTGGTGGTGGTGGTGGATATAGTCTCACTTGTTAGAGAGCTGCATGTTTCAGATATGCCTCCAGTTCTAATCATTGCTATAAAGAAACATTGCCTCTAAAACATGTTCATAACTCGATGGCATAAAATACTGACCAGTGGGTAAATATTATTATTTACCCATTGGTAAATATTATTATTTAACTAAAATTTTATTATTTAACTAAAATGCAAAGAGTAAAGGATGGATTCATAAAGATCTTTTTTATTGTGGTAAATTATATGGAACATAAAGACCTTACCAATTTTACCACTTTTATGTTCAAAAGAGTTTAAAGGAACCAAATACTTTCAGATTATGGTGTAACTATTACCAATAGCCATCTCCAGAATTTTCCCACCTGAAACTCAGCACCCGCTATAAACGGTCACTCTCCAGCATCTTCTTCCCTCACCCCAACCCCCGCTTCCTGCAACAGCCATCAGAGGTCTGGACCACATTCTGTTTGTTCTCTTCATCCATGACGGACAGTTCGGTTGATCTTTTTTTGACAATTGTGAGCAAGGGGCATTTTTTAAGAGTTTTATCTAAATTTTTTTTTTTTTTTTTGCTTTTTGGTCACACCTAGCGATGCACTCAGGAATTACTCCTGGCAGTGCTCAGGGGACCATATGGGATGCTGGGAATCGAAACTGGGTCGGCCGTGTGCAAAGCAAATGCCCTCCCCGCTTGCTATTGCTCCAGCCCCATTATCTAAAAAGTTTTATATAAATTAACTATTCTAATTCGGTGAAGTAACTAAGAAGGGATGTATATTCAATATTTTATAATTTTATTTCTTTATTTACATGTGCAAGAATGAATGGAGCGATTTTACTCTAAAATTATATTATTATTATTATTTGGGGGCTTTGAGCCATATATCCACCAGTGCTCAGGGCCTCCTTCTGACTCTGTGTCCAGGGATCACTCCTGGGACTGGTGGGGGTGAGGTTCCAATGACCAATTGGTACGCCAGGGATTGAACCTGGGTCAGCCACATGCAAGAAAAGAGCTTTACCACTGTACGATCACTTCAGCTCTCACAATGCTGCTATTATTTTGTCTACTCTTTACCTGGAATATTCTGCACAACAGGTTTACAGGAGATATGCCGATTTATTTATCTGAGGGGAGAAAGGGAATTCTTCATAAAATGAATATTTGATATTCTGATGAGGTTTTCCAGTTTCAAACTCATTTGCAATTTCACTATTTTATACATCCTAATGTGATATAATTAGTCAGGAAGAGCCAGGGAAATCTATTTTCTTTCATTTCTTAAAAAAAAAACATTGGCTCTTCGGTTTTCCTTTGCTTCGGTCTTGCTTGTTTAATTACTATTTCATTTTACTATTTTAATATGGATGGAAGGTGATGATGTTCATTATATTTTTTAAGATAAAATTACATATTCTGTTGTAGAAGAAAACAATGTAGTATTGTCCATGCCAGAGAATTGCAAATTTTCTGCCAAATCCTGTAACTTTAGTTGCACGGAAGTAGAGACATATGAAAGGGGAATATGAGCATTTGCATTACCTGCTTCTTTGTTTCACTCATCTTAGAGCCATGAAACAAAAAATGAAACTTTTATTTTGGTGTCCTGTAATGGAAGGCAGAGCCTTGGTACTTTCAAAGATGTGCTGCACCACTGAGATATATCCCCAGCCCAAACAGACCTCGGCCAGATCCTTGATCATTCTTGTAGAGAATTGTCTTTCAAATCAGCATCTTTCAGATAATAGCATTGCAGCGTTTTGGTTTGGGGTAAATTGTTAAGGATATAATATGTTTCATTGTGTACTTAATGTCTAACACTAGATAAAATCAAACTTTAAAAATATACCACCACTGATAAATAATATCTAAGAAGCATTTGGAATATGTTGGGAGAACTGATTGCATAAATATTTCAAAGTAAAATTATATTATGAGTGATAAAGGCAGTCTTTTTGAAAAGCCTTCTTTGTAAATTCTGTTTTCATTTTTGGTTTACATTTTTTAGTGATCGAACAGAGCGGTCAGTTCAGAGCCCCACTATGTGCCAGTCTTGGCTATTCTTACACGGCAGTAACTTTAACTGTGCACTAATACAACTGCAAGGGATGGAGTTTTTTCATTCCAGTGGAGATTTATGTCAACTCTTAATTCGTTTTGGATTCTAGATCAAGATATTTAGAAGGGAAGTAGCAATCTACCCTAACTACGAGTAGTTATATAAGCTTGGAATCTTTCCATTTTATGCTCTGACCAAAAAAGGGAGTGTTTTAAATATTTATTATTTCTGAAATTCAAGATGTGAAGTTAATTTTTTGTTACCATTTGCAGATGTGATATATTCAACAGATATGCTTTATTTATTATTTATTTAATTTGGGGGCTGGAACTAGCTGGACTCGGGGCTTGCTTCTGGCTCTGTGCTCAGGGATCACTCCTGTCAGTGCTGGGTTGACCAGATATGGTTCTGGGATCGAATCCAGCCGGTTCCACCACATGCAATGCAAGGGACTACCTGCTGCACCATCTCCCTGGCCCCAAAGCACTCTTTCTTTAATGTTCTTAACTTAGCTTAGTTAAGCTTAGTTAGCTTAGTTCTTAACTTAGTTAGCTTAGTTCTTAACTTAACTTAAGCTTAGTTAGCTTAGTTCTTAACTTAGTTAGCTTAGTTCTTAACTTAACTTAGTTCTTCTTTTTTATGTTAAATGTAAAAATTTCTCAGTTGCCTAATTGTTTAACACTTGTTGTTTAAGTAATGGTTACATTTTAATCTTCTCAAGCTATTTGTTAGAGTAAGAAAATTACCGTTGTCATATCTCCCTAGAGTTAGTGTAAAATATCGTTCAGTTTGAAAACATTCTGAAAATTGTAAAGCACCCATATGCATATCATTCATATCTAGAAATCAGATTTGTTGCATATTATTAAAAGCCTTAAATGCAGAATTTTTACACACAACAGAGTTCTCTATGCTACTGGTATTTCCATTTCTCTGATTGACAAGCAATTTTATTGTGGTATGGTATGTATGTATATTTTTATGTGTATGATTATTTTTAAAATTTCTGTCAGCTTGGTATATGTACATAATAGGTAGACATTAGCTACATATGATGATTTTAAAATCTTGACTGATTAAAGTTATTTAAGATCATTCTTCCCCCGTGCCTCTTTTTTTTTCTCTTCTTATTTTTGTGTGGCTGGTAGGAGTTAAATTGGTTAAGAAAAAAAATTATTGTGTGTCATGGGGCTGGTCCAGCTTACTTCTGACTCACTCAGGGTTCACTGCTTGCAGGGCCGATAGGGAGAGTTGGAGATACTACCCCGGCCGGCCACATGCAAAGCGCGCACCCTGTACTGTCTCCAGCCCTCCGGCAGAGTCTTTTGGGAGACATTTAAAAAATATTAGTTGGACTGCTCATATTTGGTCCCTGTTTTCTGTTTCTCCCAATATGAATGCGTATATTGCATTTAGCCAAATACAGTTGTGCTCACCGTAGTACATATTTGTCAGCTTTCAAAGTTGCCGTTTCTCGTCTGTGAAGACATTGCCTTTCAGTAATAGAATTTCTAGGCCTTCAGCTGGTTTTGGACAAGGTGAAGCTGTTTTAGCATTAATACTTGGATTTCCCACATTTATTGTCAATAGATAATTCATAACTGCATCAACTGTTTGACTTGTATACCCATTAATGATTTGTATATGTGTCATTAAATTGGAAGAGTATTTTTAAAGTGGCTAAATCCTGGTCTGGTCAGAGGACAAACAATGAATGACAGCAGCTAGTCTGCTGTACTAGAATGTACTAAAATATTTTATAAACTTGTGGTTCATAAGTAGCTCTGTGTCCTTTTCCTGCAATTATAACCTCTGAATAACACCGAAGGAGTGTCTCCACAAAGATCTCTAGGCCCATATAAGGCTGTATTTTAGAAAGAGATTAAAGGGAAAGCACAAAATTAATGTTGTTTAAAGTTATCCAGGTAATAATTTGATTATCAACCCTTAACCACTATCTAAAATAAGGTTTTTATATTACATTGGCTCTTAAGGACTTTATTTGAGACCCTCAGCTAAAATAACACCCATCAGTTACTTTTATTGAAGAAAAGAAACAAAAAAAAAGTTGTTCAAATCCCAAGGATTTAAGCCCTAATTCCTGTTTGTCTATTCTAGAAGTCAGGTAAGAGTCTTTCTAACATTTGAAAATGTAAGTGACTCTCTCCCTTAAGAAAACATTTTTCTTCTAAGTTGTGCTTAAAGCAGAATGGAAAGTTGTTCTCATTTGCACATATTTGACCTGCCCTTTGGCTTCCCAGTGGTTGAGTCATGAACAAAGTTACTTTATGTGTTTGAAAAGGCAGATGCCAAGTAATCACTTTACAAAAAGGCCTATTTTAATTAGGTGTGCATCACAGTTTACTCACGAAGAAAATGCCATTTATGTAATTTCATTCTTTAACATCTATAGGCTTGAGTAGAGCCTCTATTTCCATATTTAAAAAAAAAAGAGAAACGAACTTTTGTTTTAAAAGATATGCTTAGTAACTCTTTTCTTCCTATAGTTTTTTTAATAGGGTGATAGCCCAGTGACAAATTGATTTTTGATAATGTCAACACTATTAGTTTTTGATTTGAGTTTGTCTTTACCTGATCAGTGTACTTTTCTCCTTTTAGGAATATTTTAAAACTATTCAAACAAATTTAAAAATATTTGCAAATGAAATTTAAAAATGAATGAGAATTTAATTAAAAATGTATTTGGATATATTTGGGGAGCCTTCAAGGGTGCTCAGGTACCCCAGGGCCACTCCTGACAATTCTTGGTTAATGGGGTGGGGGTAGTTGAATGCGTGGGCCTGAGGGTGGTACTGGTGAGGCCCTGTGGTGCCAGGGGTTACCTGGCCACTTTCTGGGGCTCAGGGGCCTTGGGGCCACAGCTGGATGCTCTGTAATGCCAGGAGTCAAATCAGGATGGGCTGTGTGCAAGGTTTGTGCTTTAACCCCTATAACAGCTCTGTAGTCCTGCTTGGGAATTTTTAGCTCATCAGAACCAAAGTGGCAGAGGAAACGTAGGACATGTTCCATTTAGCAATTTAAAAAGGGATTTGTACTTGCTAAGAGCAGGCTTTTTTTAATGAAAAAAAAAATCACATTAGCATTTAGTTACTCTTTGATCTGTCCTGAGTGATGTTCCTGCCTTGACATCCTAACGCTAATAAAGGGGGAAATGCCTGCGCAGGAGGGAAAACAAAGTGCCCCAAAACTTCTTCCACAAATACGAGGCACAGAGAAGCATCCCACAGCTTCTGTGTAACTGCTCCCGAACTGCAGGCCCGGGACGCTGGGCGGGGAACTTCTCCTGCATTTGGATTCATGCCTGGCATGAAAGTGTGAAAATACGAGGATTACCATACCACGGTACTACTGTGAGTTAATGCTGTTCTGATGGAAAAACGCATTCTTTGGGAAATCATAGAGGCTTTGCCCATGATACCAGAGACAACATTATAGAGTGTCAGCGGAGAATTTTGACTTTGGAAAGGGGTACCCGCCCTCCTAGGAATGAGACGACCCCGCTGCCCTTCCTGGGAGCCTGTAGTCTGGAGTTCAGAGCAGAGCACGGTTCTGCCGTCTGACTGCTCAGGCTCGGAATGGACTTAGTGTGAATGCAGGGGAGAGAGAGAGCAGCCACTCTTTCTCCGAACACTTCTAACCATGTGAACATTAATACGCTTTTTAATTTTTTAATTTTTTATTTTAACACTTGGGAACAGGAGGCAAAGAACAACTGATTAATCAAGTGAAGATCACTTCACTTATATGGTGCCTAGGAAGATGTTTTTATGACATCTTGAACACTCTTAATACTAGCAGAATGAAGGCTTTGATAGAACTCTCAAGTGCTTTGGAAGTGATGTTTGCCGCTGTAACTCTATGGCTTTATAAACTCCGAGAAATCTCATTTTGGCCTCTTTGTTGTTGGTTCTGAAGTCAGTATGAACCTATTGAGGGTAAATATTCCATTGCCATATATGTCTGTAGAAGGGGTCACTCTGGCACAGGAAATACGATCTGTATGACTAATGCGACAACAGCTTTTATAAAGTATCTCATTTCTTACATTAATTTTATTGGCGACACCGTGATTTACAATACTGTTCCTGATAGGGTTTTTTGCATAGAACATGCCAACACGGCACCCTCTGCCTGAGGGTCCACTGCTCTTCCCCACCGTGTCAGGGTACATCCACTTCCCTTCCCCACCGGGTGAGGGTACATCCACTTCCCTTCCACACCGGGTGAGGGTACCCTCCCAAGCACCCCATTGCTGCCTTCTTCACCCTGGGTAAGCTCAGTTCTCTAGACCAGTTCTTAGGTTCAACTGGGTTTAAGCATGCTATTCCATTACTGTGTTTCTTTATATCCCACACCTGAGAGAGATCATTTTTTTCAATCTGTTCCTCTCCTTTAGTTGACTTCACTCAACATGTTTCATCCAGGTTTATCCAGGTGTCAGCAAGTTGCATAATTTTGTCTCTTACAGCTGAGCACTATTCCATTGTGTGTAAGTGCCAGAGCTTCGTATCCTGCTATCTGTTCCTGGACACTCAGCCTGTTTCCAAGTTTCGGCTATTGTGAGAGGAGCAGTGGACATTGGAGCACAGCTGTCTTTTCAAAATAGGGGCTTGGTGCCCTTGGGGTGGACGTCAAAAAATGGAATTGCTGGGTCATGTGGAAGTTCAATTCCTGCTTCTCTTGAGGGAAAAAAAGAACCTGTCCATTTACATGAGCTTCTTCATCTCTGAGGAATTTGGATCAAGTGTGTCTTTCTTGTGCTAATGCATCGTGTCACTTGGAAGGAGCTGCCATCCAAACCAGACCCGAGAATAAGCAGCCACAGAAACACGATAGTGAGTTTAGAAAGAGAAAAGTTGCTGAATGAGCAGCTGAAGCGCATTGGATAGTAAGACCCAGTTGAGGAGCTAGCAACAACAACAAAAATATGGCCCCTTTGTGGATTCATTCGTTCATGTCACAGCTCTGTCTGAGGAGCTGAGGAAGCTGAGGGAACACAGGCAGCTTGTCTTCATGGAGCTCCTCATCTCGGAAGCTAACACATCTGCAGCAGGTGTGTGGAGGTGTTTGTGCCACCAAAGGGACATTATGGAACTAGGACCCAGAAGGCAGCTCTGAGAAGGATGGTCAAGAAAGATTTCTGAGCAAACAACGTTTGAATTAAGGTGCAAGGGAAGAGAAGCCGGAGAAGCAAACGGGCATCTGGAATGATGGCACAGACTAGCATAGTTGAAATGCCTTCAGTGAGGAACGGGCGGGGGTGCTCGCTGAATTTAGACCTGTGAGAATGAGTAGCTCCCTAGGTCTTGTGTACGAAATGCACAGGGTTTTACCTTAAAAACTTCACTCACCGTGAATATAATTTAAACAGGAACATGACACGATCCGAACTGTGCTTATAAACAATCAATCTTTTGGCCTTCTCTAGGATAACAGACGAGGAAAGGTATAGGGATGGAAGCTGTCAGATTAGTCTCCAGTAGGAGACTTTTGGAATAGTTTGGGGAAGGGATGAGGATGACATGACTGGGTTGGGCAGTCTTTTTATTCTGTTTCTTCTATAATCTCATGCATGAAGGAACCGGCAGAGGAACCCAGGTGTGTGGGACACAGGGCAGAGATCTCCAAGGCTGCTCAGATCAGAACTGGGCCTCTTCCACCCAGGTTCCCCATTTCCCAGTAGCTAAGCAGTCACACCCAGAAACTGCCCCCGGCGCCCGTGTAATCCCATCAACCGCCAACATCCAGAGACTATAAAACCAAGCACACGGAAGCATGAGCATGACATCTGATAGCCTAGTTCTCCTTCTTGGAGAACCTGGCAAGCTACCGAGAGTTTACTTGTTTACTGCCCGCACGGGGGAAAGCTTGGCAAGCTCCCCGTGGTGTATTCTTATGCCAAATACAGTAACAATGATAGTTCTCATTCTCCTGACCCTGAAGAGCCTCTAATGCAGCACTGTTAGGAAGGACGAGTAAAGAGTGGCTGCTAAAATCTCAGGGCTAGGATGAGTGGAGATGAGCAAATTGATGATCAACGGGATGACAGTGATATAGTGATGTAATCTATGTGTGGCTGTACATTGAATGCTGAGTTTTCTCTGTAGTCTTATTATGACTTTATATTGAACACTGTGTTTTCCCATAATTTTTACCACAATCAGTGTTTTTGGCCATAACTGTAATGCTGTAAGAGTTTCTTCTCTTTTTTGTAATCTACTGTGTCAAAAAAATTTTAGGCGGAGAAATGCACATATACTAACCTAAGATTGTACTGAGTGTATTGTTTGGAACGCTTTGGGGGGTGATGAGTTTTTAATAAGAGTAGAGGTTTCTCTGAGTCAGTTCTTTGCATGCACTGTATTAACTGCTGTTTATTCTATGATCTCATTGACTTTCTTGACAATAAGCCGTGACACAGCTCAATCTATGATTTACTTTTTGCGAATGGGGAAACCAGGAACTGAGAAGTCAAGGCACTTTTGCAAAGTCACAGTGAGAAGGACTGGGGTAGTTGAAATTCGAACCTCATTCGCTGGAACCACAGCTTGATCAAAGGACCCAAACTAAGATACATTTTGGAAAAGAGTTAAAAATATTGTCGTGTGTTGTTTACAATATGTTCCTTTTGCCCTTTATTGAACTTCTTGTGGAAGGAACAAAATACATGTTCTTTGGTGCCTGGCCTCTTTTATGTAACGTTGTATTTTGGACACTCATCACCCAGTATCTTCACCCATTGCTTCCTCTTCTTATTGCTCAAGAGTAATGCTCATCTCTATGCACTGTAGCACTGTTGTCCCGTTTTCCATCGATTTGCTCGAGCAGGCACCAGTAACTCTCCATTGTGAGACTTGTTACTATTTTTGGCATATCAAATATGCCACGGGTAGCTTGCCAGGCTCTGCCATGTAGGCGAGATACTCTCAGTAGCTTGCGGGGCTCTCCAAGAGGGACGGAGGAATTGAACCCAGGTCGGCTGCATGTAAGGCAAACACCCTACCTGCTGTGCTATCGCTCCAGTCCCTGAACACGCCCAGTCTCATCTCTATGAATCCATCCTAATCTGTAGATCTATGTACTCCCATGTAGAACATTTAGATAATTTCCAATTCTTGACTGTTTTCAGAATCAAACCTCCATGATTATTGGAGTATAAGAATGTTTTCATTTCTACTGGGTAAATACGTAGGAGTAGAATTGCTGTTTCAGAAGGTAAGGTGTCAGTTTACCCTTTCTGGAGGCTGCCCAATCATTCTCTGACTGATTATTCCCTTTCCCTTTCTCAGCAGCCGTCTGTGGAAACTTCAGCTGCTGGACAGGCCGCCAAAGCTTGGTGCTGGCACTCTCTGCCTCTCGGCCGCTCTAGCAGCCTGGAGCCTTAGCTCATTGCTGTCGTAATTCATTTTTCCCCTCACGGCAAATGATGTCTGGTGCCTTTCGATGTGAGTTGGCCGTTTGTCTATCTCTGTGTGGTGCCTGATTTGTTCCCTTTCAGTCTACAGATGCTGTGTGCGTACCACCGGGGGTTCACACTTGGAATGTGGCTGACACAAATGGCAGTGCTGGCATCAACACCCATCCTACATTTTATTTTTATTTTTAAAAATTTGAAATCTTTGCCTGCCCTAGAGTCAACAAGATTCTGTCTTGTGTTTTCTGGGGAAAGTAGTTCAGTGTTAGAGTCATTTAGATTCGTTCCTTGGTCCGTGCAGTTTCTTTTTCTATATGGAATGAGTTTTAGGGCAAGATGTGGGTTTTTTTTTTCTTGTTCTCTGTCTGTTGAAAAAGCTTTCTTTAGATCATTGACTTGCCGGGGTGCCTTTTTCTTCACATGGGTAAGTTTCTGGACACTGCCTCGATTTCCTTGTCCATCTTTGTGCCAGAACTGAGATGTATTGTTTGTATAAGTTAGTCAGATTATGTGTGTTGTCTCATTTCATTGTTTTTACAAACTAGTTTTTAAAATCCATTTTAGGTTCTTCTATTTTCATGAAGGTCTTAGAAATGATTTGTTAATGCCTTTTAAAGATCATATGCTAAGATTTTTGTCTGAGTGGCATTGAGCTTTTAGAAACATTTTGTGAGAATGGACCTTTAATTAATATTAAGTCTTTGGTTCTCTCTAGATGCTGTTTCTCTTCACTTATTCACAGAATTCACTACTTGATCAATTATTTCAAGAAATCATGGGAAATCCTCTTTATGTCTATTAAAAATATTAATTATTAGAAAATACACGTTTGGTGTTCAGAAAGTCTGTTTCCAGTGGAAGTGAAAGCTACTCACATTTAAATAAGTTTGAAAAAAATTGTTACTAGTGGACTTGGTTTGGAAGACGCCTGGCTCCCTTCCAAAACATGTAGTCTTTGACTGGTAATGTGTTTTGATACTAATGAAGGTCTGATCTCTTGTGGTTTAACTTAATTATCTAATAAATGAGCTTATGATGACTTGTAAGCTCATGAAATATTACATACAGATAAGAAATCTTCTGAGGAGGCTGGAGAGTTCTTTTAGAGGGCCTGGTGAGCCTGGCTGCTTTTGCTAACTCGAGGGGAACCGTGTTTACCTTGTAAGTATAATAGAACTAATGAAAATAACAGCTCTTGGGATTTGAGTGTCAGTTGTGAATATTCAGAGAGCATCCGTCTTTCCATGCAGAATGTTGGAGGAGTGACATAATAAATAACCTCAGAGTATAGTGAACATTAGTGTAGGAAATGCGTGTCAAGTGAGTTCCTTGGCTCAGTAAAGTTGCATATCCTTATTTGGATCCAGGACAAGTGTAAGCTTCCATCACTATGCTTTCATTTGTAGATCTAGGAATCAAACTCACTCTTTCTCCTCCCTCCCTCCCTCCCTCCCTCCCTCCCTCCCTCCCTTCCTTCCTTCCTTCCTTCCTTCCTTCCTTCCTTCCTTCCTTCCTTCCTTCCTTCCTTCCTTCCTTCCTTCCTTCCTTCCTTCCTTCATTCCTTCCTTCCTTCCTCTTTCTTTCTCTTCTTTTTTCTCTTTCTTTCTCTTCTTTCTTTCTCCTTCTTTCTCTCTTCTGTCTTCTTTCTCTTTTCTTTTACTTTCTTCTCTCTCTCTCTCTTTCTTTCTTTCCACACTTGGTGATGCTAAGTGTCTACTGCTGGCCCTATACTCAGAAATTATTATTGGTGGTACTCAGGAGACCATATGGAATGCCTGGGATCAAATCTAGGTTGGATACATGCAAAGCAACACCCTACCAGATGTGCTATTGCTCCAGCCCTCAAGTTCTGTTTTTTTTTCTTCCAAATTTTGTTTTATTAAAATACCATGAGTCGCAAAGTTATTCGTAGTCGGGTTTTTGACATACAGCCTTCCATCAGCGACCCAGCCACCAATGTCAGCTTCTTCCCAACAGTGCTGCCAGGCTCCCTCTCCGCCCTCTGCCCACAGTCTGCCCTCAGGACAGTCACCTGTTCAGTTTGATTGTTTAAGTTCGGGTCTCGTGACTTCAGTGTTGTTGACTCTGTGGCTTTAGTGGATATTCAGCTCTGTCATTCCTTCCCCCCTGGCTACCTGCATCTCCTTGACCTCAACCCCCGTGGCTTCTCATCTATCTCTTCACTCTATTTCTTTCCTTCTAGTCCCTCTTCTTAAGAGCCATGGGATTCTAAAAGTGCCACTTTCTTGATATTCAGTCGGTTTTGAATCCTATCTCCCAATCATGTAAAAAATTACATACACATGTGCACACAATACACACATACAATCAAGTGTCCAGTCTACCTAAAGGATTTCAAATATTTTATTGCATTGGAAACTTTTGTATGTCAGAAGTATGAAACTGTTTTAAAATCCAGTGGTAAAGGTTAATTTATGACACCGCGACATTTATTATTTTCATTACAGTTATGTATTGTTTTGACACTCGGTTCCTACATTGCAGTCAGAATTTACCATATTCATTCAGGAGAAATTACAATTCATCAACATGTCATAGTGTTATTTGGAATGTAGAGCTAATTGATATAAATTGTTACCTTTCCCTGAACATCTGAAAATTTCAGTCTCTAGACATCAGGTATCCCGTTAAGTCTGACATGGAAACAGGGAAGCTGGCAAGAAGGAAGGAATGGTGGGAACATGGTATAATTAATGCCTTTTGTCTCACCGAAGCAAAGAGGTTGGCAAGAAGATGATTTAAGGGTTTACACAAATAGAATTTCATTCCAAATGCTTGATATTGTGTGTTATTATCGGACTCTTCCCCCTTTCCATGTCTAGGATAGGAGTGCCTCTGTAATTTGAATTTCTCTGTATATTTTTATTTCTGCAGATGAAAGTAATACACAGATGCAATTTAGAATCTCCCTCTTTTCCTTTCCTTTGTGCCAAGGACCCAGGAACTACTACTGAGATGATATTTAAGGGAACTAAATGCATCCACACACTCCTCAGTTGGAAAGCTGCCTGCGGGCTCTGAGAGTTTCTGTCTTGGAATTCTGTTTTGTGCCTCTAGTGTTTCCTACGCAACACTGCAGAGGGCAACACAGCAATATCCCTGGCGCTTATATATCCCTCTCAGTGGGGGGCATTTGCTGGGACCAGTGAAGCTATGTTGTAGGATGTCACTGTCACCGAGAGCTCAGTTTGCTTCCTGGTTCTCCTCTGGCATTGGACATCCCGTGCGTTCATTTTTGTTTGCCTTTCCTGGTACATCAGATATTCGACAAGTGTGGAATCTTTGCTGAGGAACACCTTTTACTTAGCAATCTGTATTTCAGCTTTGCCTTCTCTGGGCTTGCTATTAATGCATTCATTCGTGACAGGGCACAGAATTCCATCGTTTGGATGAAACTCACTAATGAACCCGTTCGCTTATTGAAGGACAGCTTGACTGCGTCCAAGTTGGCGCAGTTATCAATACACATGCTGTAACTCCCTGTGTGCAGGTTTTTCTGTGGACGTGCATCTTCACCTACTTTGGATCAATTCCTTGGGGCATGTGGTAAGAATACGCTTAGTTTTGTGAAAAATCACCAAGCGGTCTTTCAATGTGGCAGTTCCATCGTGCATCCCGACCAATCAGTGAATTTCGGTTGGCTCCCCTCCTTGCTGGCACTTAGCGTTGTTAGTGTTTGTGTTTGAGATGTTGTCCATTTTAATAGGGGTGTACGGTAGCTCACTGTGATTGTAAGTTCTGATTCCCTAGAGATACGCAGCATCAACATGAAGCGTTTTTTTTTTTTTCATCATCTGTGCGCTATTATCTTAATTCAGTGAGATGTCTTCTTAGACCTTTTTACCCATTATTAGTTTCGGTGGTGGTTGATGAGGGGGATCTCCTGAGTGGTGGTCAGTCCTTCTCCCGACCAATCAATGAATTTCGGTTGGCTCCCCTCCTTGCTGGCATTGTTAGTGTTTGTGTTTGAGATGTTGTTCATCTCCCACCCAACCCAGATGCTTCCTTGGGTCTGCTTGCTTTGCTCTGTGGCCCAACTGTGTGGGCCAGATGACTCTGGGCTCAGCCCATCCATGAGGTGTGCTGCTTGGGCCGCCCAGTGCTCAGGGGCCACCAGGGTCACGCACAGTACTCAGGGGACCCTGCGGTGCCAGTGCTGGAGCCCAGCGCCTCACACATGGAAGACCTCTGCACCGTACCCCAGCCCGGTTAGTAGTCCTGAAGAGATAAGTCTTCTGAAATATTTCCTCTCGCCCCTGTGGTTTATCTTCCCTAGGTTTTTTGTTCTTGTTTTGTTTCTGAGGATGTCTGTCAGCAGCAGAAGCTTCCATTCCAAATAGAATCCAGCTGAGTTGTCGTGGCTTTCCTAGGTCATATCTTGGTCTGAAAGAAGAGACTAGCATGTTCATGGTTGTCTAGGCAGGCTCCTGTGTTTTCCTCCTAGAAGTTTGCTAGCGTTTTTGCAATTTTATATCCTCCCGCTGTCCCCAAGGGTTCTTAAACTTTTACAGCTCACTTCTTAAAGTGCTATAATAAACAGTGCCAATTAAGCACAAGTTGACTAGCTCTGCTCACTATTTTAATGTAGTGTAAAGAGGATTAATGGTTCGAACATGCTGGATGATTCCAAGGTGGCAGATGAATGGGGCCAGGTGATCACTTTAACTGTCTGTAGCAGTTTCTATTTACATTGCCTCTATTTATCTTACAAGTTTGAACCCTTTTTGGGGGATGGGGGCAGGAGCTTGAGAATAAGTTTAAATGGCTTTTGTTTGGTGGCCACAGCTGACTGTGTTCGGGCTTACTCCTGGCTCTGTGCTCAGGAACCACTCCTGGTGGGGTTTGGGTGCTGGGGACTGAGCCCCGCTGGCCTGTGTGCGGGGCAGGTGCCGTACCTGCTGTGCTCTCTCTGGCACTACCTCTGCCTTTTCTAAAGCTAGATCTTCCTTGGCCTTTTAACATTTAGTGTTATTTATAAAGAGATTTCATCATTGTGAGTTTTTATCCAAAATTGTATTTGTAGCTGTCTTTTCATTGTGCTTTGAAAAAGAAGTTTCATGTATTTGCTTTTAAATTATAATTTTATAAAGTTAGAGAATGGGAGACTAACACCCAAGGACAGTAGAGATAAGGGCTAGGAGGGTCACGCCATGGTTTGGAACCGACCCCACATGCTGGGGGAAAAGGCAGTTGAGATAGAGAAGGAACCACCAAGTAAATGATGATTGGAGGGTTCGCCCGGGATGGGAGATGCTGAAACTAGACCAAGGACCAAACACGATGGCCTCTGAGTATCTACCATGATGTCCAAAATTAGAGAGTAGGAAGGATGGTACCTGCCACAGAGGGAGGGAGTGGGGTGAGGTGGGGGTGGCGGGTGGGACACTGGGAATAGTGGCGGTGGAAAATGTGCACTGGGGAGGGATGGGTGCTCGAGCACTGTATGACTGAGACGTAATCATGCAAGCCTGTAACTATATCTCACAGTGATCCAATAAAACTTCTTTAAAAAAATCACTGTTTCACTGTCATCCCATTGTTCATTGATTTGCTTGAGCAGGTGCCAATAACTTCTCTATTTGTCCTAGCCTTGAGATTTTAAGCAGCCTCTCTTTACTTGTCCTTCCCAACAGTGCCGCATTGGAGACTCTTTCAGGGTCAGGGAAATGAGACCCATCATTGTTACTGTTTTTGGCATATTGAATACGGGGAGCTTGCCAGGCTCCGCCGTGTGGGCAGGAAACTCTCAGTAACTTAGTGGGCTCTCTGAGAGGGAGAACTAGACATTAAGAGGTCACATGGCTTCAAGTGTGGCTGCACGCTTCCAGGATCTTTGTTTTATAGTCTCTGGATCTTGGCTGTTGCTGGCTGTTACATGGTGCTGGGGGCAGTTTGTGGGTGTGACCGCCTAGCTACTGGAAAGAGGGGGCTCTGGGTGGAGGAGGCCCAGTCCCGATCCGAGCAGGCTTGGAGATCTCAGCCCCGGGTCCCGCACACCTGGGTTCCTCTGCTGGTTCCTTCATGCGTGAGGCTCATCCGAGGTGTGGAGAGTGGCCTTGAGCATGGCTGTGGTGGGTTCTGGAGGTTTTCGGCTGCTGGGGCTCTGCTCAGAGTGGGGAGGGAAACTCAATTGGCCCCCCTCTGAGGGGCCCCCAGTGAAGACAGCCAGGTGCAGGGGCAGGAGACTCCCCCCTTAAAAAATAAAAATAAAAATAGAATTCCTTGAGATTACCAACTGTGGGGAGGAGGGGAGTGCATTTAGACGGGAAGAGGGGAAGTCAGTTATATCCAAAATAAAATCTAGCAGTATATTTTTGTGTTTTATATATATATATATATATACGTATATACATACGTATATATAGAGAGAGAGCGTACAGACTATATTCTTAGAATATAGTGAGCTTGAGAAAGTAAAATGCAAATAAAATATAAGGAAGAAGGACTGTGTTTCCTTCTCGCTCCTTGGGGGTCCTGTGGAGTTGCCCGTTGACATGACCCTGCAGAGCTCAGAGTTGCCATCTGTGCTGCTGCACAGATCAGCAGCCGAACAGGTCAGCTCGAGCCAGTGGCAATTCCCAAGACCCCTGGATCACGGCAGCACCTGGAGCAGGCTCCGGGGAATGGACTCCATGGGAAAGAACCGCGACATAGTCCCTTTGCATGCGGCTTGCTTTCCTTTAAGAGAAGAACAGCTGGAAACACATCTGTTGGAATGTCATCGTTGGCTTAAATGTGATGCTGGAGAAACGTTCTTTGTATTGTTTACGATACAGACAAATGGTCTCAGAATCAAAGACTGAAAGTCATTCACAGAGTTTGAGTCTTGGCAGTTTCAGAACTAGAGAAACATGGGAGAGAAACGTTTGCACTTGATTATATTATAAAGGTGACTGCTGCCTTGATGCCTGAGTGCGTGTTGAGAGTCACACCATCTGCCCCGAGGTAAAAGAAGTCATGGCACGGAACCCTTGCTGGCGGTTATATTTAAGTGAGCCGCAAGCGGGGGAAGTCTTTAAATAAGGAAATACTTGCACAATATCCACTTTAGTGTCTTATTTGGGAGACACTGTTTCCCATCAACTTTCAATTATAAGGCTTTCGGCTCCATGAACTTGAACCTAAGTCTAAAGATAAATAACTACAAACAACCATAGTCCTCTTGGGTCATTCTTGGACCAATTTTCAAGTAGGTCAAAGTTAGTTGTGGGCTATTCTAAACTTCCCTCAAGTTTGCCTCTCCCCCTCAGGATTATATTTTCTCCTATAAAAATCTACTGTCAGAAGTTGATAAATTCATACACAGTTAAAGTATGACTTTCTGAGGATGAATTATGCGTTTCATGGCCAACTGAGACTTGCATTTAAAGGCAGCCCAAAGACATACACCAAAATTATGGATTTGAAGTTCAGACTTCCTTGAGTAGCCTTGGGGATAGATGTTTTGACGGTGGCCTTCAGCTGACCTCTTGAATGCATCATTGGAGGCATGGGCTATACTGAAGAGAACAAATGAACACTTTACCTTTTTGTTGAAAATCCTGCTCTCAGCAATTATTTGGATGTGAGTCTTTCAATTTCCTGAACACACAAGCATCGTTTGGAAATGAGGCAACTTAGACTTGACCGCATGTGTGAATTTATCAGTAGGTAAAATGGGTTCGGAGTATATCTCAGAGTGCTGGGGTGCATGCATGTGACAGTCACCCACAAGCACCCAACAGGAGGAGCCCCTGAGTACAAGTAGCTGTGTTCCCTGCCCCCCCAGGAAGGTATATTTAGGATGGGGCTGGGAACATAGACAGTCTGTACCCAGAACTTTAGTTGTCCCGGAAATCTGGTGGGAATAAACATTTAAACGAGCTTGTATTCCTGGGGGCTGGAGCCATCGTGCACAGGTAGGGGGCTTGCCTTCCATGCTGCCCACCCATGTTCAGTCCCTTCAGTCCCCAGCACCACAGAGCGATCCCTCCGTGTGTGTGTGTGTGTGTGTGTGTGTGTGTGTGTGTGTGTGTGTGTGTGTGTGTTCATTCAGCTTTTAACTTCCGGGCATGCAAATTCTCCTGGAATGCGGAGTGGATTGGACAGCAGTTCTCCAGGGCAGTACCTGGGGTTGTTCGTGTCTCTCGGGCACTTTGATCCAGGGACAAGAGCCTCTTGTCCTGGGCAAGGGGGCTCCCGGCCAGTGTTTCTCAGTTTCTTTCCAACTGTGACCCCCTCTGACCTTCTTTCTTTCCTTCGTCCTACTGGTTGGCCTCCCAGTCTCATGTCATGCCCCCGCCCCCGCCCCCAGTGACCTGCTTCCCACCCCTGACTCCCTTGGCCCATCCTGGGGGCCAAGCAGTCACGTGACGAGCTGTTGCGCAGCGCTGCTCTGGTGGGGTCTGGTCAGCCTCTCCGATCAGCTCCCCCAGAATGGAGACATCCCGCCTTTCGCCTTGCAGGTACCAAGCCGTTTTTTAAGAACAGCTCCTTTCCTCTACGAATTTTCCCTCCGTGCCCTCTGTTCTGGTTCAGTCGGAAGGTATAGGACAAATATTTTCAGCCAGAACTTTTTTTTTTTTTTCCAACCAGCCTGTACCGCTTTCAGGACTCAATTTGATCAAATTCAGTGACTCTGAATGTAGTTAAGGTCAAAATTAGTTTCTATTCTTAAAGGCAGGAAATGATCACTTACCTCTTTTTTTTTTTTTTTAGCTCTGGGTTGAAATAAAAACATCGTATTCCAAGTCAACTTTCTCCATAGAAAAAGCTTAGTATGTTGCATCGCTCAGGGCCAGAGGGGCGGTGCTGGGATCAGGGCGCGTCCTTGCGTTCCGCCGACTCTGCTGGGAGCCCGTGGGCATGCATGGTTCCCTGTGCGTGTCCAGCCGTGGCCCCGAACACAGCAGCGCGCAGGTAAATAAGAGGGTTTGCAGAGCACAGACTTGGCTGCAGAGCTGATGGGTAGTTGGAGGAGGTGGTGCTGGATCCATACGAGGCCTTGCAGCGCCTCTGGTGAGGTCTGGGTTGCCGTGGGCCCCACAGGAAGCGGCACCCAAACCCCCCTAACAGTGTGAACACACGCCCCTACCACCACCCACCACACTCTTGGTGTGAAAATCATTGTGCTTCGCGTGGGAATGATTTTACTCTTGCGTTGGTGGCGTGGCCTGGTTGCTGGGAGAGGTGCGGGGAGGAGAGGCCGCCCACCGTCCGGAACCCATCGGCAGGGCGCGTTCCTTCTGCTGTGCTCACCCCCATGTGTGGCTGCAGGGGGCACTCAGGGAAGCAGCAGGGAGGAGGCCCAGGCCGGTCCTGCGAGCTCACAGCATGCAGAGGTGAGGCCAGTGGCCCAGCGCCTGCCACCTTTCTGGCATAAGCACTGTTCGCCTGGGAGGTGCATTCAGGGTGGTACTCAAATGAAGGCCCAGAACTGTGGTCCGGGAGCCAGCAGGGGGACAGGGAGGCAGGGATAGAGGGAGAGAAGGGCATTGAGAGAACAGAGGGAGGTGGGGGGAGGGGCGGAGGGGGGTCCTAGTCTCTTCCTTTCTCTATTTTTACTTTTGCAGTAGACTGGAGCGATAGCACAGTGGGTAGGGCGTTTGCCTTGCACACAGCCGACCCGGGTTCGATTCCTATGTCCCTCTAGGAGAGCCCGGCAAGCTCCCCATGGCGTATTCAATATGCCAAAAACAGTAACAACAAGTGTCGCAATGGAGATGTTACTGGTGCCCGTTCGAGCAAATCGATGAGCAAGGGAAAGACAGTGACACAGTGACTTTGTGGATCACAGAAGCAAAAACTTAAGGTTTCACCGATGTTCCTTTTGAAACATTTAAAACCTCCTCTTAATGCGTTTATCAGGGGATGGAAGGAAACCAACATTAACGGGACCCCTAAGGAAATTGGGCCTGGTCCTTTACACAAGTTAACTCAAAAATATGTTTTTATTTTTTTAATTGCAACCTTTTTAGAAGGTAAATCCTATGATAATCCCATCTAGAGAAGAATGATGCCACAGGAACACCCTGAGGTGAAAGCCTCACACCCAAACCAGGCCGAGTGCTCAGAGATTCCCGTGCTCAGGGGTGGGGTTCAGTTTCTGACATCCGAGGGGTCCCCTGAGTGCTGCCAGGTCAGAGGACTCCAGACCACCCCAGCACCCCAAATGTTGTCTCGCGGTGTGACTCAAAGCCATTTTCTTTCAGTTGACACTTCTGATTTGGAGTTACTGATTCAATGATACCATCATCTTCACGGTGTTCGTATTCGACACTTTAATACATCTGACTTGGTAAAAAATATGTGGAAATTAGAGCTCATTGGATCTTGTAAGTCGGATGGTAGTTCTTGCCCCTGAACCACCCGAGGTAAATTAAATAGCTATCTAATTTTAAATAATTCTGGAAAAGCTCCCACCATTTCCCTCGGTAACCTAAATCTGTCAGTGCTTTGATTTAAGCCATTTTCTCCTGGTTTGTTCTAAATAGAGCCAGAGAACAGCTGGTTACCATTCTCGGTATAATAGACCAGATATTTGGAGAACATTAAACAGTATCCCTCGGCTCTTTCTTCACAGTCCGTCCTTTCATCCTTCTTCCTCTCCCGGCTCTTTCATCCTCTGTGTGGGCTTCCTTCCCGTGTCTCTCTCCACAGCCCCTGTCTGCCGGGGCCATTGGAGTTAGAGCTGGCTCTCCGCCTGGGGCACGTGATAGAGGTGTCTCCCTGCCTCAGTTTCTCTAAGTGACAAGCTTGCCTGAACCACAGAAACCGGCCCAGGTGGCAACTCGGTGTGTGTGTGTGTGCATGCGTGTGTGCGTGTGTGTGCGCGTGTGTGTGTGTGTGTGTGCGCGTGTGTGTGCGTGTGTGTGCGTGTGTGTGCGTGTGTGTGCGTGTGTGTGCGTGTGTGTTTGTGTGGTGGGGGAGAGGTGGGTTTCCCCTGGGTGCTGACTTCAGCCCCTTCCCCGGGCAGCCTTGCCTGTGTTTGCGGCACTATGTCTTCCCAGCCTGGTGCCGAGGGACAGAGGCGGCCAGCAGCTCCGGGAGGGATGTCAGAGAGGCTGAGAGGAGCTTTGAGAAGGTGCAGATGCGTTCAGAGCGTCAGTGCACCGGGACCCTGGCTTGCCTGCCGTGGCCGTGGGCCACAGACACTGGTGTCCTGTGCCTGTCCCTGAGCGTCTTACTCCAGACCACAGGGACCGAAAAGTCGGATGTGTCAGCCGGGACCCTCCCAGGATGCTTCTTCCTGCCTTCCCCCTTCTCTTCCTCCCTTTCTTTCTCTCTTCCTCACTTTCTTGCTTCCTGTTTAAGCCACATCTGGTGATGCTCAGGGACCACGCCTGGTAGGGCTCAGGGCGCCAGATGGGGTGCCAGAGATTCAGCCCGAGTCAGCTGTGTGCAAGGCAAGTGCCCTACCCACTGTACTACCTCTCTGGCCCCATCCTCTTTGTATCTTGTCAGAGCGGCTCTGAAGTTGGACTCAATGAACTTTTATGGATTCATTGTGAACCCTATTTTGTGTATGAGATTTCAATTTTTTTTTAAAGGGGCCATCTGTTCAATTTAAAAATTTTTCAAGAGCATGTGATCACCTTCTGATCTCCTTCCCATCCCCCAGTTTAGGAAGCCCCCTGCTGCTGTGTGACAAAGCTAAGCAGAGCAAAGAGAACGGAAATTGGTCTGGTTCTTGGCATTGCCCATGCCATCTTAAATGCGGATTCTCTATCAGCACCTATTGGAATTTGCATATTTCTATTTAAAACAAAATTTAGTAGTGAGTTTGCTTTCAGTGAAATTACTTTAGGTTAATGAAATTAAAATTGCTGGTCAGGGAAGTTAATATCCCCCCTTTTCTTCTAGTATAGTAAAAGTTCTTTTTTTTTTTAACAATTAGTAAAATCTCCACCTCTTTTTTCTCTCTTACTTCTTCTCCTTTCCTCTCTTCTCTCCTCACTCTCCCCTGTCTCGCCTCTTTGCTCTTTGGGCATGGTTCCCAAACAAAACAAAACAGAACTTTCATGGATGTGATGGGTAGTTATTGAATCAATTCCTTATTTTCCCAGTAGCATTTCCCCAGCCCACTGATAGATCAGCGTTCTGAAAGCCACTTCCTCAAAATGCTGAGCAGCAACATAGAATCCCATCAAATGCATGTGGTCATGGCCAGCATTTATTAATCTCTCTCAACTGTTAGAAAATCAGTGAATGCTGTTTTATTGGGAAAAAAATGCATCGACCAAAACATCATTCTCTTTACCTTCTTACCTCTGCTCTCTGATGCAGTAACCAACAAGACTAGAAATGTAACTAGTTAGAATTGAAATTTTATTAGAAAAAATATGCACACTTTAGCAAAGATCAAGCATGTAAGATAGCTCATTGGTACCTTCATATTAAATTGAAGCAATAAGTTTTTTTTTTCATATTTTAGTCGAGCAAATCGATGAATAAGTGATACAGTGATTAAATAAACCTCAAGTAAACAGAGTCCGTGCTTTTATGTTTACCTTTTTGCTGTGGTTGCTGCACGTTTTTTTAAAAATTTATTTAAAATACATGTGACTTGTATTTGTGATTTGCCAGTGCTGTTCTGAAGCTAGAGCTAGCTGCCGATGTCGGTCTGGTGTGTGGTTCCTTTCTGCCTGTTTGCTTACGTGCTTTTCAGAGCATTATAAAAAGGCTTGCATATGGAACAGAGTCCATATGTGATGGGCAAACCCTAGAATATTTGCTCTCTGACATTTTCACATAAAGAGTTTACGTTTCCCAGACCCAGGCCGTGGGAAAGCTATGGGGTGCTTGTCGTGCGTGTATGAGGCCTCGGGTTCAAGTCCCCACACTGGCAGAAAGAGAAACGGCTGTCCTGGTCCTAATGGGGTTACTGGAGCACTGCTTGTGATTGCAAGGGCTTCACCCCAGAGCTCAGCGGCGATAGCACTTCTGAAATAGGTTAGTGGTACTAGTACTGCTGAAACAGCGCACGGTGACATTTCTTTCCTCGCGAGCACAGCTGAAGATCTGCTGGCTAATCGTGGGCTCCACGGCGGGCCTGCCGGGGACGGCTTGGCAGGGAGAGTGGTGGTGTGTGCGCTGCTACCCGGACCCCCGCTCAGGGAAGCTCATGCTGCCCCAGCCCTGGGGACTCTTGTCAAGCCAAGGGCGAGTCGTCTTGCCACAGTCATTTCCTTCCGGGGTGCCCATGTCCAGGTACCTAGTCCAGAGTCCTTGGCAAAGTTGGGACAAGTCTGAAGGGCCTTCACAGCCTCCAGAACCCCTTGGTGCATCCGCAGAGGTTATCCCCGAGGGCAGGTCAGGGCCCAGCATCTATCCTTGCTCCGTTCCTTTTCCTTCTTCTCTCTCTGTCCTGGGCATGGTCTCGTGAGCACTCTGGCCAAGCTCCATCTCCCTAACTCAAGAATCCAGCCTGCCTCGGTCAGAGAGCTGAAGGACAGTCCCCTGCGTGTGGAGAGCTGGGGAAGCCAAGGGAACAGGCAAGAGCGAGTGAGAGCGTGGTCGGAGGGAGCGGGATGAATCCCCTGGGCCTGGCTCGGTGTTTCTGTTTGAAATGACCAGAGAAGCAGTTGCCCAAAGGCCTCTTCCTTGGAACAGTAGGAAGCTTTGGAGCAGGATTCTGGCAAGAGGAGCAAGGTGCTTTGGGGGAGTTTTTCTAGTGACAAAAGCACGGATCCCAGAAAACAAACACGAGAAATTACCCATTGCAGATGAGTCAAAATACTTCACGGGGTCTGGTGTGGTGGGTTATGGGCGGTCAGGACTGACTCCTTGGTGTATGCGGGCTCTTACACCTGGAGATTTCAGAGCACGGACGATTCTGGAAGCGTGTCCTTTTGGATGCCCGCTGTGGGTTGCACCAGGCTGCCCGCCTATAGTCTGTTCCTGATGAGGGCGATAGACCAGGGTGTCCGGGCCTCATCCAGACGGCTGCTGGCGTGGCCCCTCAGCTGCTTTTTCCGAGTCCCAGTGGGTGCCGTTGAGCGTGCGCTGGCCAGTTGAGCTTGCTGGGGCCACTCTCTTCTCCTGCCCAGGGGACGCAGAGCAGTGGGGAGCCAGAGTCAGGAGCTGGGGGGGCCCTGCTGGTGTGGGGAGGGCGACTTCCCGCTCCCACGGGAGCAGGCGGCTGCTCTGCTCACCTCCCCGGGCCCCCGGGCCTCCTTCGCCATTTACACCAGTTTCTGTCTGGCTTGCAGGGAATTGTTTTAATCTTGGTGGTGCTGTTTGGGGGACCTGCAGGAGCCGTTATGTGATATTGCTGTTTAGGACGAAGGAGGGAGAAGTCTTTGTGGCCAGGGCGGAGAGGCACAGCAGAAGCGTCTGAGCCATCCAGACGCAGCCAGTGCAGCGGCACTCGGGGACGCAAACAGCTCCCAGTGACGGGCACGGCAGCGCCAAGAAACAGCAGAAAATAAATGGAGTTTATGTTCCACATACGGTCATTTTCTCAGCCCGAGCGGGATTTTCTCCCCTCCTGTTTCATGCGCTAGGGAAATTTGCATGATTTCAATTTCATTGACAGAAAGCAAAGATGAACAGCATACAATTATGAACTTATTGAGAAATTACACTTGGACAGAGCAGTGACACAGTTGCCTGTTTAAAATTGGCAGATTTTTCTGAGGATGTTTTATTAAAAAAAAAAAAAAAAGCCTTCATCTTGGCTGACTTGAGTTTGTCCCTCCGAAGCAAAGCCGTTTCAGTTCCCCATTGGTTCTTATGTGCTTTTGTGTCCTCAGAAAGGATTTTGCAGAATGTGATATGCATGAAGTACCAGATGGGGATATTCTACAGAGACAGGAATGTAGAATGCTTAAACACATAGTTATTGGTGCTTTGGAAATAAACAAAAGTGGAACCCGCTTCTTCACGTGATTCAGAACTCCCTAGTGCGTTCACATTATGAAAGCGTCGTGTTGTACCTTCCTTAAAAGGGTGTCTCTAGCTCCTAAGTTTGCTCCCAAACTTTGGTGCCTTTGAGACGTCAAAACAAAAGTTAAATCACAGATAGATTTTAATGAAGGCAGAGGCAGCCGATCAGATTTCTTGGTTAAAATTTGCATCAGGGCGATTTTGTCTCTGCGGGTTAATTTATTTCCCACACAACATCCATCCTTCCTTTCTTTTTTTTTGGGGGGGGGAGGTGGGTGGAGGGGCGGTCAGTGGGTGGGTGGGTGAGAAGACGATGAAGTAGATCACTTTTTAAAAGGTGCCAAGGGCAAGTGGAGAGTGAGGCAGAATGGGAAGGAGAGAAAAGTGGGGTGGTGGGGCCTGGACTTTGAACATTGAACTCTTATGGTAGATCAGCAACAGAACAGGTTGTAGTCGAAGGTATCTGCGGTACTTAAAATATGTGTTCCTCTGAGAGTATCTAGTGGGACAGGAAAATCTTGGTAGTTCACATACCTGAATGGTATCTTCAGATAAGCAGCATACAAAGGTCATTTTACACAGTGGTCATTAATTTCATGACTTGGAAGGGATGGGACGCTTCCCTCCATCGTGAGCCAGAAAGGAGCTTCCTCACCTACCAGCTCTCCAGGCTGCTCTCTTTCTCTCTTGCAACCGTCTCTACCAGAGGTTAGACTCAGAGGACCACACATCTTATTTTTCTTTTTTTGAAGTTGGTCAGGTCCCTGCGTTTCTGTTTTTACTAGCCAAAAGAAACCCTGGCTGAGTTTAAAATGTACAACTGCGGCCTATTATTTCCCAGAGGCAGTTTGGAGGTAGCTCTGAAATTGAAATTTCCAGGAAGCAATTGCTCCAACAGAAATGACAGAACCCCAGTGTGTGTGTGTGTGTGTGTGTGTGTGTGTGTGTGTGTGTGTGTGTGCGCGTGCATGTGCATGAATGCCTGAAAACTGGAGACACTGACCCTGAAGCCCAGTTCAGTAAATTCTGATACAAACACATCCGGGTTATTCATTGCCTTGCGCCAGGAAGGACGCAAACACATGTGGATGTCTACACAAGCGTACAAGACAGTGTTTGGTGAATGGAAAGGAAATCTCAGAAGAGTTCATGGTGTGAGAGCTAATTATATGTAGATTTAAAAGAACCTTTGTGGGTTTAGTGTTTCTGTGTCTCCTGACACGGAATATATCTGGAAAGACTTATGCACAGGCCCCACTTTGGGATAGAGGAAATTGGGTGGAGAAGGATGATTAAATTAATTTTTTTTTGAAGTAAACAGATTTTATTTAGAGGTTTCTGAGGGAGGGAGAGAGGGGTAAGTGGGAGAGAGAAGAGTAAGAATTAAGAATAACGCGTTCAAGAGAGAGCTCGGGCTTCTCCAAGGGTGGAGAGAGCTCTATACACATCCTAGCACTGGACACGAAAGCATGAAAGTACACACATCTCAAGAGGGGAGATGCGGGTACTGCATGTGCTCGGCCACGTGGGCACAAACAGTACCTGGGCTCAGGAAGCATATGCACATGCCAATTAAATTAATTTCTGTTCTGTTTGATTGTACTAGCCATAAATGTATTTATAAGCTATTTAAATTTTAGTGTAAGTCTCTAAAGGAAAAAGTATGTATGCAGTAACAATAGTGGTGGTAGCTGATTTTTATAGTGTGCAGAGGTCTGGCCAGGCACTCTTGCACACATGACTCACTCCATGCTTGCAGAAAGCCAGGCCAGTCTGTGATGACAAAGAGATCTGTGGGTCGACATCCAAGTCAGTGAAAGAGTCAAATAAAAGCATTGGGTACATGCATTGAATGCTTGTTGCCCTTTGTAAATGACCTCCCTAGGTGACCTTGAAGACGATGACTTTTTGTGGATATTAAAGGACGGTAGGTGGGATATTTTCTACCTCTGACCTTTGCTGTTTTTGTTGGGCGTTTAAGGAGAAGAGGGGGCTGTTTGATAGATTCCAAGGGTTTCTATTTGAGGACTTCCTCTCTAGGGGAAGAATTCGGTTCTGCTTTGGAATTTTGGGTAGGTATTTCAAAACAGAGAGGTATTAGATGAGTCATTTCTCAGAAGAACTGGCCTGGGTTAGTAAGAAAGAATCCTCCTATTCGCCAAGATTGCTGGTGGGTTGAGAGTGAGAGGCACTAACAAGTGATTTTTTTTCTTTAGGATACTTGTCCAAGCACAGATGCAAGAAAATAGCTTTCAGGCCAGGACTATGAGTTCATATTGAACTAGTGACTCTCCATTCAACAGATATTTATTATGTTCCTGAGAAATCTGTAATCAATATATTTTTGTGACAAGAGTCAGAGTCCTCAGATGCCAGAAATCCCACTTATCGCTCTGTCTTTTAACCCATAACCTCTTCTTTCAGGGGTTTTCAGGAAAACTCCATTCGCATCATCTCATCTACTCAGACTGTTGCCTTTTTTAAATTTTTTATTAGAGAATCACCGTGATGTACAGTTACAAACTTACGAACTTTTGTGCAGACTGTTTTCTTACTGCTCCCGTTGTAGTGCCTTTGGCCTGGACATGACCGTCCGGAATCCAGGGCTCAGATGCTTGTCCTTAGAGTGCCTGGGGCACCTGACAAAGCCCAGGGCACAGGACGCTTTGGGGCTGTCGGCAAAGTGAGTGAATGAATGAATGGATGCGCACATTTCGTGTCTGCTGTGGATGTTCACCTGCCTTTCCTCCCCCAGCCTTTCTAAACCTTGAGGCCAGAGTCCGTGTTCTTTTTGAGTCTCTCTCGAACAGGCTCCGAAGCACTGGGTGGCTCTGAAGCTGAGAGACCCGGCACTTCCTTCTGACCGATCGCTAACTTCGCCTTCTCTGGGCCTCATAAGGGACCTTCAGTTTTTGTTTTTGTCTTGGGCGAAGTCCCACGGAACCCAGGTAATGCGGAACTCTGTGATCTTGGACTCTGGGCTCAACGGGCCCCGGGAGCAGAGATCCTCTGCCTGCTTTCCCCAGTCTCCTGTGACTGAGGGGTCACACCCATAAAGCCACCTCCTGCTGGTGCCAGATAATCTCCTCGTTGGCCACCCTCCAGGACTCACGGCTGCTTCTCCTGGAAGGGAGCATAAAATGAGGCCCCCATAACCATGCCACTGTACTCCGCACCAGGGGTGCTCCAGAGGGGGGGCGGGTGAGAGCCCTCCCCACCCAAGGGACCCAGCCCTGGCAACCGACCTCCACACCCAACCGTCGCCATGCTCCAGGATGCTTTCCACACGCCAGCATCTTGTAGGTCTCAGGGGGGGCCTGGGAGGTGTTGGATCCAAGCACCTCTTTACTAAGGAAAGTTCCTGGGTATGTTCCTCCATTGGTCAAATGTCTATTGTAAACACTGATGTTGACTTTTTCATTTATAGGAATATCTAGGCAGTTGTTTTTTTGTTTTTGTTTGTTTTTGAGAAATAGTTAAAGCACTTCTCTCGCTTCCTCCAAACTGGTTGCAGGCTGGGTCCACTTGAGAGGGCCAGAGGGCACTTGTCTCCCAAGTGATGCTCTTGCTGCAGATTCTTGCTTGGCCGGTCAGCCAGTATTTCAGTGCGAGATATAACCAGAACCAGGTTTGGATACATTCAAGGAAAGAGCCTTCACCCTTTTACTGTCTCTCTGGCCCCTGTAAGCTGGCTTTCACCTGTGATGATTATTCCAATAGAAACTCCTTAATGGCTTTGGAGAACAAGCTCATCGCAAGGACTGAGCATTAGCGAAAGCTTGTATTGAGGCTTCATTAATAAATTAGCAGTGGATTGGAAACTAGATCTTCCTTTTCCTGAAGACTTTAATGGATCTCTGTGCTCCATTGGTCCAGGGGTCAGGAAACTCCAAAAGTTTGAGGTCAGATGATAATCATACATTATTTCCATCCTCTAGACAAATTGGTTGATTCTTGTACTCCCGGACTAACTCATCTACCCCCATGTAAACTGGCCAGTGTAGATCCTGAGCCCATGTTTGTGAAAGAGTTTTAAAGATAAACAAACAAGAGAAATTGGGTATAATTAGAGAGGGAGAGAGAGTATGCTTTTGGTTGGTAATGCCAATTTTATGTAAATAAGGGAGAGTAGATGCATTAAAACTCACTTCCCTTAAACTTTGAGCATCTTAATAGTTTCAAAGCAGCTATACATTTTCTTAACTGATGAAGTATAATATTAGTTGAGAATAAAATTAGAAAATATAATTTAGGGTGAGAAAGTCTAAACAATTCTTGAGGATAATTTTGTAAATAACTTTAATCCAGACAAGTGATCATATTTTTCTTGTTAATAGTGTAATTAAAAAATTTCATTAGGCTTTAGCCATTTCTGACCTCAGCATCTACAGGATTTATTCTTTATTTTGTGTGCATTGTAGCAGTGCTAAGGATTGACTCCACGGCCCCGTGTATGCCGGGCCTGTGCTCCACTGCTGAGCTCCATGGGCTATATTTTTAAATTCCTAGGTTCTGAGCAAACATTTCCAGCAGAACCCCATTAACCTTTCAGAAACCAAAGATTTCCATCCCAGTTGGAATGCAAGGAGCCTGAGTAATACTCAGAACCAAAGAGAGGGGAAATAGGCCATTCATTCTCTCTCCACCACCGGCTTCCTTAGCTTGATTTTTCCACCCTGGGGACCAGAATCAGAGGAGAACCCGGACCCTGGTGAGCGACCAGCGCAGCATCCGCACGGGCCAAGCTGAAGCTGTCAATCAAAGCGAGCCGTTTACTGGGGCTGCTCCAGTGACTTCACACCAGCGAAGTCTTTCAAAAATCTGTTTCCTGGGAATTGAGTGGAACCAGCAAAGTTTCCCTTTGACTTGATTGACTTCAACTGGTCTTATAGGAAGTTTTTATTGGAGCTTTGGGGCCTATAACCATTACACACGTTGCTTTTAACAACACAGGGGAATGGCCGGGGACAGAACGCTCTGGGAGAGGTTCTCTAGGACCCAGACTCTGTTCTCCTCAGCCCCATGTCAGGACTCTTTCTCGCCTGCAGTTCTGCTTTGTACATAGTCTCGCTCGGAAAGGCTGGCCCAGGACCAGTCTGCGACCCGCTGCTGCAGGCTTATTTGATTTTTCACATCACCAGAGGCTCAGAGAGTATATAAATGATTTCCCGAGACCACTTACCTGAACATGGAAATAAAGTTTTCATGAACCATGTCACTTCTAAAAGCCTTTGCAAGTTCTGCCAAAAAAAAGTGTGTGTGTGTTTATTTGTGTGTATGTTTATTTATTTGCGGTGACATGGCTACATCTGGTGTTTAAAGTTTATGGTTAGTGCACTCCACCAAGTGCCCATGACCCTCCACCTCTCTCCCTGTGCCACCTCTAGTCTGATCTTCTTTTCCCCTCGCCCTTCCCCCATGTTTCTTACTCATTTTTAGAATCCGAGGCCAAGGGTTTGTCGTGGTTTGCTCTGTCTTCCCTGGTTTGTCTCTCTCCAGACTGCAGATGAGTGGGACTCTGGTATTTGCCCTTCGCCCTCTGACTTATTTTATTTGACATGATGCCTCCAATTGCGTCTATGCTGCATTTGGTCTTTCAGGTTTTTGTTCTGCAAGTGCCACCTCAAGCAGTTTGGCATGAGGGCTCTGGTTGTTCCCGGATATGATTGGAAGTATAGCTCAGTGGTGGGGGGCTATATGCTTCTGGGGTCCAACTCAGGGGCTTGCATCTGAGCCTAGAAAGCTCTATGGGGTTTCCAGCCTTCCATTTCTTAAAAAATTGTGATCAATAATCCATGTCACTTTTTTTTAATGGGACCCAGGATGGTCCATTCTCTAGGAGAATCTTTGTGAGGAGGGCAGTTAGGCAAGGACTTGCCCTTATGGTATTAGGGCGGTCTTGGGTACAGAGCACCCTATTAAAAACTAAAACAAATGCAAGAGTGCCAGTGACTCTCTTAAAGGAATAACTTCTCCAGTGCCATTTGGGTCTATGGGTTTGAAGTGTAGCATTCCCAGCCTCTTCTTAGTTGCACTGTACCCTAGTACTGTGTCAGTAAAGAAGTATTCAGGACAGGGGACTGGCCCAAGACTCTGGGGAAATGGGACCTGAGGGATGATATAGTGGGTAGGGCAACCACCTTGCATGTTGTGGCCGACTTGGGTTCAATCCTTGACATGCCATATGTCATCTCTGATCATCTCTAGGAATGATTCTTGAGTGTAGAACGAGGAGTAAGCCCTGAGCATTGTTGGGTGTGGCCCCAAAACTGAAAGGGAGGAGGGGGAAGAACCCAGGGAATGAATCTGTTTAGAACTCTTTGTTGAATGTTAGTTCCCTGGCACTAGACACACCCAGCCCAATATATAAGTGAAATTAAAGTGCATATGTGAAATAAATTAATTTAAATGAAAATCTGATAAGAGCAATCAAGAAAGTACACAGCATTGATGAGTAAATGTTTGACCGTTTTAGTTTGCGAAGGGAGATGTGTAATTATAAATTATATTACACGTACCTGGCAAGTGGGTAAAGTGGTTGCTGGGCCATGTCACATCGTAGAGAAAAACCATTGAACAGATACTGTGTTAAAAATACAACTTTGCTCATGAAGTAATAACATTTCCAAATACTGTTCTGATTTGGCCTCTCAGGTAATAGTTGCCAGGGGATCAGAGGCCAGGGGTCAGCTCAAACGCACATCTGCTGGGAGGACCATGTGTCGGCAGTAGGGAGCACATCCTCCTTGAGGCCACACAGTATCGCCTTCGACATCCCGGGACCTCCCCTCCTGGCTCCAAGCTGGAGGCTAGAGGGAGTTGGAGGAGAGTTTGGACTGGAAGGGGAGACAGGGATGAGCCAGATGAGCTCCCATTCTCCTGCTGGGGCTTTATCAACACCCTCTCCAGTATGAGTCCAGGAAGGAGATGGAATAGCCCTGGGGCGAGCTGTACCTACCAGAATCTTCTGTTGCCTTCTCTGGTTGTTACAGTGGGACTGCTGCGGGCCTGTGTCCTTTTGTTGGCTTTTGTTTCTGCTTCACGCTCTTGACCTGACTTGCTTTTGTGAGTTTTACCCGGCTGCTTGCCATGCCACGTTCGTCCTGCTCCGTTCTCCTCATGGTTCCTAAGCTCAGGTTCCTGCTGATGCTGAGGGAGCAGCTTTGCCATGGCACCCCAGAAATATTTATTGGGCACCCATCGAGCTCTTCCCACTAAAATATCACTTTTTTCTAGAATTTGGAGAAATAGAGGCGAATGGGACAACTTTCCTATCTTCTCCTGTCTTGAAAAAAGTGATATTTTAGTGGGAGTGGAAGAATGGTATGGAGGGGAGAAGATTTCTCCCCCCACACACACTTTATTTAAACACCGCAGAGTGTAAACATGATGATTTGCTACAACATTCAATATTCCAACCCCAATCCCACCACCCCTGTCACCTCCACCTCCACCATGTCTCCATTTTCCCAACCACCCTTCAAGCCTGCCCCCAGAGCAGGCCCACAGTCATTTATTTTGTATTGCTTGTTACCACTGAACAGCTAAGGGAATGATCAGAACTATTTCTGTAGAAGGAAATTTGTGAAAATTGTATCTTACCAAGGAGACACGGAGTCCTGGTCTGAGTACTAAGCTGTTGGTGCAAGTGAAGCCATCTGTGTTAATGTTTGGTTCATTGAGATTGGTTGGCTGCTACGTTATATTTCCATTCAGTCCGGGATGTCAGTACTAAAGAGCTTGGAGATGTGTGGGTGCAGATGCGGCTGCATGCTCCCGAAAATCCAGAATATTTAACTGGGCAGTGGGGCTGGAGGCGTGGCGAGGATCTGGGGCAGGAGTGCAGCCACCAGGGGCTTTGGTGGGGCAGGAGTGGGCACACCCTCCCCGAGGTCATCCCGGAGGTCTCAGCCAGGAGCAGGTTCTCACTGAGCCAAGAATTTTTGTGTGTGTGTGTGTGCCAGTGGATCTCTTTTGAGATTTATATCTGAGTCTGTGGAACAGGGCTGGTAGATGAGCTGGCACAGCAGCGGGGGGTAGGGTGGGGGTGTGGCTACACATTTCTCTCTTTAGAGGAGCCACCAAAGCTGTCCTCAGCGGACCTGGGGCCACACCTGATCGTGCTTGGGTCTGGCCCAGAGCACTGCTTGTGGGAACCATACCGTGCGGGGGATCAAGCTTGAGAGCTTCATGCATGCAAGGTATGCGTCCGCCCACGCCCCCTGAAGCATCAGAGCCACAGGAGGACTAGAGTGCAGGCCCTGCTGGGAGGTGCCCGCAGGGGACAGAGTGAGAAGGTGTGTGTCACTGAGGCCCGAAGGCTGGCAGGGAGCTCCCCAGGGGCACCCGTGAGGGAAGAGCAGCCTCCCTGAGACACGAGTGAGAGGGACAGGCCGGGACCAGAGAAGGGGGAGGAGGGCGCCCAGGGCGTTATGGGCAGCAGGGACACAGGATGCGGCGAGGCTGTGGGAACCGGGCGTTAACGGACTCGCGGTGGAAACGTGGAGTCTCGCGTGCTCCGTGGCATTTCCTGCAAGACCAACCCAGAGGCAGAGTCACAGGCAGGAACGTGACAGGAAGTGAACTCTGGCTCCAGGTCTGTCCCGGGGGAAGCCGGAGGGCGGCAGCCAGGGGCTGAGCTGGCCACACTCAGGCCTGTGTGTCTGACCGGAGGTGCTCGAGGGGATGGGCCGTTGCAGTGTCCCAGGGTCCAGCCAGCAGTGGCCAGATAGACACAAGCTCCTAATGGAGGCCTCTAGAAGGTTCCCAGGGAGGGCTCAGCCCAGGGCCACCCTCTGCGCCAGTGCCAAGGTCGAACACCTGCCCGCCGGGATTCTGCAGCCTTCCCCTGCCAGGGCCAAGTGTTATTTGGATGGTTCAGCTTGTTTCCAAAACAACTCTCACATCTATGCTTTATTATTATTATTATTATTATTATTATTATTATTATTATTTAGGTGCAATGGTTTTTATTTTATTTTTATAAAGTTGTCCACAATAATTTGTTACATTTAATATCCCATCACCGTTATACCTTCCCACCACCATATTTTGAATGTTTCCTCCCGACCCCCAAGCAGGACCTAGATCATTTATTTTGTATTGCTTGTTATGAATGACCCACTAAAAATGACCCCACAAGCTTCCTTAGAGGAATGAGTGTGAAGATTGCTCTATGTTACCCTGGACCCATTGAGTGCTTGGATAAGAGATTATCAACGTCACATGCTCGCTTTCCAGTGCTCAGCGGACCGTGGCATTCACAGTAGTCCCCGGGACACCTGGCCTGTGTGTGCGTCCCTGAGGGTCTCTCGCCGCTGTCCCCTGTGATCTGAGGGCAGAAGTCGGAGTGGCGGGTTGGAAGCGGCTCCTAGGACTGGGGCTGCATGTGGGAGCCCTGGTTCAGTCGCTGACACGTCATGTTTGCCCATAGCCTGGTCACATGTGGCTCTGCTCCCCTGACCCCCCACCCCGAAACCCCCGAATCACAGTGGTTCTTATTCAGGAACAGCTGATGGAGACAGCAGCCGTGCCTGACGTGGGAAGGGTCTGGCCTCCGCCTTCTCTCGCCTGGTTCTCATTTATCCTCTTAACTACTTCCCCCCCGGCCCATGTGTCTAACCTTTGTGTAGCTTTACCACTTTTTCATTTATTACTATCATCACTATTATTTTGACTCCTTCCCCTCACTCTTCCAAGGCCCTTGTAGGATAACATTGATTTGTCCTTTCTCCCTTGCCACAGGGAACTTAGGTTTATCGGGTTACACCCATCACAGTGCTCCCGAGTCACTCCCATTCGTCTGTGTTTATCTGTAAACTCTTCTCTGTGCTCTCACTTCCCAACCAGTTAATCACCTTTTCCCCCTAATCAGATTCGGTTAACTTGTAAGGTGAGATCCTTCTAAGGACACTGGACGTGTATTCGAGTATTGCCTGTCTCCTTCTCTTATGTCTTTTGCATAGTTTACTTTAAAGCAATGTCTTTTTTGTACGGACACAGGAAGACAGTTAATCATATGCTTTTGTAACTTGGGAGTTAATTGACTCCGAATAATTTTCACTTCCGGGCATCTGCTTTCTCAACGTAAGCCTCAGTTGCCCTTAGTTCCTAGCATCCCCAAAGCAGGGTCCTGATGAGGGACTGAATGGACCCAGGGCAAGCTGTTACTACCCTGGCATCGAAATGGGCCAGGACAAAGGGTCACAGTACTCAACTATAAGTTAAGAGCATGGTCATGGATAAGTGCTGTCATGATCCAGAAGTAACGACGAGATTAGGACCCTGCTAGGGTTAGGAAGATTAACCTGGCCTGAGGACTGTAATCTGAGGTCAAGATGGCCCCAGGAGAGCAATTCTATAAGCTTACTGTATCTCTTACTGTGTCCATACGAAGTGGTCATTGCTTTAAAGTAAACTATGCAAAAGACAGAAGAAAAAAGGCGATACTCGAATACACGTCAAGTGTCCTTAGAAGGATCTGACCTTACAAGTTAACAGAATCTGATTGGAGGAAAAGGTGATTGACTGGTTGGGGAGGAGAGCACAGAGAAGAGTTTACAGATAAACACAGAAGAATGGGAGTGACCCGGGAGCACTGTGATGGGTAGCACTATAGCACTGTCGTCCCGTCCCCATTGTTCATTGATTTGCTCGAGTGGGCACCAGTAACGTCTCCGTTGTGAGACTTGTTGTGACTGTTTTTGGCATATCAAATACGCCACGAGGAGCCTGCCAGGCTCTGTCGTGCGGGCAGGATACTCTCGGTAGCTTGCTGGGCTCTCTGAGAGGGACGGAGGAATCGAACGCGGGTCGGCCACGTGCAAGGCAAATGCCCTACCCACTGTGCTATAGCTCCAGGCCACTGTGATGGGTGTAACCGGATAAACCTAAGCTCCCTGTGGCAAGGGAGAAAGGACAAACCAATGTTATCCTACAGGCCCTTTCTGCTCCCTGGTGGAGAGCAAGCCAGGCCGGGCTTCTCACTGCACCTCCGCTGCGTCCGTGGGCATGGGAGGGCAGGGGGGACGCCAAGCAGCAGTGGACGCGGGAGACAGTTCAGGAGCAGAGCGCTGGCAGTTGGCGACTGGACGCGTGATTGCAGGAAGCCGAGGGGGTGCCGGGGGTGGAAGGGGTGGGGAGCACTCCCCTGCGGGCAGCAGGAGCTGGGAGGGGCCGGGCTGGAGACCAGGACTGCAGGAACCGTGCCGGGGAGCGCGAGTGTGGAAACAGATGGCTCCCTGCACCGCTTCCCACATCAGGGGCCTGGAGTGGATTCTGGTGCAAAGCGCTTTTGCTTTTGCGCTGACAAGTGTGAAGACAGGGTAGGGTTAGAAATGCGCATGCGCGCGGGCCTCCCGGGGCCTTGGGGCGCTGGTGAAGGAGGTTTGCTTGGAGGATGAAATTCTGAGAACAAACAGGCCTCCGGGTGGAGGGGGCATTTTTGGCAGGTGCGCACTGGACAGGAGAACTCCACTGAGCCGGGCCCCGCAGTGTTCGGAGAGCAGGCCTGCTGGACAAGCACACAGGGCTTTGACGGCCAAAGTCGGAGCACAGACTCTTCTAGAAGGCTTGCTCAGCATTGGCTGCTATATAAAAAGATACGTCATTATTTAGTATTGAAGAGAATCAACTCTTTTTTTGGGGGGTGGGGGAGGGCACGCCCAGCAATGCTCAGGGGTCACTCCTGGCTCTGCGCTCAGGAATCACTCCTGGAGGTGCTCAGGGCCCATATGGGATGCTGGGAATCGAACCCAGGTCGACGCATGCAAGGGAAATGCCTCCCCCGCTGTGCTATCACTCTGGCCCCAAATCAACTCTTTTTTTTCCCCTTCACTGCACCTAACCTACCTAATCACAGTTTTACCTGAGAAGAGGTGAACATCTAATTAAACAAAGGTGTTTTTTGTTTTTTGCCCCCTTTCCCCCCCTCCCCGCCCCCCAATCCTACGTCTGCTACAGGTCTCTCCCAGCCTGTAGAACTCAGCGTTCTGTCGTGACAGTGCTTTAGATCAGTGTTTTTTTGACTGGGGAGCATATTGTGGGCCCTCAGGATGCTCCAGCTTGGGGCGGGGGGGGGGCTCTGTGTTAAAGGTTTCTAACCTCTAATCTTCCACACGTGACCTTTCCCAGGGCAGGAGATTAGGAAGAACAACTGATGGGGCAGGGGCACAGGAAGGAACCAAGATCGGGAGGGGCCATGGTTGGGAAAAGGTTGAGGAACATCGTTTCCGAAGACATGATTGGTATCTTATTTTGTAACAGAATCAGGAACCCGGTAAGATGATGTAGAAGCAGGGTAGAGTTTCGCCTTTCATGTTAAGAGTAAAAGAAGAATAAAAATGTTCTATTTTATGTTTTATTATGATTTAATATTTTGAGATTATTTGCCATTATTTACTGTTTTTGACAATATAATTATTGTCTTTATTTATTTATTGTGTTTTGGGTTGCATCTGGTGATGCTCAGGGGTCACTCCTGGCTCTGCACTCAGGAATCACTCCTGGCAGTGCTCAGGGGACCATATGGGATGCTGGGGATCGAACCTGGGTCTGCTGCATGCAAGGCGAACGCCCTACCCACTGTACTATTACTCCAGCCCCTGTTCTTGTCTTATTGTTATTGACAAGAACCACAGAAGTTGCCCATTTTTTAGTTAGCGCTGGCTGACAAGGAGGTTTCCCATTTCTTATTTCTTACAAAGCAATTGCCCGATGAAAAGCTTGAGACAGAAGATTTCCTTGTGGAGCCGCAAGGCACACGTGGTGCTTCCTTGTAGAAGACTGTCTTTCTACTCTTTGCCTGGTGTTCTGCTTAATTTGGAGGGCATTGTTGGGGTGCTCCTGTTCAAGGCAAGGCCAGTTTTCCACGCCATCAATTTTTTTCTTCCTTGTTGGCTGCATGCATGCTTTGAAGTGGCTTTGATGATCTGACTTGCCCCGAGGAAGATGGTTGGTGCCCACAGACCACAGGAAATGGCACGTGAAGCCATTCAGGTCATTACGCTGCTGTTACTCAGCAAATAAATATTCATCCATACCTCACCCACTGGCCCGCGTGCAGTGGGTACTTTGCTCATCACTAAGCCACGGTTTGTAAGAGATTACGGGGAGTATGGAAATGGCAGTTGTTGGCTGCCAAGTACATGTTCCTCTACGTTAGTAAACATTTGGTTGAAAATCAACACGAGGACCAGTGGATTTGTGTCTCTTGAATGAGGGAAGTGGGGGGAAATGGTGTGAATAGTCTCCAGGCACTGCTGGGTGTGGCCCAAGAACTGAAAGAAAAACGAAAGAGAGAAAGAGTAAGTGTCGAGGGGCCAGAAGAGAGAGTGCAGCCGGGGAGGTGCTTGGTCCCAGGGCATCCTGTAGTGTCTCCTGAGCCCGACAGAAGTAAAACAAAACAAAACAAAACAAAACAAAACAAAAGTTTAGAACTTGCTGTTCTGTTTAGAAAAGGACACAACAGATAAGTTCAAAGATAAGAACAGCTCTTTGCTAGTTTCCAGGAGAATTTTACAAATATTCTGGAGCGATAGCACAGTGGGTAGGGTGTTTGCCTTGCACATGGCCGACCTGGGTTCTATTTTTCCATCCCTCTCAGAGAGCCCTGCAAGCTACCAAGAGTATCCCGCCTGCACGGCAGAGCCTGGCAAGCTACCCGTGGCGTATTCAATATGCCAAAAACAGTAACAAGTCTCACAATGAAGATGTTACTGGTGCCCGCTCAAGCAAATCGATGAACAAGGGGACGGCAGTGTTACAGGGCTCTGTTATAGCACTGCACTGTAGCACTGTCGTCCCCTGGTTCATTGATATGGGACTGGAGCGTTAGCCCTGTTATAAACCTAATTAATTCTTTCCTCTCTTAAAGGGCCATTGTCACCACTAATCTTGTATTTCAAAACTTTCTTCCTTCTACTTTCATTTTTTATGAAGGTACTTCTGTTTTGAAGTGATAATCATTATCTGAGTAATTTCGTGGTGGTGAGGAACAGGATACAGGCAGCAATGGGGCCTGAATTTGTGTTCAAACTTGCGGCAATGAATCTTACTTGAATCAATAGGAATGCGGCCAGCTCTTTTACTGAACATTCAGATTGAGGGCTACATAGTCAACCATCTTGTCAGAAATAGGTTCAGAACGTTCTGAGATCTAGGTACATGGCGTGGGGCTCAAAATGTTTGTAGTTTTATTCTCCAAAAAATTATAATTACTCGGGGAAGAAAGTTATTCCAGAAAATAATAAAGAGATCCTCCCTTGTTAAGTTTAAAGCAGAGGTATCAAAAGTGTAATAAAAATAATGTGAAGATGGTTAGAGGGACCAAAGTAATGCTAGAATTACTGTGGCATTTAGGGAACAAGCTTAAAATTTTGGTAGTCTTTTTATCAGCCAAAAATAGGAGAGTAAACTGTTGTCTTTAGTCCTGCACTTAAGGATATTTTCACAGAAGCGAGAAATGGTCAGAGTTGGCAACTGTGAAGAGGTGTTAAGGGGAGATTTTTCAGAGCCAAATCCCAGCTCTTGGGACCTGGTTATTTGAGGATGTTTAGATAAACCCGCTTACATCAAGATAAAAGTTAAATTGGATGTATTACTTGTTCTTGGGGCCACACCCAGTGGTGTCAGAGGTTTCTCCTGGCTCTGTGCTCAGGGATCAGGTATGGTGTCAGGGATCAAACCAGGGTTGGCTGCATGCAAGGCAAGCGCCCTCATCACTGTCCTGTGACTCCAGTCACTGACCTATCACTCCAGCTCCTAAAAGTTTAATTTTAGAGACAAACTTGCTGTTTAGGACCAAGTGCGTTTTAATCACTTGTCCTTCACTCATTATTCACTTAAATTTTTCCAGTGAACTTTGCCCAAAGCGACCGTGAGCAGACATTAGACTGCTGGGTCCCCCGCTGGTGAGCTTGCGTCCCGAGAGAGGGAAGGTGTTCGTGGTGATACGGCCCCGGCTCTTACACTGGATTGCTCTCGTTATTTTATGGGATGCCGCATCTCATTTCTAACGTCTGAAATGTCTGGTCGGTGTAGATCCAGGTGCTGACGCCGGGGACCCTTCTGCAGAACAGTGATGCCCCCAAACCTCAGTCAGGTCCTTGGAGCTGAGCTGAGACCTCGTATGGAAGAGGAGCCAGACTGGGGGGCAGCTGTCCATGGGTGGGGGTCTGTGCCAACCCCGGCAGGGCCGGGGGCTCCGCGCCTTCCCTGGGACCCCGCTGCTGTGGCCGGCACTGGGCGAGCACTCACCACACGGAATTGGAAACTGACCTCAGCTCTGGAGCTGCGCCTTTTATTTTTAGAAGTCATGTCCGTGTCACACTCTGGTTCTGATTTCTAGGCTGAAGGCTCATATTATTTTTCTGAGAAATAGGATTTGGGGATTTTACATGTTTTCTAAGTTGTTTTTTGGGGGTGCGGGGCATTGGTAGTAAAGGTTTATTTAGTTTTTCCAGTAAACAGGACTTTGTGGGCTGAGAGATGGGAAGTGGGTGCTTCCGGTATTCCTGCGGACTTCGGGCTCTGACCTCGGACTGGAGGCACGGCACGGGCCGGGGAGCCCCCCTGCAAGCAAGAAGGGACGTGCTGGCTCTTCGTAGCGACGCTCTATTGCTGCACGTTAGTGGACAGTCGTGTCTAGTCCAGCTCTGACTCCTTACCGCTGAGCGTTTCCGCAGAGCCTTTCCCAAGCCCCAGGCTGAGGGGCTAAGGAGCAGGGGCCCCTGTTCACTTACAGGAAAGCATGTCAGACCATCCCAGGGTTCTGCCCCCAGTAACCCCCCAGGTCGTAGCACAGCAGCGGGTCAGCACGCCTGGACTCGCTCTCGCGCCCGGAGAAAGCAGGAACCAGGGATGGGGGCATTCCTGGGAGGAGGCGCGGAGAGGCCCGTCGGGCTGCTCTGGCTTCTAGAACGGCTGCCAAAGCCACGGCTGTCTTCACTTTAGGCATTTTCTTCTTTTTGCTTTGGAAAAAGCAAATATTCTCTTTAGGTTTCTTTATGAGTGAAAATAGGTGCTCACATAGGTCTTTGTAAAAGGTGGTGGGATACTGACTTCTGAAAAGTGGGAGATACCTGTACATGTCAAGGTACAGTTAGCATGGCAGTTTGCTTAAGAGATTTATGGACAGACACAGCCCGTAAAGTGCCTGCCTGGCACCCAGCTGAGCTGGTTGGATCCCCAGCACCACAGATGAACCACGCACCCCAGGAGAGATTCCTGAGCAGAGCCAGGAGTAAGCCCTGAGCATTACTGGATTTGGTCCAAAAATAACAGTAAAAAATAAACTTAAAAAATAAGAGGGACTGGAGAGATAGCACAGTAGATAGGGTGCTTGCCTTGCATGTGACTGACCTGGGTTCTATCCCAACCCCACGTATGATCCTCTGAGCCCACCAAGAATGATCTCTGAGTACTGAGTCAGGAGTAAGTCCTTAACATTGCTGGGTATGACTCAAAAGTAAAAATGAAAACAAAATTTCATGAATAGAGCAGGTAGTACACTGGGTAGGGTCTTGTCTTGCATGTGGCTGGTGACAATTTGATCCCTGGCCTCCCAAATGATCCCCCAACCCAACCAGGAGTGAACCCTGAATGCAGAGCCAGGAGCAGTTTGACCAGATGTGCCCCCTCCCCCCCACCGCCCCACCCAGAGACTCGTGGACACACACATTAGTACGTTGGAATGCAGCATACAAGAACAGGAAGCCTTAATGTGAGTCTATATTTGGGATGATGTCTCAATTTATATGATGCCTGCTTACTCTCTTTGGACTTCTGTCTATGCGCAGAAATGCCTTCCTAGCTTTACTTAGTTTTTGCAGATCCAATCTTTATTAGCCTCCCGGTAGAAATGTTTGCCGGGAACCTTGGCTTTGGCTCACACTCTGCTGTGCCCGTTTGGTTTCTTCTCTGAAATCACCCAAACAGCCAGCATTCCGGCGTTTCCAACGACATCACTGCCGTGTTCTTATCTACAACAGTCTCCCCCAAACTCCCCGAGATGTGCTACTGGTTCTCACACCCTAATTTGAAAGGAGAGGCAGAGGCGAGAGAGGCCGGGCGCTCGGCCAGGTCTTAGTCTCCCAGAAGCGGCCGAGCTGATGTTTGATCCAGGCAGGCTTAGCCCTGGGGTCTGTCCCCGGAGCTGCCACCGGAGATCTGCAGACCCAAGTCTGTCCCTCTCGCCTCTCACAGAAGCCGCCTTCTCTGCGGCAGGGGAGCCCGACGCGGCTGACACAGGACCGAGATGTCAGGTTCTCTCCAGCCCACAGACCAGTCCCTGTTCTGCCAGTTTTATTTCCCCTACCTTGATCCTTCATCACTCTCCATCTTGCCTAGAGTGGTCACTCATGGTCCACGAGGAGCTCTTGGAGCCCAGGAGAACCTTCACCAGATTCCTTCCGCATCCTGCTCAAATGTCCCCTCTCGCCGGCTTCCCCGGACCGTTCGGCGGGAACTCGGGCTGGGCGCTCCCGTCCTTCCGTGGGGTTGGGTGTCCCTCTGTGTTTCTCTTGCCTGGGCGGCCAGGGCTGGGAGGGCAGGGACACGGGCTCCTCACCTGTGTACCAGCACACCTGGCGCTGGTGTCGGGGACGCTGAGGAAATAGTCATTGCGAGTCGCTGCATTTGGTGAGTCATTGAATTTGGCACAGGAGTGATTTCTAGCCCAGAGGTGCAAGAAGGTCGAAACCACCCGAGTCTGAGCACAAGCCTCCGTGAGCAGGAACGGGTCCCTGCTGCCAGTCACTGGGAGTCCCCTTCGTCCTCCCGCGACCCCCTGTGACCATCCCAGAACCACAGCCGCGTGGAGGGGTCTGCCCGCTTTCCCGTCAGACTTTCCTGGGCAGGTAGTTGAGGATTTTGAAATGCCCGAAACAGCCATGACACCCACTTAAAATACTTTCTCCCGTGCGTGTGAGATAAGAGAGGGGGTTGGAAAAAGGGAGAGCGTGCGGCTCATCTGCTAGAGTCGAGCCAGTTTCACGTCACCGCTGGGGTCCAGTCATGCAGATGGGGCGTGCCGACAGTTTGGGGGATTTTTTTAATTTTAATTCTGAGAGCTGGTTTCCAGCTGTTGGGTGAGTATTATTTACCCAGTAGCTACTTTCATCTGGCCTCCCTGATTATAGGCATGAGTCATGTATTCAGGGCAACTGGCGATGGTGCTTGGCGAAACTCGGCCTCGCGTTCTCTCAGGGAAGCGGGGAACGCAGTCAGCTCCCCAAGTGCCTGGTATCTCAGGTGCTTTCAGCCTTTCTTTGATCCAGCCCAACTTTAATGACTCATTGTGACTAATTGAAGAGCGCTGGAATGAAAACATCTGCATTAGTCATTAGGATAAAGAAATAATTTTCTTCTGTTCACGGCACTAAAAGCTAAGTTGGGATAATTGTCTGTGGAAAAAAAAAACACGCCAAATCAAAGGTATTTTCTTGAGTTCAGCAAAACAGAGCCTGAGTGAGATGGATATTATTGGAGCAGAGAGGAGATCAGAGGACAGTTTGAGGGGCTCCTCTTGCCCTGTAGCTTCATTCAGTGCTGGACTAGAAGATACAGTCTGCATGGCGGCGCTGAAATCAATTAGGGATTTGAATTCAGAAAGCACTAACGTCTTGGAAATGAAGCCAAAGTGGTCAGTGATAATATTTGGGCAATTTTGAAAAATGAATTGGCCTACTATTTCTGCTTCCATCTCTATTAATCTGATGTATATTTTTCTCATATTATTCTGTTTTTGAAAACAGCTCATATTTGGAAATTATTTAAAAAAAAAAAACCTAATACACAAAAACAACATACTGTTCTTCCTCCTATACTAAAACAACTGAAACATTTAGCGTGTATTCGATGGTCAAAGCTTTTGTATATGAAATCTAATTAATTAATTTTTTTTTTGAGGGCTGGAGAAATAGCACAGTGGGTAGAGCGTTTGCTTTGCATGAGGCTGACTCAGGTTCATTTCCTCCATCCCTCTTGGAGAGCCCAGCGAGCCACCGAGAGGATCCCTCCCAAACCTCAGAGGCTGGCAAGCGACCTGTGGCGTATTCAATATGCCCCAAACAGTAACAACGAGTCTCCCAATGGAGACGTTACTGGTGCCCGCTCGAGCAAATCAATGAACAACAGGACGACAGTGGACAGTGCGACAGTGCTTTTTTTTTTTTTTGAGGGGATTTGGGGCTGCACTCACTCAGGTGCTAGGGGTCAGATGCCTTACCTGCCAAACTCTCTCTCCGGCCTGAGCTGAATTTAATTCTTGCAGTTACTCTGCAGCTTTATCTCCTCCCAACACAGAGGCCCAGGCAGGGCTCTGAGTCTCCGGCAACTGGCCCTGGGTTGCAGCTCTGACTGCAGACACGCCTTGAGTTGGAGGGCAGGCATCCTGGAATTCCAAAGGATCCGAACAGCACGGTGTCCCAGGAGAAGGGGGACTTGTTTGTTGTTTGGGGACCACACCCCCCAGTGCTCTCCTGGCTCTGCACTCAGAGATCGTTCCTGGTGGGGCTCAGAGACCACATGGGGTTCTGGGGATCAAACCCAAGTTGGCCCCAGGCATGGCTAGTAAGTAGCTTACCCACTGGACTGTATGTCCAGCCCCTGGAAAGGTGGGTTTTTTTAAAAAAATGGGGTATGGCACTTGGCATACATTAAGCACAAGTTGTCTAAATACGGTTTTATTTTAGATTTCATTCGTTGATAAATCTCACAGAGGGCCTGATGAACGGGTGGAGTAAACAGGTGTTGACCCACAATGCTGGCACCTTTTGTATGATCACTTAGAATGGACGTGGGTTAAAAATTCGAGGTCAGATTTTGTTGCCTCGGAATTGTCGTGACGTTGTGTGTGATCGTAGTGACTTGGCCACGCCACTCTCTGCACAGCGGCTAGTGTGCCATCCATCCCGTCTTCCATTTTTCTGCAGGACTGGCGTGTGGGCTAGGTGGGAGGAAGGAAACGGCTGCAACTTAAATACAACGAGCAGTAAAAGTGGATATTGGCTTTAGTAAATAGAGTCAGCGGGGAGCTGAGAGTTATCTGGGTCTCTTCTGGCACCAGCTTAATTTACTGACGGCCTATAGGAAAATTACAGAATTTCCTCTCGCATGCGCTCTGTACTCTCTGACTCTTAATTTAGGAAAATGCTGGTTGTGACCTACCTATCTCACGGGGAGCCGGTGAAGATTAATTAGACCGTGCCAGCCAAGTGCCTGGCGCTGCCCTAGAGGAAGGAGTTCCAGAAATCAAACCTATCATCGGAGCCCTGTGCTGCTCTCGGTCCCCACACAGGGGACAGCTCCAAACACCCTGGTGGGGGTCACCTGCTTCCAGGCCAAGGACAGCTATGCCCGAATGCCACAAACACATCTTCCCTGCCCGTTCCAGGAGCAGACAGTGGCATCTCGGCTCGCCCTCCGCGTCAGTGCTCTGCCCCGGCCGTTCCTAGGGGAACAGCCAAAGGACCTTTCATTATGTCCCTTTGACTACCCTCATTCCACGCAGTGTCTCAAACCTGTTTACCTACTTGGTTTGGAGGCCACAACTGACGGTGTCTGGGGTCTACTCCAGGCTCTGTGCTCAGGGGTCACTTCCGGTGATGGTGGGAGCAGGGACCAGGCAGTACAGAGGGAAGGGGACCTTCAGGACCTGCCTTAGCCACAGAAAGCTCCCAAGGTCAGGTTGTGCTGAAGTCCTTTATGTCTGGCCTAAGTCCTTTTTGTCTGCCTTGGGTCAGACAGGAGGTCATTCGGCTGCTAGTGGAACCCTCTGAGGAACGTCTGATCCAGAAGCAACTAAACGTTGCAATTCCGAGAGCTTACTCGTACTCTGGAAGCCAGGCTGGCCTGCCTTCTCGTCCACTTTCTCATGCTGTGCCACCTTCCTCACTCAAGTGGATACTGATCCCTAAACAGTCCTGTACTCTGTACCCATCCTCCCCCACCCCGTCTGCTCCCCCCGACCCCCCCAAACCAGTGAGGGAGCTAAACCTAACGAGAAAGCAGGGCTGGTGGGAGGGAAAGCCTCTGCCCACACGTGAAGATAACCCTTTACCGCAGCTCTGTATCTCATTCTGTGAGTTATAAATTGGGTGGGGGAGGGAGGAGTCTCATATTGAAATGGAGCACACACACAAAGAAAAAGCTGGGTCATGATTAGGTTGGGGATGGAAATTATTATACGAGATCACTGAATAGGATTTTTCTGTTGAATATAGGCCTGCTCTCAAGTAAAACTTATAGTCATTTTATGACCATTTTTGTAGTTTTGTTTTAAAAAAAATCATCATTCTTTATCCCTAACGAGGTCTTCCTTAATCATCTTCTTGCAGTGAATGTTATCAGTGTTCGGAAAGCTAGAAAGTGCTAGCTCTTTCTATTATGTGTTGGAAAAGCATATTTGAAAATGGGTTTTGTTGTGGATTGTTTGGCTTGTTTTCACAGTGCATCAAACCCCGCACCTCACACTTCGTTATAATGTTCTTCTCACAGGACGGGCCTTCTTGTTCTTTCTCCTCCCTCTTGTCCCTTCATTCCTTTCTGTACGGTTTGGGTATTGTTATCTTCATCTTTAAAAAACTCTAGGGACTGTGACAGCTACTCTGAAATAGATTTTATTATGTAGAATGCATGCTGAGCATTTCTGGAAACTCTGAGTTTATACTGTAATGATGGGCTGATGATTTCTTTGTGTTTGATTTTGTATATCAAAGGGATTTGGTTTAAATACTTTCATATTTTGAGATAAGAGTTGTGAAAATAGTTATGTAACTTAATTTTTTTATTTTTTTCCAAGCCAGGATTAAAGGATATTACAGCATCTTTCTGTTTACTTTTACATGTTATTGTCTTCTTCTTCTTTTTTTTTAACTCATCGTAGAAAAGCAGAGACTGGGGAATATATAATTAGTCTGTAGGGCAGACATCTAGGGAAGATGTTAAAAAAAAAGACCTTAGGCGATGTAAGCATTTAGCAAACATGTCGTAGTCAGGGGAGAGAATAAGAGACCGAGTTCTGGCACGCCTGTGTATTAGCGAACCCAAGCTGCTTTCGACTTGACCCACTGCCTGTTTACACTGTACTCACAGTATATCCATTGCACCAAACATAGGAAATCTTCATTAGCATTTTTCTTTGCGTTGGCCATCATGTGTACTTCTTGGCTGTGTTTTATCTGATCTCTCATCCACTTGAACACAACCTCTCTGAGTGGCAGCGCTCCAGGAGGCCCCCGGAGCTATGCAATGTCCCAGGAATACGGTGACGCCAAGGCCCGGTGTGTCCCGTATGACTCCTCCCATCTACAGTACAGAGCCAGCTGAGGCCCTGCTGGCAGAGTCCAGGCTTGGGTGGACGGCCAGACAGTGTGCTGAGGCCAGCGGGGGTTGTAGGAGGGACTCATTTTTGTGAGAGACCATTGTAGTGCGTACTTAGGACATAATGCTGCTTTCTGTGTGTGTTTTATGCCTAAATGTTTGTTAGCGGCTCAGGCTAGGGGAATGTCCTTGTGCTCGTGACCTTTGCCTTTGTGGCCCCACTAAGAGCCCAGAGCCAACAGGGCCAAGTAGATAATCCCGAAATGGAAAAGATCTTAGTGTCGGCCATTGATGTCGTGACAGGCAGTAGATGCCTCAAAGGATCTGGAGCCTTGTAGGGACCCCGGGGAGCTGTGAGCTCACGTCTGCAGCCCAGGGATGTGATGCTCGAGGGTGTGCAATGGACTGCCCAGCCTGAGCCTGCAGAAGTGGACCTCCTGGTCACCTGCAGTGCAGGAGCCGTGGGGCCGTCCCGTCAGGGCCCAGCCCGGCTGTGCAAGACTGAGCTTTTGCAAGGGGGTGTCTGAGTGAGCACTGCTGATCAAGAGCGGCAGTGACAACTCCCTTCCGGTCAGCCCTCAGGCAGCCGAATCTCAGCCAAGGAGAACCATCAAGTCATGCAGCATGCCCATAACGTCCCAATTCTTCATTTCCGTCCCAGGTGTTGTGCGAAGTTAGCTGTTACTGCAGAGCTGCCTAATTATTACAAAATAGTTTTGGTTGAGCCTTGAGGCCTGAATTGAAATATTCCCAGGTATTTTTCTGTGAGTGCTTATTTATGTAGCGTCTTCATTCTGTTGTCTTTATTGCGGTTCTGTTTGTGCCACGTTGGCCCTGCATATTCATGAAGTTTATGTAACACTTATTACACAGTTTCCATGTGCCAGACGCAGGCCTTAGGTGTAGGGCAGGAAATGGGGAGCGAAAATAATAGCAGACCCTCTTCTCGGAGCTCAGGCCCTGGCAGAGGCACGGCATTGAAAGATCCTTAAAATTGGATTATAAGGGGCCAGAGCAATAGTGTGGTGGGGAGGGGGTTTGCCTTGCATGTGCCAACCTGGGTCCAGTTCCCTGGCATCCCCTATTGCCCTACTGAGCACCACCAAGAGCGACCCCTGAATGCAGAGCCAGGAGTGACCCCTGAGCACAGCAGGGTGTGGCCCTCCCCGTGACCACCTCCCCCAAAAAACCAAACCTGGATTATGAGTCAGGTAGTGATGAGACAGCGCTAGGGGAGGTGAGCATGTTCGAGGCGGTGCCTTGCAGGAGAACGCTGGCTCTGGAGACGGGCACCCCTGCGAAGCAGACAGAGAGGGGAAGAGCCAAGTTCCCGGTGGACGACTCGTGGTGGCAGAGCGAGTGTCGCAATGCGGTGGAAAGCAAACAGGCAGACCCCTGGAGTGGCAGCTGCTCTCTGTGGGGGAGACGTGGGAGCACTGGAAAGGGAGCCTTTAGCTGTGAGAAGTGAAGATTAGCAATGTTGGACCCCGGAGGAGGGTGAATAAGTTTCAGTGTGTGGCTGCTAGAGCGGTGATCACGAGGGAGGGAATGCAGGGAAGGCACAGAGGAGGACCTGGGAGGTCACAGCTGGCAGGCAGTCACCTCTGTGTGTGTTAAAGTGGCCCTGCATGGTGGCAGCCTTGAGGGGGAGAGACAGGAAGAACTTGTGGGATGGATGCATGGATGGATGCATGGATGGATGGATGGAGGGAGAGAGGGAGGGAGGGATGAATGGATGGAGGGAGGGATGGATGGATGGATGGATGGATGGAGGGAGGGATGGATGGAGGGATGGATGGAGGGATGGAGGGATGGATGAAGGGAGTGATGGAGGGAGGGAGGGAGGGAGGGAAGAAGAGAGGGAGGGAGGGAAGGAGAGAGGGAGAGATGGAGGGATGGATGGAGGGATGGATGGACATATGGATGATGGATGGATGGATGGATGAAGGGAGGGATGGATGGATGGATGAATGAAGGGATGGATGGATGAAGGGAGGGAGGGAGAAGGGAGCACCATTAAGCCAACTCGATAGTTCAACGATGTGAATGTCTTGAATGATATGATCTATAACATATGGCATATATGATATACACACTATAAGTATATAATATGTGCTATACATTCATAACCTGATATCTGTACTATGTATGTGGGATATACATGTATACACACATGCACATGCACGCGCACACACATGTATATATGATCCAGAATTAAAGGACTCTCACCATCTAGGCTGCAGATGCCAAGACAGGAGGGACTGTGTCTCCGGCTCTTCTGTGGATGCTGTGTGGACCTTCTTGCTTTGCCTAGAGATGAATAGCAGACATTGGTAAATCAAGGATAGAGATATTTAAGTGATTATCACTTGAATTATGAATGAAGTAAACAGCACTCTTTTGTTTGGGGGGAGGTAGTAATATCTTTGGTGCTTGAAGCTACTCCCAGTTGTGCCCAGGGGTCACTTCCTGGGATCCCACATGTGGTGTGTGGGTTGATCAGTAAGCAAGACCGGTGCCTTGACCACTGTATGAGCCCCAGCACTGCATCTACTTCAGATGCAAAGTTTCTTTGTCTTATTTTCATCCAAGCCTACATATTTTGTGCACATTGCATTGTACTTTACTTCTGTGACTGCACTTCCCTGGGAGAGAGAAACCTATTCTTGCATGCACCTTATTTACACAATAGTCTAGTGAGTTTTCTTTCAAAAGTGGACTTAATCAGAATAAGTAATTTCCCCCTCGATTTCCATGGAACTTGACCCTTCTTGCAGTGATGCTGAGGAGTCAATTAGCCACTTCCTTCTCACAGAAGTCACCCAGAGGGACATTCTCTGAGCTGACTGGAATTTATTTTGTGTGGAGAGGGCCTTCTCCCCTTCCCTAAACCAGGTTGGCGAGCTCTTGTCACTTATGCATCCCGCCAGCCAGCTGGAGCTCTCTCCCTCAGCATCACCGAGTGGTCGGTCAGTGTACCAAGTGTACCTCCACCGACGCTGGTCTTACAGTTGGAAGGGCCGCGCTGTGTGCATGCAGATGAAGCCACGCGTACAGTAGTGTCCCTGACAGGTGCAGTTGGGAATGCTAGTTATTTCTTTCGGACTGTGGTGTGGGGCCATTCCTGGCCGGTGCTTGGGCCACTGTGTGGGGGTGTGAGAGACACGTGCCAGTCCTCTGGGTCCCCTCCCTGGCTGTCAGCCCTGTTTCTTTTCGTTGAAGTAAGTCGAATATTTTTCTGTCGGCATTTGTCATTCTTTGCAATAAGATTTTAAGAGAGATTTAGGTGCGGAGAGGAGACACAGTGGCGGGACAGGTGGCTCAGGATCTGGGCTGGCTGAGCAGGAGAGACTGTGCTGTGGACAGGTGAGAGGCCAAGGGTGAGCGGGGGCGGGGCGGGCCTTGTCCCGGGGGCCCGGACTCGGCTGCACCAAGCAAATGCAGGACACGGGCCTCAGAGGCCACAGGCCACAGCCACTGCCGTGCTTCCGGGTCAGCTCCAGCCTGCCAAGAGTCTCGGGTTTTAAGGAGCAGAAGGTCTGGGTTTCTCGCTCAAGCCTCTGGAGCTCCGTCCTCCGGGGGGAGGCAGCCAGACAACAGCAGGGCCCACACAGTGAGCTGCAGGGGCCCGGGGCCGGCCCTTCCTCCTCGCCGAAGCCCTTCTCAGCTCTCTGGGCAGTGCCCGGCAGTGCCAGTGGGGACTCATGTCCCAGGTCGGCCCTGCAGAGTGTCGCTGGACGTCTCCAAAGCCGGCCGCAGGCAAGGCCTCTGAGATAGGGCAAGGCTCTAGCCCTCGCCTCACGGACACCACATTCATCCCTCCAGCACTCCAGGGCTCACGCCTGAGCACAGAGCCAGGAGGAGCCCCCAAGCCCTGCTGGGGGTGGGCCAAGACCCCAAAATAAATGAACTTTTTTTTTTTTTTGCTTTTTGAGTTACATCCGGCAATGCACAGGGATGCCCCCTGGCTCATGCACTCAGGAATTACTCCTGACGGTTTTGGGGGGACCATATAGGATGCCGGGGATGGAACCTGGGTCGGCCTCCTGCAAGGCAAACGCCCTACCCGCTGTACTATAGCTCCCTCCCCGGACGAAATATTTTTTAAAGTACAGACTCCTGGTCCTGAGCGACCATGCCTGCAGGCCCCAGTGCCAGGGATGTGAGTCGTTTCAGTAGCTGGGGCTTGTTCTTCTTCGAAGACCCCCAGAGGCGCGAACGTTCTCTCCCCGTCTCCCCGAGGCACCCCCTTCCCTCGGGTGCTCCTTCCAGAAGAGCCGGTGGCCCTGTCGTGGGATCCTGTCCACCTCCCTTTCTCTTACACCTGCCAAAGCAGCTTCCACTCATGTCTCAGAGACCCTATATCCACTGTGACTAGTTTGGTGTCAGTCTTCAGCATTGCAGCTAAGCCGAGACAAACATTTAATTCCAGCTCATTTGGAGGGCATGGCTCCCAGGGGGTGCTCGGGTTGCCCCTCGGGTGAATCTCAGCCAACAGGGTCAGCAGAATGCTGCTCGGGTCCTGGGGTCAGAATAGCCAGCTGTGCCTGGCAGTGCTGGGCGCCTCCAGAGCTGCCCCCATAAGTACTTGGGGCCCCCTGTGGTGCCAGGAGCCAGCCCCGGGTCCCACACATTCTAGGCTGATGCCCTAACTGCTTTACTCTCTTTCACACTGTACTTCAGACATATTGTCTGTCATTGCAGAGAATTGAATGAGTGTGTGTGTGTGTGTGTGTGTCTGTGTGTGTGTCTGTGTAGCAAACGCGCCTGTGAAATGTGGTAAACTAAGAATAAATGATTAAAATACTTAGCGGCAAAACTAAGTGCCTATAGATTTTTTCTTTAACTTCTTGAGTGCAATTCAATACAAAATACAATATTCAAATACTCTACTTTTTTTTTTTATAACTGGTGTACAGTTCAATACACAGACACTCTTCTTTTCCGTTTCCAATTTAAAGGGTGTTATTGTTGTTATTAAAATCAGTACTTTTCAGTGTAACTAATAGCTCACAAGGAGCTAGACTCTAAAGTCCTTTATCTTCCGAAACATCATGACCCTTGTGTCTGCCTGATGAATATGGTGACAAATGCAGGTACCATGCATTGTCCCACTGAAGAGATGGGTAAATAGCTTCAATTGTGGGCCACCCTCTTGGGATAGGGGGAATAAATATGGCTTCTGCATTTATAAATGTTTCTTCATTCCGGGAAGAATCTATTCAGGAAGTCATTTTCCCCTTGATTTTCAACACTTTTCTTTGGGCTTGGTCACTCATGTCTAATGTAATACAAGATATTCATGGCTTTTTAATGACTAGTTTTAGCAATATAAAGGAGTTTCAATTTAGATAGTGCTGTGTTTTGAAGTCTCTTATTATGGAAATGTGGATTTTTACACATAGAGTTTAAACAATAAATTATCTTCTTCCTCCCACTCCTCCTCCCTACCCCCCCCCCCACGCCACCCAGTCTTCCCCCAGCCCCCCCCCACCCTCATTATAAAATAGTATAGTAAGGAGAGTGCGGTGCGGATCCAGGTAGAGCTGAGCCTTACAAAGTTAAACTCGAAAGTCAATGCATATTTAGAGTAGAAAATAATCACACAAAAAAGTACTGTTCAAAACATACAAACAAACTGACATATGACGCAAAATCTGGAAAAACAGCAAAAGTAAGTGTAGCTTCTCTTTGGTCCCTTGAGGTTGGATTATAATTTCCGTCCATGCCCCGTCAGCCCTGGGAGCTTTCCTTCAGCCCGGGATGTTTCCTGCTCACATCCCCCGCCCTGGGCTGCCGAGCAGTGCCATCATGATGCACATGGAAACCTGGGGACCAGAAAAATGTGCTTTATTCAATTCAGCTCGGCGCTCTGAGCTGTCTCAGAAGTGCTACAGCTGCTCCCTCTCGGTCGGTGCAGGGGAGAGTGGGAGTGGGCAAGAACGGGGAGGAATCTTGATCAGGACTGACAGCTCTGGAAGCATCTTGTTCGGCCTGTTCTATGAGTACCTGTGGGCTATCGTCTGCCAGGCCCTGAAGCTTAAAGGAGTCGCAGAAAGGGGAATTATTCAGATGCTGAAAGGAACCTTACAAATCCGAGGACCTTATATTTTTGTCTTTCATCCTTCTAAGTTAATCTCCAAAGAGGTTCTCATCTCCTTCATCTCCTTCTCTACTTCTTCCTCCTCCTCCTCCTCCTCCTCTTCCTCTTCCTCCTCCTCTTACTTTCTCCCCCTATTACCTTCTCCTTCATCTTTTCTTCCTCTTCCTCCTCCTTCCGTTCTTCTTCCTCCTTCTCTGTCTCTTCCTCCTCTTCCTCTTTCTCCCCTGTCTCCTCTTCCTCCTTCTCTCTCTTTTCTTGTTCCTCCTGCTCTCCCCCTTCATATCCTGCCGCTGAGACCCATCCTGACCTAGTTACTCTTTTCTGTTTTTCATGTAATAAAGTGAAACTTCATAAGGGAGAATGTCCCATGGAAAACTAGATAAGTACTTCGCATTTTGAATAATTATTAAAACATACCTAATTATTAAAATGACACTTTTTGCAAAATGTTTTCCATGATAAGAACAGTTGTTAGAGGACTAGTATATTCCCTGGAGTAAACACTGGCCTTATAGTGCTGGAAGCTGTGAAAAATCTCTGGGTCACTAGAGAAACAATCGTAAACCCTGATTGTATTTACCTTCACTTCATCTTGTTTCCATTTTGGAGCTTATACGTAGGACCTTTCCCAGGTGGGAAGTTTGCAGGCCTTGAGTACAATTCCTCAAGGGACTTCACCCTCTCAAACTTACGCAGGAAAATGGAATTGTGTGGCAAAACTGCAAGAAAACAGAACTGTGTGGCAGATCTGTGATAAAAACTATACTTACCGTATTGTTGCTTTATAGTTCTAAATATTTTAAGAAGTAACATTGGTTCGTCCTTGCTCCTCTGCGGGGAGCTTGGGTCTATTGAGTTATACCTATCACAGTGCTCCCGAGGCACACCCAGTTCCATCAACACTTCTAATCCTCTGTGTTTATCTTTAACCTCTTCTTTGTGCTCTTGTTCCCCAATCTGTTCATCACAAATATCCCCAAATCACACCCAGTAACCTGTATGTCAGATCTTCTGAGGGCTCTGGATTTTGTATGTGTTAAGGGTGTTTTATTTCTCTTACCTTTATGACTTTTGCATAGTTTATTTTAGAGCAATGTCCTTTTTGTATAGACACAGGAAGACAGTTAATGTTATGCTTTTGTAACTTGGGAGTTAATTGACTCCAAACAATATTTACTCCTGGGCATCTGTGATATTGACTTGACTTGAAGCTCATTTGCCCATAGGTTCCAACACCCCAACAAAGAGGGTCATTGCAAGGGACTCGGATGGGCCCAGGGCAAGCCGTAAGCTACCCTGGCACTGGAAAGGGTCAGTCTAAGTGCCTTGAAAAGTATAATAAGTTAAGAGCACGGTCATGGAACAAGCTCTGTCATGACCCCAAAAGAAGTAACTGAATCAGAACCCTGCTGGGGTTGGGAAAGACTAATCTGGCCCGAGGACTGTAGTCTGGAAGATATAGTCTGGGAGATGTCCCCAGGAAGAAGCACCCTGTAAGCTTAATAGATCTCTTACTGTGTCTATACAAAATGACTAGAAATATTGTGAAGAAGTAAGTTCAAGATGATTGTTTAAATGGGTACTAGCTAAGGAAAGAAGGAAGCACTCTATATTTAGATGGAATTCTGCCCTTGGGTAGATGTCCTAGCAGGAATCTGGAGTGCTGAGCACTTAGATGAGATTTTGTCCTTAAGTATCTCCTAGAAGAACTTCCCTGGAAGGAAGGGCTTTACATCTGTTCATTGTTTATGATAATGTTCAGCCACACCAATGGGTAATTGCCACCCCCACCTCTTCATGATTTCTCTATAATTAATGCTATGACATGTGAATAACAGCCACTGATTACCAACCAGCCTGGTAGCCCCATTCCTTCATTCATCTGTCGTTATTGGCCAGCCAGGGAGATGGTGATTATCCCCGAATGCACCAAGGGACCCTTGGGTCACCATGGATGGGCCAGCGATCACCCATGCTAAAACAGTGACACCGTATGAGCCAAAACCTGTAGACAGAGGCCAAAGTACAGAGTGTACAGATCTTATTTCCTCTTCTGTGGTGCCTCCTCTGTTCATGGTCTGGCCACCTCGCTGGTCCTGCAAAGTATTTTATTGTATTATATTGCTGTCAATTGGAGACAGAGTTTGAAACGTTTTGTGTGGGTCATATTATTGAGGTATATAGAGAGAAACCAAGCAACTTCAGTGCTTCATTTGCACCAGACTCCTCATAACTTGTGTCTATCAGATCTCTGTGATATTACTACACGATAGCACTGTCATCCCGTTGTTTATTGATTTGCTCGAGCGGGCACCAGTAACGTCTCCATTGTGAGACTTGTTGTTACTGTTTTTGGCATATCGAATACGCCACAGGTAGCTTGCCAGGCTCTGCCATGCGGGCCAGATACTCTCGGTAGCTTGCTGGGCTCTCTGAAAGGGACAGAGGAATCAAACCCGGGTTGGCTGCGTGCAAGGCAAACACCCTACCTGCTGTGCTATCGCTCCTGTCCGTGATACTGCTAACCACTCAGAATAACACAATCCATGCCAGTCCTGCAATTGGTGTAATGCACTTAGTATGCTGCCACCGGTGGTCTGTGCCGGCAACCGCCTGTTAAAATGAGGCGCTAAGAGGCAGTATTGGAAGCCTCATCTGCAGTGCCCTCCTGTGAGCACTTGTCTTGGTGTTTACCCAGTTCACCATCCTGGCTGTTGCTCCGCCACAGTGCTCCGCCCAGCCTCACTGTGGCAGCGCCCTGCCCTGGTGTGGGCATGGAGGAGGTCAATGTGTTTGCAGAGTGAGTGGCCCCTGGAGACAATACCGTGAGCCACCCCGAGGCCACCCAGGGAGGAGATGGGTGCTGCCTGCTCACCCACTTTCTCTTCCAGAGGAAAGTCACCAGTGAGCGAGTGCTCCAAGACTGTGCTCCCCGCCCCTCCCAACAACCAGGGCTCAATCCCGATGCCCCCAGCCCGCCAGCCCACGCATCCCAGCATGGTGAGCCAGGGGGAGGTTTAACTCAGAGACACCACGTCCAGCAGGGCCCAGGCGACATCCGGGTACTCCGTCATCAATCAGATGGGAAACAGACACTCACGGCAATATTTTTCTAATGTTTACTATTGTTTGCAGCTTTCAAAGGTCTAAAACATGTTGTGTCCTCATTTAAATTGCTAATGAATGGGAGCCTGGAAGATGGAGATTTTGTTTTGCATTTGCATAATTTTGAGTACAGCAGTATTTTCATAGCAGAGAGAAGGGCCGTGCCTCCGGATGAAGGCTGCTGTCATTGTGGTAGAGGGACACGTTTCTCCCGTGGGCCACCGTAGAATGGGGGCTTCCGAGTCCACATTTAATCCCTCACTGTCCGGGAAAATAGGGGAAAAGTATTTTCCCGCGCCTCCCTCTGAAGCACTACTGCGGATGAATTACCAGAATAGCATTCATTTTGGATGCATGAGGCAGAAGAATAAAAGAACCCAGTGAATTTGTATGTACAAGTGCCTGATGTAATTTGTTTAAAATGGGGCACTCGAGTTTCCCCAGCATTCTTGCTGAACATTTTAGGCTCTTAGGGTTCCATGAATGAATACTGATGTTCTCAGACTTAGTCCGTTGCGTGGAGTCTGTTCTGTCTGACCCCAGATGCCAGTGGTTCTCTCGGTATTTCTGCTACTGATAAACTAGGAGGCATTTTCATATGATTAGGGACTGGGGGAAAGAGTTGGATCACATGAAGTGATTCTTAAAGCTGACTCCTGGTTCTGTCTTAGAGGTTCTCAGGGGAACGGATGGGGTGCTGGGGATCACACGGGGTCGGCTGCATGAAAGGCAGGCAACCTACTCCCGAGCCCCTACAATAGTATGATTTTATAGAAAATAAAGCTGCTTTTGTATGTTTCAGGATATGTGTAAAATGAATAATACATGATGAAGTTCATCTATTAATGTCTGTTTTAGGAATCGAGTTCTTTTACATTTGGAGACATGTTTAGTTAAAAAAAAAAAACAACAACAACCTGTTATCAAGACAAACTTTGTTCTAGCTACTGCACTTGGTACTGGGTATTTTATGCCCCGTTTAGAGATGAATCTTTGGAGTGATGAAGAAACCTGAGCTTCCGGCCAGCTGTGAGTGCTCACGCTTCTTCCAGGCAGGCTCTGGACCCAGGAGGGATTGCCGCTCCTTGAGTGCTCTCTGCCTCAGTTTCTCCATAATCAGGAACTTTGGGGATGGGTTTAATTTTTCTGGCTCTGTCTTACGCCTCATTTTAAATTGCAGAAAGAAGTTAAATCAAGCCAAGACCTGGTTCATCTTTCATGGAATAGATTTTTTTTTTTTTTTAACCAGAAAGTTCCTATGGATTTGAGATGGACTGATGCCGTAATTCAGGATTGTAGTGTTTGAATGGGCTTCCCAGGCAGGAGAAAAAAAATCTTTCACTCCTAAGTAAAGAAATAGGAACAGTCAAGTGTGTGCATCTATTTTATCTCATGGTGAAATGAAGCACATTCTCATACATAGTAATAAAATATTATTTGCCTTGTCTAGGAGTGAGCAGTGAAAGTAATTGGGAGCCAACAGTGTCTGATGCCATAGACAATTAGGTGAAAAAGTTAAATAAACTTTGTGGCTGGAGCGATAGTATAGTGGGTAGGGTGCTTGCCTTGCAGTCGGCCAACCTGGGACGTGACCCCAGACACCCCATACGGTCCCCACAGCCAGCCCTGAGCACGCCCAGGTGTGGCCCAAAATAAAACAAAGAAGAAAAAATAAATCAAATAAAAACTAAATCAAATTTGTGGTATAGTTCAGAACAAAAGGATAGATGTGTATTTAATTATGAATTTTAAAATATCCCTTTTCATGAAACAAACCATAGCTTTTAGCCCCTGTCTAGGAGGCCGGGGGTTTTGTAAAAAAGTGATTAAAAAAATCTTTTTTTTTTTTTAATTAAATCACCATGAGATACAGTTACAAAGCTTTCATGTTTGAGTTTCAGTCGTACAGTGGCCTAACACCCACCCCTCCACCAGTGCCCATTCCCCACCGCCAACCTCCCTCCCCGTCCCAGCCTCCCCCTGCCTCTGTGGCAGACAGTTTCCCCCATACTCTCTTTTCTGGGCATTATGGTTTGCAATATAGATACTGAACAAAGAGATTCTTTAAGTGTCCCTTTTACCGTACCCCGGTTTAAGAAGGGCCCTCCGGAAACAGGCAGAGCCCGGAATCCCGCGGAGACTGCCTGCTTTCACAGGGGACCTCTCAGCGCATCCGCAATGGAACTGCCAGCCCGCAGGACTGAGGCCTGCCCGTGGCCTTGGCGTTGCCATCCAGGATCTGCACTGGAGCTGGGCCTTGGCTGGGCGACCTCTGCGGGGTCTCACCTCACTCCCCGGGCTCCCAGCAGCGCTGGCTCCCCGAGGGTGCAGTTAGGTAGTCGACAGTGTATTTTGTGTACAGACAACAGCAATCAGACCACCATTGCAAACTCACGCAGAGACACGGGAGGTTGCATGACCAGGTGCCAGGCACAGCACTGAGAGGTGCTGATGCTTGGCCCTCCGAGAATGGGTGGGGCAGGGGCCAGGCTTGTCTGCAGAGGGAGAGCAGGGGTGCTCCTTGGAGACTGATGCTTCAGGAAACCCGGCTAAGATGAGGAGTGCTCAGAAGTTGGCCGGCTGGTTGTACAGACACCAGAGAAACCTCCTCAGCTGTCAGCAGTGGGAAGGTCTGAGGCCCTGCCCTCACGGGGGCACTCAGGAAAGGCAGAAGCTTCAGGCGGGGGCCTGTGGAGTGAGTGGCCCCAAACTCTCCAGCTTCCTGGCCCAGCGTGACAACCCCCCCCCTTCATGGTGATTATATTCTATTATTAGCAACAGTGATGACTCCCTCTCGGCATAGTGAATCATCTGTTTGGTTGCATGCTTGTGATCATGTATGTGCTGAGGGTGAAGGACGGGTAATAAGTGACCTGTCTGTATCACTGTCCTCCCGTTGCTCATCAATTTTGCTCGAGTAGGCACCAGTAACATCTCCATGGTGAGACTTGTTGTTACTGTTTTTGGCATATCGAATACGCCATGGGTAGCTTGCCAGGCTCTTAGTGCGGGCAGGATACTCTCGGTAGCTTTCCGGGCTCTCCGAGAGAGACAGAGAAATCGAACCCAGGTCAGTCATGTGCAAGGCAAACACCCTACCCGCTGACCAATTTAAACAAAAGCTTCCGCCTACCAGACCATCCCTGGCACTGCCACAAAGGTGAGAAGGGGACAGAGAAGCGCACCCTGGCACCCAGGGCAGGACCAGTGGGCGTTTCCCGCCTCCCTCTGTTCTGAGGGTTCCACTGAACAGGGCAGAGAAGGATTAAAGCTAATGTACTGACCCTATGCACTTAAAACAGATTCCATCCTTTTGTGTCATCTAGGAAAGAAATCTATTAAGAGTTTTGACCCTTTCCACGGGATTTGCATTTATTTCATTTTATTTTTTAATATGGGCTGCTCACAGGCTGTGCAGTCCTGGGGTCGAACTAACTCAGGGCCTCTTGCTCTGGCACTTGAATCCCATCCTGGCCATAGGTCAGCGTCTTGAGTACTTTGGCATTTAGGGGAGAGTTTCTTTTTGAATCATGCTTGCTAATAAAAGCCCGTTCCCTAGTGCCTGATGAGTAGCTGCTGTCTGTGGCCTTAGTGATCCCCTGAATATCCTGGGGAAAGTGACCAAGGGGCGGGGGTAGGGGTGGGGGTGGCTGAAATTTTTTTCCCCCCCATTTGTGATCAGGACAGTTCTCTAGAAAAGATAAAAATTGGACCTAAGAGTTTAAAACAGGTTTTAGTTCATTAGGTCTGATTTGTATTTTTTTTCACTTCACTTGAAATATCTCCTGAGGCTAAAAAAAAAAAATAAGGTTTCTTAAAACTGCAGAGAGGGGCATTTCTTCCAAGTTCTCAGAGACTTTAAAATCTGGAGATCTCTGTGCTTGGGTAACGCCATTCCCTATTGGCTGTTATCCCCGCCGAGTGCTAATGTAATTTCCCAAAGGCGCTGTTTAGAGACCGTGCCTTCAGCCGCAGGTCGGTACCAGCATGGATCTTATCAAGCCTGACAAGATGACAGCCCGAAGGGTTATATTTTTGTTCTTCTAGCCGTGTGGACTGCACTTCAAAGGAAGGAAAAGCCAAACTATTATCATTGGAGCCCTTTAATAAATATTACATGATAAGTGAGGCTGTAGTTGGTGCTCCGGTAGCTGCCGGGTGTGTGGATAATAAAAGAACATCTTCAGAGGCTCACAAACAGCATTACAGATGTCTTAGCTCCTGCAAGCTCTGCCTCTCCCCGTTGTAGTGGTGAGTGCGGAGGCCGCGGAGGTAGGAGGCAGGGGTTTTGCTGCAGACTGCATCATGCGAGTCAGGGGAATTATAAATGCGACACCGATTCATCCCCATAGCTGGATGCATGCAGAAATGTGCCTTTGGTAACAACAGGCCCCGGCCCACTCACTGCAGCACTCCGTGAACTTGATGCTGACTGCGAAGCACTGGGCGAGACCTGCTTCCGTTCCTGCTGAATGAACTGGTTTGAATGAAAACCGAGTTCCCTCAGCGAGGCGGGGATGTCAAAACACGCCCCCAAAGAAGAGAGCAGAGACGCCTGGTGATGCAGACGAGCTCACTGAGGGCGGTGCTGGTTTGGGAGGCAGGAGGCAGGCGAGATGCTTCCCCGTGAGCCCGGGAGCACCGGGACCCAGCACAGTCCTGGGAGCTGCAGAGCACGGTCCAGGCACCCTGGGCCCACCCTGCACGGTGGCCCTGCCCGTTCACTGACTTCTAGCCAATCAGATACGACAAACGTGGTAGTCATGCTCATGATTGGACAGGTGCTTTGTGGCGGCCCCGCCCAGAGACTGGCTTCTAGCCAATCAGATGTGAGCAACATGGTAGGCGTGCTTGTGATTGGAATGGGTAAGATAAAGACGAGCCTTTTGTTTGCCACGTGTTCCCTCATTGGAAACTATTGCAAGCAGGTGCCTGTCTCAGCAAATAGCCCAGAAGGTGGCCTTATGCAGTTCCCTGTGGGGAAGCTCAGCACCCAAGGTCCAAGGCCTTGGAAGGACAACTTTCCATCAAGGTTTTTGAGGAGAACCTCTTCCCTCGCTTCTTAACAGCATTGTGTGATGCCCTTTAAAGCAAAGGTCCTGGGAAATGACATCCAGGTGCCTGGCCCATAGGTTCTGTGAGACTGTGCACCTGTCTGGTTTCAAGCTTGTGGCAGTTTGTTGTCTAGCAGCAGTAATTGATGGTGCAAGAGTACTTACTACCAAGCAAGTGCCTCCGATCAGGGTTTAAACAATCTGTGTTGGTTCTCTCTGGTCTGGAGGCTGATGCCTAGGTGTTGGCGGGCATTGCTTTCCAAGGCTTCACTCCTTGGCCTGCAGATGGGCACTTCCGGATGACTGCACTTGGTCTTCCCTCTTCACATCTATGCCCTCTAAGAAGGATACCAATTCTACAGCCCATGACCCCGTTAAAGCTTTTTTCACGTTTCAAGTTCAAACAGAGTCCCATTCTGAGGCACTAAAGGCTTTAGAATTCCACATATGAGTCTTGTAGCTCACAATTCAGCTCAGAAATCTGGGCTATCTAAAATTCTGGGCTATCTAAAATGCTATCTAAATAGCATTCATCTCTACAGCTAAAACTAAAGAGAATCACTTATTTTTGTTCAAAGTCTTGTTTGATTTTAATGTAAGTATATAGTATCAAATCATAGAGGAGTAATTGTGTGATGTAGTATATATTTGTTTCTCCATCTTCATAACATACATTTTTTATGTTCTTTTCATATCGTCTTTTCCATATAGTTTACATAGGTGGGTTTGAAAAATTCAAACTTAAGCAGCTATGCCTGTATATTTCTGAATAAAAAATTGGGGCTGGAGGAATAGTACAGTGGGGAGGACAGCAGACCCAGGTTTGATCCCATCATCCCATATGGTCCCTGAGCCCACCAGGACTGATTCTGAGTGCAGAGCCAGGAGTAACTCCTGAATATCACTAGGTATGGCTCCCAAACAAAACAAAAAGAATAATCCTGAAGTAGCTTGTCTTTCTGGCCCTTTCTTTCCTTCCCTTTTAGTGCCGTTGTTACAGGGAGGGTTGGAGGGTGGCGGGGCGGGGGCCACACAGTGCTTGGCTGTGGTGCTCACACACTTGGCCACAGGGCAATGCCTGCACATCTTTTTAAACCTAGTGCTTGCTTGCCAGGCACGGCGGCCTCAACTTCCTGTGCACAGCTAGCTGCGGTGAGTGGAGGCATGACTGATGGAGTGGAGTTGCCAGGTTGTTCTAGGCCCACGCAGCCCAGTGTTCGGAGGACATAGCAGCCCTAAGCTTGCAGGCAGGGGCTTGAGGGGTCTCCTGGCCCAGTAGATGCAACATTCTTAAGAATTGGTGCCTCTGGAAGACATGGAGCAAGGTTGAAGAATCCACATTTATTTGCATTCTCTTAGTTGTATGTTGATGGTCATAGACTGGAGTTGATTTGTCTCAATACTTTGTAGTCTAGGTATAATGAATAGGACACTGTTGGGTCCTATGCCATCCATATTCATTCTTTACATCACTACTTATTGAACTATAATGACACATATGTTTAAATTACTGTTATGAATTGAAAAAAGGAAGCATCCCTGCAATAACTCTATATAGCAGAGGCTCAGGATTCTTAAACTTTATTCACTCATAACCCTCTTTTTTGCCTAGAAAGTTTTACAGGACAACAGGTATACAGTCACAGAAGTAAAAAATTTACTGATAATAAATCATAACAAATTTTCTATTAAAAATCTCTTAAAGTTATGTGACCCCACATAGATTACAACTCACTATTTCAATAGCTATGGTACAGACCAGTTTTGATAAGATGATCTTTGAAATTCCCAAACTCTCTGAGGATTTATAAGCTGAAAACCATTTTCATAATAAAAATTAAGCCTTCAGCCTTTTGTACACATGTTCTTGACATTTGTTGTTACTGACAAATTCCCAGCCTGCGAGCCCGAATTGTTTAAATGACCCATGCATCATGGTATAAAATTAAACCCAGGCAGAAAAGTACAATAAGAAAATCTATAAGTAAGCCCCAAACAGCTCATTTCATTTAGAATTGTCCTTCATGAGCCAGTGAAACTTGCTATTATTTAAGACCAGAGAGCTAGCAAAGGAGTTAAGACACTTACTTTGCATGTGGCCACTTTGGCCTCAATTCCTGGCACCACATATGGTTTCCAGAGCACTGCCAAGAGTGATCCCCGAGTACAGAGCCAGGAATAAGCCCTGAGCACTGCCGAGCAGATTTGCTCTTACTCCCTCTTGCCCTCGACTACCACATTTTGGCGATACTGTTTGCACTGGGAAGAATGCAGAGAACACTCCTGGTGGATTCCACAGTACAGTGGTTATAAAAAGAAAAGAAGAAAAGACACTTCCTCAAAGAGCACCTTTGTGCTTGAAGTAAGAACTGAAGAAATTAGCCCTGATTGTTCAAATGTTAGATATTCGATAGAAGATTTTAAAAAATATACCTAGGGGCTGGAGCGATAGCACAGCGGGTAGGGCGTTTGCCTTGCACGCGGCCGACCCAGGTTCGAATCCCAGCATCCCATATGGTCCCCTGAGCACCTCCAGGGGTGATTCCTGAGTGCATGAGCCAGGAGTGACCCCTGTGCATCGCCGGGTGTGACCCAAAAAGCAAAAAAAAAAAATAAAAATAAAAAATATACCTAATAGTCTGTCACTTCAAAAAGAAGTGACACCAGTCATCACCCATCCCTGTATTTCCAACAAAACTCAGGTCATTAGAAAACTTGCTCTTGCTCTTGATTGAATCAGATTGTAACTGATTCCTGGATTTGAAGATGGTTCTGATGAGGTCACTAGTGATGTCAGCTATTGTTTGGATGATGTTGTATAATCAAATATGCCAACATTTGGAAGATCCTATTAACCACGTATGGGACCAACATTTTCTTTGTTGATTAGTTTGTTGGAGTGACTCCCTAGTGCCCTGGGACTGGCCCTGGCAGTGCTTGAGGCAAGTGGTGCCAGGGGCCCAAATCCAGGCCCTGGGCGTGCCAGCCAAGCACTCCTGCCTTCTGGGTAATCTCCCAGCCTTCAAATCCAAATTGTTTAGATGACCTATGCATCATGTTATAAAATTAAACCCAGGCAGAAGAGTCAAAGAGCAAGAATAGAGACTGGTAGATTTTTATGCAGCACAGGAAAACGACTCTCATGGTGTTGTCAACAAATTAGATTTCAACATTAAAGTCTGTAACTCCAGGGATAAGAGTCATTGATCAGATTTCACATTTCACATGCTAAATCGCTTCTCAGAAACTATCATCTGTTGAGTTTAGGTGTAAAGTTAAAGAATATTCACTATCATAGCTAGTGCCTCTTTCTTTTCCAATCCCCCATCCTTGTTAGTTTAGATTTTTTTCACCCACTTCCACCAGAACAATGTATGGCACTGAATACAGATGCAGATGTGAGCTCACAACTGTCTTTTCTATATCAGACTTCAGAGATATCCGTATATATTTGAAAATGAAAGATATTCAGAAATATTTGCTGATATTCAAGAACAAAAGGCCATGCCTCTGTTCTCATTTTGGAAATTACAGTTTTGTTTGCTTGTTTGTTTTTTTGTTTGTTTCATGAAAATAAGTCACCAGGCTGAAATTGGAAGAGTCAGCATGGTGTTACCAACCTGGAGAAAATTGGCTCAGGCAGGAATCCTCATGGAATGCTAGAACTGGAGGAAAAAAATTGATGAGGAATAGAATGTTTTCATGGCCTCAAAATGCCATGAATTATTGGTTGTAAAGGAATATTTAGCAGAACAGTTCAGCACCTTGACCCCGGAATCAAAGTTACCCCTTTTAAGAAGCAGTGAGACAATATTCCCCAGAGGTAGCAGACAGAAAAGGAGGCCCTCCTAGCTATGGTGACAGTGCCTGGATCAATTCAGGAGCCAGCTGTTGAAAAAATCCAAATAGTGAGCCATGACCACATTCACATAGACACATGGTGACTATTTTTAGGTAATTTTCAAAAGTGTCAGATTCTGAACAGCAAAGGAAAACTATGGAAATATTCCAGTGGAAAGATGCCAAAGAAAAGACAATTAGATTTCACATGTGACCCCACGAATCCTGGAGGGAAAGGTCAATTAGGGCCTGTAGGGGTTAAACTGACATTGCAGTTTCCAGACATATGCCCTCTGCTTACATGTTCGTGCATCTCAAATTATCTCAGTGGTGGTGGCAATACATACTGGAGATAAAGATAAGAAGGAATGCATATTTTGTCATTTTGGTCTCAGCTCTGGCTAAATTCATCTCTATTTCTCTACCTCATCAAGCCAGTGAAAAGTGAAGAGAGTCATATTGTTAAGCCATGAAACTCATATCCAGCTACTCTGAATTTGAATTATCACTTTTCAGAAAGAAATGAAAGGATAAGTAACAGAAAAGGCTTTGTCATTGAGATATGCTGTTGTCTACTTTCTATGTTTAAATTTGCTAATAGTTGTGATTTTTTTCTTTAAACAGATCATCAGAAATTGGAAAGGGAGGCTAGAATCTGCCGTCTTTTGAAGCACCCCAATATTGGTAAGGGACTGTACTGCATACTTCAGACTCTTCATTGAATAATCTAGAATATTGGTTACTTTTAGCATATAGGTTCTGAATGTTTGGTCTTGGTTACATGTGATTCTAAATTTCTATTTCAATGCAGTGTTTGTAACAGTCTTGGAAAATTTAGTGTCTATACAACTAGTTATAAGTTAAAAGGTTCATTTACATTTAATTTATAATTTAAGATTGATCCACATTTGTAGAACACAGCACAAGCATTTGCCTTTACAAAAAGAATACAGGTAGCTGTGTTCATTGAACCAGTGGTTATTTCTCTAGTGCCAAAAGTTGAATTCCAACCTGTGGAAAAGTGGGAAGCATACATTAATTTGGCCACCATTTATTACTTTATTTTAAACACATATTTTGGAGTCATCTGTATTTCATTAGTTTGATACCTCTGCATTGGCTTGTGTGGAAGATGGAAATTATAATCTGTTACCTAATTTGTAGAACAGTTGTGAAAAACCAAAATGGAACTTTTCTTAAGCATTGACAGTTCTCTCTGTCCTGAGACTTCAAAGGGAAGGTGGGGTACTCGTTGGAGAGTGCTCTTCTAGATTCTGCAAAGGTCACTGAGCTGTTCGTCATGAAGTATGGAGAGATGGAGCTTATGCAATATTTTAGTCAGTTCAATTGCTTTCATTTATGCTATTAAAAGTTTGCCAAGATAATCATTAAGTCTGCTCTAGAAGCGTAGAAAATTACTTTGGAAGATCATTTCTCATTGATTATAAAAATAGCATGATGGTTTTAAAAATAAGTTGATGAATGTTAGAAAGATGAAAGAATGAAAGAAGAAGCAGTCTTTCCTTAAACATTCATATTGACACAAAAAATGAATTGAAATACACCATCATAAAATCTAGTTTGAATTATTGGGGGGAATGTTAGAATCAATCCAAGTATTTGTGGTACTACAGGAATAAGAAAGGGAGTGATCACTTAGTAGAACTTACAGAACCACCCACTGTCCCTGTATTGATGAGGACAGGGCTGAGCCATTTCTATTCCTGCTTTGAAGTGTTTAGCATTTGGTATGTGGCAGTTAAATATTAACTCCTTAAGTGAATGAATAGACACTGATTCCGAGATACTAACAGCTGTCAGGAAAAGGAATTCTCTGGTTAGGAGAGTGAACAGAAAAGTAAGCCTACCCCCCTCACAGGTATTTCTGATGACAGTCTGCGACATTCCTTGGCGGGCTGTGTCACTTTGTCAGGGCATTTAGCACGGGGCACCACTGACTGGCTTTGCTTCAAGACCTGCTTTCCCTCAGCGTGCGGGGTGGGGGCTAGATGCAGGTGTGGGCAGGGCTGGGCTCTTCTGGGACCTTCTCCTGGGCTGGCCACCATCTTCTCAGTGTCTCCCTTGCTCTCCCTCTGCACGAGGTTGGCAGAAGCGGTTCTTCAATATTCTCAGGAATGAAAATATTGAGGAATGAAGATGCTAAGATTCAGAGTTGGAAAGTAGCACTGTATCACTGTCATCCCGTTGTTTATCGATTTGCTCGAGCGGGCACCAGTAATGTCTCCATTGTGAGACTTGTTACTGTTTTTGGCATATCGGATCCACCACAGGGAGCTCGCCAGGCTCTGCCCTGTGGGCGGGATACTCTCAATAGCTTGCCGGGCTCTCCGAGAGGGATGGAAGAATCAAACCCGGGTCAGCCGCATGCAAGGCAAATGCCCTACCCGCTCTGCTATCGCTCCAGTCCAAATGGACTAGAGTTGGAAAGTAGGAAAGTTTATTGGAAAGTAGAAGAGAAAAGAAAAGAAGCTCCCCACATAGGGAGAAAGAGTAAAGGAGGAAGTTAACTATGGCTCTGTTTGTGGGTTGTTTTTTTTTTAATAGGATAACTGGTCTTTGCATTGCAGGGAATGCAGGGAGGGTAAAGATAAGCGTTTTCCTGAAGACCCTTTTGAATGAAAATTGGGCTCTTGGCCAGTGTTACAGAGGATGAGCCTCTGTTAGGTCCTCAGGCCACTTGCCTAAGGTATTTCCAGCTATCTTAGCCTCCTGCCTCCCTGTGAGTCTAAGTTCTGGGGAGGAATTTTAGGGTAGACAGTTGTTGACACCCTGTTTATCAGGAAAAGCACAGGAATTCACTGGAAGTAAAAAAAAAAAAAAAGTAGTGCTCACTACAGTTAGCTGGAGTAAACTGAGGCCTCCTCTTTCAGTCCTGACCCTGGAGGGGCTTCCCTAATAATGGCCCGTTTGGAACACAGACACTCTGACCGCTTCCGGTCACGCTCCTCTGAGACACTTACTGGACATCGAAACATTTCAACTCCTACGCAAATGCTGGAGACACACAATATGGCCCATAATATTGGCCAAATAGTCCACTGAATGTTCAAAAATATTTTTTACCCTGGGATTTAACATAAAAGTCATTCTCCACCAACCCCCGTCAGATTGTTTTTTCTCGTGTGATTTTTGTCTTTTAATTAGGATATTTCAAAAAAAAACTTTTGTAACTAGGAGGTTTCTGCACTCTCCAAAGGAAGGTTATTTTGTAGGCTGTTTGGCTGGGGGGTGGGAGGGATGTCTGGCAGTGCAATTGCTATTAATTGATGTGAAAAAAGTTTGGAACATCTCCAGCCACTCCCCAACCAAATAACTTGCTGAACCATACCAAACCGAACTCCGAAGCTTTGGGAGAGTGGGGGAACCTGTTGTGAAAATCCCTGCCGCTGTTTCCTTTGGGAAAGCAGAGTCAGGCGTTCTGGACAGATGCCCAGATTCGTTGCCCACGCACAGCAACTAACGAACACGCAGGAGTTGTATACTGCGGAAGGTTCTCGAGTTGGGGGCTCTGGGGGTACTTGCCTTGCACTTGTGATTCACAGCACCTCATACGGTCCCCCCTGAACATCACCGGGGGTGATCCCTGAGCACAGCTAGGTGAAGCCCAACCCCCTCAAAAAGTCATGAGAGCTGAGAGCTGGAGCAGTGGCACAGCAGGTAGGCACTTGCCTTGCACACAGTCAACCCAAGTTTGATCCCTGGCATCCAATATGCCCCCCACCCCCAGCCCAAGCCCCACCAGGAGTAATTCCTGAGCACTGCTGGGTGTGCCGCCCCCCCAAAAAAAACCAAAACAGACTATCTTAAACTAAGAAGCTTCTGCACCTCAAAAGAAATCATGACCAGAATCCAAAGACAATCTACAGAATGGGAAAGGATATTCACCCAGTACCCATCTGATAAGGGGTTGATATCAAGGATATACAAGGCTGTACAAGAAGAAAACATCCAATCCCATCAGAAAATGGGGCGATAAAATAAACAGAAACTTTCTCAAAGAAGATATCCAAATGGCCAAAAGGCACATGAAAAAATGCTCTTCATCACTAATCATCAGGGAGATACAGATCAAAACAACAATGAGATATCACCTCACACCACAGAGACTGGCCCACATCCAAAAGAACAAAAGCAACCAGTGTTGGCATGGATGTGGGGAGAAAGGGACTCTCCTTCACTGCTAGTGGGAATGCTGACTGGTTTACCCCTTTTGGAAAACAGTATGGATGCTTCTCAAAAAATTAGAAATTGGACTCCCATTTGACCCAGGAATACCACTTGTGGGAATATATCCCAGAGATGCAAAAAAATATATAGTAGAAATGACATCTGCACTCGTATGTTCATTGTGACACTGTTTACAATAGCCAGAATCTGGAAAAAACCCGAGTGCCTGAGAAAAGATGACTGGTTAAAAAAACTTTGATACATCTACACAATGGAATACTATGCAGCTGTTAGAAGAGATGAAGTCATAAAATTTGCATATAAGTTGATCAACATGGAATGTATCATGTTAAGTGAAATGAGTCAGAAAGAGAGGGACAGATTGCACTCACCTGTGGAATATAAAGTGACAGAATGGGAGACTAACACCCAGGAATAGTGGAGATAAGGACCAGGAGGCTTGCTCCATGGCTTGGAAGCCGGTCTCACATGCTGGGGGGAAAGGCAGCTCAGATAGAGAAGGGACCACCAAGTAAAGGGTGTTTGGAGGACCCATTCGGGATGGGAGATGCGGGCTGAAAGTAGACTATAGACCGAGCATGATGGCCACTCAATACCTCTATTGCCAACCACAACACCCAAAAGGAGAGAGAACAAAAGGGGATGCCCCAACACAGAGGCGGGATGGGGTGTGGGGAGATAGGGTAGGGGTAGTGGGAGGGATACTGGGAACAGTGGTGGTAGAGAATGGGCACTGGTGGAAGGATGAGTACTTGATCATTGTGTAACTGGAATGCAAGCACAAAAGCTTACAATTCGGTAATTGTACCTCACGATGATTCAGAGCGATAGCACAGCGGGTAGGGCGTCTGCCTTGCACGCGGCCGACCCGGGTTCGAATCCCAGCATCCCATATGGTCCCCTGAGCACCGCCAGGGGTGATTCCTGAGTGCATGAGCCAGGAGTGACCCCTGTGCATTGCCGGGTGTGACCCAAAAAGCAAAAAAAAAAAAAAAAAAAAAAAAAAAAAAAAAAATTAGATGAGAAATGTACCAAAAAAATTATTGACATTGTGTGAGACAGTGACCTCCATGCACTCTGGGTCCCTGTGTCATTTGAAGGAATTGAAGTGACCCATGTTTGTGCCTCAATAGTGAACTCTTCCTCTGCCCGGCAGAATCTCAGGAGAACAAGTGCCACTGGGGGAATGCCAGGTTCTTGAAGTCGGGGTCCATTTCCCGTTTCAGAGATGTTCCCGGAGGGTGGAGGAGAACTCTTCTCTGGTCCCCACTTACGGGCCTAATGCAGAGAGGGCGTTAAGCTCCCCTGTGCGAGACTTCCCCGCCTACCACTTGGACATGTCAGTTCTCTGGGAATACAGCGGACACGCAAGTCCAGGCTCCTGCCCTCGGGGGTAGATGCCAATGAACGGAGTAGCGGGTGTTAGATTGGCATTATTATTGGGGAGGGGGGACAAAAGGAACTTGGGAATGTTGAGATCACAGTTTTAAGTAGTTGGTTAGGGGGACTTGATGGGGCATGAACGTTGAGGAAAGGGCCAGGAGGTAGCTAATCATTTAGCTCACCCCTGCATTCTGCAAAGCTTAGTTTTCTCAGGGCCAGAAAGAATGTGAACGTTAATATGTCAATTGATGGGTCTGGGGGTCACATCACCAGACTGTTGCGTTTCCTGAGGTGGAGAGGGTGCTCTGGCGAAGGCAGCTGGACCCATGACTAGCAGCTGCACAGAGGTACCTCCCCACAGCTGTGGATCACACAGGAAAAGGAGCCTTTGGTCTGCAGTGCCTCGAAATAAGTAGCGTGCCGTGGCAGTAAGGCACAACTCTCTCCTCTTCCTCACCTTCCTCCTTTTAATTACCTGCCCGGTTTTCTTCACATCTTATCAGGAGTTAGGATGTCAAAGAAGGAAAATCTGTTCTGACAGTTCTTTTACCTGCCTTTTTCTCAGCACGGAATCGATGAGCTGAGACTTCACAGCAAATAAAGGTCTCTCCCAAAGAAAAACATTTTACTGAGTTATTTTTGGCTTTGTGCCACCCCCTGCGGTGTTCAGGGGTTACTCCTGGCTCTGCACTCAGGAATTACTCCTAGTTGTGATTGGGGGGAAACCGTCTGGGATGCTGGGGATCAAACCTGGGTTGACTGCATGCAAGGCAAACACCCTGCACTCTGTTTCTCCAGCCCCCAAGAAACATAATTTGAATCAACAAGAGGGCTCATTTTCTCTTGGGGCATACCAGAAAGTTGGAAGCAGGCAGCATCAACTCTGCTGAGCAAAGGAAAAGCCCCTCCCAGGTAGAGAAATGGTAGCTGGAACCATATTCATCTAAAAGTCTCAAGAGGTGGATCCCCGGCTTCCCCCACGCCCTTCCTCTAAGGAAATAAGCCACAAACAAATCAACTGGCACACTCAGAGCATAGGAATTAGTTTTATGCAAGGAATTCAAATAGGGGAACTGGATACTCAGGCTTCGGGTGGCTACTGTCAGAGAGAAGCAAACATCACACAGTGAAAACGACACTAGACGCAGTGTGCTCAAGGAACTTGCAGTGGGAAAGAGCCGGTTCCCCTGTCCAAATTCAGCGGAGTCAGCTGGAGATCTGCACTCACCAAGTGGAGTGGGGGTCCGGCCCAGAGAAGGTGGCAGAGATGGGCATATAGTGAACATAGCCCCATAAGTTCTTGTTCAAGGAAGACTTTGGACCCAAGGGTGTGGAGGGAAGAACTCAGACTGCATTGGATGGCAGAGTGGGATATGACTTGAGGTTTGTTCTTTTTTTTTTTTTGGCTTTTTGGGTCACACCCGACAATGCGCAGGGGTTGCTCCTGGCTCTGCACTTAGGAATTACTCCTGGCGGTGCTCAGGGGACTGTATAGGATGCTGGGAATCAAACCCAGGTCTGCCGCGTGCAAGGCAAATGCCCTGCCCGCTGTGCTAATGCTCCAGCCCCTCTTTTTCTTCTTTTTGCAGCACCTGGAGCTGCTCAGGGGCCACTCCTGGCTTTGTGTTTGGGGGAGCAGAGTCACTCGCAGCAGCGCTCCAACCAGGGATAGAACTCTGGCCTTTTGTATGCAAAGCATGTGCTCAGCCCATTGAGCTCTCTCTTTGGCCCCATAGTAGGGATTTTTGTTTTAAACAGCTCAGCCAGGTACAGAGCTTAGTTACAAGGGCTGCAAAACTCAGAGTAGGAGGAGCTGCCTAAAGTTGATCAAGGAAAGAGGCTGTGTCCCTGCTGCCGAGTGGCGTGTCTGCCCGGTGATTAGTATCGACAACGCACGACCCACATTAATTTCAGATTATTCTGCCTTTCCACGGTGGCCCGGCTTGATTTCTGTTTCAAGAATTTCAAGAATTATTCCTGAAAAAACATCTTGGAAGGAATAAGGCAATACGTGTACTGCGGCCCAGATAACTGGAAGCAGTTCTGGGGAACGTAGGCAGGCAGGCAGTACGCGCGCTGAATGTGGCCTTGGGGACCTGCAAAGAAACAAACCGAGCAAGGCTAGAGAGGCCACCGTGCTCTGGCCCACTCCTCCGATGAGCCGCCGGGGAGACACCCGCTCAGAACCCTGGGCTTGCGGGATCCACATGGGAGGCAGCTTCTCACTTGGCAGGATTATAAATTGCGCTGTGGAGCCGTTCCAGTCTCCAACGGCCCGAATCAAAAGTCTCCTGGCTCTGCACGAGAAGGAACAAGATGGTTTCGTTGTGATCATTTGTTTCTTTGTCTCAAATGTTGGAGAGGCATTTATCTTTGTAGAAGAACTGGGCCTGGCTGGGAAAGTCTTTCCTGATAAGACAGAGTGAGCCCCGAGATGAAGGGGGGTTCAGTGCCTGCCCTGGAGGCTTTGTCTGCCTTGAGGGCCTTGGACCCCTCCCTCAGTGGCTGACCTTCCCGGGATGTCATCGTGTTCCACGGACCCAAGCCCGCCAGACACCTGCCAGATGTGGTAAGAAGCTGGAGTAGAAACTTAATAATCTTAGTGTCGGGGCCAGAGCGATAGCACAGCGGGTAGGGCGTTTCCCTTGCACACGGCTGACCCGGGTTTGATCCCCAGTATCCCATATGGTCCCCCAACCACTTCCAGGAGTAATTTCTGAGTGCAGAGTCAGGAGTAACCCCTGAGCGTCGCTGGGGGTGTGACCCAAAAAGCAAGAATCTTAGTGTCCATGGAAAATTAATTCCATGGACTCATTGGGTACCTCTGATTCTGCTGAGGACCCCACCTGGCTCTGGGGGCCCCCGTGTTCTGGTAGTTCCTCTCTTTGTAAGGTAGACGAAATACTTACCATTTTATTTCCTTCAGAGAATTGTTGTGATTAGCACACACATCTTATCATGTTAGCACTGTCGCATTGTCATCCCGCTGTTCATCGATTTGCTCAAGCAGGCACCAGTAATGTCTCCATTGTGAGACTTGTTGTTACTGTTTTTGGCATATCGAATATGCCACGGGTAGCTTGCCAGGCTCTGCCGTGCGGTCGGGATACTCTCGGTAGCTTGCCGGCCTCTCTGAGAGGGACGGAGGAATCAAACCCAGATTGGTCACGTGCAAGGCAAACGCCCTACCCCCAGTGCTATCTATCGCTCCAGTCCCTTATCATGTTGGTGAGCATTAATGAACTTGGGGAACTTTTCAATGTTAAGTAAATAGTTTGAGCACATGGTTCTGCGGCACTGCTTGTCAAGTACTGTCAGTTTCGTGAAGTTTGCTTGCCCCTTCCTCAGCTAAATACTGAACATTGGAAAACATTTCTGTAGCAAATGCATTCTGTGTATTTATATAAGGTAATGTATAATGTATAAGGTAATATACATTACCTTACATAAATACACAGGGAAAATGTATCAGGCCAGGGAGAAGTCGCTCTCAGTATGATGCTTTGCTTGAGTGGGATGTACAGTGGACACATCGAAATTACATAGGAAAGGTGGATTTTAAAACATACAAGGGCTTTGTGTTCTCTGTGTGGAACTTTTTCGGGTGTGTGAGAGATGGTGGCCTCTAGGATTTATATAATGTTTATCCTTTGCTAAAATGTAATTCGGAAGCTCCTGTAGGAGTTACATAAGTCTGACCTGGATTCTGCAGGCGGAGATTGGAGGCTTCGGGGAAGGAATTAATAAGTTCAAGGTCACATACAAATGTCTGGAGAGATTGTTTGTTTTTTGCCTTTTTTTTATTTTGCAAAACTTATACCTTAAAAAGAAAACATTTACTCTGCTTTCAGTTTTCTTCAGGATAAAAACAAAACCAAACCAAAAGATGACAACTCCATTATATAAGCTTAAAACTCAGAAACTCAGTAGATACCAGCTGTGTAAGCTGCCTTGTCTGACTGTTACTACAGTGTTGCAGTTTTTGGGACAGCAATAGTGTGATTTTCCTCTCTTTCCTGCATTTTTGGCTGGTAGTGTAATGTTCATAATAGCTTTTAATTCTATGCATATAAATTGTTTTGTTGTTTTGAGCTATGCCCAAGAATCATATGTTATGATTCTCAGAACATACTCCTGGCTCTGTGCTCAGGAATCATGCCTTCAAGGGATCATATGCAGTGCAAGGATCAAACTCCAGTCTGGTGGACTACCCACTGTACTATCTTTCTGGCCCCACAAATAAGTAATTTGTTTTTTAATCATTGAGAAACTTTCTCTAGTGTCATATCAGCAGATAATGGTAATGCAACACCAGTGAAAAGCAAATTAGTCTTGATTTTTGTTTGCCTTTTATTTGATTAGACCTCACCTCTTTATCTTGAGTATTTGGTGTGAAGACTAACTTGCTTCTTAGCATACCTTACTGTCTGCACAATTGATTTTTCTCTTCTCACACATGTGAGGAGCAGGACAGAGAGATGGTTCCCCACAAGTCAAGATTTTTTCAGTTTCATTTTCTATTTCAACCTTTTATCTGTTCCTACCTTGGTCGGTTCTATATGGTGCTAGTCACACACTCTTTATAATTGATAGTTGAAAGTAGAATTCAGCCTTTCGAGGAGTGAGGGACTTATTCCTGGTGGCTAGGGCTGGTGCTCAGGGAATCGTGAGGTGCTGGGGGTGAGGTGCTGGGTGCTGCCTCCCTCGTGCAGAGCCCAAGCTCGGTCTCCCTGTCTCTCTCGGTCATTACCATTGAAATAACTGGATAGAAAAAACACGGATGTAAATATTATAGCTGGTTTAGAATTAATTGCATACTAACCATTATACTATCCAATTTGGAACTAATTCCATAAATGATATTAGCTTTAATGACAGTACTAGTGACAAGTGAAAAATCTTTTAAGTGGCCACATTTCATCCCAGGGAATTTATTTACTTGTCAAGTCAAGATAGTCCCCTCTGGACTGGAGAGACAGTTCAGGGGAAAAGCCACTTGTTTTGACACCGACCCGCGTTCAATTCCTCGCATTGTGTAAGGCTCTCTGAGTACCACCAGGAGTGACACTTAGCATAGCCAGGAGTATGCCCTGAACACAGCCCCCTGGCCAAGAAAACAAAATAGAAGAGTAGTCCCTCTTATTGAACAGGAAAGTGCGAGAAATATTTGTCAGAGAACAATAAAGGTTGTTTTTCCTCCTTCGCCTGACAGTATTGTTAAGATAAATTTGAATAGAACAAAAATTTAAAGTTGTTTTTAAACTGTAGGCTATCAGTCAAGATAGAGCACTTACAGGAGGAGGAATCCTCAGCCCCCATAAAGCCCTGCAGTGCATGTATGCAAAGTAAGCTTTGCTTACAATATTTCATCAGTTTTTTTGGGTCCCGGGGATCGCACCCAAGGTCTCAGTCATGGAACAGCCGAGTATGACAACTGAACTACACCCCAAGCCCTGGAGGAGGGAGCATTTTCATAAATATCACAGGAATCACATCTTAGAATGTTTTGAGAAAACTCTTGAAAATATAATTTGCCATCCAACTAGAACATTTACTCATCGAGTTTTATAATGCTGTTTGGAATTTAGTTGGTTTGAAAACTCACAACTTTAGAAGAGTTAGCTCCACCATCTCATTGTTTATCAGTTTGGAAATTGGAATTTCTTTTAAATTGTTGCACAGATGAAAGTTGGTTGGTTGGTTCTTTCAATAAGGTTTGTTTTTTTTCTTAAGCATCTAATTAGAAGGAACTCAGATACTAATGAGTGTGCTGTGAACTGATGAATCAAACTGTTGTTGACTAGTGTGTTAGGGCTAATGACCCAACAAAGGAAAGTAGATACAGGCATATTACTTGAATTCTCTTAAACTCTCACATTTGTGCTTTGATGGTAATTTATCATATTGTTTCTACCAATGGACAGAAACTATTGACAAGATTTAATTTATACTGATGGAGTTCACTACTTTTATAGTTTATTGTGACTGATTATTTTACATTTGTATAATGTTACTTGTTTCAACCAAAGCCTTCAAATAAGAAGAAAACTTTGTGTAGCCTACACAATTAATCACTCAAGATGACAGCAATAATTAGATGATTCCATTATTTTAGACATAGAAAAACTTGCCTTTCATTTGTTCCATCAGATAAAGGGCTATTCTCTAAGATATAATATACATATACATATATATATAAAGTATTTGCAAAGCTCAATAACTAGCAGATGAATAACCTCATCAAAAATATATGGTCAGAAGAGATGAACACTTTCCTGAAGAAGTCATTGGGTTACTGTAGCACTGTCGTCCCATGGTTCATTGATTTGCTCGAGGGGGCACCAGTAACGTCTCCATTGTGAGACTTATTGTTTCTGTTTTTGGCATATCGAATATGCCATGGGGAGCTTGCCAGGTTCTGCTGTGTGGGCAGGATACTCTCAGTAGCTTGCCGGGCTTTTCGAGAGAGATGGAGGAATCAAACCTGGGTTGGCTGCATGCAAGGCAAACGCTCTACCCATTGTGCTATCACTCCATGAGTGTGTGTGTATACATATAAAGTATATAATAAATTAAGTTAGTATATATAAATTAAGTATATCTGTATATACTAACTTAATATATATTCTTGCATTACTTTTTCTTCTAATTTATTAAACAATCATTAGATGAGCTCTCTCTTTATCTACATTTGATTTCAGAAATAAAGAATTATACCATCTGGGTAATGGTGCCATGAGCTAAGTTGAACAAAATAAAAATATGCACAATTTACAAGTTCTTTTCTTTTTCCAATGACTGGTTGTTAAGCAATGTTTGAGTTGTATAGTACTAACTGTTGGAGTTAAAATATTGAAAGACTACAAGGATGAATGAGACAAAGTCCTTGACTATAGGAGGTTACAGTTCAGGAGAACAGTTCTATGCGCAACTGAAATACAGTGTGATTCCAGACTATCATGGTACCGTTACAGAAGTGCCATGAGAACACTCAGAAATAAGTTAGGAACTGTAATTGAAACATGGTGCATAATGGGCAGAATTTTGCCATAAAGAAGTAAAACCTGAGGGTTTTAATAGTATAATAGTATAAGGCACTTGCTTTGCATGCAGTCAATCCCAGTTCTATCCCCAGCACCAAATATGTTCCACCAAGTCCCACCAGGAGTGACCCCTGAGGGTTGAGCCAGGAGTAAGCCCTAAGCACTGATAGGGTGTGGCCCAACCCCCCAAGCCCCCCCAACACACACTCACAAAAGTAGGATCTGAACTCAGTAATGTTATAGAAAGAGAGACTAACAAAGGGAAATGATCAGGCGTCAGAAATCCACAATGCGTTGAAAGAATGATGGGACATCTGGGATGGTTAGAGTTTGAAATGTGATTGTGGTCATAATGATTGATCTCGAATAATATAGGGTTGAGTTCCTATGTCAAGAAAGTTCATGTCCAGTCTGTATAAATTGGAACATGGGTAAAGATTTGTTGAGTTGGTCATATAAGTCCAGTTTCCGGGAGGAGAATCTTGGTAGTTATATACTTAATTGTTTGTAGAGCCAGGAGAAACTTGCGTTAAAAGAGCATGTGGAAGTTTCTTGAATTCCATTCGGTAAAAGACGTGAATGGTTCCCCAGCCCTGGTTTGGGGCAGGCCTGGCTAGAGAGATGAGGCACCAAGGAGAGTGTGAAGGAGGAAGTAGGAGGCTTCAAGTCGGGTTTCTAAAAAGATCCTGCATCCTGTGAAAATAGAAATAGAAGTGAGGGGCCTGGAGCTGTAGTCTAGCAGGTTGGATGCCTGCCTTGTATGTGACAGACCCAGGTTTGATCCCTGGCGTCCCCCACTGTTCCCTGAGCACTGCTGGAAGTGATCCGTGAGCGCAGGGCCAGGAGTGAACCCTGAGCACTTGAGCACTGCTGGGTGTGGCCCTCAAACAAACAAAGAAAAAGGAAAAGAAAGGGAAAGAGAAGAGAAGAAAAGAAAAGGAAAAGAAAAGAAAAGAAAAGAAAAGAAAAGAAAAGAAAAGAAAAGAAAAGAAAAGAAAAGAAAAGGAATTGGGAGAAATTAGAAAGCAGATGTGAAGGTGTAGTGAAATTATTTTTGAAAGATCGCAAAATGCCTCCACAGGGCGACCCGGCACAGAAAGGCAGAACAGAAACAGGAGCCAATGTGACCCCCAATCCGGCTCACTTCCCTTCTGCATGACCCGCAGCCTCTGCCCTGGGCGGCTTCTCTTCAGGGGGCCTTTGGTGCTGATGCTGGCCATCCTCCCTGCGATGAGGATCACAGACCAAGGGGGCTGGAGCGATAGCACAGTGGAGAGGTGCTTCCCTTCCACACAGCCAACCTGGGTTCGACCCCGGCATCCCATATGGTCCCCTGAGCACCTCCAGGAGTCATTCCTGAGTGCAGAGTCAGGAGTAATCCCTGAGCATCGCATCACCAGGTGTGACCCAAAAAGCCAAAGAAAAAAAAATAAAGAATCATAGACCAAGAGTTGACACATCGTGAGGCCCTGGGTGGAGGTCCTGATGTTTGATGGAGGAAGCCAGCAAGCCAGCACCACATGATGGGTTGTTGGTATTTTTAATGTTTTTTCTTTTTGGGTCACACCCAGCAATGCTCAGGGGTTAGTCCTGGCTCTGCCCTCAGGAATCACTCCTGGCAGTGCTCAGGGGACCATATGGGATGCTGGGAATCGAACCCGGGTTGACTGTGTGCAAGACAAATGCCCTACCCGCTGTGCTATTGCTCCAGCCCTAGGGGTGTTGGTCTTGAACAAGCAAATGGGCATTGCAACAGCCCTGTGCCCTGGGGTGGCTCCGCACTCTGGAGTGTTCTTTCTTTCTCCCACGTTCTGTCTGCTGGGGCGAGGCTCTCCTCTCCTCATCCTTCCTGCCACCACCAACCCCGTGTGAGTCAGTAACTGGCCTGGCTTAAGCCTTTCATCTGCCTCGCCTTATCTGACAGCGCTGAGCTGGCACGGAGCTCCCGGGAGAGTGGATGTGGGTTTTGGAGGCATTTACGTGTAGGGGACAGTGAGGGTGACTATGAGGATTAGGAAGCGCCAAAAATAGAGGATGACGAGTGGCAGCATGTCGAGAGCCGGGGAGTTTTGTTTCTTGAGAAAGAGCAATGACATGATTCTTTAGATTTTTATTCTGAAATTACTTTAATAGATATATGAAAGAGCTAGAACTTTATTCTTGTGGAATAAAAGAAAGATTTTTTGGGGGGGGATGTTAATGTTTGTAAGTGGATAACAATTTTTGTTTTTAATAGTGACTTTTTTTTTCACTTTAAGCAACAATAGTCAAATATATTGTGAAGGATTTACATTCATTTTGAGTTCCTAAACTGTAAATATATATATGTATATATATATGTATATATATATATATACACACACACACAAAGATGATACATTTTATTCACAGGTTTCATTTTGTTAGAGTTACAATGATGATACTATCTTGCAGCTCATCGTTTTAATTCTGCAAATTGTCATGCCCAGAAAACTTTTCATTTAACATCTGGAAGGACCAAATATACATTTACGCTTATCAGGCTCTTTGCCAGAGAAGACAAATATAACATCGCTTCCAAATGTCATTCTCTGCTATGTAGTGACATTTTAATTTTTGATATTTTCCTATAAATCTAGCCTTCAAAATTAAATTACACTTCCTGATTACTTTCTAAGATTATATTATTTTATTGTTTATTGCAGGGGGGGGGTTGTTAAGCCACACCTGACAATACTCAGGGCTTACTCCTGGCTCTGCTCTCAGGAATTACTCCTGGCGGTGCTCAGGGGGCCATATAGAATGCTGGGGATCGAACCTGGGTCGGCCACGTGCAAGGCAAGTGCCCTCCCCACTGTACTGTCACTCTGGCCCAAGAATATAATCTTAATATGGGTACGAAAATGAGATGTAAGCCATTCTCCCTGCCCTCCAGACCTGACCCCAAAACCCAAATAATTTTTGCTTGAAGGTAGGTTTTCCCCCAGAGTGACTTTGTCCCCTCCCTCCCTCTCTCCTGCTTGAGAGTAGGAATTTGCTTGTCACAACTGGGAGTGCCCATCTGACATCACTGATCCGGGGCCCCGGTGACACTGAACCTCCCACAGTGCATGAGACCGTCCTCACGGCAGTGAATGTCTGTGTCGAGGCAGGGAGACCTTCGTTTAAGGCGAGAGCAGCAGAGCTGAGGGCAGGAAGGCCAGTGGACAGATGGCCTTCCTCCACGGAGCTCTGTGGCCCGGGGGGTGTCGTTCCCCCCACCCAGGGGAGAGGGGACGCCAGGCCCACAGCCGTGTGAGGCCCGGGAAATCCCGTGTCTGTCCCTGCCCGGTGCATGTGGCACTGGATACGGGATGCCTCTGGGGGGCCGCCTGTGTGTGTGGCCCAAAAACAGACTCTGGACGTGTCCACGTGACCCGGGCGCAGAAAAGCTCCCACCCCTGGCTCTAACGGAAGGCCAGGGCGCAATAGTTGCAGAGAATATGCTACAGAATATTCCTTCCCACGTTCTCTTCTAACAGAAAAGTAGAAAAATGACAAGCTGAAGTGTCAACTGCAATTGAAGTCACAGATTAGAATTCCTCTCCCCCCGAAACATGTGTAAATGATATAATGGGGGAAAGTGGGGGGTGAAGCACACCTGTGTTCAGATCTTACGCCTGGACCTGAGCTCGGGGATCACTCCTGGCAGGGGTGGGAGAACCATGTGGGGTGCAGGGGATTGAACCTGGGGCAGCTGCATGCAAGGCAAGCTTCCTACTCAATGTGCTCTTTCTCCAAATCCGGGAAGACTTTTATTTATTTATTTTTTTCTTTTTGGGTCACACCCAGCAATGCACAATGGTTACTCCTGACTCTGCACTCAGGAATTACTCCTGGCAGTGCTCGGAGGACCATATGAGATGCTGGGAATCAAACCCAGGTCAACTGCCTGCAAGGCAAACACCCTACCTGCTGTGCTATCGCTCCAGCCCCTGTTTGTTTTTTTTTTTAGTTTAGTTTTAAACTAAGTGGGAGAACCAAAGAAAAACTGGTAAAAAAATGAAGTGAAAGCTCTTAAATTCGCGTTGAAGTACTATGAGAAAATATCCAAGAATCAGATGGGATTCCAAGTGACTCACCAGTGAGTAGTATGACCTTCCTGGGAATCAGGTAGAACAGGCCCCGCTTTGGATGTTGGGTCTCTGTTAGACTTTCATAGGAGCTTCAAAACATTTCACCAAAATTTTTCATATAGCTTGGAGTCTTTACAGAGACCAGGAGAGCCCAAACATGGCAGCAGTCCACAGAAATTCCCTACTGATCCATGAAAAATGATACACCCGAATCATGTGTTGTGTGGGTCAAAATGGTGTTACCTAAAAATCCTTGTTGTAGATAATGGGTTTCACTTGGCCTCACAGCCACTGTGAAACAGATTGAGAAGCGTCAGGCCGGACCCTGGGGTTTGTCTTCTCAGGCTAAAATGCCCGCTTGCTCTGAAACAAGACTCGCCAAGTGTCCGTCATTCCTGTAAGAAGGGGTGCGGCCGGGCCCCTCCTTTTCAGCTGCCGGCTCGTCTCCCAAGCTGCTGTGGGGTGTGGCTGCGGGGAGGAGGGGAAGCACCAAGCTCCCGCTTGGAGACGGCACCCCAGACAGGCGTCACCCCTGCCCTCGTGTCTGTTCTGCCTGCCTCCCGCTTTCCCGGACTGCTGTCCTGCTCAGCAAGTTTTACTGCACTGTAGCACTGTCGTCCCGTTGCTCATCGACTTGCTCGAGCAGACACCAGTAACGTCTCCATTGTGAGACTTGTGGTTGCTGTTTTTGGCATATCGAATACGCCACGGGGAGCTTGCCAGGCTCTGCTGTTTTGCTACCATGAATAATAACAGATTTCAAATGTGGCTCTAGTAATGAAAGCATCTAGACATCTGCAAATAAAGGAAGGCAGGACTCATGCTGTGAGTAAGCCACCCGGCCGGGACTGGCGTGTGCTAATGACCATTCCTTGCAGAACCTTCTGGAAGCAGTTTTATTGGGCAGCCATGAAAGGGGCCCTATGGAAGGACAGGAGTGTTTCTTTCTTTCTTTTTTTAAATGTAATACTCTGGTCGTCTAACTTTGGGGGTCTTCTCTCCAGTTACTCTTTTTCGGGCTGTGCATTTCTCTGATATGAAGCACCTCCCAATGAGAGGGGGGGTTGACATGTTCACTTCTAAAGTTTCTCCCAAACCTAGAACGTCTCCATTTGGTTTGGGGGCTCTTGTTTCTGTTTTTAAGACAGCCCGTGAAGGTGGCATGGAGGTCCAAGTTCCTCATTTCTTATTCATTTTGTGTTCATTTGAGGCCACACCTGGCCATGCTCAGGGCTTGCTCCTGGCCGTGTGCTTGGGGACCATCTGGGGTGCAGGGATTGAACTGGGGCCTCCCACCTGTAGGCAAACGCCCGACCCACTGTGACAGCTCTCCCCCCGCCCTGTTTAAATTTTAATATTGAATTCCCATGACCCCTGGCAGGTTACCCAGGTCATGACTGCATGAGGCCCCTGGCCAGGGCTCAGCTACGCCCCTCCCCCTGTCCTGTCGCACTGGCTCTGCTCTGGGGGCCTCTCATCCTGCACCTCCTCTCGGCTCTCTGCTGCCCCCCTGCCCTCCTGCCTCCTCTCCTGCTCGCTGGAGCTTTCCTCACCGTTTGATCTCCTGCTCGCTGGTGTCCAACCCCCCGGGACAGCAGGGCTCTTGCTTACCAGCCGTGCCCCCATAATCCGACCCCGAAGTAGAACCCACCTTAGAGTCAGCGCCCCATGAGGGTTGCAAGAATTCACCGATAGTCTGGAAAGGGGGCTGCGGGGGGCGCGAGCGGGGAGTGTGTTTGCACTGAGTTTGGGTGGTGTGAAAGTGAAGGACACAGAGATCTTGACTCCCAGTGACAGGTTGCTCCAGCGTGGGCTTCCCGCCCTGCCCTGGCGTCTCCGTGGTCGCTCTGGCCACGCCTAAACAAAGACCATAAAGCGAGGAGCGACAGATGGCCACGGTGGAATTTGGCAGGTCAACAGACCCTGTGAGTCAGCACGGCGTTCTGGCCGGGCCGCCCCCCCGGGACCCCCCCGCATGACACTTCCTGCAGTGCTCCTGGCCCATGAGACCCCACTCAGCCCAGACCCCTCCCGGGATCCGCCTTCCCCGCCAGCTCCAGAGGTTCACGCGCTTCCTTAGGGGCGTCGGGAAGAGGATCGAGGTTCCTGGTATCTAGCAGACACCCCCGACTGCCCCCCGCTGCCGCTTCACTCCTCGGGGGCATTTGCATGAGCCCCCAGCTAGCACGGCTGCACCCTCAGAAAGCTCCATCGCTCTTCCCTCCTGCCACCTCTGTCAGCCGCGGGTCTGGCGGCGTAGACTCTCTGAAAGGGCTCCGGGTCGAACACCCACGTCCTGCAGCCCGAATCTGCTCTTCAGGTGAAAGGATCTGTTGGCTGTTCACAAGAAACCAAACACTTTCACTGCGTGTCAAACCCAGTCTCCTGTGGAGGAGAGAAAGAGGGTTTGGCTGCCTCGTCCTCACAGGTGCTTCAGACCTCGGGGCTCTCTGGCCTTGACTCTTCTTCAGGGGGCAGCTGATTGTGTGTTCCAACTGACATGTGCATGCGTGTGCACGCGCGCACACACACACACACAGTTTGTGTGGTGACTCTGACTCCTGACATCTCCTCAGACTTCCCACCGTCTGACGCATGATGGCTGAGGTCAGCCTTGTCTGCCTTCATCTTGTCTGTTCCCTCTGTCCCGTGCTGATGCTGTCGAGGGCTCCTTCACCCTTCCCCGTCCTCCCCTGAACGCTGAGTCTGCACCTCTTCGGAAGTTTAACATAGAGTTTCTCAGCAGCAAACACGCTGAACTTTTAGGAACTAATCACGGGGGTCAAAGGAGCGTGACGTCAGGCTGAGGGAGAGGACTTTCCTGTGAGACTGTGGAGGAGCAAGTAGTGTCTGGGCCGAGGCCCCCGGGATGCTCAGGCCGAGCTGCCCAGACTGTGTGGTGCTCCAATTACCATTTTGTCACCACCGGCCAGTGCGGCGTGAAGGCCGCTGAGGAGTCTGGATGGTGCCGTTGGTTCTTCAGAGACCCGGGACGTCCCCCGCTGAGGGAAGCATGTCAGGGCCTTCCCCAGGGTCACCCCGAGGCGGGGAGGACAGAGAGGCTGAGAGTGGCAGCAGGCCTGTGAGGAAGGCCCTGCGCCGTCTCCTTCTCTGACTCGTGTGTGGACGGCGACGGTGAGTGGCCAGCAGCAGCGGCCCGTCCTGACTCTGTGTTGACAGCTTGTCGGAATTCCCTGGCGTGGGAAGACCATTAACACAGTCCCAGCCCTTGTCCTGCTGTGAGGCCTTGAGTCTGTGGACGTGGCTTTGGGGTTTTGACGGGCTCAGGGCTTGAGGCCCTGTGTGCCTTGTGCTGGTTCTCTGGACCCCCGACAGCCAGCCCCTGTCTGACCTTGACCTTGAGAGCGGCTGCTGGCCTCCCCAACCTTTGCACTCTCCACACTGCAGCTTCTGCTGTGGCCTCCGCTCTCTCCCCGCTTGCTTCTGATGTCCTCAGCTGTGAAGCACCCTTCCCGTGGACGGCCCTCTGGGACAAGAGCTGTTCGAGTGGTTTTAGGTCGAAGAACTGTCACGAGTCAGCTGGGGGAGATTTGCATCCTGATGATTGGCCTGGTGTTTTGAGGGTTTCGTGTCTAATCCTTGAGCTGTGTGACAGAGATAATTCTCAAAATTAACTAGAGGTACTAGAGCTAATTTTATTGCAGGTGTATTTTATAATGGTCTTTGTGTACTGCACAGACATTCATTTACGGTGGTTTTTCTTAATTTTAAATTGTAGTATGTCTAAAAATCTAAAAATTGTAGATTTTTAACATTTCCCTGCATGTGTTTTTCAGTTGAGGGTTTCTTGACCTCCTAGAGAATCACATCTTAGCTTTGGGCATTATCGAAGTTTCATGAAGTTGCTGATCGAAAATGTACTGCTAGAGTTTTTACTGTGTGGCGACTGGTGGGGGACATAATGTTCTGAAAGATATGTCTGTAGTGCTTAGAGTCTGTTGTTTGTTTGCTTTTTACATTTATATACTTATTGACTAGCGTCCCTTTTTTGAGATATTCAAGGGTCAGAATTTACAAAAAAGCCTTGCTCAAGAGACAATTTTATAAAGAAGTAAATTTCCCATGATGTGTTGGACCAGGAATGATCTCGTCAACTCCATAGACTACGGGTCTTCATATCAGGGCAGAGAACAGAATCTGTAAGACAGACAGATGCTCAGATATTAAAGCCGGAACCCTATAGCAGCTGCTTGTAATTAGTTTTTCCCAGGACTCCTCTGCGAATATTATCTCCCCGTTTTTGAATCAGTCCGGTAAGTCTTGAGCACCAGCGGTGGGTCTCACCCACTTGGAGAAGCCAAACCTCCCCCAGATTCATGAAGTCGCCTGAGGAGACTGTGTTGATGAAGGGCGGAGCCAGAATTCAAATACATTTGTTTGGTTCCAAAGTTCACGATTTCCAGGGTACAGACCTTCTGTTCTTTGCTTCCTCCTGGGGCTCAGCCCAGGGACAGTGCCCCGAACAGCTGTGTCACGTGTTCTTTAAAGAAAGCACTAGAAAATGTGACTGACAGGCCACCGTAAAAGAGTTGATGCGTCAGGGACTTCCTGTGTGTGGACGTTAGGATGTTGACACAGCGACAGATGAAAGGAGCATGTAATTAGGAGCACAGATGAGAGAGCTCGAGGGACTGTGCAGAGGCTGTGGGACACGGTCTCCAGGATGTGGGCGCCATCGTGGTGAGACCAGTGGCAGGCAGTAGCGGGGTCCCCACACCACAGAGTTGGGGGGTGAGCCATTTCTGGGGAGCACGATGGGCACCGTTGTTGTGCCTGTTCGAGGCGGTGGCCGCAGTAGGTGTGGCCGTGCTCCTTCCGTCCTCCTCAGCTTGCTCGGAAAAGCAACTCTGTCGCCCCCACTTCCGGCTCTAGGGCCGGGCTGCCCAGGAGGCAGTTGGCTCCCCCGGCCCGGCTGTCCTCGGGTTGAGCGGCGGCGCGCCCCAGGTGCGCGTCCTACCTGCAGCTGGAAATGTGAGTCAGCCACGTTGGCCCTTGTCACCCCATTGTTTCAGACAGTGAAGCGCCCTTCTTTGTAACCCAGCCTGAGCGCCTCTTAGCCCAGCTCTCAAACTCCCCCCGGGGCGACACCTCGCCCTGCCGCTTGCTGGCTGCTGTTCCCCGGTCCCCCGAAACTGCCCAGCCTCGCTCTCCAAACACCTTCATCACCACCTTCTGGAATATTGGGGCGCTGAGTAAAAACTGTGCAAATGGACATTGGTTCCCTCCCTCCCTACCCGGTCTTCCTGCCAACCTTCCCTCCCTGCCCGCCCCCAGAGGAAGGGTCTTAGGGACAAGCCCCTCTGACCTGTCCTCATGGCTCCATCATCCCAGTATGGGCGTCTGGCCACGCCCTCAGCTGCCCTCTGCCCTCCAGCCGTGCTTCCCCGCCCGGCTTCCTTAACCTTTCCTCACTGCGGGGTGGGGGACCCCGTTCTCCTGCTCCCTGTTTCCTGCAGATCATCATCTCTTTCTTACAGCCTCATCCCTGGCCCCAGGGCTGGTGGTCCTGGGGAGGCGCCTGGCTGGTGGGGGGTGTGTGTCGGTGAGCCCACGTGAAGATACCTTTCCTACCTCACTCACGGCTGGGTGCAGGCCTGCCGGCGCTCTGGTGGCCCCTGATCGCTCCTGCCTGCACAGCCCCCTGACACTGGGCTCAGTCCTCACTCACACCTAGTGTGGCCCCCAGTGAAACAACTAAATTCTACCACCGCGAGCTGGAACCTGTGCTTCTGAGTGATGCTGTTGCCGACCGTGGCCTCCACGGTCTGGTGTGCATTTTCCAACTTTCCCTGAGTCCCAACGCGGCGAAACCACTAGTCGCCTGGGATGGGGGACACTGAGGAAACAGCGCCGTAGGATTCCCATCGGAAGCACTGCCGCTTCTCCGGTCCCTCCTGACCAGCGCTGGGGACCGTCTGTGTGTGGCCTGGGGCCTTCTGGACAACACCTGGCCAGGCCTTCCTCACTGTGCAGGCCTGAGCGTGCCGCCAGCTCTCACCCCTGCCTCAACAATTGGGGGTTTAAGGCTAGTGGTTCATCAGGAGCTAATGCTCAGGGCTGCAGCACAGACCGACAAAGGAAAAAGGGAAGAAGCCAGAAGTGAGACGGGGGGGGGGGGGGCGGTGGAGACCAGGTGGGACAGGGACGGGCAGGCCAGGGCGGGCCAGGGCGGGCAGCTCTGCTTTGTGGATTCTGCACGCGATGCGGACTCCACGGCGGCAGCCACCACCGGATTCGGGGGAGCGGGGTGGGGGCTCACTGCACACCGAGAGGATGTATCCCCCGAAGAGCGTTACCGCTCTGGTTTGTCCAGGCAGTCCCCGTCTAGGACAGAGCCGCCCCGTCTCCACGCAGCGAGGTCCAGGCTTTCGTCGCTTCTGGGCACGGTCTGGGCTCTGTCGTTCTTGAATGATACTCGGCAGTCTGGGTCCCACGTTGGTCCCGATGGCTGACGGCGTTCGCAGAGAATCCCCGAAGAGTTGCGTTATTGTTCTGCCGCTGGCCGCGGTTGAGTGTGCGCCCAAGCCAGAACAAAAGGCGCCATTGAGCCCGAGAGGAGATTTCTGAAACCCAACACAGGCGAAACTGGGGGGGGCGGTGATAAGGGCTCGCACGTTTCTGAAACTGAGGCATGGAACCTGGGCGGACTCTTTCACCGTCCGCACCCCCAGCCTCGTCTTTCACTGGGTTTTCCTGACACTCTTTCCAGAGACCCAGAGGCCTCAGGGCCGCGCCCGTTAGCAGACACGTCCTTCCGCAGGTCTGTCCCCGGAGAGCCCCTCGGGACCGGGGGCAGCGGTCAGCCACGCGGACGAGGCGCCTTTCCCTAGCACAGAGCCTGGATGTGTTGTAGGGCCACTGTCTGGGCTGGACACTTCCCAGATGTGACGGGGCAGGAGCGGTCAGTGCGGGCTTGGCTTTCCCTCGGGAACAGAGAGCGAGCACCCCAGGAAGAGCCAAAGCCCCAGCTCCTCAGGAGCTGGTCTTCTGGAAATCGGTCGGGTTCTCTGTGCCCGGAGGATGGGGGCACTCTCGGTGCCAGGTGCTCGGAGAACAAGAGCGGGGGAGATGGAGCTTCCAGCGCCCCACCCTGGGGGCTGGGGAGGGGGGTGGGCGTCAGCCAGAAAGGGGCCCCAGGGCTCACTGTGGGCTGGAGACCAGCCAGCGAACGTGTTAATAGGAGTCATGAGTCACGGCAGCTGCCCCCAGCGGGAATTCTGGGGTCACACTCAGACTGTGTGTGTGTGTGTGTGTGTGTGTGTGTGTGTGTGTGTGTGCGTGTGTGGTCAGCTTCCAAGGGGTGGGGTGCAGGCCGAGTGGGAGTGGGGGCTGGAGCGATAGTACAGCAGGTAGAGGGTTTACCTTGCATGCGGCCAACCTGGGTTCAGGGTTCGATTCCCAGCACCCCATAGGGTCCCCTGAGCACCACCAGGAGTAATTCCTGAGTGCAGAGCCAGCAGTAACCCCCCCCCCCAAAAAAAAAAAACCAAACCCAAGGGGGTTGGGGGCTTCTGGGCAGTGCTGGGGGCTGGGGAAACGGGTCACTCCCAGTGATGCTCAGCCGTGCCCAGGGCCCCGTGTCAGCTAGCACCTGGCAGTGCCGTGCCGTGCGGGCCCAGTGATGCCAGGGATCAGACTCGGGGCCTTGTGCGTGGAAGGCACGGCCCCCCAACCCTGAGCTCACCCCGCCCCCGTCCTAGGGTGTGCTTATAGGAGGTCTGCGGAGGTCTGCAGAGTGGCTGCGGGGGCATGCCCCCTACACCCCTAGGGGAGTGCGTGTTGTGGAGGAGGAGAGAATTAGACTCTGGCACTCGGGTTGGGAAGTGCAGCGAGGGCGGGGGTGGGGCAGAGCAGGGGTGCTCTTTCCTTGCACAGTGTGAGGCTTCGGCTCGACGCCCCCAGAGGCGTGGGGCTAAATCTGGAAAAAGAATTTTCCCCAGAGGTGAGAGGGCAAAGGTTCATGGGTGGTCAGGGCAGGAACTAGGAGCCCCGGAATTGGCGGCTGCCTCTCAGTGATGCTTATGCCGGGTGGCCAGGCCCGTGCCAGCACCTGGGGACTGTCCCGCCAACCCCTGCTCATGTGGCCCGATGACAGACCTCCCCCTCTGCCCTCTGCCCCCATCTTCACACAAACCCCGAACTCTGGGGAAAGTGGCGGTGAGCACTGCAGTGGAACACAGGAGCCGCCCCTGGGGACCTGGCCAGCCTCTCCTTTTTCCTTTCTCCAACTCCGCCCCTGCTCACACTTACAACATTGGCATGTGCTGTTCCTTTGGGTACCTGGGCCACGTGGAGTCTGTTCCCACCTGTATTTCCAGAATCGAAGTTCCTCTCTTTCCTTTTTCAGTGGAAAGAGACATCGTGCTGCGGGGATCAGAAATTCTTTCTGTAGATTTGGCACCTTTTATACTGCCGGCCCCCCCTAAACCATGCCTCTTTAGAGCTTGAAGACAGCGTGCCCTCTCTTGCTGTGTTAGATACTAGGCTGGTGGCAGGGTTTGGGCCACACCTGGCAGTGCTCAGGGTTTAGGGGTTCAGGGGAATGTGCGGTACCCAGGGGGACGGGGCAGAGCCTCCTCCCTGCAGCCCGTTGAGCTCTCTCTGGCCCTTTTCTTGCCGTCTTAGTACTGACCCCTCCGATTGGTCCAACAATTTTCATGCTTCCAAAGTTGGGATTAGGACCAGAGTTGCATTCAGGAGTGTGTGGGCTCAGCCGTGCACACGCGGGATGGAGTGGCCAGAGAGGAAGTGAGTGTGATGGAGGGAAAGATCCGGGTAGGGACTAGGATGGTATCCCCTCCCCTCCCGTCCCCTCCCGTCCCCACCGGAGTCTCCCCTTCGGGGCAAGTGCACGTGCTTCATTCCGTAGGAAGGCACGTCCTCTCTGCCGTGGCCTGGTGGCCCTGAGCCCCGGGCACTGCGCTGTGTTCTCGAGGATGGGGACCTCGTTCCGCCCCCGCGGCGTCTCAGACCCGCACGGCCTGGTGCAGAGGTTGGCAGAGCCCCGGGGGTGCTGCACGCAGGGCCGTGCGTTGGGCTCAGCCTCGGAAGATGCTGCGTCCGCGCGTCCGCGAGGCCTCTTTGTTCCGGGCAGATGCGGGGAGAGCGCCTTGGCCGCCTTCCCGGAGAGGTGGACGTGAGGTCACAGGCTGTTGACTGTTGATTCCTCAATACCTCGAAAGTTTCTTGGCACCAATCGATGCCTGAGCCGTATTTGTCGAACGCAAACGGGGAAACGGAGCCCGCGAGTCAGCCCGCGTGGCAGGGAGCGAAGCGTGTGTCTGGGGCTGCGGCTCGGAGCAGAGTTCCAGAGAGGAGCACTGGGCCTCCCGCCCGGCAGCCCCCAGCAGTGCTCCTTCGCACCCCACTTTCCTCATTCAAGCCAGGGGGTGCCGCCTTTCCTCTCTCCAGCGCAGCGACGTCCACAAGGCTGCCCTCTTGATCTCAGCCCTGGGTGCAGACAGTTTGGAGAGAGTTCTTCGCGTAGGGGCAAGCCCCCCCTTGCTTATTTGCTCGCTAATTCGTTCATTTAGGGTTTGGGCCACACCTGGCAGTGCTCAGGGCACCACTCCTGGTTCAGTGCTCACGGATAACCCCCTGACAGTGCTCTGAAGACCCTGGGTCATACCTGGGCCGGCTGTGTGCAAGGCAAAGGCCCTTACCTCTGACCCCGGAAGCCCTGTTGAAAGTAGGTTCTGGCCCCAGTTTTCCTTACCAGCCCGAATGAATCCGCCAGAACCCATTGGTCGACACCGATTGCCACCCCCTGGAGAGGCAGGTGCAAACGGGGTCACGAGAGAAGGTTCCCAGAGCAGAGCAAGAGCAGGAGACCGATTTTGGGGGCCCGGCTGGGAGGCTAGCACGGGCCTTCCAGGCTTCCGGGGGTTCTGCCCCATCACATCAGCTCTCTCGCTCGCTCTTCCTGTCCTCATTGTTCAAGGCAAGACTCGCTGAGAGGCGGGTCACTCCTGGCGGCGCTCAGAGGACCATCACTCCTGCCAAGTGCAGGCAGGTGTGCCAACCCCCAGAACTCTCCCCGCAGATGGCAAACCTTTGAGCCTCCTTCTCACAACAGTCCCGCCTAGTCCAGGCTGCTTGGGGGTCAGTCACCCGCGACCCTCGGGCTCACCTTGCACGATAAGGCAGCGCACGCGCTCCCAGCGTCATTCCGGTCCTTTCCACAGACGACGCCACAGAGGCACGAGGAGAGGGTCACCCAAGGCGCCTGGCCGGGCCAGCCCTGCCCTGTCTCTCGCCGGCGTTGTGGTGGTGGCCCGGGATGGCTTGTTTATCCTGTTGGGAATGACACGCGGCGGTCACGACCAAATGCGCTGTGACATTGAATCCCTCTGCGAGTGTCATTCGATTATGTTGGGTCTGGTTTCTGTGACTGCCGCTTTTAATTGATTTACAAGTGACCGTGTCTGGGGCTGTGACGGCCACGGTGTTGGGCTGGGTGTCCTGTCACGGGTGGGGGGGGGAGGGCTGCTTGGACACTGTTTTCTGCATGAAGCCACTTTCCCCCTGTCCTTGGACCATGGCCTTTGTCAATGGTGTGGCCTTGGAGGGGGAACCAGGAAAGCCCAGTGCACTGAGTGCTATCTTCTGCTTCTTTTTATCATTATTATTAATTAAAAAAAAATTATTGAATCACTGTGAGAGTGTTACAATGCTTACAATGCTGTTAGTGATTAAGTTTCAGTTATATAACGTCCCAACACCATTCCTACACCCGTGTCCATTTTCTAGTACTACTGTCTCCAGCTTCCCTCCTATCCCTCCCATCAGCAGCCCCCATCCCCCAGCCCGCCTCTCTGCCTGTCTCTGCAGGTGATTCTCTCTCCTCTCTCCTCCCTCTCTCTCTCTCTCTCTCTCTCTCTCTCTCTCTCTCTCTCTCTCTCTCTCTCTCTCTCTCTCTCTCTCTCTCTCTCTCTCCCCCACCCTCTCATCTTTTGCTTCTAAAACCCAAAGCACTGGTGGAGACATATACGTGCGTTGCTTTTGGAAACCGTGTTTTTATTTTGCACCGTCTTCCACTCCAAACTGTCAACATAGCGTACCTTTTGATTGCTTGTTTCTTTTGCACGTAATTTCCTCATACTAATCTGCTGAAGATTGATTACCTCATACGCTCTTCAGTAGAATTTATTTTGTAGTCGGATGGATTTCTAACAGTTCTCCACTTAGTTACCTCCCCTGTGTCTTAGCTTTGGCAGTGCAGAGTCCTAGCAGTATTCTTATGGTTCTCTTTCCCGCCTCTGTTGTTGTTGTTGTTGCTGTTGTTGTCGTTGTTGTTGGAGATGGGGTGGTCGGGATTGAGATGAGGTGCGGAGGTGTGACAGGAAATGCACTCCTAGACGTAGGGACCATTTATTTCCATATGGGAAATGTCCCAAAGTGCATTCCGTCTGACTCCATCGATTTGAATCAAAGTGTTGCTGCTACTGCCACATTTGGGCTCCGAGGGAGGGATCTTGGGGTCGCCTCGAGTCCGCTTTACCGAATCACGAGGGCGCCTACTCCTTCTCCTGCGTGAGAGCTCTGAGCCCCCGTAGCAAGGAGCCGGGCCTTCTGTTCCACGAGCGAATGCTGCCAGGGATCCTGGAAGAAGCAGCGTGAGGATCAGAGAATGAATAAGGACACTGGGTCATGTCGGGTCATTTCATGGGCCCAGCCGTGTCTGGTGAGTGCAGTCTCCTTCTCCGGGAACTTCCTCCCGGGCTCCTGAGGGAGGCTATGATTACACACGCCTGCTGGTTGGAAACAACCCCGCTGGAACTGCCACGTGCAGTCTTGTATGTGCAGCTCCCATCATTGGGGGTTTCCCTCCTAGACTTCCGGTTGTGCAGAGCTCTCTAAAGGTGCCCTGGTGCCTTTCTCCCAGGAAGGATGCCTGGCCGTCACCTGAGACCCCGAGGTGACAGGAGCAAGACCACACCTGTTGTCCTCTGTTCTGGAACCTTCCCCATCCTTGGCAGAACTCAAATGTAATGAATCAAACATACCTAATAGGAGATCTGATCTGTATCACAGATACCTAGGGTCAGTATTCTTTGGTATTCATTCCCTTTAGGTTGTGGTTATGTGCATAAATTTTTGTTTTATGTATGTACTCTATAGAAAGTAAAAATTCTTGCTATTGTTTTGGGTCCATACCCAGCGGTATTCAGGGCTTGCTGCTGGCTCTGTGCTCAGGGATCACACTTGGTGGGTTTGGGGACCCTATGGGGTGCCAAACATTGAATCCAGGTCAGCCACATGCAAGGCAAGTATCTACCTGCTGTACTATCACTGGTTTCTGTAGGGAAAGTAATTTTTAGTCAGTCATATCTTCTGAAAAAGGGTAGCACTGTAGCACTGTAGCACTGCCGTCCTGTTGTTCATCGATTTGCTCGAGCGGGCACCAGTAACATCTCCATTGTGAGACTTGTTGTTACTGTTTTTGGCATATCCAATACACCATGGGTAACTTGCCAGGCTCTGTTGTGCGGGCAGGATACTCTTGGTAGCTTGCCGGGCTCTTCGAGAGGGATGGAGGAATCAAACCTGGGTCAGCCTCGTGCAAGGCAAATGCCCTACCCGCTGTGCTATTGCTCTAGCCCTGAAAAAAGGTAAACACAAAATTTATATACCAACTACAAAACAAAACAAAAAGCAACATTTTCATGCCAGAGAAGGAGTACAGTGGGGAGAGTGTTTCAAATGGTCAACCCGGATTCCATCCTCGGCGTCCCATGTGGTCCCCTAAGTACTACCAGGAGTAATTCCTGAGTGCAGAGTCGGGAGTAACCCGTGAGCATTGCCAGGTGCGCCCCCCACAAAAAAACCCCAAACAAACCAAAAAAATAACTTTTAGCCATTTAAAGCTCTTCCTTTTTCATTAAAAAAATAATAATAAATAGAAAGCAGAAGTGAGCTCAGAGCACAGCTGGGTGGGTTCCAAAACAAAATAATGAAATTAAATTATAAAATATTTTGTATTAAAATCTTTTTTTAGTGCATTTCCAGTTTTCAGAATTGGCCCAAGCACAAATACTCCCCCAGAAACATTCCTCGGGGTCCTAGGAACCACCTATTGGGTGGCGTGGGAGCGTAGGGACGTTTCTGTCCTCTGCACCGGTGCTGTCCGGTCTGATCTCAGCGCGGCTTCTTCCTCATCGCTGTTAGTGTTTGATGATCAGGTAGCTGAAGCAGTATGGTACAAAGGGAAACTATTCCCATCCCTGATTCCAGAATACTCTTGCATTCCTTTTTTTGTTTGTTTGGATTATTTTGTTCCATTCTAGGAAGAATAGGTGTCCGAGGTTAATATTCTTCTTGCTGTGCTTGGCCTTGTGGGTGAAGTTTGGCTTTGTGCATGGACCTCTTGAGGCAAGAGGGTTAGTTCTGTGCAGACATGCTGTTTTCTCATCCTCAGACCTTCTGACGAACCTTCAACCTCCTTTGAAGGCAATTCTGTGCAGGAAGGTGAGAAGAACGGCAGCTGTTCTAGTATCTGGATGAAATTACATTCTCTTCTCTAAGATTTTATTGCCCTCAAAACTGAAAAAATAAGACTTATCTTTGTGAGAAGGAAACTGTGGTCTTTCTTTTCCATCAAATAATATGTATAATGATGTCTTTTTATACTATTTTATATTCACAAGTATCATCTTGAGGTTTTTTTTTTTTTGCCAGTGAGCCCCAAATATGTCATGAGATGATGAATAATTTGAACGGTTGGAGGCTTTGTGGTGGGAATGATTCGTCCTTTGAGAGGATCAGAGAAGGTGATAGATATCAAACTCCTTAAACACCACTGTTCATGGCAGAAATCCAGAGGAAAGGTCACCTAGCCTTCAGATTTGATGCCTCATTTTTAAGTATACTTTCACTTAATTTTAAGCATGCTCCCCCTTACTATAGAAGATGGTTTTTAAAATTAACACGGTGATTTCTTCTTCCTTTTCTCATTTGTGTGTATTCTTTTTCCCGACTAGAAGGCAGTCTTTAGGCTAGATAAGGAACTGCAGTGTCAGTGGTGGTAGCATATTTTTGGGGTTTTTGTTTGTTTGTTTTATTTCGGTTTTGGCCTTTGGTCCATACCTGGCAGTGCTCTGGGTTTGCTCCCGGCTCTGTGCTCAGGGATCATTCCTGATGGGGCTCAGGGGACCGTATGTGAGACCCACGATTGAACCCACATTGGCCACATGCAAAGCAAGCACTTTACCCTGTATGTTATCTTTCTGGCCCTATTTGTAGGACCTTTAAATAGTGTTTCTGATGCTACTGAGAGTTGTCGATATTTAGCAAGATATACCTGGAAAAATTAAGTTTATGAAATAGATTAGATGATCCCCAAAATAGGGGCATGAGGCTACGTGTGAGTGGCTAACCACAGAGGCTTCCCTTTCTCATCCACAGTCCCAGGATGTGTGTTTGTTAGTGATATCCTGGCAGAAGTGTTGAAGAGCAGGTCGATACAGTCGGAGAAGAGCCCCAATTAAAGCAGGAGAGGGAAATAAAATAGGATCAATCCTCATTGTCTGTACTGCGCATTTGTGAATTCACCCCTTTCAGCTCGCTCGCATCAGCTCGCAGAAATTGATGCGTAGTCATCCCAGTGCTGGGCACTCCTGTGGCGTTTCTCGGGCATTCTCAGACCTGTGAAGAGCAGAGGTCACGGTGGAGCCAAGGGCATGCTCGGGTCCACCTGAGGTGTGACAAGGTGCTGTCTCCTCGCCGCCAGCTCATCCTGCAGGATGCTCGAGTCCTGTCCAGTGATTCTCAGCTCCGACAAGTTACAATAAGCTTCATGAGAAAATAGGTGTGTGGGGGAGGCTTCCTCGGGCACGAGTTAGCTGCTGTTGGCAGTGGGTGAGATGCTCACGAGCAACCAACAGTATTCAGGAAGGTGTCTGGAAACAGGCACACGCAGAGTATTGATCTGTCGGAAACAGGTGTGACGGGAGACCGGTGGTGCGAAAGAGGGTGTGGAGCATCCGCGTTCTTGTTCTCAAGCAGTTAAGAGCGAAAGCAAGGGACTGGAGAGAGCGAATGGCCACATTCGAGAAGATTGTCTTTAAGGGAAGGGGAGGAAGGGAAAAGCGAAGCCCCCAGGTGATGAGAAAGGCCCCCTAAAGCAGGATTCTGGGGACAGACACAAACCCTTTTCTTTTAGTACCTTTTTAACCTAGATGGGTGCGTCGGCATTTTTTCATTATCTTCCAAGAAACGTGGCCATTAAAACGGGGGAGGGGGGAGGATGCTGAGACGACGATCTTCTGGGGTCCAAACCATGCAGGACCTGCCTCGTCCAGGTGACCAGGAACCACCGAGGCCGCCTGCTGACACTCCAGACGATGGCGCCCTTTCTTTAGACCCATGTACTAATCCCCACCACCACCGTCCGTGTACCCCCCATGTCTTTGTCAGCCGGCAGCTAAGCCTGTGTTTCCCCAGGCAGGTTCAGAATTTGGAAATGTGGCATTCCTCACAACTTGATCGAAGCTGTCTTAAAGCTTACAGAAGGGGCCGGAGCAATTGTACAGCGGGTAGGGCATTTGCTTGTACACAGCCGACTCGGGTTCGATCCCTGGCATCTCATAAGTCCCCCGAGCACCACCAGGAGTAACTCCTGAGCGCAGAGCCCAGAGAAACCCCTGAGCATTGCCAGGTGTGACCCAAAGAAACATGAAAGGAAGGAAGGAAGGAAGGAAGGAAGGAAGGAAGGAAGGAAGGAAGGAAGGAAGGAAGGAAGGAAGGAAGGAAGGAAGGAAGGGCAAGCTTGTAGAAGATGCTTAAGCATTCTGAAAAATGGTGTAAAAGAAAGGATAGGAAACCATGACCACCTCCCCGCTGAGGGCATCCATTTCGATGTAGAATGTATAGAATTGTTTCAAAGAAATTCTCTCTACTTCCCTTAGCCCCGGAGAGAGTGTGACAGGGTAATCAGTGATGGAGTCAAGGAGGTGGTGCTTCTAGTACCTTCTGAAGGGTAAGGAACAGAGCTAAGTCAGAGAGCAAAGGAGTGCAAGCCCAAGGGGCCAGGAGGACTGGTCAGTGGTTGGAAATTACCACAAGTGTGTGGGGTGGAGAGTAGCTAAGATAGAGGAGGGTCCTTTATGACAGCAGTAGTTGGAAATGATCCCTCTGGACAAGAACTCAGTGTTGAAAGCAGGTAAAGGGATGCACACACACAGACAGATAACATGTAGCACTGTTGCTCTGTTGTTCATCAGTTTGCTCGAGCGGACATCTGTATTGCAAGCCATCATACTTAAAGTGAGAGAGAAAGAGAGAAGAGAGGTGCCCGCCATAATAGAGTCAGGCTGGAGTAGGGGTTGGGGGGAGGGAAACTGGGGACATTGGTGCGGGGAAATTACACTGGTGACGAGATGGGTGTTGGAACACTGTATGACTGAAAACCAATCATGGGCAGCTTGGTAATGCTCTATCTCATGGTGATAGAATAATTCATCACCATCACCACCACCATCATCATCATCATCATCATCATCATCACCATCATCATCATCATCACCACCATCATCATCATCCCGTTGCTCGTTGATTTTCTCAATAAAATAAAAAAGAAAAAAATATTATTATTTTTTTAAAGAAGCAATCTGTGGAGACAGAGCTGGTTTCCTGCAGGAGCCAGAGCCCAGAGGAGGGACCTGAAGGGGCCTGTGTGGTGGCAGGAGCAGGAGAAGGGGTGCCAGGAAGGGGAGGGCGGAGAAAGTGCCTCTCGTGTGCTCCCCACATCAACCACCTTTGCCAGGGGCCACTCTGGTAAAAAAATTGATCACCCTCTTTCCGTCACAGCATGCCCCAGTTTGGATGATAAATTATAGGCTACAAATCTAGTGCATTTCCTAACCAGTCTGTCCCGGGGGCCAGCGGGTTTGGGGGGTCACAAAACACCATGACTCGCTCTGTCTTGCAGGTGAGATGATTTATTAAGTTTCCTCAATCGTGTAGAAAAATAATAATAAACACCAGGGGACCTGGTTATTAGGTGAGATCGCTTGGTGAGTGGCTAAAGACCCAGAGAGATGAAGCGTCTGGTGGTGCATCTCACAGGAACCCGTGGGGGACAGAGGCGCCCTGGCCCCAGGGTCCCTGCCTATGGGGATGCATCCTAGCTGCGGATTTGGTCATTTCCAATGCGGTCACACCCTCCCGTGGAGGATTGGGTCCCACAGACCAAGACGTGCAGGAGGGCTGGGACCAGTCTCCCCGGGTCAGCATGGCTGTCCACGAAACCTGACCCAGGGTCAAGCTGCAGCTCAGCTATGGAGCATTTGTCCTCCATGAGACCCTGGGTTCCACCTCAGCATCACCTACGGGAGAGGAAAAGCAAATGGCCGCAAGAACAGACTGCCTGCCGCTCGCAGGAACTCTGGCTCTTATACGTAATCACGTTCTACTTCAGAATCTGATGTACACTATTTATAAAGTTCCCCCATGGTCTATCCCCTATTCCTTAAACCTCTGGGTGAAGGGCCTGGCCAAGGTTATACAGGGACCGTAGGACAGGGGTGGAGGCTGAGTGGACTCTGATGATGAGAAGATGGCATTGTATGTATCGAGCAATAATACAAAAACTGTTGTGAACCATGGTACTTCAGTTAAAACTTAAAAAAAAAAAACTCATGTACATGGAAATTAGTGTTAACTCAATGGAAAAAAATTCCAAGGCAAAAAAATTAGTCCTACTAAAAAAAGAATTATAGGAGGTAAAAATTATTTTCCTGTGCATCTGAATTTATTTTCTTCTTGTATCAAATGAATGAATAGTTTGGCAAAATATTTTGCTTAAGAATAGAAATCACATAAACAACCTGTATCTAAAAATAAAGGAATTGCATGATGTAATGCAATCTGTTTAGGGAGAGCTTTCAAATTGTACCTTCTTCATTCATTCATCTAGTACTCCTCTTTGGGCAAATAAAATTCAGGAAGAAAAATTAAAACTGTGGGTGACTATATTAAAGTCAGTATGATCTGAAAAAAGGCAGATGAATTATTTACTATTCTGTAAGTAATTGGCCAGTTCCAGCAATAGCACCTGTCCAGAAACATAAATAATCACAATAATCACGGCAGTCCAGTGAGATCTAGAACCCCTTGGGGGGGGATGAAAGTAGTAAAACGATAAAGACTCAAATTCCTGAGCTCTGAGCTCTGATAATGAATCTACGTCGAGATCTGGTTTTTAGAACATGCAAAGCAATAGGAAACACTAGCAAGTGGAAAAAAAAATTCAGCCGTTTGGTCAGTGTTTAGATTGAGAGGGTAAGAAAATGATCCACTTTTGTGTTCATTTTCCTTTTCCCGTTCATTGCAAGATAGTCTTCCCGGGACCCTGACATTTGCAGGTTCCTCTGTGCCCCTTGCCCACCCACCCCCAGGGGCTCCAATGTCCAGCAGGTCATGCCCACCAGCTTTCTCCGGAGCCCGCTGCTGGCCTGGGGCGCACTGACCATTTGTCCGTCTCTCCCTGCCTGGGGGGGGGGGTGTTTCTTGATCATCAGTGCAGTTTACACCTCTTGCTGCACCCCGGTCTTTAGTCCTCCACCACCTCATCTCTGAAGCCACTTTCTCAGCTGCCACAGTCCCCCTCCCCCTACACGCTCGTGTCCTCTCCTGTTTGTGTTAAAGTGGAGCGAACAGCTGCCTTCTCTCCTCACCAAGCTTCCTTCTTTGTGTGGTTATCTGGGCCACACCCTGGCCCCTGAGAACCTTTGTTCTCACTGTCTTATCTTTTTTCTCTCACCCAGGGTCAGCATACTTTCCATGCCGAGGGTCAGAGTGTCAATATTTTTTCAACTTCCTGGCCGTGGGGTCACTGTTGCAACTACTTACCTTCCCAGCAGTCAGAGGGAATGGAAAAACCAGAGGAGGTGATACTGTGCTGACCAAAACAGGGGAAGGAAGTGAGGTAGAGAAGCCGGTGAACCGTGAGGGTTCCAGGCAGAGGAAACAGCATGTGCCAAGACAGAGGCCGGGGTCTGTCTGGAACTCTCCAGAAGCATCATCAGAGAGGCCAGTGCAGTTTGGGGCAGCCAGCTACGGAGGCGGGGTGTGGGTCAAAGAAGAGGGCAGGGAGAGATTAGGGGCTCAGGGGGACTTCCCAACGGACCTTGCAGGCTCTGAGTAGGATTTTGGGAGGAGCTTGGGGAGTCCCCGTGAGAGAGAGCGATCATCAGGTTTAAGTGGAAACAGGATCTAGGATCCTTCAGGCTGGTGTAAAGACAGCAATGACAGTAATGACAAAGAGGAGAAAAACGTTTGGGTTTTTCTTTTTCTGCTTATTTTGTCTGTTTGTTTTGGGGCCACACCTAGCAGTACTTAGTTACTCCTGGCTCTGTTCTCAGGAGTCACTCCTGGTGGGGCTCAGGGGGCCATAGCAGTGCCGGAGATCAAACTTGGCGTGGCCATATGCAAGGCAAGTGCTTTCACCCCTGCACTGTCTCTCCGGCCTTATGACCCACATGATTGGAAAGATCGGCTTCCAGGATGGGTTTTGGGAGAGCTAAAAGAATCCAGAGTGGCTCTGAGGTGGCATCCAGAATGTCAGGAAAACGGGAGAGCTGGTTGGCGGGTTTCCGGAGGACGAACGTGTATTCTCCAGGCTTGTTTGGTTTGAGACATCTGACGAGCAAATGCTCGGATGTTTGCGATGGCGTTAGTCATGACTTCTTGATTTCATGCTAAATGGACCGTGAGCTATTATTCCATTGCCTGCTTAACCAAAAAGATATTGTGAGGTCCCTGGTGCAGGCTGGTATCACAGTGCTGAAACTGTACTTCTCAGTATTCTTTATGCTTCCAGAAGTGTCTCATTCACAAATAACCTCATCGATAACGTGTGTTTTTCTTCCGTTGTGACCCCAAGATTATAGTATGTTCTTTTTTATGGTTGTGTATATATCCAGAGAAATAGGCTGTTATTTTGAAGCCCTGGCATACGAAGAATAAACATACTATGAAATCATCAAATATGAGCACTAACTACAATTTTACATTGGATTCCTTAGCATTTGATAGAATTTAGAATTTAATGTATCCTTCGTAGAGAATGAATCAAAGTTGGGGGAAGAAAACTCTAGGAAATGAGTTTTCAGAAGGGGACTTGAAAGATGAGAGCATTTGGGTTGGTATGTCTCCGGGGAAAATTCAGTTTCATGTGTTAAGATAATATGGTAGTGAGTTGCAAAGAGATGATGATCTAATAAATTTTTCCACTCACTATTCTCCAAGGGCTCTTGCCAGAAAAGCAACTCATCTGCTCAGTTAATTTTGAGGAGGATTGAAATCAACTCTGTACTGGTAATATCTGTACATGGTTTATTTTCCGTACTGTTTATTAGCTATAATCACCCAGAACTGTGGAAATAAATATATAATCTGCGTATAGGAAGAGATTTTATAGGATCCTTTTCATGGATTGTGGATCCCAGAACTTATTATGAGTTTTTCCTATGATATACAGTAAAGGACAAGCAAAGGGTTTCATATCATGGTCCAGTGTACAATATATCTAAGAGACTTGAGCCAAGTCTCACAGGGCTACAGCTGCCTTGAGTGTGGATGCACACCAATGTGATGTCTGATTCTTGTTGTAAGTGCTCTCAGCTGGGAATGAGAGATTGTCACTGCTATCTAGCCTGGAGCTCGGGGCTGTGTACACCGTGAATAGCCCACATTGTTCACGACTCACACAGCCATTGTTTACTCCCCAGCGGGCAGATGAACTGCTCTACTGCTTAAGGACCTCCCTGTGCCTCTGTTTCGCTCTTAAGTGCCAGGCTTACCCGGCCACAGCCTGGTGTGCAGTTATTAACACAAGGGTGTCTTTTTTCACCCTGATGATGAGAATCAGAGGGTGACCCCATCCTGGATTCGGCCATCAGAACTGGGCGATGCTGTCTGGATACTCAGCAGAGGATTCACTAATGGCCACTGTTGGCTTCTTACTCAGACCTCTTACACATTTGATCCATAGATAGGTGTGTGCATTTTATATAAATTCGGCAGAATGTTGGCAATGGCCTCTGTCAGGTCCTGAGTGTGAAGGGGAAAGAGGAAAGTGTCGCACCTTGAGATTTCTCTAACATGTAGGTTATATGATGGCAAAACTTTTCCCCTTCACTTAAAAAATTCTTCTTAAGGATGATTTTTTTTTTTTTTTTTTTGCCTTTTGGGTCACACCTGGTGATGCACAGAGGTTACTCCTAGCTTTGCACTCAGGAATTACTCCTGGTGGTGCTCAGGGGACCATATGGGATGCTGGGAATCGAACCCGGGTCGTCCGCGTGCAAGACAAACGCCCTACCCACTGTGCTATCACTCCAGCCCCTTAAGGATGATTCTGATAACTGATTTGCTTTATAAAAATATTTGAAAATGGAATAAGAATGTATATGGCAAGAAAAAGAAAATGAAGGAGGTTGGAATCATTGATTAACATACACCAAACAAGTGATGCAACACTGGAAGAGGAACATTTTCTTTTGTTCTGTTTTTGTTTTGGGGCCACACCCGGTGGTGCTCAGGGATGACTCCTGACTCCTGGCTCTGTGCTTAGGGATCACTCCTTATGGGCCGGGGGGACCATAGAGGGTGTCAGGGATTGAACACAGGTCAGCCACAAGCAAGGCAAGCATCCCACCAACTGTACAATTGCACCGGCCCTGGAAAGGTTTTGGGTTTTTTGTTTGTTTGTTTGCTTTCAGTAAAGAAGAAGTGAAATGAGCACCGACTGTTCCAAGAAATGAAATCCCTTTTCCAAAAAGCAAATATAAGTGGAATAGAATCAGCTGATTAAGATACATGACAGGATAATCTCAAATTATTTTTTGGAGGGAATATTTCCAGATATTACTAGGCTTCATAATAAGTCTCTAATTTAATTTCCCCTGCATACATAATTTTATTAAAAATGAGCAGGAAGGGGTAGTGAATGTATTATCAGTTTGCTTTTCTGTTTCACTAGCCACTCTTAAATTTTACATTTAGACGCTTGTGACTTCTTTGTAGCAGAACTGACTGTGTGCGTCTGCAGAGCACTGGGGTTGATGAGGTTGGGGACCGCATAGTTACCGCAGTCACTGGTCATACCCTGTCACTTGCTATTCTATTCCAGGGTGCGGTTCTCAAGCCTAACCGACACTCGAACGGCTAGGAGTCCCTTTGAATATCCTTTTTCTAGGGAGTGGATTAAAGTACAGTGTCTTTTTAACTGCCTTCTTCATGGCATTGGAAAGAAAGATTAAGAAAGCACAATGCAAATTGGCCTTCAGTTTGATAAAAACGTTTGATTTTGAATCTGGTTTGCAGTGTGCCTTGGTTTTCTAGCTGGGAAATGTTCCCTCTGGAAACGGCCCACTTTGCTGCAGAAGAGACTGGTGAGGGTTGAGCTACAATTTCTCTCTGTCAAGGGTTGCCTTTGGATGGTACAGCAACTGAGACTAGTAACTCTTTTTTTTTATTATTATTTTTAAATTAACAAATGAACTCACTGTTGGCATCCCTCGTCGGCTCAGCCTTGGCACATTGCAGGCCTAGCTTGGCTAGTGCTTGCTCTAACTGTGAAATATAATTAACTGCTGATGGGAATATAAAAAGCATCTGACTTAGAAGCTGCCATTTTTACATCTCAGTCTGTGAACCAAATCCAACTCCCTCCATCGTGGCAACATAGCAAAACTAAAACTGCAAAATCGACCTCATTTATAACCAGCACTGTTGCTCCAAGCTGACAAACAGTGATAATGAGGAAGCAATTCAATCTGTTTGGGGGAATTACTCTGTTAGGATTAGGATAACATTGGCAGCATTGTTCTGCCCTCTTGTTGTGGTGATTGACACCAATTTCATTATTCAGGAAGAGAGGGAAAGGATTAGACCTTGGGTCAGCTAGACTTTGGAATTATTTTACTTATTGAGGACCATGGGACTGGAGCAGAGGAGCAGGTAGGGCATTTGCCTTGCATTCGGCCAACCCGGGTTCGATTCCTCCGTCCTTCTTGGAGAACTCGGCAAGCTACTGCTGAGAGTACCTTGAGCTACCTGCACGGCAGAGCCTGGCAAGCTACCCGTGGCGTATTCGATATGCCAAAAACAGTAACAAGTCTCACAGTAAGACATTACTGGTGCCCACTCAAGCAAATCAATGAAGTACAGGACAACAGTGGTACAGTAATACCCAGCAATGTTCTGAGATTATGCAGTGTCTTGGCTGGAACCGAGAACTTTCTGCACGCCAACAGATGTGCTCTGTACTTTAAGCCATCTTCCTGCGTCTGAACTTTGGTAATACTTTAGGCTCAGCTTCACATTCCTCCCTTAAAAATCATTCCATAATTTGTGTCTTGGAATTTGAAAAATTGTACTCCGGATAAGGATAAGGATCAGTTAGACCATCTCAGTTTATGAAAATAGATTTATTCATAGACTTGAACGGCCTTTGAGCAAACTTCTGACATGAAAGACTGACAAAATGAGATAGATTGCAACCTGGCTTTGCCTTTACCTTCCCCGTGATCTCTTTCCAAATTTCTCCCTGCGTGCGCGTGAGGGGCAGAGGGTCGTGGTGAGGCGAGCCACGCGTGGAGCTCGTGCCCGTGCTGGTGCAGACGAGGGGGAGTGTGGTGGCGAAGGCGCTTCTGGGAAACAGGTGTCTCGCACTCACAGCTGTGACTGCAGAGCGCCCGGTTGCTTCTTTGGCATGAGAATGGAGTGGGAATGAATGTACAGGGAATAAATAGTAGGCCTCTTTGGGGTTCAAGTAAGCACAGGTTTCAAGCTTTAACTAATGAAGAGAGAAAAACGAGATGGAAGGCAGCTCCTTGCAGTGGCAGAAAAGGCTTCACATGAAATAGTCTCAGGACCCAGAGATAGCACCAGGGCTGAGGTGCTGCGACCCAGTAGTTATCGGCCTACGGACAATCTGTGCGAAGACTATTATGTGGCTTGATGCACCAGTGAAGATCGTTTACCTTTAGCTTTGTTTTTCTAGTTCCTTATTTTAAAGTGAGACTAGAAGACTGTAGGGAGGGTCATGGACAGCAGAACTATTGGAAGAAAGAGTGTGTGTGTACATGTTCATCCCAATCAAGGTGACGCCGTTTATTCCAGCTCTGTCCATGATATTCAGAATTAATCTCACCAGGGCAAAAGGCCGGTTCGGAATATGAGAATTTTTTTCTTCAAGTGTGTGTTGCAAAAGCGTGGGACTGGCCCAAATGGTCGATGTCTAACTACTGCTGTGTGCTTGCTGGCCCCATGCTCCTGAGAGACAGACTGACTTTCACCAAACCAGGAATCAGGTGCATGGCTGATGATCAGACTTGCATCAGAGCAACCCTCGGCTTAGCTCAGCAAATGAATTCACCGCCAGAAGATGACACTTTCCTCAAACTGCAGGAACTGTGTTCTGCACAGAACAGGAAGCAGGGCCGCTTCTCTGACTGTCCCTGGGATCTCCACCCCTTGTTAGAGCTGGAAGACCTGAGACTCCCAGTGAACGGAAGACACAAAATTGAACCAGCCCGAGGGCTCTCCTTTGGTGACATGAATTCAGACTGAGGCAGCAGGCGTCTCTGACATTGGCAAATTAAAGAATGTCCCTCACAGAATTCGAGTTACAGAACTGTTCATGCGCTTGTCCGTGGGCTCAGGATCCACAGACGTGTACTGAGATGGGAATTTGAAAGTAGGATTGTGCCGAGCACCGGTTTCATGGAAGATGCTGAGCGATCTGATGGAAGAGCATCAGCCGCGTGCCCAGGGTCTGTGAGGGATGCAAAGCCTTAGTCTGCGTGGTTTCTGTTGCCTAGGACGATGAGAAGGGAAATCTGCACGTGAATGAGTAGAAGTATGTTGCCTTTAGGAATCCAGAGCTGACCCTGTGAGGAATGAGGAGAGAGAGGGAGACAGACAGACAGGCAGACAGACAGACAGGCTAGGGACTGGGGACCAAGGAGAATGCTCAGAGGGCTGGAGCTTGGCATGAAGAGCCTCAAGTTCCTGACCTGTGGCACCGCATGGTCCTCTGAGCACCACTGACAGTGACCCAGAAAAGGAAAAAGGAGGGTAGCAAAGAAGGAGGCCGCACACGTGCATAGTCCGCCCCAGCATGTGGAGAGGGTCGGCCACGCTGCCCCGCTGGCCACACTCGGCGGCTTACACTGTGGTCTCTCGGGTCACTAACACAGGTCTCAAAGTTATCACCTCCCTCCCTCCCTCCCTCCCTCCCTCCCTCCCTCCCTCCCTCCCTCCCTCCCTTCCTTCCTCCTTCTTTCCCTCCCTCCCTCCCTCCCTCCCTCCCTCCCTTCCTTCCTTCCTTCCTTCCTTCCTTCCTTCCTTCCTTCCTTCCTTCCTTCCTTTCTTCCTCCCTCCCTCCCTTCCTTCCTTCCTCCCTCCCTCCCTCCCTCCTTCCCTTCCTTCCTTCCTTCCTTCCTTCCTTCCTTCCTTCCTTCCTTCCTTCCTTCCTTCCTTCCTTCCTTCCTTCCTTCTTTCCTTCCTCTCTTCCGAATCTTTTGAATCTTTCTATTGAATCACCATGAATTACAAAGCTACAAAAATGTCTCTGATTGAGTGTCAGCTATATATTGTTCCAACACCAGTCCCTTCACCAGTGCCCAGTACCGTCCACCAATGTCCCTAGTTTCCTTCCGGCCCCTCCCAGCCTGCCTCTGTTTTCTGTTCCCCCCTTGTCCTAGAGTGCCCTTCCCTAACTCATCCCCCTTACCCTGCCTCAGTGCCAAGCTTCCCACTGACTGTTCCTAAGATTGTTCCTCTTCCTGCACTCTTATGGGCTCCCACAGGGAACATCCAAAGGGCAAGTTGTAGTGAAAACCTTTTGTTTAAAAAATTGTACTCAAGGTAACCTGGTTTTAATAGTGGTAATATCAACCTTTGTGCTATATAAAGCTACTGCACCACCACCCATGTGCCAAAGACCCTCTGCTACTGTCCTTATATCACTTTTCATACTGTCACTAACAATAAATAGTAAAGTTGTTCATGTACAAGGGCAAATTGCAGGAGATGTCTGCAAAATGAATAACAGAAAAAGCAGGATGTGAGCTTTCCAAGCATGGTTCCGTTTCGAGTAAACTCCGGGTGTTTGAAATTCAGAAGAAATATTTGCTTCGGCTATTTCTAATGAAACTACATAATAGTGAAACTTAGAGCTCGCCAAAAAACAGTATAATTTAAGAAACTACTAGATTATTAAAAGTGTCAGCTGTATATTTTGAGCTGATGACTTGGTAAATTATTTTGGTAACTTGAGTAGCTTGTGGTAACTTTAGAAGTAGCATTAAAAGTTTTGATGGGTTGGTCAGGGAATGCTAGAAATAGAAATTTCTCAAAGAAAGAGAGAGGGTGAGAGGGCGAGAGAGAGCGAGAGTGAGAGAGCGAGAGAGCCAGGGGTAGGAGGGAGAGGAGGGAGGGAGGGAGGCAGGAAGGGAGGGAGGGAGGGAGGCAGGTGGGGGGTGGGGAGGGAATGGAAGACCATAGTCTCTGAAAATGACTTTTCTTCCTGACCATTACAGTGATCAAGGCTTGAGTTAGTAAAAAGCTTGAGTGATAATAAAAGCAACAGCAGACAGGAGATTCAGTGGAATACTTGTTAGGACCTAGTCATTTTGGAAATATGGACAGATCGATGTGTAGATAATCATTAGCACTCACTTAGCAATAAGCCAACAACATCCAGATTCTTTGCCCTTTTAGGGGGGGGGGGGTCTCATTTAATCTCATTAATAATACCGAAAAGTTTAGGTACTATTGCCATTACAAACAAAGTACTTTGCCTAAGATCTCTTTAATGATTTGGACCACAACCTAAACCTTTGGTCTTTCTGATCCCAAGCTCTGTGGTACAGCTGAACCTACCAGCATCTAAACTGAGTAATGTGGACAGTTCTGCTCGAAAGCCAGCTAGCGTCGGTCATGGCCACGCATTGACCTGCTCCTTCTCTTTCTCCTTTTTCAGTGCGACTTCACGACAGCATATCGGAAGAGGGTTTCCATTACTTGGTGTTTGACTTGTAAGTAAAAACAAATTTTGTATTCCTTGACTTTGGGTATTGATTTCAGGACCGTTTTGAAGGAAACATGAAATGTTTTGTTGCACAGTCCAAACCAATGGCCCTGGAATCCACTCAAGCACTCTTCAAATAAGTCACAATTCCCACTCTTTTGAGAAGAGGACACTCCTCGGCAGTTTTTGTTTAAAATGTTAGCTAAACTGTGCCAGTGAAACAGTCATAAATGTGCCTCCTTTAGCATTGGTCACTGTGAGGTTGTAAGCCATTCTTGGTTTAGACTCGGTTTACACGAATGACTGGCCTGTGCGTCATTATTATTTCTAAGAGTATTTATAATTTGTTATTGTATATGAAAAGACTCAAGGCAGGATCTTTGTGGTCAATGAGGTTCAGAGTTGAACAATATCTTCATTGCATCGTTTTAAGTTATTATGTGCAAACCTGGTAATATCTACTAGTATCTTGTCTTTCTCTTTAGAATGAAAAGTTCACCCAGTATAAACTCCCCCCTCCCCCCGACACTTACATCTCATTGACCAGGAACGTGTCACCTGTCCAACCCCTAATGCTCACCGACAAGAGGAATGGGATTGGCTTTGACTAATCAATTTTCGTAAACATAGTTTTTATTTTTGCAAGAGCAAAGAGAAAGAATGACTGTTGGGGAACCGTCCTGTAGTATCTGTTTGAGCTGGCAGGGACTTGGTGACACAGACCACACACACACACATACTGGTAGGGGCTGATCACACTCTCCGGAAATTAATTTGATACCACCTATCAAAAATGTCCATATAATTTGACATAATTTCATTTCTTGGAACAAAGTCCATGGAAAGCATATCCTAAACTCACATCACACTGCGTGATGAAAGAAGTTTGCTTCATTCGACAAGAGGTTGAAAGGGTGGTCGACTAAGAAGAGAGAAAAACAACATAGGCACCCAGTGATTACAATACATTCATAAATGGCTTAGTCTTTAGCATTTCAATGTGTTGTTGTAGACACGATAAGAAAAAATCCAAGTGTAACATGAGTCTAGGTTAGCTCTGGGGTTTGGTAATTCAGCTTTGTAGCGATATTGCTGAGCAACCAAGCTCATTTCCATTTTCTTCTGGTTTTTGTGGTCTCTGGGCTTGTCCTTATGATCAGGACATCTAGTCCGCTGCCTCATCTTCAGGTGTCATGGGCAGAAGAGAAAAGGAGGCTTGTGATTCCATCCCATCTATTTTCCCCTCTATGGAAAGCCTTCCCCAGCACCTTCCCCGAAATGCACATTATCAAAGCCTTGTTGAGAATACATTGGCCTGGCCAAGTCTCCGCTGAGTTTTGATAAAGGGAATAGAACGGTCATTGGCTTGCAATCATGAATTTGGTCTCTCTTGCCAGGAAGGGATCCAGCCTCTCTCCTGAGTCCTGTGTGTACTCAGAATGACCCTGTGGCATTGTTATCCTAAAGACGGAGACTTGACCACTGAGTTGCCCCCCAGAACGGCGTTGTTTTGGTGACCCGTGTGGGTGTGGATTGCTGAGACACGCTGATTCAGCAGCTCTGATTCTGTCCGTCCTTCTGCACGGGATCTGCCGTGGCCACGGCTCACCGTGGCTGCTCTCTGGGCTGTGGGCTGGCGCCGTGCCCAGTCTCACTCGCTTTCTCCCCTTCCGTTCTCAGATCTCACACTTTCACTTTTTCATTCTTCCTCCTTCCACCCAGTGTTTCAGGGCTCCTTCTTTGTGATTTCTATTTTCTCTGAGAGCTTTCTGTAGCCATGCTCTCGGAATAGAGAGGCTAGCAAACAATTCCTTAGCTTTCCAACTTTTCTAAGAATGTTTTATTCTCCCTGTTCATTACTGGAGGATATTTTTGTCAGATAGATAACCCTGGATAGGCCCTTTCCCCCACCAGTGTTATGTCACTTTGGATTCTTTTGTGTTTGATGTGAATTTTTTATGCCGTTCTAAAAGTTTTTCCCCTAAAGGGCAAGGTCTTTTTTTGATCTCTAGCTGCTCTAAAGGTTTTTTTTTCTTTTTCCAACGTTATTTGAACTTGAATTTCTTAGAGTGTTTCTTATTTGGTATTCATTTAACTTCTTGATAATACAGATAAGTCTTCTGTCAAACTTGGAAACATTTTAGACATTGTTTCTTAGAATGCCTTTCCAGCCTTGCTTTTTCATCCTCTCCTGAAGCTCTAATGACATGATCATAGGTTTTTTGTTTTTTTGTTTGTTTGTTTGTTTTTTCAATTAAATAAGCCCCTAGGACTCTGTTGGTTTGTTTTTCTATCTGTTTTTCTGTTGTTCAGGTTAGATGGTGCTTCCGCATCCTCTGGGCTCTTGATTGTAGCACTGTCGTCCAGTTGTTCATCAATTTGCTCAAGTGGGCACCAGTAACGTCTCCATTGTGAGACTTGTTACTGTTTTTGGCATATCGAATATGCCATGGCTCTGCCGTGTGGACAGGATACTCTCGGTAGCTTGCTGGGCTCTCTGAGAGGGACGGAGGAATCGAACTCGGGTCAGCCTCGTGCAAGGCAAATGCCCTACCCGCTGCACTATTGCTCCAGTCCTTGCTTATCTGTAGCACAGAATAATCGGCACCCACAGGGGTTCGTGTTGTGTTGGCCGTGCTGATGCCATTGTGTCCAGAAGCACTTCAGTGTCAGTGTCCACTTTTCCACTGTCATCGGGCCACTGACATCTTAAATATTATAGGTTCTCTATTCCTTACTAAAGGGAAGAGTCACGTGTTTTAAAGTAAAGTTTTACTTTTCAGGATTCAGCACATGATTTGGTAAAGGCCATTTGAAGAAAGAAGTTTATGTGAAAACAAAATGTAGTTGTCCACCACAGTCATCCGTCTCTAGCAATACTGGTCTGTGTTAAGACATCTCTGAACGCCAAGTGCAGGAACTGCAGAGCGAAGGTTTGCATTTAGTACATTGAAATGGGCTGTGCCAAGCAGTTGAAACTCTGCTCCTCTATTGAGGAGCACAGAGTCTATGCAGTTACTCCTCAGTGTTTAAAGTTTAAGAGGAAATTATTGGCTTCAACTCTTCAGCCTGCTTTGCCCCCAAATGAAACCAGTAAACTAGTTAAACACAATCAGCTTTAGAGATACTTGGAAACGATGGTTAAAAGTGCCAGCTTTGCAGTGACTGAAAACAGATAATAGAGATTTTGAATATCAGAGTCTTGTACATTGCCTAGCTGTGAAGGCAGTCTGGGGAGAGGAATAGCAAGCAGCTTTCAAAAAATACACACAAATTAAACACAGTTCAAGAATGGTAGTAAAGGTACTGATGAAATAACTCATCTGGGCAGATTAGAAGTCACTTAGCCAGTCAGTTCCGAGATAAAATTGCGACTTGCATTCCTAAAGAAGGAATGTTCCTTGTATCCGTTCTTTTGAAGATAGTCTTTGGCAGCGGGGTACTCCTGCCTGCTTCCTGTGGAATGTCAGCTATTCAGAATCGAACGGGCAGTTCTATTTTTATAGGTGCATTGAGGCTTCTTATGGAATCATCTTCCCTATTCGAGAAGCCAAACAGAAAAGAGGCGTGTGTTTGATGGACACAAATCATTTCTTCTTGCCTTTTAACAGTTATATTTTGTATGCAAAGCATCTTTTCTCCAATCCCATCTACACAGCACTCGTGAGCTCTCCTGCTAAGACTCGTGAAAGGCCCGCTGAAAGCGAACACGTGTTCACAGGAAATCATGAACACCCTGGTTTGCTGGTTTGCTTTTCAGAATCATCCTTTTCAGGGTGGGTCCTAAGGGGTTTCAAGTGACCCTCGGGGGAGTTAGAGACGGGGTGTTTCTGAAGGTTTTTGGAAGAACTCAACTAGTAAGCCCATCTAGACCCCTGCTTTTGTTTGGGAGGAGACTTTTGATGATCAATTTAATTTCCTTGTTAATAATTGGTCTTTTTGGATGTTCTATTTCCTCTTGACTCAGTATTTTTATAAATTTATTTATTTGTATTGAATCACCATCAGATGGAGCATTACAAAGCTGTTCGTGATTGGGTTTCAGTCATACAGTATTCCAACACATCTTTCCACCAGTGTGATTTCCCAGCACCAGTGTCCCCAGTTTCCCTCTTACTCCTCAAAGCCCCCCCATTCCCACCCAGTGAGCCTCTAGGCAGACACTTTACCCCTTTTCAGCACTTCATCCTCCTCCATAGTAACCACGTCCCTCCACCTCCTCCTTCCCAGGACCCCTTTCTTCCTTCTCCTCTCCTACTGGGAACCAGTTCTCAAGCTCTCTGTATCTGTTGCATGCGGGCATTTGTTATTCCCTTCCTATGTTTCTTTATATCCTGCATATGAGAGAGTTCATTCTGAAAATGCATAATCTTATTGTACCCAAGCCACGAACTGCATTTTTGGGGTGTGTGTTAATACAGTGCTTTAAATCTGAAAAAATCGTAGTAAACTTCTTAGCTCTAAGAAAAGATGAAATTTGACCTTTTGCTTCAACTTGGGTGGAACTGGAGGGCACAGCATTAAGGAAAATCAGCTAAGAAGAGTAGGATAAATGACAGGGGACCCCGTGCATATGTGGAAGCAAAGGAAAAAATGATCAATGGCAAAATATTATAATAAACCCTTGGATTTTGACAATTAAATTATCCAGGGAAAGGGCAATGAGAAACTGGGAGAGAGGAATTGAGAAACTATGAGAAAAAATAAACAGTACTATAAAAAAATTAACTCTAAACCTAACAGAAAACAAAACCGAATCTAAAATTTATATCTACTACACTAAAAATAACTCAGCCTAAAATCTATCCTAAAAATATCTAACCCTAAAGTGAATATTAGACCTAAGCATACTGAGAAGAATGAATCTAATCCTAACGAAGAACTGAGTGTTGAAAGTAGGTATAGGGATATACATGATAACCTTTCAGCGTCTGTATTATAAATCACAGTGCCTAAAATTAGAGAGAAAGAGAGAGAGGGAGAGAGAGAGAGAGAGAGAGAGAGAGAGAGAGAGAGAAGAGGTGCTGCCACAGAGGCTGACCGGGGTGGGGGGGATGGGAAGGTCACTGGGGACACTGGTGGAGGGACTGGTTAAAAAATAAAGAAAGAAACTACCCAAGGACAAGGGGTTTGTGAGCATTATTTTAGAGTAAACGTTCCATTTCAGTCCATCAAAAAGGGATCCTCTGATACACGTATCCCAGTGATTTCTATTTCTATTGAACTAGGAGTTGCAATCACGAATGGCTGTTGGATTTTCTCAAATACTTTTGCTGCATCAACCAGTATGTTAATGGAATTTTTCTGCTTCTGCCTATGGATGTGATGGATAGTATTTACTGATTTCCAGGTATTTTACCAGACTTGATTACCTAATACAAGTTCCTTCTTATTCATGGTAGATGCTTACACATTGATGGATTCGATTTGTTAATAATTGGAGGGAGCTTCTTATAGATACTTGTTTGGGAAAGATATTAGGGTGCGTTTCTTGTAGTGTCGTTGTCTGGTTTTGATATGGTAATGCTGGTCTCAGAAACCATATTGGAATGTTTTGTCCCCGTTTCTATTTCTGAATGAGGTTTGTGGAAATTGTGCATTATTTCTTCTATAAGTGTTAGGTATGAGTCACGAGTGAATACCTCTTAGTCTGCTACTTTCTATTTTGGAAGGTTTCTGATTATAGGTTCAATTTCTTGTATTGTCTCCTCTGTGATTCTTTTTCAATTGTGCCTTTTAAGGATTTAGTTCATTTTGTATAGATTTTCAGATGTCAAAGGTTTTGAATTGTTCAGAATATTGTTTAATTACTGAAATGTTTATGGTATCTGTAGTAATGCCTCTCATTTCTGATAGTAGTCATTTGTGGCTTTTTTTTTTGGTCTTAGTATGGTGGTAATCTTATTCATTTTATTTTTCTTTCAAAGAATATTTTCTCTTTTTATTTTGTTATCTCTGTTGACTCCTGTTTTCAACCTCACCAATTTCTGTCCTAAATTTCTTTTTTTTTTTTCATTTTTAATTTGCGCTTTTTCATGTTCCCTAAAGAGAAGCTGAGATTATCCATTTTAAGATATTTTTTTCTACCACAGCAAATTCTCTTGAAAAGTCATTTTGTTTAACATCTTTTTGTTAAAATATTGGTGAGGAAAAAAAAAGTTCCCAACCAGTTTGGAACAAAATGACATCCTTTGTTAGAATTTCTATTATCTACTCAAGATAATATATCCCCATTCTTAAATCTTCTCAAATGCCTACTTTTTTTTCATTGGTGCCTTTTTTTCATTAATGTCCTTAACAACCAATCATTGTTTTAAAATTTCTGAGGTCTGATAATTGGAACATTCCTATCAGGCCTGACTCAGGTGCCTGTCAAATTTCTTCAAGCTGTGCTTTCATCTTCTAGAATACCTTGTGATCTTTTGTATGTGTGTTGAAAGGTAGATGTGGTGTACTTGGTAGAAGAAACGGTGGTGGTATTTTTGGGTCACGTGGAGGAGGTGCTGGTGTGAGAGGAGCATCTCAGTCTTGGCCTTGGAGTGGTGAACCTCGTTGGTGCTTCTTAGGTGTTTTTTTGTTTTGTTTTTTGAATCACTGTTAGATACACACTTAGAAAGCTGCTCATGATTAGGTTTCAGTCATACAGTGTTCCAACACCCATCCCTCCACCAGTTCATGTGTACATTTCCCGGCACTGGTGTCCCCAGGTTCCCTCCCATCACCCCCACCTCACCCCCAGCCTCTCTCTCTCTCTCTCTCTCTCTCTCTCTCTCTCTCTCTCTCTCTCTCTCTCTCTCTCTCTCTCTCTCTCTCTCTCTCTCCTTTTGGGCATTGTGGTTTGCAATACAGATGCTGAAAGGTTGTGCATATCCCTTTACCTACTTTTAACACTCAGTTCTTGTCCAGAGTGATTATTTCCAACTATTAGTGTCCTACTGGTCCCTTCTCTATCTTACCTTCCCTCTGCCCCACTGCTTCTTAGTTTTGTTGTTTCCCCCACATTAGCTGTGAGGAGGATGACCAGAGGGAACTGAAGCTTATTTCCCAGACTCTACTTGAAAGACACTAGGTATAGTTGGACAGTTCCATTTACCCCAGGGGATTTAGGCACCGATCTTAGACCCTCCCAGAAGGTGAGGTGCTGGTGGAAAGGTTGTCTTCTTCACTGAAGTGCTGATGCATTAGGACAGGGTTCAAGTTGCAGGTGTGCATCATTGAAAGACATCCCAAAGTCTGTACTAGATTAAGTTCATCACTCCACATCCGATTCTGTTTTGTTTCTTCGGGAGGAGGGAGTACTGGGGGATGTCACACCTGGCAATGCTCAGGGGTTACTTCTGGTTCTACATTCAGGAATTACTCCTAGCAGAGCTCAGATGACTATATGAAATGCCAAGGATTGAACCAGGATCAGTTGCATGCAAAGCAAACACCTCCCCCTTGTACTATCACTCTCGTCCCTGATTCGGTCCATTTTAAGGGTTAGCATCGCAGGGAGGATGCTTGCCTTACACATGGCTAATTGTTGTGCAATCCCCAACACCGCCCAGGAGTGAGTCTTGAGTGCTGAGCCAGCAGGAAGCCCTGTGCACAGCCAGGCACGGCCCCTGAGTAAGAGTAAGGGAGGGGCAGGAAGTGCCGCCATGCTTTCAAAGGCTTGATCACTGGAAGCAAGAGAGATTTTCCACTGTGAGGACTTTGCAGATTCCTGAAAAGCATTCCCTCCCCATAAAAATAAACCCTCAGAAAAGTCTGGAACACCCCACCCTGCCCCAACTCCACTCTGAGTTTTTCCTCTCTGGCAAGTGCAGGCTGAGCCCTCACCAATTCATGCCCTCCAGGACTGGCTCCATGGGTGATTCTGTCCCAGGACTCTGTGACTCTCTGTGTCTGCCTGCCCATGACTTCCTAATTTGGGGGGCAAGGGTCTCTCCTATGGCATTCTTTGCCAGATCTAAGATTACTTGATCCATTTACAGCCAGTTCAGCTTTTTCAGTTCTTCAGAGAGACAACTTGAAGCCCCTTACATCCCAGACCGGAAGTCAGAGGTTCCCCCTCCCCAATTTTTGTCTTAATAACTTAAATTAATGTCTCATGAAAAACTCCCACTTCATCATTGAAAAGACAAGCAAACGTTGCCAGCTCTTTGCTGTAGTTAGAGATCAAGGCGAGAAATAGGAAAGGTTCAGGCCTGCTAAGGTCATTGGTGTCTCTTGTCAGCTTTGGGTCCCCAAGACTGATGGACTAAATTATTTTGGAATGGTTCCCAGGAAAGGACTGAACCCTTTCTTGATCACAGTCCCTTGGAGTTTGGTGTTCAGAGTCATGGTAGAAATTTACTGCCTCTCTCAGGTTTTGAAAGCATACTTTTCTAGGACTGGAGCAATAGTACAGTGGGTAGGGCATTTGCCTTGCATGCGGCCGACCCAGGTTCAATCCCCAGCATCCCATATGGTCCTCTGAGCACTGCCAGGGGTGATTCCTGAGTGCAGAGCCAGGAGTTACCCCTCTGCATTGCCAGGTGTGACCCAAAAAGGAAAAAAAAAGGGAAAGCACATTTTTCTGCCAAATTCAAATATTTCCTCAGTTGTGTGTTTGGCGGTGTACTTGAATTCCGCATAAATTCAAAAGGCAGTGTTTGGACACAAGCATCTTTTCAGTTCCGGGTCAGAGGGTTCTCCTGGGAAAAGACGGGACTTGCTCTTGGCCCGAGTGAGGGCTTCGGCAACGGTGTCTGTGGACAGTCGGGGACACTCTGCCGTGAAAGAGGATCTGGGGACAGGAGCATCTCAGTGATGCGGGACTAAGTTTAGCCGGCAGCCTCTCCGGGGCGTGGTCTTTTCCGCCATGCTCTCATCCCTTTCTTCTCCCGGCAGGAAGCCCAAGTCCCACTTGAGCCCTGCTCGCTTTTCACTGTGCTTGAGACACCCAGACTTGGCAGGTGCTCGGGGTGGCCTGCGGCTCCTCCCCGCCCCCACCCTCCTCCTAAGCTTTGGGCCTTTAGACATTTTCTGTAAATAGATCTGCTATTCTGACACACTCATGCCATGGCCGGAACGCTGATGGGGTGCAAATTCTATGCCACGCACTTTGCTAAATTCGAGAGATAAAACCAGGAATGAAGGCCCAGTATCTGCCCACAAGGAGCTGACAGGAAATCGAGAAGACAGCCTGGCCCCCCACTGTGCCTCCTGGGCCAGGGGCGCCGAGTCCCCCCGGGCTGCAACGATGTCCAAGAAGCAGGGGGGCAGCCGAGACCTGGAGAAGGAGGTTCAGCTGGGATGGAGAGCAAAGTGGACCTGACGTGGTGACAGCTTCCAACTCCTTCCCCTCCCCCACAGTGCCAGGAGGAAGGAGTACAGAAGCCTGAAGGGAAAGGCTACAGCCAGGTCTATGCATTTGCCCCTCTGCCAGGCTAAACCATTTCGTCTGAGCACTTACGGGGAGCAGTGTGAGGCTCTGGGACTAGCAGCAACCAGGGGCTGGGATCCAAACCCCGCCCTCATTTATCACGCCCGGAGTTTTGCCTGATGTTTAAAAAGAGAGGCAAGGAGAATGAGATTGTGAGATTGGTCTGGAAAAATCTCGGAGGGACAGTCAGAAACACCTGTGGATTCCCGAGCTCTGGCCACTGGAGAAAGAGGAAAGAGCGCAGAGTGGAGCCACGATGCCTCCCTGCACCCGGGCTCCTGGTTGGTGCCTCCTCTCTGAAAGAATGCAGTGATCTGATTAAAGAGTGTTTTGTTTCTCCTGGTGCTCTCCTTAGCTCACTGATAGCAGTGACTGAGAACACTTCAGCAAGGGCGCGGTGTTAGCCAGCATTCAGGAGGCACAGAGCGGGCACCATTCGAGGGCTGGGAATCTCGGCTCCGAGCGGGGAGGCATTCCCAAGCACGTGACTCTCCCTCCGTGGGCAGCTTGGAAGGACGGTCCTTCTCTGGCCTCACTAAGGCAGCGGTGTAGGCAGCTCCCAAAGAAAGGAGGCCCTGGGTAAATATTTGCGGATGGAGCAACTTGAATTATTTAACATCCTTAATAAGTCAGGGAAAGTCAAGGTCCTGGGTATGGTTTGTTCCATCGTTTTGAATCGCCTGTGTTGGCTCTGGATGGGGGCAGATTCTCCTTCACCTGTACCCACCACGGCGTGATGAGGACAGCTGGTCTCTCCCTGAGTGAGGGGGGGTTTTGCCCAGGAGCTTGAAGGATTGAGTGATAAAGGCAGCCCGAACTCATCACCACATTGAAAATGGGACTGGAGAGATCGTACAGGAGCTGAAGGCTTCCTTCATCCCACCCCCAGCACCGCCTGGTGCCCGGAGGATCCCGGGGTGCTGCCCTGGACCCTCAAACACTGCAGGTGCAGCCTGAAGACCCCCAGTCCCCGAGCAGCACCGCCCTCCTGCGCCCTCACCTTGAAGGGCCCACACAGTTGGCTGGGAATTGCCAGGAGGGAATCCCTGAGCTCCACTGGGAGGTTCCCAAACATATATACAAATACAAATACAGAATATTAAAAATGATGCCTTGTGATTTAGTAACCATTATGTGGGTGATACTTGACAAATAATATGACTTCAGTCTTTTTATTACACCTGGGATAGTTATGTCAGTGTTTCAGTCTCTCTCCTTCCCGTTTAACTACCAGTCTCTCTAAGCTATCCAGAAAATGGTGTGTGTGTGTGTGTGTGTGTGTGTGTGTGTGTGTGTGTGTGTGTGTGATTTATATGGTCTTGTGGGAGCCTGTCACCCTGGCCCCACAGAGCTGGACCATTTTTATCCATAATAGATGGAAATATTTACTGACTTGATGCTGCCTTGATGAGAAATTAGATCAATTTAGCACCCAGTGTTTTGCCCACTTTCTTGGACAGCTGTCTAGTAAATCTTTATTTTTTGCAATCAGTCAATTTCTGGAATTCAAAGGTGCTGCATAAATATTTGTGGAGCCAAGCTAAGCCTGAAGCTGTGGGGCTGGAGGTGTTGATTTTCGCTTCCGCATCCGGCAGAGGTTGCCGGCAGTAGGTGCCGTGCTGACCCGGGGGCTCACGGGACCTCCCTGTCTTCAAGGCATTTGGCGGTGCGTTTGAGGTTTGGCAGGGGGCTTGTTTGCTTGTGGGCTGCCCCTGAGAGTGCAGAGGGGCTACTCCCAGCTCAGTGTTTGAGGGTTGTTTCTGGTGAGGCCTATGGACCAGGTGGAGCCGGGGCTCAGACCCAGGCCTCCTGCATGCAAGGCGCGTGCTCCAGTCCCTGGAGCTGTCTCCCCAGCCTGCACTGGAAAGTTTCTCAGATGCTCATTTAACACAGTGACATTGCTCCAAAGGCCATGGAGGTCACTTAGGCCTGCCCTGTGGGCAGTTTCCTTTTACCCCACTCTGATTTCTTGGTTCTTCCTTTTCTTTCCAGCATCTAAAAATAGGAGGGATTCCCAGGTCGGGTCCTGGACCACTTCCGTTTCCGGTTCATACTTGCTTCCCAAGTGTCTTATCCAATCATGGCGGAAGGGGTGCCCTGAGTGTGAGAGTGTGTGGCTGTTCTTGCTCCTGGTCCCAGGGTCAATAACTAGAACCTCCGTCACCCCGGATCACAGCCATGATCTACTTGGGGTGGCCCCGTGAAAGGGTGAAGTTCAAAGATAAACCCCACCATCCGCCTGTAAGCCAACAGCATCCAGCGGTAGCCCTGCCCCTCAGACACCTTCCAGGACCCCACGAGGATGGCCGCCTCTTGCACCTCGAATTGGAGATGCTTCCTATGTCAGCTCCCCATCACTGGGCTGCACCCCCATGGGTAGGAACCCCAGCTTTCCCTTCGCTCAAGCCAAAGGGGCCGGTGTAACGCATTTCCTGCCCTCACATGCCCGATCTGACTCACCAGCAGCTTTGGCTAGAGTCGCACCCAGGTCAGAATGAAGCCTGGACCCTGTGCATGCGGTGGCACAGAGCCCCCCGCCACTGCCCTGTCTTACCCAGGCTCCCCGGGGGTCAGCCCTCGTCTTCCGCTCAGCACAGCCGGCTTCCTCCCTAGCAGAGTCCCAGAGCAAGTTGTGGTCTGGTACCTCATTGCTTTGTGCTCCTGCCTTCCTGGCCGCCCAGCCTGCTGAGTCTGACCCCCGCATGCATCGCCCCTCACCCCTGCAGGCCCTGGCTCCCAGATCACCTTTCCAAGGAAGCCTCCCCGGAAGTGCCCTGTTTCCGCACCTACTCTCCCGGCTTCTTCCTTCTTGTCACTTGTCACTGCCCAGCCTCTCCCTGAAGATCAAGGAAACTTCCCTGGTTGATTGCTCGCACCCCACCCCACCCCACCTCTGTTAGAATGGAGGCGCCTGAAGGCAGGTGGCCGGTCTCTCTGTGACTCACGTTTTTATTTTCATCCCCAGGATCTAAAGTAGTGCTTGCAGATCTGCGGCATCAATAAATTATGCTTGCATAAGATTGTGCAACTGAGGAAGCTTCTGGCAAGAATATAGAATGGTTTTGTAAACTGCTGGCAGAGTTCCAAGTGAATGTTTCGAGTCTCATTTCATCTGCTGGGTGCTGCAGCGCCGGAGTGCCTCCTGTTTGACTGTCCTTCTAAAAACTAGTTCCTCAGCCTGCTCAGCGCCAGAGAAAAGGGCTCGGAACCACAACAATCAGTGTTTTGCTGATCAGAATCATGTTTTGCTGCTTAGCAGAGTGTCTGCAGTGTCCACACACTGCACAATACATGCAGTAGCTCATGCCTGTAGGGTCACAACTGTTGTGATCTCATCAGGCTTGGTGACTATGATTCACATGCTTCAAATACGAGGGTATTTTTATTTTAATTTTCCTGGTACAATGCTTAATTGAATGGTGTGTACCTTCCACCTTGACTTTTTCTTGGTATATTTTGATTATTTCTGTTTTCGCCAGCAAGCACAGTAGGAGACACAGTTGTCTTGGGAGTCCCGTGCTAATGACTGTAATCGTGGAGGCGACCGAATTCGTTCCCACTGTTCTCAGGCCCGTGAGGTGCCAAGAGGGAAGGCGGTAGTGTGTATGTGGCCTGATACCGTTCCTTGGGGTCACATTCTTCAGCAAGAAAGGCTCTTTTGTTGGCCTTTTTTTCCAAGCTCTTGTTTTGGAATTTGAAAACTATTCAGTCCTTTCCAGAAATGTTGACCCAACTGGAATATGTCCATGGGCAGAAAAAAAAAATCCTTTTTGCCTGCTTTTCTAGAACAAAGAAACCACTCATCTGGATGAAGGCCATCGGTAGCATTTGGTTTCTTGTCCGGGTTGCTGATGACAGGACCCTTTCCTCAGCATCTGCCCCGCGAGCACGCACGCGACCCCAGATGCTCGGGCAGCGTGACTGGGAGCAGAGAGCGGGATGGAAGGCAGAGCATCTGAGGACATAAAGCGTTTTGACTCTGAAAGTTGATGTCTGATGCTGTGAAAAGATTTAAGTACTGGCACCACCAGGAATGATCCCTGAGCCCCTCCAGAGTGGCCTCCCCCAAACGAAACAAGATGAAAAGGTCTAGTTCTTGTCCAAAGAGAGAAGGAAGTGGCTTTTTTTCATTCTCCACATTATCTTTCCAGACTTCATCTCTCTGCCTTTCCACACCGTGCCTCAGGGTTCGCCTTTTCTCTTTTCAGTCACCTCCACGGGGAAGTTGTCTTTGGTCCTTCAGGTCACTGCTTTACCTAGGCAATGCAGAAAGGACTTGAAAAATCTGCTCCAAGCTCTTCCTATTGGGCATTGCACTGCTAAAGTGAACTTGAGGGAAGAGAGGAACAAAAAGTTAGTGCGGGTGGGAACAAAAGAGGTTCACATGCCAGTGAAACTCTCTCAGCTGAAGCTGAGTCTCCCCTAGCCGGCCCAGAGTATCGCTGGGAAATTATTAGTGTTTGCTAAGGTCTGAGTGAACGAAGTACGAGCTCACAGCTGATAGGTGCAGTGAGTCCCTCTTTGCGGACTCTGGCAAGCAGTGTATTGTTGGTGTAATACTCTGCCCAGCAACTGCAGAAAGTGGACTGGAGTACTTAATCCTGCCCTGGTAATAAGGAAGTAGAGGCAGGAGAGGCCAACTGCTCCGTGCAAGGTCACAGAGGAAGCATCCATCTAATCCTTGACCTCAGCTCTGCCCAGCTTGAAGATGATGGCGGGCTCTCCTTCCCAGCGCTGCTGTTTCCCAGACTCGGGTACCACCTCCCTCTGGGCCTGCCTTTGGGTTTTGAGTGATTTGTTTTCCTCTTCTCAGTGACTCAGTCTCAAGGTTCAAGAGTAGGGAAGCTGTCCAGGATCTGTCCTTGAGTTGAACTCAATTTCCTTTTGCCTCCCCATCCCTCCCCACCCCCCGTTCCCTCCAGGGACGGTGAGAGCTGATGTCTTCTTCAGGATTCTGTCACGAGGGAGAGAAATCCATGCCAGATTCCACCAAAAAATGAATGACAACCTGAAATAAAAACTTGAGAGGGACATCTGCTTTTGAACACGACTAAACATGACCAAGGTCTTTTCTCTGAACCTGGGGCAAGACCAGTTTCATCCCTTTCTTGCCGTAAACTCACAAAGTGTTCGTAGAAAGTGGCTTTTTTTAAGCTTGCGGAGGGTGTGGCCCCTGGAGCAATGGCGTTGGACTTAGAGCTCTGCTGCCCGATTCATGACAGTTGGACCCATGGGACGAGAAGTGCCCGATAAGAGGGTTTAAAGGGTTGTGGGGCTGAAACTTGTTCTGTTTCGGGAAATGGAACAAGAGCTGTGAGGGGACAGTCAGCTGATCAGGGGGTCTGGAGAGGGTTTTACCAGAAAGTGGTGACGATAACACGTAGGGACGGTAAGAGCTGGTGTCTTCTTCAGGATTCTGTCCCAAGGGAGAGAAATCCATACTGGCTTCTGCCCTAAAAGATGGATAACAACCTGAAATACCAACCTGAGAAGGATGTCTGCTTTAAAACATGACTAAGCGTGATCTAAGTTTGGTGGACAGGGATCCAACTGCTTATTTACTTATTTTGTATGTGTTTTTCCAGGTTTCTTTATATATGTATAATCAGCATGTAATATTGATTATTTTATATATTGATTATATTATACATATCATTATATTATAGCTTCATTGTTTAGAAAATATGTCTGCAGTAGAGTGTTAATATCTGCAGCTTGATACACACAGTATTGTGCCTTACCGTTACCACAGTGCCAGGACCCACCACCCGGGTCCTAATGCCACTTCTAATCCACCTACCTCTTCCTTTCCTCCCACCCACTGCCCCCTCCTCTGCCTGGTGACCTCAGTTTTGTAATCCGAGGCCAAGGATTTGTCATCACTCCATGTGGTTTTATTCCTCTGTAGCCCACAGATGAGTAAGATCATCCCGTATTTGTCCTTGTCCTTATTTTATTTAACACGATCCCATCTTGCCCACAAACTGCATGATTTTGTCTTTTCTTTGAGCTGCATAGTATTTCATTGTATGTGTATATATATATGCATATTTCATCTATATATATTTCAACTCTATCCATTAGCCCATCATGGGCCATTCAATTGACTCTGTATCCTGACTCTTGGGCTCAGTACTGCTTTGACCTTAGGTGTGCCGAGGTCTTTGTTTTCCTGTTCTTGGCGTAGGTGTCCAAAAGGCGCCCTGTGTATATGAAAGCCCAAGTCTTACTCTTTTGAGGATCTTCATACTGTTTTCCAGGAAGGCAGAACTGGGCAACATTCCAACCCGCCGTGAATGAGGGGCTCACCACCCCGTCTCTGCCAACACTGGCTATTTCTGTTCCTTTGGTCTTTGCTATTCTCAGCGGTGTGGGATGATCTCGTTATTTTGCTTTGCATTTCCCAGACAGTAAACGATGAGGAACAGTTTTTCACATGCTTGCCGGCCTCCTGTACATCCTCTTCAGGGAAGTGTCTCTCCCGTGGACCCATTTCTAAGAGCTCATTGTCAGATTCCCCCCTCCTCCTAAACACACACACACACACACACACACACACACACACACACACACACACACACACAGGTTCCCAGTTTGCCTTTCCTTATAGCAAGAAGTCTTTCTGCAAGAAAGGAAGTTTGCTTTCTCATTATTCCCAACAGTGATGCAAAAATTGATTCTATTTCCCATTTCATATTGAGCCATACTGACCCGCGAGCACGGTGGGGTCACTGGTGTATCCTGGAAGGGCAGGGGTGGCAAACCAGTGCACAGTGTTATCAGAAGGGCCACAGCTGCCACATAGGCAAAAGGTGCCAGGGTCCAGTACAGGCAAATACAGAGAGATAGGAAGCCGGCCAAGGGGAAAGTACCTTTGAGGAAAAAGGAAGCTTCATCAGAGAACTCAGGCTCCCTCGGTCCCCGTGTCATCCTAAACCTGCTTCCCTTCAGCGCAATCCAGAGACAAAATTTAAAAGTTACCCCTGCAGAGAAGGAACTGTATATTACTCCTTGCCTTGTTTTTTATATGCATAAAGGTGCATAGCGGAAATATCGTATCTAGTCAATTTTGTTCTGTCAGATAGACTCAAGCAGTCCTGGCTGTCGGCCTAATGAATATGACTTTCAGGGTCAAAGGGCAAGGAAGATTATGGAAACCCAGAGTAATAGAACATCGTATGAAATCAGATTAGACGTGTGAAATATCCTGTGTGAGGTCTGTGTTTGCATGCCCGTTTGTGTATGCAGATTAACACATCTGTGGCAGGGCGGGGTATCTAGGGAAGCTTCGGGAAGGATGGGCTCTGGCTTCAGCGGCAAGCCTGCAGCTTCTCCTGTTGAATCAGAGCAAAATCTAACGTCCTTTCTTGGTTGTTTTTATCTCTGGCTCATTTCCTGAGTACACAAGTCAAGCAGTGTTCAGTGTTTGTTTGTGGGGGCTTGGGGAGGTACAGCCAATAGTGCTCAGAGCTTACTCCTAGCTCTGTGCTCAGGGATCACTCCTGCTGAAACTCAGGGGTACCATACGTGGTGCCTGGGATCGAACCCAGATTGGCTTGTGTGCAAGGCAAATGCCCTACCCACTGCACTATCTCTCTGGCCCTAGCGCCTGGCTTCTTTTATCTCTAATTTCATGAGCAAATAAGTGAAACTTGGAAGCGGTTTTATTTCCTGTCTCGGAAATGAAAACTCATGGAGATTATCCATGAAGGAGAGAAGTCATCGGGTTCCCCTGAAAACACTTGCAGGTCCCTGGGTCTGTTGGGTCAGCAGAGGCTGGACAGGGACCCAGATGTGCAACAGCAGAAAGGGGGGACCTGCTTCTGGCTCCTCATGCTTCACTGGGCAGAAAGGCCGAGCCTGGTGTCCTTGGCGATGGTGTTGTTTGGGGGTGGGAGGACGGGCAGGGTGGCATGGCCTGTTTGGTCTGCACCCCTTTGGGGCCAGAGCTGAGACGAGAACAGCGGAGGGCCTGGGTCCGAGAGGGGAGCAGCGGCTGGAAGAGAGAACAGAATGGGCCCTTCCCAGAGAGAGAGGAGGACTATTTTTTTTTTTTTTTTTGCTTTTTGGGTCACACCTGGCGATGCACAGGGCTTACTCCTGGCTCTGCACTCAGGAATGACTCCTGGCGGTGCTCAGGGGACCATATGGGATGCTGGGAATCGAACCCGGGTCGGCCATGTGCCAGGCAAACGCCCTCCCCACTGTGCTATCCCTCTATCCCAAGAGGAGGCCTTGGGGCCTTCGCGTCTCTGATCTCAAGGTGGGGCCTGTCATCTTCTCTCCAGAAAGGCTGCCTTCCCCTGCTGGTCAGCAGAGCTGCCTCGGTGTCGCGGCTGGGGACCAGCAATGGCAGCGCACACGCCTGCCAGGCTGAGAGAAGCCGGGGTCGGCCGAGCTCGCAGCGTGCTGCGTTGCTGTGGTTCTCCCGTGTCTCCTGCCTTTGCCTCCCCTGTGGGGTCGGACGCTACTGCGACCTCGGGTGTGTGTGGTCACTCCTTACCCACCACGTCATCGCTGTCCTGGGTCCCAAAGGCTTTGCATCCCCGAGTGGAGAGCCTGCAGCTGGCGCTAGCGGAGAGGAACAAGCTCCCGCTGGGGAGAAAGAGGACGCCATGGCCTCACCCTGCAACAGCGCGTGGCATTGGGCCGTGCAAGTGCAAGAAGCTGGTTCCTGCGTGTCGCGGCCAGTAAGAGCAGGGCGGGAGTTCGGGTCTCCGGAGGCTGCATGGCGGACAGCCCCTCAGAGCGAAGGCCCCCCTCTGTGTGCCCGCCAACCCTGGGCACAGCTGACCCACAGCGGACCCGGGGTAAGAATCAACACGAAGGAATCTGGTTCCTGTCAAGAACGGTCCCATCGGAGGCTGATTATGGGAACTGCGCCTTTGGCAAAACATTGCGCTTGTACCCTGGTCTTACGTAAGTTGAGCCAAGCCAAGTGAAACTGGAAATTTCATTTTTCTTCTGAGTGGCTCCTGTTTCAGATCAGAGGGCCTTGAGCACTCGTGCTTAGTCGGGTTTTCTCGTTGGCGGTGGGGTTCGAGCCCAGTGATGCTGACTCGTCCCGCGGCCTTGCCTGGCGGAAGAGTTGGGTTTCGCCCTGTGAGATGTTACCCCAACTTTTGAGGGGGACATGCTCCCAAGTGGTGCTTGGGAGGCCAGGGGGTCTGTCCTGGAGCTTCTCGGCCAACCGGCTGGCGTTTGCAATGCGTTGCTGCTCCCACATATGGCTCTGGGGGGTAGCTGGCTCACCCGGTCCTACTCAGACATGTCTAAGACTGCACGTGCTCGGGGACCGTGTGGGGCCGAGACGGAGATGGAGATGCAGTTCATCACATGGACTTAACCCCTCTCTGCCCGGCCCCTGTCTGCTGTCCCTTCATACCAGTTGACCCTAGGTGGCAACCCGTGGTGTTGCTTTCACACACAGCTAAGTGGCACTGACGTAGGACCTTAGCTGCGTGTGAAAGAGACTCAGGAACCGGCTCAGGAAGCGGTTCTCTCTACCCTGGATGGCTTCCCGGTGCAGCCCACACTCAGAGCGAGGGCAGAAGACTCGAGCACTTGTTCAAGTTAGATTCAGTAGAATTACATGAAGCAGATTTTAAAAACAAACAAATTAAAACAAAACAAAACCAAAAAAAAAACAACGAAATGCTGACCTCTTCAGAACCCTGTGTTGGACCTGACACACTGACAGCCCGGGGAAGTTCTTGTCGAGAGCCAGTGGTTCCAGGTCCAGAGGGGGTGGAGTCACCAGAGACACTCGAGGTAAAATTCAGCATGGCAACAGTTTAAAATTAGAAGCGTTCGGTGAAAGATGAGAGTGGCCGGCGGCCGCCACTTCGGGAGCCCCACCTTTGGAAGGCGGGACCGGCTGGGCGGGCCGGGAGGATGGGGTGGCCGGCGGCCCCGGGCCTGTCTTCCCTCCTGTCTGCTGTTAAATAAAGCTGTGACCTTTGATTATCTCCCAAGGTCCCCCCGCACACGCTGAGTGCCAGCACAGTGTTTATCAGTGAGCTGTGGGCTAAATTCGGACTTTGTCTAAGGCGTTGGACGGTTTCGACTGTATGTACTGTACGGGCCTGGTGCCGGCCGCGTGCCCCAGCCTCAGCCGCCTGGCGCCTCGCACTGAGCACCGGCCGGGGCCTCGGTGTTGGTTTAGGAAACAGCCCCCCGGAGGCAGGATGCTCTGATTTTCACTTTTCGAGTGGTTGAATCACTCGCATCCCAGTGTCCGTGTATCAACAGATACTCCAGTCCGTGTATTTGGCAAAGCCCCAGCCTTGCTCTTGGCAAGCCCGTACTCTACAGCTGAGCCTCGTCTGCCTCACTCTGTACAGTTTGTACATTAGGCCTTAGATTAAAACAACAACACAAACCTGTGGGGGGGGGGGGGGAGGCCACAGCAGTGCTCAGGGGCCGTTCCTGGCTCTATGCTCAGGAGTGACCACTGGCAGGGCTGACCACTGGCAGGGCTAAGGGTCCATGCATGGTAGCACAACTGTTCCTAAGGCTTCTCCGTCCACCTTCTAGCCCAGGAACAGAACGTCGAATGGAAGCTTTTCAACGAGAACAGCGTGTTATCTGGTTTCTGTTTTGTTTTAACTTGGGGCCCCACTCTGCTGCTCAGGCCTTATTCCCGCCCCAGGGCTCAGACTCACCTCTGGTGGGACTCGGAAGCAGATGGTATGCTGGGGACCGAACGCAGGTCGGCAGCATGCGTGGCAACACTGTGCCCCTGGACCATCTCCAGCCCGTCGGCCTATTTCTCCGAAGTGAGGAAGGACATTTAATATGCAGAACTTAGAGCCTTTTTGGATATATAGTTTAGGAAGGAAAACCTTTCGTTCTGCATCCATCCCAGGTGATGGGCCCGTGACTGTTTCTCAGAACTGGAACTGTCCCCAAAGGGTGCATTTTATTCTGTAAACAATGGCACGTTGGTGAAAATGATTCCAAGGAGTAGCTCTACTGAAAGGAAGCAGATAGGTTGTGTGCAGAATCTAGGTTGTCTGCATGCAAGGCAGGCACCCAAACTGGGACTTAAAAATATCAAAAGTATCTTCTAAGTAATACTTTGACGTTTGTCCTTTTCATTCCTTCAGAGTCTTTGTGTTTGTTTCTAGCTCCTTCTATTGGTAAATTTGCCTGTCTGCAAGGAAATCATTTCACTTCTACTTTCACACTGGATTTTTGATGATGTAAAAGAATAAAAAAAATATATATGCTGGGTCTCATTCTCCTGACCCTGAAAGAGCCTCCAATGCGGCATCGTTGGGAAGGACGAGTAAAGAGAGGCTTCTAAAATCTAAAATCTCAGGGCTAGGACGAATGGAGATGTTACTGAGACGGCTTGAGAAATTCGACAATCAATGGGATGATGATGATGATGATGATGATGATGATGATGATGATGATGATGATGATGATAAAAATAATAATAAAATAAAAAATAAGCAATCGGGCCTTGTAGAGTTATGTCAAACAGTAGAGTGAAAGCCTAGCCTGTAAGAACCTGAGTTCAGTCCCCAGCACCCCCCATGCCTGCTGCACAATTAGGGGTGACCCGGAGGTCCCCAGCGCCAATCTCTCAGACCTGCACTGCAGGGTTGGTCTTTCGGGGAAAATATGATTTTCATAATACTTCAGAGAGTGGAGCGTTGGTATAACAAATTAGGACTGCCTTGAATACATCAGTTCATCTAGTCCTCCTGAAAACCTGAGGGAGTGGCTGCTGGTATATCACTGATTTAAGGGCAGCAGCCTCTGTCAGTTAAGGAGGTTCCCTGAGCTTGCCCATACTCCATAATGTACATGTTTGAGCCCAGACAGACGATTTCCCTCAGAGTCTGATCTGTTTCCCAAAGCGTTCTCAGTGTTCCTAGTGTTTCTGGCTAAGAACTCCCAAGAATGCGTGAAGTTCAGGGCTAAAAAAGGAATCATCAGGTCACTTTTAGATTTTTTTTAAACTATTTATTTATTTAGAGTTTTTTAAAATTGGATTTTGGTTTGGGAGCCACCCCTGGTGGTGCTCAGGGCTTCCTCCTGGCTCTGTGTTCAGGGCTCAATCCTCAGGGCAGTACAGGGTGCTGGGAACCGAACCCCGCTTGGCCGTGTGCACGGCAAGCACCCTACCTGTTGTGCTATCGCTCTGGCCCCCCACCTTTGGATTTTAAGGATCTCCCCCCTTCTTTTTTCTAGTTAGAGTTCCACCCAGGCTCAGGAGAATATGGCAAGACTCACATAAGCTGGGCTGAATGCATTTCAGGATGTGGTTGATCTGTTACGGCAATTCAGTGAACATGCTACGGAAGGTCATTTCTACTTAGGTTCACTGGCGTATATAAACCAGGTCCTCAGAGAAGGCTCGTTAATTTTGGCATTCTAGAGAGCCCTAAAATTTAAAGAGCACAAGGGAATTAGATTATTCATTGAGCCTCGGTGATGTCACTCTCCACCCCTCTATAAATTAGCTAAGTGTATCAGACACGCGAATCAACAGTTTAAGTACTGAGATCATGATGTTTGGCCTCAAAATAGAGCGAAACCAAGAGAGGACATTACCCCCTTGCTTTGGGATCTTGAGCATCACCCACCGTGGCCCATGGGGCCTAGGAAAGAAGGACCCCAGGTAGGTCTGTACACCACGACTCCAGTCAGATGTGGGCCCGAGCACACGTAGGAGAAGAGGACGTCGCAGGAGAAGCCCTTGCTCCTTGCTCCCTCCTGGAAACCTTGGCCGAGGAGGCCGCGCGTGTGGGAAGCTGGCTCTGTCAACAGGGACTGTTTCTCATAAACAGTCCAGGGAAACGCACTTCTGGTTCGTAATCCGTCCCCTTCAGAGGAACATCAGGCGATTTCCGACCTGCTAAGGAAGCCCTGGGCTTAGGGGGGAAGGAAAAGGGAGAGCTTGGTGTTGCTTTGAGAACGGAAGTGCTAATTCCAAAGAAAAGTGGCAGCCAGGGCTAGGAAAGATGCAGCGATTCGCAAGGGAAGACTTGGAACCCTGAGGAGCCTTTCTGCCACGGGCAAGCTTCTCTGCAGAGCGTTTCTCTCCAGAAGCCTTCTGAGGACATGTCCATAAGGAGTTCTTAGTCGGATAAAAAGTATGTTTTTTGAACTTTTTTTGTTTCCCATAGGAAGAGTGGATATGGTTGTGTTTGAAGAGGACTTTCCTAATGGCTGGGGGAAGGACTTGATTTATTTTGTATTATTTTTATTTGGGGGGCTGGAGCAATAGCACAGAGGGTAGGGCATTTGCCTTGCACGTGGCTGACCCGGGTTCAATTCCTCTGTCCCTCTCGGAGAGCCCGGCAAGCTACCGAGAGTATCCCGCCCACATGGCAGAGCCTGGCAAGCTATCCATGGCATATTCAACATGCCAAAAACAGTAACAAGTCTCACAATGGAGATGTTACTGGTGCCCACTCAAGCAAATCGATGAACAATGGGATGACAGTGCTACAGTGCTATTTTATTTTTTTAACTTCTTTAATTAAGATTTTGTGGTTTGTGGGGCTGGAGCAATAGCACAGCAGGTAGGGCGTTTGCCTTGCTGGCGGCCAACCTGGGTTCGATTCCCAGCATCCCATATGAGCATCCCAACCTTGAACACTGCCAGAGGTAATTCCTGAGTGCAGAGCCAGGAGTAACCCCTGTGTATCACTGGGTGTGACCAAAAAAGAAAAAAAAAGATTTTATGTTTGCGATACTATTAATAATAACTTCTTGTGCACATACTTCCAATACCACACCGTGTACCAGCGCCCCCACCTTTCTCCCCCCAGGACCCCGGACGCTTCCTTCTCAATAACCCACACTCAGTTCTGTGAGTCAGTCCTCCCATTGTGTTGCCTTCCGTCCTTCATTGCTATCTTGCTGCATCTCGTTAAGTCCCACACATGAGCGACATCATTCAGTAGCTAGGGGACTTGGTTTTTGAAGATGCTCTTTTGAAAACCGATTTCCCTTCATTGCACTGTTTCACTAAAGGGGTTGGTGTGACAGTGATGCAAAGTCATTCAGAAGTGGGAGCTGACCGCCCCTCAGCTTGGCTTCTTGAGTTGAGTTTCTTTGATTTCTTTCTTAAATATCCTCATTAAATCATTGGGATTTTCTACTGGTTTCTTTGTTTTGGCAAATAGGTAAAAAGAAAACTTTGGTTACATTTTGTGCTTTTAAATTTTATCTCTGTGAAATAGTTTTGCTTTAAAATTTGAAGCAAAATATTTGGCTTAAGCTACTTAGAGAAACCACATTGTAAAGTGTAACTGTCCCTTCTTTCACTCCATCCACAAAGAAGGCCAACTTGCTAAGACTTTTTTTAAAAATTGAACCAAGTAAGGAATTTGGGGGGGGGAAGTGCTATTGCTTAAGCCAGGTGTGGAGAAAGCCCAGCTCTTGGATCATTGAAGTTCTGAAACTGGCCCAGACCCAAGGTTGACGGAACAGACATGGATGAATGGATGCTTTCTGTATCATGTGTGTGGCCCTCTAATGATCTTACACATTCCCAAATGACCCTTGGCTAAGAAAAGGAAAGGTTCCCTACCTCTGACTGGAGCAATAGCACAGCGGGTAGGGTGTTTGCCTTGCATGTGGCCAACCCGGGTTCAATTCCTTTGTCCTTCTCGGAGAGTCCGGCAAGCTACCGAGAGTATCCCGCCCACATGACAGAGCCTGGAAAGCTATCCGTGGCATATTAGATATGCCAAAACCAGTAACAACAAGTCTCACAATGGAGACGTTACTGGTGCCCACTAGAGCAAATTGATGAACAATGGGATGACAATGCTACCTCTTGCTAAAGGCAATACTTTTGAAATCCTTGTCTCTGGTGTCTTCTCCCATACACTCCCCCAAAAGAAAGAAACAATTCTAAATCGAACAGAGGTGGCATGGTATGGTTTTCCAACCCACTCTGAACCTGGAAAGTTGAACCACTGAACCAGTGCCACTCCAACCAGCTGACTCTGTCAGCCCACACACTCCGTCAAGAGCTCGACTCGTGGACGGCAGAAGAGAACTCATTCCGGAAGGAACAGTAGAGCCACATAAACGTCATTAATGACCAAGGTAGACGGGAGTCTGCAGACACTGGTGACCTGTTTAGTGGCAGGGGAAAGGGACTTGTGGTGATTATCGTGCATCTGGGTGAAGAACGTGAGAACAAAGAAGCTTAGAGGGGCTGGAGCAATAGCACAGCAGGGAGGGCGTTTGCCTTGGATGCCACTGACCCGGGTTCCATTTCCAGCATCCCATATGGTTCCCTAAGCACTGCCAGGAGTGATTCCTGAGCGCATGAGCCAGGAGTAACCCCTGTGCATTGCCAAGTGTGACCCCCCCCAAAAAAAAAAAACCTCAAGAGTGATCCCTGAGTGCAGAGCCAGGTGGTCCACAAACCCCCCCCCCCAAAACAAAAGCTTTAGAAAATATAATAGCTACAAAATCGAATTCCACCTCTGAGCAACCACTGAGTTCTGAGTAGAGGAAAAGTGAAGGGATGAGCAGGAGAGACGGCTCAAGAGAATGTCTGTAAAGTGAGTTAAGAATCGAATCTCTCAATAGCATGGAGTCTGCTCCAGGACATTCTGAATCAGAATTTGAATCAGAGCTGTGTTCCAATCCAGCTGAGCCACTGGTCAGTGGAGGAGAGAGTTCTTCAGACGTCCAGGGCAGTGAGAAAAAACTACCCCATGCCTGCATTCACCAGATTCCCCGGGGACGGAAGGGGAGGCCTGAGAAACTACTAAAAAAATTAAAATGGATTACCCTGCCACAGAGGCAGGGTGGGGTGGGTGGGGGGACGGGATTGGAGGGTGGGAGGGATACTGGGTTCATTGGTGGTGGAGAATGGACACCGGTGGAGGGATGGGTTCTCGAACATTGTATGAGGGAAACACAAGCACGAAGATGGGTAAATTTGTAACTGTACCCTCACGGTGACTCACCTATTAATAAATAAATAAATAAATAAATAAATAAGAAAAAAAAGAAAATATACTGATCTTGAAAAAAATAATAATAAAAAAATAAAATGAAAACAGAAGGAAAGTGTACTTCTATGAAGGAATTGACTGCCTGACTGAAGAAGAAAATAAACAAATTTCAAACATGGGTACAAAAGAAATTGTACCAGGAAAGAACCAGGAAAGACTTGTGGTTTGAGAGGGTTAAGCTGGGGGCAGATTTTTCTGCTGAATTCTTCAGTACCCAAAACTGTACAGAATGCAGAACTCAGTAATTATAATTATGGCCTTGTGTTATTTAAAAATTATACTTTGTATATTCAAATTAAGAATAAAGATATATTTAAAGTAACATTTTACATAACCATCCAGACAGATCGAGTTTTAGAACTTAGAGGAGTCACTTTTGTTGTTAGCTGGAAAAAATAAATGAAGAAAATCTCCCCATTCCTAAGGATGCGGGCAAATGAGGCGTTTCTCTAATTGTTGTTTTACATTTTGCCGCATGAAAACACAGCAATTAGCACACAGGCACATAGCATTAGTCTGTCTGTTCTCTTCCTCTCTGGAGAGTGGATGGTAATCTTCAAATAAACAATTGGTTTTTTTCCCCCTTGTAAGTTTCAGCCAATGCAAAGAAGTATATCCCTACCTGTTGTCCCTGTTGCTCATCAATTTGCTCACTCGGGCACCAGTAACATCTCCATAGTGAGACTTGTTGTTAGTTTTTGGCATATCGAATATGCCACAGGGAGCTTGCCAGGCTCTGCCATGCAGGCAGGATACTCTCGGTAGCTTGCTGGGCTCTCCCTGAGGGATGGAGGAATCAAACCAGGTCGGCTGTGTGCAAGACAAACGCCCTACCCACTGTGCTATCACTCCACCCTTCATCAGATCAATGATTGAAAATCTTTCATTATCTTAGGTATTTTCTAAATATATACATGTGACTAGCATTATAGAATTAGATGTTATAGATATTGTTAAATTCTTTAAACTCAGACTGGAGATATAAGTACAAAGGTTACAGAGCTTGCCTTGCATGCGGCCACTGTGAAACACAGAGATACGAATACGTCCTCAACAATGCCAGGTAGGGACTAAATCCCCCTCCTTTTTTTTTTCTAATTTAGGAATAAAAAAACAGGAAAAAGGACTACATTTTAAAATTTTTTAAGTAACTTTTTTCTTTACATACCTCCTTTTACATACTTTATTTTTCCTTTTCCTACTAGGGAATTATATCACCTTTACTATCTGGATTTTGTGTCATTATAGATGTTACTTTAGAGAGACTAATAGGTTTGATGAGATTAGTAACATGAGTGCACAATTTTTTTTTTTTGCTTTTTGGGGTCACACCGGGCGATGCTCAGGGGTTACTCCTGGCTCTGCACTCAGTAATCACTCCTGGTGGTGCTCAGGGGACCATATGGGATGCTGGGAATCAAACCGGGGTCAGCCACGTGCAAGGCAAACGCCCTCCCCGCTGTACTATCACTCTAGCCCCACAAATGTTCTTTCTTATTTTACTTTTTTCCTTCAACATCCTCCACCGATGTTTCACACCACATGCTGCTGACAAAGGAAGACACAGCCTCACAGACCTGGGTTTCGGGAGCATCGTAGCGATGAATGACAGCAGCTCACTGCTGCCTGTTGGAATAACGCTTTCATTGACAGTGTTCCCCAGCCATTTGGGGAGGGGGGTAACTGAGTCTCAAGGTCTCAGGCTTTTTTATTGCAATATCTGGGTTCTGGGTTTCCTAGAGCCATCATCCCCTAAAATTTCTCTGGGGAAGGAGAGGAGGTGGGGGTGAGGGGAGCCGGTGGAGGAGATGTGTCCTGTCTTATGCCTGGACTTCTGGCACCTGCCACTCGGGAGGCTTGGCCGGGTTAATGGCAAGGTTCTGCCAAGTCCTGGCCCAGAAGCATGGTGTTCTTCCGGCGGAAGGACAGGTACCCTGCCAGCACAGCCATCGTGAGGCAGGCATTGGACTTCATGGAGGTCAGCACGAGCCCATAGCTCAGAACCACCTCGAGGATGTGAGCACTGTCGGCCAGAGGTGAGGCCAGCAGAGTAGCTGCTGCTTGCTGGGCGCACTCTGGGCCCTGTGGAGAAGATCCTTCCAAGGACCTTGAGTCCTTGCTAGCAGAGCGCCAGGAGGAACGACCCCCAGCCAAGTGAGGACCTCGGCCTAGGTCACCCAGCTCCACACTCTGGCAGCCAAAGTAGAAGGTGGTGGTCACGTGCCTGTGGCAGAGGGAATGCAGGGACCCGGGCCCCGAGGGAGGCTGAGGTGCTGCTGGAGCTCTCTGGGGGTGATGACCTTGCAGCAGCCCCCTCCTGAGAACAGCAAAGGGTCACCATCCTCAGGTTGGCAGGCAGTGGGTTCAGGCCCGGAGCTGGAACCTTACCTGGTGCCATCAGGCGTCGCCAGCTCCAGCCATTTCTGAACACAGTGAACAGTGAACTCACACACCGTCCTAGAGTCTTTGCCTCAGCGTCAACAGGGGAATATTGTTCTCAGAGAAACCCGACCAGGGACGCGCTCTTGGCTTGCTCGCAGATGGGTGAGAGTCCAGCGCTGGCCTGGTGTGGAGGGAGAGCAGAGAGGCGCCCCCGTGTCGAAAGCAGGACGCAGGCTTGGATGTCAGCCGGGAGCAGTCAGGATATTTGGATCCCGACTCCAGATCTGTGCCTCTTGATGGATGCCCATGGAATTATCATCCTTCTTTTCTGTGCTTGAATAGACAGATCTCAGTGATTCTCTCGGGGATCTCAAGCCTGGTGCATTCAGAAGCTCACGGCGGAGTCCGAGATGGTTATATTACATCTGAGAGTTGTAGCCAGAGCAGCAGTGAGAAGAATATTGGTAGAAAGGAGCAGAGAATTTGGAGGACTGACTTTCTCTTTCTGTCCAGGAGCCTATGAAAAACTAACTGGGATATAGAAAGGACCAAGTCCCAGGTATTTGGAGCTAGAATTTGGCAAAGTGTGGTGATCCCCTGAATTCTATGATCAGGAGAAAGAAGAATGAAGTATATGGATTGATTGGGGTGGGATGATGTAATAAATCCACCATACTATGCTGATGCTGATTAAAGAGAATATATTTTATGCGATTTGCAGTGCCTTTTGGATCCACAGGGCATTGGTCAGAGTAGTTTTTAAAACATGGGAGATTAGGTCAGGGAGATGTCTCAGAGAGACGGGGTACAAGATTTGCAAGAGGAGCCCTGGATATAATCCCCTGACACCCCAGGTTGCCTCAAGCACTGTGCTAGGAAGTGGCCCTTGAGTGCCCCAGGTGGGCCTTTGAAAGCACTTAATGGCTGGAGAGAGTGAGGGGTGACAGACTTAGCTGGGAACCACATTTATAGGCCAGTAGAGCAGTGATGGTGGGAAGGAGAGGTGAAAATCAGAGGGGACTAAAGAGTAAGGCTGAAAAGGAAAGAAAGTGGAAATTAATTAAGGGTCTACCTGAAGCCTTTTATTCTCAAGCAGAGAGAAATCTTTGAATAAGAGGGGAAAGGAAGTCTGTATTCCTGTCTGCTCAAAGGTAGGAGTTAGAAAACTTAGGGATACTTCTCAAATGCCTCTATTATCTAGAAGCTCCCAGTTGCTGAGCTATGTAGCCTCTAACGGTGATGCTTGGGAGCCCTATGTACACGGCTGGGCTGAGGGTTGCTTCTTCCTGTGGAGTAAGCTGGTTAGGCCCACAGGGGCTGAGAGTATCTGAGGAAATGGTCAGTGACGCACCTAAACCCTTCAGAGGTCATGCTGTTTCCTGAGAGGAGACCATTCTAGTCAGTTCCTGAATGTTCAGGCAAATCAGATATTTTATTGTAGTGTCTAAATAAATGAGGCCATAGTAGAAAAGTCATCTCCAACAACCCTCCAACAATAAAAATTCGAGAACAAAGAAGCTGATAGCCCCTATCAGGGCCTAACTACTTACTCCACAGGAACCCCAGGGAAGAAGTAACCTCAGGCCAGGGTGTAAATAGGGGTTCCAAGCATCACCTTTAGAGGCTACATAATTCAGGAACTGGAAGCTTCCAGATAATAGAGAAACATTTGAGACTGTGTGTGTGTGTGTGTGTGTGTATATGAAAATTTCATGCTAATTTGCCACTCAAATTTCCATCTGTAGAAATGTTCGACATCCTTTGCTTTGTGTAAGACATCGGGCCACTTTTATCATGACTTTTGTGTGTGTGCATATTCCGAATAATCTCAGAAGATTTTCAATGTGAGTCTCTGAAGATTGAGACTATTTTTTGGAGTTAATTAAATTTGTCATGTTCAAATTGGTCTTTACACTTCTCCACTGCAGTCTGTTCTGTTAATAATCTGAAACTAGCATCTCACATAGAACAAAAATGTAATATAAGTGGATAATGAAACTCAAAGGCAGATAGCTACAGATTTTATAAAAAGAAATCAGAAACTGACCTAGCCCTATAAACAATTGTACCGTTAAAATTACACAACTCATTTTTCTCGCTTGTCATTTCTGTTTTTGCATGGCTATTAGACAAAAAAAAACAATAGATCTTTTCTTTGTCTAGCTTCGTATCATTTCCAGGATATATTTTAAACTACGAAAAAGCTTTGCAGGTTGAGTTTTCTGATTGTCAGCTTAAATGATGAACTAGTTGCAATTCTGAGCTCTCTACTTAAAACTTTAAATTTAATTAAAAAAAAAAAAACACTTTAATGGGCCCGAGCGATAGCACAGCGGGTAGGGCGTTTGCCTTGCACGCGGCTAACCCATGTTCGATCCCCGGCATCCCATATGATCCCCCAAGCACCGCCAGGAGTAATTCCTGAGTGTAAAGCCAGGAGTAACCCCTGAGCATCGCTGGGTGTAACCCCCCCAAAAAAAAGCAAAAAAAAAAAAAACAACTTTAATGCAAGTCACAAACTTCTAATTAGTGTCCTTTCCCCATTAAGAGCTTTTTAATCAGTTGTCACCTTTGATAATTGCTCTTCAGAGGCTTGGTCTCAGGCATAATTAGTGACCATTGTTCATTTAGTCTAAGGTTGTGTGTGTTTCTTTTTTCTTTTTTTCTTCTCTTTTCCAATGTCTATAACAAGGCTTTGAAGTCTGAAATATTTTGAGTACTGTGTCCCTGCCATTTTCTCCCAGGCATCTTTGCAGCAGCCGACCTAGGAATTTCCATAAATATGCCTTTCTCTGAAAACACAAGAAGAGCAAGACAGGTGGCAGGGCACTGAGACCCTTGGCTGGGCAGGGCCACGGACCCCTGGAATGCAGCAGCTTCCTTGGGGGCAAAGAGATGCCAGGATGGGCCGCCCTCCCCACAGCTGGATCTGGGAAGCCTTCTTCCTTTGTCCCCTTTCCCAAGGCTCAGTTCTCTCCCCCCTGTCATAGGCATCACTGTTTCGGACTCCTGTCTCTTGTAGAAACTTGATTGATTATTGATGTATCTTCTGATATCACATTTTTCCTCCATCCATGCCTCAAACTTTCCAGGTAATTGCCCTTGCTGGACCAATTTCTCTGTCCACCGTTTTAGAACTGGCTTTGTTGTCATCAACTCTGTGTTATCCTAGTGTCAGATGCAATTTCACATCATTGCTATGGCACAAATGATCAAAATCTATGCCTAGAAATCTGGTGACGCGAAATAGGCTGTATTCAGGACCTGCGTGCTATAGCGTGCAGTCCGCAGAGTGCTTTGAAGCATACGAGTATAGGAACAAGGGGCTGGGGTGGGCGGGGGCGCAGCTTTGGCCAAGTGGCAGAGCACACACTTTGCCGATGAGAAGCCTCAGTTTAACCCCAGCATTGCATGCCCTCCCCAACCCGCACTGCCTTCCAGGTGTGGCCTCCACAACAATTTTTTTTTTTTTAACCATCATGTATCAAGTCCGAGCCATATATGTGTCTCAGACCCACAGGCTTCTGGCTGTCTCCCGTGCTGAAGCGGAACTGTACAAAGCCTGATGGAGCCCGTATTCTTTCCTCCATGGAGTTTGTGAGAGAAAGACCTGTGTAAGACACGAGTCGCAAAGCAGAGGCTTAATCAAACCCCCTACGTCCTTAATTCTCAGTTACGGCAGATGGCAGGGCCTGGAGTTCCACTTGGTGGTCTTCCTCCTCAGAGTTCCCAGGTTAGTGGGCGCAGCTCCCTGAAGGATGCAGGTGGCAGGTCACATGAGGGTGCAGAATCGGCCTCATCTTTCAAAGGCCCAGTCTCAGGGGTACCAGCTCTTTGGAGCCACCGAAGGCATCTTGTCTTTCTGCAGCCTACCGGTCTCCTAAAGAAAAGAACCAAACAGAACGCGACAGAGGTGCCCAGACAGAAAGACCTAATGCTCAACTCGATACTGTAGCACTGTCCTTCCGTTGTTCATCAATTTGCTCGAGCGGGCACCAGTAGCATCTCCATTGTGAGACTTGTTACTGGTTTTGGCATATCAAATACACCATGAGGAGCTTGCGAGGCTCTGCTTTGAGGGCGGGATACTCTCAATAGCTTGCTGGGCTCTCTGAGAGGGATGGAGGACTCGAACCCATATCAGCCACGTGCAAGGCAAATAACCTATCCGCTGTGCAATCACTCCAGCTAGTGATGGATGGGAAAGTGATTCTGAGGCTACCTTGGAGTTTTTGCTTACAGACCAAAGAATACTTGAATTTGCGCTTTATACTAAACTGAAGCAGTCTGACCAAAACAATCCCCTGCAAAGAAACTAAATTGGGAACTCTGAGGTTTTACCAAATACGCTTATTGGTAAAATAGGCTTAGACTGGTGACAGAGGTACCAACCTCTCTGTGCCACAGTGTCTGAGGAATCCAAGAGAAGAAATCCTGTCTCAGGTCAGAAGTCAGAAGTTCTGATAATGTATGATTTTCTGGGTTTTTTTTTTTATTTAAAACAAGGTCCAGTATCCTTTGGACATCTTTCTGACACACACAAATGTATTCCCTCTGATGTACACAGAGAATCTTTTGTTGTTGCTGTGAATCCCAATTTATGCTGCAGTATCGGAATTGAAACAAGAAATGTGGATCAGTCAGGAATCCTTGTTCTCCTCTCACTTTTAGAAAATGGAAAAAATTAACTGTATTGTTGAGCTGTAGTGACAGAATCAGTGCTTAGTTGTATGGGCTTTATCAAATGGAAACTGAAAACTAATTTTCGGCTTACAGTGATATCATGGATAAAGAGGTTAAATAACCTCCTCAAGAAGTTGTAAAAGAATAGAACAAAATTTCAACTGGTGAATGAGTAGGAACATGTAAAAATAGTATTTTCCTGACTGTTCCTCAGGGTTTATGTCTTATTGCTGCGTGATTTTGAATATTTCCCACTCATTTCCTCCTCGTGCCAATCAGTGCCGCTTGAGCCTTGAGTACCACCCATCCTAGTTGAGTGAGAGCGAGCATTCCTTCTCATAGAACATCTCAGATTGGTTTTAGTTCTTTAGATTCTATTACTCAAATTTTCCATTGTGAAAGTAATAACTTTGCCACAAAATTAATTTGGTAACAGAGAATAATGCATAAAAGCTGTATTTTTACTTTTTTTTTCTTTTTGGGTCACGCCCAGTGATGCTCAGGGGTTACTGCTGGCTCTGCACTCAGGAATTACTCCTGGCAGTGCTCCGAAGATCATATGGTATTATGGGATGCTGAGAATTGAACCCGGGTTAGCCGTGTGCAAGGCAAACACCCTAACTTCTGTGCTATCGCTCCAGCCCCAAAAGCTTTACTTTTACTAATATTTATGTGTCCCATAGTGCCACAAGCATAAGAGATTCTTGCAGCCCCTGTCGGACACATGTCAGTCAGCAGTAGAGGGTCTCCCTCCCCACTACCAGGTTTGATGGGTGCTTTATTACATCAACAAGTTATTTCAGCTCTTTGGAAATTGTGGAGAAGTGCATGCCTGGCTTCAAAGAGTAAAAATTATGGAATAGAAATAGGTAGAAATAGGTAGGTGGAAGGAGGGAGTGTGCCTTAGAGCTGCATTCTTCAGTCATTGGGGTAGAGTCACACGAAAGAAAAGTGGGAGGCAAACTCGGAGAGACTCTTGTACTGTAACAGCTTGTATTAAATATGACGCAGTTCTCCCAAACTGTCGGCTGAGACATTTAGAAGCAAATTGCTCAGCGTTCTGGGAGCAGATGCACAGCACTGGTGTGTGGCCTGTGGCGTCGTCCAGCATAAGCTACTGAGGAGATGCCTCGTTTGACAACCAGGCCCAAAGTTCCTGCCGTGCGGCCCCAGAGACTCCGGTGGCCCCACGGTCCCTCAGTTCCGCTGCTCAGTTCCTAGAAGCAGTGTGGACACCCCCCTCCCCGTCACAGGGGTGGCACAGAAGAATACTCTCCGCATCTTCTGCCACTCAGATTCCTAGAACTGGCCCCGGGTTAGGTCAGTGTCTCTGCGTCTCACTCCTGGCTCAGGACTGGCTCACTTGCTTCCCAGAACTGGCTCCACATCTCCTGCTCACCAGCCGCCTTGAATGAACTCATCTGCAGAGAGCTGAGACTCCCTGCCACCCACCCCCCAAGCAGCCCAGAGATACTGAAGATTCCCCGAGATTGTGTCAAGCGGGTTTCTCTTTCTCCTCCATATCCGCCTGAGCAGCGCACTCATATAATTAACTGACTTTGCTCTGCCCACACCATCTCTCCCTCTTCATTAATTCTTTTATCACCCCATGGCTCGAACCCATCTGAGCACCCCATGCCTGGATTCATGTTCAACTCTGCCACTCAGTGTCTAAGAGAAACTTCTAGTTCAGCAATGTCTCCGTGGACAAGAGTTGACAGTGATGTTGGGCTTCTGCTCTCTGCTGGGCAGGGTAGGCCGGGGGGCTGCTGGGAGGGACAGCGTGGGTGAGGCCTGTGGAGATTTAATTTTGTGTGCAGAATTGTGTTTGAGACATGAACAAAAGCTGTGCATACAGATCGTGGTGACAGTGCTTCACACCAGGGTTGTTCATGGTTCAGGGGGCTGGGGTGCATTTTATGCAATAGTGGGCTCCAATAAGAAATGACTGTACCCTAGAATTCATTAGAGATGTCTAAATTAGGAGCAGTTTGGTTTATACTTCTGTGATTTGAATAGCAAGGGAGTGTTAATCACTTTACTTCTAGAAGTGTAAAGCTGAGACCCAATCCTGCTAGGCCTGCTATCTGGTCACCCCAAAATTCTTTATTATAAGGAGTTATTATATAGTTTCTCTGAGTATTCACCGTGTGCTTGGTGCTTTGTTGTTCAACTCCAGATCAGACCCTTTGGTGCTGTTTTGACCATCTTAAAGGTGAGTATCCCCAGGCTCAGATGGTTGCATGACGCCAAAGTATCCTCGGCCCACAATGCAGGACGGTACTCTTCCTTCCACGCTCATTGTCTTTGGCAAATGGGATCCTGTCTGCGCTGTCATCTGCACTCTCCAACTCTGATTGGCTTTTCCTGGTTGATTGATTTTTATGCCAGCGAATCCAATTACCCCACCATGAACCAGCCAACAGATCAAGTGCATGCCTGGTACGGGAACAGTAGGGGACAAGCTGGAAGTGACAGGGTAATGGCTTTGGGAGAAGGGGAGCGATAAATAAGCCAGTGAGCCCAGCAGGACAGTTTTAGAGCATCTTTAATGTTGTGAAGACGACAGGATGATACAGGGGGATTCTTGAAAGGAGCTGGTGGCTGATGGTAAGGGGCTGATCAGGAAACAGCTTCTGGATACAATGTTGGGAGCAGAAAACTAAATCTAGAGAAGGATCTAGAAGGCGAGATTCCACCACAGAGGACCACAGGAATGACTGTAAGGCAGGTGGCCTCCGGGAGGAGCTGAGGGTGGCCTAGTCTCACCTTAAACCCTTCCAGCTGTGGGGTGAAGAATGCAAACTAACAAACACTGTCGGTGTGTCAGGGGGCCGAGGTCGAGGAGGGCGTTGGAGTCCAGGAGAAGGAATGTGTACGCCCGGCTCCGTGCTGGAGACTGGGCCAAGGCTTAAAGCTGGGAGATTAAATTCTCTGATTTCATTTTACAAAGCGCTCTCTTGTTAGAGTTTGGCAAAGGGATTACAGGAAGCCGGTGTGGAAAGGGGAGCCAGCTGTTGAGGGGGTTCAAGGAGGAAGAAGAAACGAATGGTTTAGGCAAGGGTGAGGGCAGCTGAGAGGCAGAGAAAGGATTGACTTGGGAGGTTCTTTGTGTTTTTAAAAAGTGAGCTTCAAGCCCGGCACACCTGGGTGAAAAGAGATTGGGCATTTCAAGCTTTGGGAAATGGTGCAATTTTCAAGCAAGGGTCACCAGCCCCCTGTACAGACTGGAAGGCCTGAGGCCATACATCCTGAGTGCTTCCCTTGCTCACCTTCTTCTGACATCTCAATCGATGATTTAGAGCTGAAGATTGTATTGCAAGGAAAATGAAATGACTTCCCGGAATAACCAAGGTGCTTTACAATGGTGAAGAGACATGGATGTTCTGTGTGGGTGAAGCATCAAATAGTTTGATCAGAATCTTCCAGAGCAATATCTGGGTTCATTTCCAGCCTCTGCAGAGATAAACTCTTCCGTGCATCCAGACTCCTTGCCCCGTGTCCCCTAAGTGTGTTTCAGCTTACCCAGGGAGGCAGGGGCCACACGTTAAGATAACTCTGTCTTCAGTGTAGCAAACATCATGACCAGTGGCATCTTGTCTTACAGGCATGCATTCCCGTGCTTACTTAGCCTGTCTCGTCTTTGTGAAAAACATTCTTCTAGGCATTTGCCAACCAGGAAAAAAAAAAGTAGAATTTCATGCACCCTTAAGTTTACCGCGTGGATATCTTTATAGGCACTGATCACTTGCTGAGACCCTTTGTCACACACCAGAGGTGCCCTAGTCGCTGATTTCTCTGCAGATCGTGCCAGGCTCTTATGCTCTGATTAGGGCCGACTGCACCCTGTGGTGCCATGTTAATTTGGGGAAGATGCTTCATGGCCTCAACTGTTTCCCTTTGGTGTCTCAATGGATTTATTTATAGCAATAGCCCAAACCAAAGCATTTAAACTTAGAATATCTCCACCGACCTCCTTTTGTGTACACCTGAGTATGTGTTCACATCTCTCTCCCCTTTACGCGTGGATTCCGTCTGGAGTATCGTTGGGTAGACTTTGGTGGAGGATAGTGGACCCTGATAAGAGATTGGTGTTGGGATATTGTATGCCTGGAACTCAATCATAAATATCTTTCTAATTCCCGGTGATTGGACTAAAAAGAAAAAAGAATAAGAAAAAGGCTAGACTGTCAGCGTTGGGGCAGACGCTTGCCCATCGTCACAGCAGCTCTGCTGCCATTGTAGCATCATCTAAACATCTTGTACTAAATATAGGCTCATTCCTCTTAGCGACTGACGCCAACTTTCAGATGAATTACGGAGATATACAAACTGTCTCGGCCCAATTAGCTTGTGAAGCAAATTTTAACTGCAGCGATATTTTCCGTCAACGGCAGTTGCCTTGGCATGGACAATGAAAATATGTTCAGGGGAAGATGAAGCAAAACTGAGTTTGTCTGGGCTCCTGGGCAGCTGTGGTCCATGTGAAAAGAGGAAAGAAGTAAGGTTTCCACGGTGATGTGGATCACTGAGTGACGTTCGTCACAGGGATAATGGTAGACATCTTTTTGAATACTGATTATCATTTTTCTGTAAGGGATACCCAGGAAAAGTACATAATAAAATGTAAGTGAAAAATATGATAACACAAGTGAATCTTAAAATGCTTATAAGTTTAAAGTAATGTCCACAATGCATTGCCCAGGTATTTAAATCTATTACTATCATCATCATCATCATCATCATCATCATCATCATCATCATCATTATTGTTGTTGTTGTTGTTGTTATTGTTATTTAGTTGGGGCAAACACCTGGAAGTGATCAGGACTTATTCCTGGCTCTGTGCTGAGGGGCCACTCCTGGCAAGGTCAGGGGACCATATGGGGTACTAGGGATGTAATGCATGTCAGCTGTGTGCAAGGCAAGCACCTTACATGTACACTCTCCACCCTCAGCTGTTTTAGTTTATCTCTTATATACACAGCACTCCTGGTGGACTTACTGAATTCCAAATTGTCTGGTAAATAATTTTTGTATATCACTGAATTGTTTCTAATTAGGTCTGTTTTTCTACTCTTTGAAAACTATATTTTGTAAATATTCTCTAGTGATTCTGTAGAATGACCGTAGTAAGTGGGATTCTGCGCACGGCGATGTTTTCTCTTTCTGTCCTGGGTGTCTCTGATGCACTAGAATACAGAGTATCGTGTAACTTGACATAGGATGGACATTTTCCTTTCATGTCTTAAAAGTCCTTTCTATACCTTTGTGGGGTTTTGCCTCAAGAGATTGGAATAGACAGCAGGTGTGTGTAACGATAGTAAATCCTGACCCTCAGAGAGAGTGCCAGTCTCTCGTACTGGTGGACCCGCCTCAACCCCAGGGAAGGGATTCAAAGGGCCTCGAACCCCTGCCTGGTCTCAGTTCCTTGTGCCCCCGCCTTTCCCGCTTGGATCCTCGGTGTTTTTCAGTATCTTTTTCCTGTGTCCCCGAACCCGGTCGCTCTTCTGCAGCCGTTGTCTCAGAGGTGGGTGCCTGCTTAGTTCAGCCCCTCTGTCCTCACTGTGTGGAAGTACAGGATCTGGAGAGCACTGAGCAGGGCGACCGCAGAGCCTCAGAGTCCCCGGTCCCCAGATGCCAGAGAGGGACAATGGACAGCCCCAGTCAGAAACGCTCAGGGGATGTGAGGGAGGCCCACAGGTTTGCTTTCTGAAGCCCAGCCCCGCACGGCCCGGGAGTCAATGTGAAGATTTCTGTCAGGGCATTGAAAGATCCTAAAATAGCTCACACCACACACACACACACACACACACACACACACACACACACTTACTTCACCTGCCTTATGCCTGTCCTTGAAGGACCCCAAGGGGTCCTGGGGTCCTGCTAGTTGAAGCTCGGTGAATCGGGGACATGGAGAACCGACTGTCTTGTGGAAGTCCTGTCAGATTCAGGAGGAGCCGCTGGAAGCCCATCATAAGGTCTCTCGGTGCCTTTCGCAAATGCCTCTGGTGCAGGCTCCTTGGAGCGAGGTGGAGGCTTGTTCCCTGCCAAGCCTTTGGGTAGAACCCAGATTGCACAGTCGTCATCCAGGGGGCTCGGAGCGAGGAGAAACGCTTTCCCTTCGCTGCGTTTTCTGGATAGGCAAAGTGCATGCAGTCCAGAGCGGTGTTGGCCTGAGCTGACCTCGCGCAGTCGGCTGGTACCCCGGAGAAGGTCGGGTCTGCTCTCCTCCGTGCCTGTCTGCCCGGCGGGGTAAATGTGAAACAACCAATTCCGACCCCTGGCAGGCATCCACTTGTTCATCAGCATTAAAGATGGGGATGAGGCTAATTTTTCTATAGCCCCTGGAATTCACCAACAAAATATAAAGAGGGTTGTTGAATTTATAGGTCTTCATTTTATCATGCTTATCATCACTATTATCAGACATTCTGTTTATTTTTAAAATTTGTTTGTGATATTTAAATTCAACATAAATTTTGCTATCTTAACTGCTTTGCCTAGGTCAGTGGCATTGAGTCCACATATATTGCCACGTGACCGTCTTGCATCTCCAGATCTCTTCTCATCTTTTGCAAAACCGAAACTCTGCTAGAAAACTCACATTCTTCCCACCCTTCCCTCCCGGGCAGTCACCGGTCCACGCTCTGATTTTCATGACAGTATGCACCTCCTAGAAGTGGACCGATAGAACATTTGGGTTTGTGTGTGTCTGACACTTGACTCAGAATAATCTCCTCGGAGTTTATACATGTTGTAGCATGTGTCAGAATTTCCTCTGTAGGGGGTCAAGGCTTCTCAGTCAGTGCTGAGATTTGTCTACCTCCATAGAGGCTGTATACTTAAGGAAATGGAAATGACTTTTATTCAGGAAAAAAAAAATCCACTTCTCACCACTTCTGGTAAAAGCCACAAATCCATAAACAAGAAGCAGAAGGATGGTTCATTCTGCAGAGTTAACCCAGCGCCGTGCCCCTAAGAACAACATAAAACTGTTTATCTTGTTGATGGTTCATGTGTGTAGTTGCATCACATATCACAAGTTCTGAAAGTATCTTTTTATTTCCCTGTAAACCCTAACGGTCTAGTGATAATTAATGCTTCTCATGCATCATTGATATGCCTCACAGCATAGCAGGATTCGTGCATCAGTTTATCCCTCAAATCTCCACTAGTTCATTAATTAGTGGAAGAGTTTATTCACGGGACTGATTTAATTTGAAACACCACATTGCGTGCTTTTTTTTTAATGTGCGTAGAATTTTATTCAGTGTAATAATATGAGATTCTTTTCTTAATTTGTAGTAACTTTGGCTTAACTTTGTGCTCCGTTAGGCAATAATGTGAGTACAGAGATGTGTGGAAGTTAGAAAATTCATCACTTGATTTTCAAGACAGTGCATTTCCTCAGCAGTCCTTGTTTTTCTTCACAGGCATAAAGCAGAATGGGAAAATGGCTTCATTTTTACAAGGGCATTTTGAAACAATCAAAGAATGAATGCTAAAAGTGGGAAAAAATAAACCACCAGAGACAGTTTGCTGTGTAATTCAGTGTTCTTCCCAACCGTTATATAGCTACATGGTTATATAGTAAATGGTTTGATGGCCATATGGTTATATAGCTATATGGTTTGATAGCTATCATAGCTCATTGAAAATTGCCACCTGGGCAGGCCCCCGGACTTCCCCCTACACTTGTTGTTTTGGCTACATCTAGTGGTGCTCAGAGGTTACTCCTAGTTCTGTGCTTAGGACCACTTTTGGAGGCACTCAGAGGAGCAAAAGGTATGCCAGGGATCAGTTCTGGGTCAGCTATGTGCAAATCGAGTACCTTAACCTCTATATTATCTCCCCATCCCACCTCCCGGGATTTTTTTAATACTCACCTTTAAAGGACCAGTCGCCATGGGTAGCTCGATTCTATCCATTTCTAAGTAGAAATGTTTTCTACTTTCCTTGGAGGCCCATGTGAAGCCCAATCTTAAAGTCTTTCTGAATCAGATCATTCACTTGCTAATTCTTTAACACTCACCCACTGACCAAACACTGTGAAGTACATCTGGGGCTACCAACTTATTTGGCCTACTACCCACTTTTCAGGAAAAACAAGCGAACATTGCTCCGCACCCTACTGATTATGTTCATAGAAGAACTGCACTCATTTGTGGAATATGAAATAACATAATAGGAGACTAGCACCCAACCATAGTGGAGATAAGGGCCAGGAAGATTTCTCCATAGTTGGAAGCCTGCCTCATGTGCTGGAGAAGAAAGCAGCTGGAACAGAAAAGGGATCACTAAGTCAATGGTGGTTGGAGGGCTTGCTCAGTATGGGAGATGTGTACTGAAAGCAGACCAAGGACCAAACATGGCGGCCACTCAGAATCTGTATTGCAAATCATAATGCCCAAAAAGTAGAGCGAGAGTAAGAAGGAAATTGCCTCCCATAGAGGTAGGGGGTGGGGGGATGCTGGGGACATTGGTGGTGGAAAATGTGCACTGGTGGAGAGATGGGTATTCGATCATTGTATGTTTCATGACTGAAACTCAAACATGAAAGCTTTGTAACTGCATCTCATGGTGATTTAATTTTCTTTTCAAATTTTTAAAATACCTTCCTTTAGTGTCCACCACCCAAATGCACGTGAGGCTACTGCCATCCTCCTGGTCACGAGAGCATAGGTCTGTGGGGAAGGCAGTCCCACCCATTTTAAAAGAGGGCTAGAGGCTAGGTTCGGTGTTCAAGTAATAAAGATTCGTGATTTAGGGTCTGACCATACTCAAGGGATAAAGTTGAGGATGAACGTCCATCGTTGTTTCTATAAGCCAAGGAAATCTCCTCAAGGGCAAAAGACTTCTTATTAATGTTTATTAAACAACGGAAGAATGTAGGATTCTTGTATTGAATACAGATTTCTGGTCAAAAACAAGAAAAAAAAATGTGACTGTATGTCACTTCTCCACCAATGACACCCGAAGTCAGAAACCCTACAAAACTATTGTCATTATTAGGGAGGCCAGTGGATTTGTTGGAAGCACTTTCTCCCTGCTATTTAATTTGTATTCTGATTTTTGTATTCTGATTTTTCTAGGTCACATTGTGTATGTATCAGACTATTATTAGAGATTCTAATTGTGAGGGGGAAAAAAATCCTGACTCTGCTATTAAATGAAGTCACATGTGCACGTAACCATGGTTTTTAGAACAAAGCCATAGGAAGTTTTAAGTGATCATTTCAATGCACATTTTTTTCATATCTAAAAATGATAAGATTGAGGCTAATGGTTCCAACATTAAAGGACTTACAGGTACCCAGAATGCACACACAGTTTTAGACAAATTCACAGTTTTCAGAGCCACATCTTTTAAGAAAGGAGAATGCAGAAGAAAACCATCGGTATGCCAGAGTCTGGAAAATGTTGCTATGTGGTGATGTCTCAGAACTTACTAAAATGAAAACCAAACAAATGCGAACCACAGAAAGTATCTCACACTCTGCAATGTATGTCCTCCAAGATGGGTACTTCTACTCTGGGCTTTTGCGAATGCCTCATGTCCTCCAGTTGTGTGGAGAGATTGAGAGATTGGCCATGTCAGTCACCCGTGTGCGTGCTGATGAATCAGTAGAATGACCGAAGAGTGACCAGCCTACCTGAGCTACACTCAACTCTCCGTGCCTCTGTCCACTGGGCCCGTGTGCAGGCCATCTCTGAGAGTGTCAGTGAGGACCGAGGAGTGAATCGGACGCTCAGTGTGCCGGCAGGGGCACTCGGCCACGGTAGCCCTTACAGAGTGATGCTTCAAAGCTGAAGTTCCCCTTTAAGACGCGGACAGATCAGAACTCAGGAAGCGGCTGTTAAAGCCACGATAGAACGATTCACTTCACAAAGTACCCACAAGATCACATTTTTCAGGGAGGCATTTTAGTCTGTGGGCAGCAGATATTCTTAGTCACGATGGAATCTGTGAATTCCTTCCCCAAACCGGGGGTGCACCCTCTGGGGGTGGCCATTGACACCGTCATCCCAGAAAATTGTTTCGTGTAGAGACATTTTTTAAAAAAACTTTTCTTTAATAGTTGGTCCACATCCAGAAGTGCTCCAGGCTTACTCCTGGCCCTGTGCTCAGGGATCACACCAGGTGGGGCTCGGGGAGACCATATGTGATGCTGGGGATCGGATCCGGGTTAGACACGTGGAAGGCAAACACCCCGCCTGTTGCCCTATTGCCCTGGTCCCACGTGGAGATTCTGACTCAGCACTCACAGTGCTAGTACTGCACGTTGTAGAAACCGTCGTGAGTGGGTAGTGTGCGGTCTGTGTGGGCACGTCCCGCTGCCTGTTCTTCCGGAAGCGGGGCTGGGATGAAGTGTCAGAGGCAAGGCGCCGCCAACCTTCTAAATTTTCTGTCTGTGGCAGATCCCACTTTTGTGCGAAAAGCTTCTTTCTCGGTATACGCTGGCAAGGGGAAACACAGAAATGTTTGAAGACACGCAAGCCGGGGTCGGTCTAGCCGCCACCCCGCCAAGGCCAGTTTCGTTTATTCTAGAGAGTGGGGGAGGACTGGGAGATGGCAGAGTCCTCGGTACACTTCTACACTTGGAGGAGCTTAACTGCAGAAGGGTGTCGCTTGCAGATTTCTTTTGGTGTCTTGTGTTTATTTCTTTGGGTCCTTGCCCAGCTACTTCTGACTCTACTCTCGTATATCACTTATCGTGGTATTTGGGGGAGATTGGAATGGGGTGTGCAAGGCTTTTGTTTGTTTGTTTGTTTTTGTTTTGCTTTTTTTTTTTTTTTTTTTTTGCTTTTTGGGTCACACCTGGCTTGAATTAGTCCTGGCAATGCTCAGGGGACCATATGGGATGCTGGAAATCGAACCCAGGTCTGCCGCGTGCAAGGCAAACGCCCTACCCGCTGTGCTATCGCTCCAGCCCTGGAATGGAGTGTTAAGGGGATCTGCAGCCTGCATAGAGAAAGCCAACGGAAATGATCGAACTAATTTAATGTGTGTGTGTGTGTGTGTGTGTGTGTGTGTGTGTGAGATGCTGGGGATCGAACTGAGGTCTTATGCCCTACACATACCCCCACTCTCCTCCTCAAGCCTCAAAGTCCCTGGAGGGGGGGGCGGTCCTCCTGGCTAAGTAAGCCGCAATGTTCAGCCCGCACATACTCCCACTCATGAGGACTGTTGTGTGTTTTCCTTCCGATGTTCCCAAACTGCTCCTCTCCCTCTGCCAGCCCTCCCTGACTCCTGGGGAACTGAGACGAAGGAACAGGCTGCGAGGAAGCTTTCCCTGCCGGAGTCAGCCCTGCCCTTAGCTCTGCGGTGCTGAGAACTGTGTTCTCAGGATGCAGGGAGAGAAGCGACACGGGAAGGATGGGAGTGTTCCAGATTAGAGGTTGATTCACTGGTGAAAATGGTCAGGCTCGTCCTGTTCTCAGGGATCCTGCGTTTTGATATTAGTTTATTAAATAATCTGAAAAGAAAAATAAACGCTTGTGCAAATCTGTCGTTGCCCACCTGCTCCCCGTTTTAACTTAGCCCCGCGTTTTCTTCGCAGAGTCACTGGGGGTGAGCTGTTTGAAGACATAGTGGCGCGGGAATACTACAGCGAGGCCGACGCCAGGTGAGTGGCTTGCCCCGGGCAGGACACAAGATGCCATGTTCAAAGGACGCTTCTCTAGGCATCTGTTTGCAGGTGCAGTGTAGCAGTCCGTAATCAGAAGGCTCTCGTGATGTCATCCAGGAGGTGTTCCAGTGACACATCCTTCCTTGATGTCTGTCTCTAGGACTTTTCCAGATAATTCCTTGCGAAGAAACAAGTAGATGACGCTAGTACTCTAGTATACACGTTATTCTTCCAGAGCATCTATAGTTCGACTGGAGTTAGACTGCAGTCTTTTTGTGATTACTATTATTATTATTATTTATTATTATTATTATTATTATTATTATTATTATTATTATTAAACTGCCCCTGCCACCGTGTAATCCCATCAATGGCCAACATCCAGACACTATAAAACCAAGCTCCTGGAAGCGACATCTTATAGCCTAGTTCTCCCTCTCGGAGAACCTGGGAAGCTAGGTTTCCTGGTAACCAAGAGTTTCCTGCCCACATGGAAGAGCCTGGAAAGCTCCCTGTGGCATATCCATATGCCAAAACCAGTAACAATACTGGGTCTCATTCCCCTGACCCTGAAAGAGCCTCCAATGCGGCACTGTTGGGAAGGATGAGTAAAGAGAGGCTTCTAAAATCTCAGGGCTAGGATGAATGGAGACATTACTGAGACCACGCAAGAAAATTGGTGATCAACAGGATGATGATGATGATGATGATGATGATGATGATGATGATGATGATGATGATGACTCTTGGCTGGCTGGTCTGACTTGTGCTAAAGAAAGACTTTTTCGTGGCCAAGCACACATATCAAAGACTGAGACTGTGATCTCTAGATCCTTGGCTTCCCTGTGTGGGAGCCACATAGTAATAAGCGCCAATATTCGTTTCAGTGAATTTAAATTAAATTAAAAGTCTGGTTATTCAACGGTGCTGGCCACTTTTCAAGTACTGAGTAGCCACTGTGATCACGGGGACACTGAGATTACAGGTTATTCCTCTGATCTCAGAAAGGGCCACCACCAGCCCCTGACTCCACAGAAACCAGAGAGAGAGAGAGACACTGCGTCTCAGGAGAGCACGGGGATTCATTATCTTCACCTGGGAAATTTCACTCGAACCTTGGAACGCTGACATGAGAAATATTTATTCAAGTATTTCCAAGAGCAGCTGAAGGGAACTTCCCAGGCAGAAATCTCCACAGAAGCTAAAAATGCCTTCGCATTCTAACTTGAGGCTGCTCAGGGGACGCAGGCAGAGAGGGCAGGGGGAGGCATGACCGTCCGCCTGAGGAGCAGTTGCTTAGTTTGGACGGCGCTGATCTCCTTTCTCCCGATAGAAAAAATATATATATATTTTGGCATGGGCCACACCCGACAGTGCCCAGGCTTAACTCCTGGAGGGGATCGAGGGGCGAGATGTGGTGGTGGGGATTGAACCCAGCTCAGCCACATGCAAGACGGTCTCCTGCCCACGTTTCTATCTCCCAGCACCCCCTTTTTAAGTTTTTTTTTTTATTGTATCACCGTGAGATACAGTTACGAGCTCTCATGTTTGAGTTTCAGTCATACAATGATCGAACACCCATCCCTCCACCAGTGCACATTCCCCACCACAGTGTCCCCAGTATCCCCCTCCCCACCTTACCACCCTCCCCCTGCCTTTGTGGCAGACAATTTCCCCCACACTCTCTCTCTACTTTTGGGCATTACGGTTTGCAATACAGATAGTGAGAGGCCATCACGCTTGGTCCTTTATCTACTTTCAGCACACATCTCCCATCCCAAACGATCCCTCCAACCATCATTAGTGATCCCTTCTCTATCCCAGCCGCCTTCTCCCCCAGCTCATGAGGCAGACTTCCAACAACTATGGGCCAGTCTTCCTGGCCCTTGTGTCTACTGTCCTTGGGTGCCAGTCTCATATTATGTTATTTTATATTCCACAAAGGAGCGTGGCCCCTTTTCAAAGTAACTGCAGATGTTCAAACTTTCGAGCAGAGCTTCCCAGACTTCCTTGGCCTCATGCTTCCCTTTAAAAATAAAGCCTCACTCGGCATCCCCTGGAAATCGACCCTGTTCTGTAAGTGAGCAAAGTGTGCCCCCACCCCTTGGTCCTGTGCAGCAGTGGGGGTGTAGGCGTCACATCAGCCACTTGGAGAAACGCTGCTAAGGTGATCAGGAAGAAAGGGATGCTCCGGTGACCCGGAGCTGGTCAAGCAGACACAGTTCGCTCCAGCAGAGGCTTCTGTGTCCCTGTCGTTTCCCAGGGATTTGGAGGCCTGTTACTGTGTGGGCTCAGGGGTCGCACTGGCCTCCTTGGAATGTCTGCTGAAGCCTGGAACAAAGGTCGCCGTGTCCTGCTTTCTGTCCCTGCCTCTGTCCCGGACCTGGAGGGGCACCGTGCGCTTGGGCCAAGCCCATCCCTGTGGTGTGTTGTGTTGTATGCCAGCGCACGGGCCCTCAGGAGCCTCAGGCCTTGCAGCCACCTGCTTTCATTAGCACCTAGTGACATCGCTGAGCTTCTTAATAAGGACAACATAGACTGTGCATTTTGGCAGCATTGGCAACAATTTTCCATCACTAAGGAGTGTGGAAGTGTATTGACCAATAACCAGTGCCCCCGGGATTTAAAAAAAAATTAATGATTCATTTTTTCCAAAGTCCCTCATCTTTCCCCAGAGTCCACCTGCTCTGAAGACAGGGCTTTGTCCTGGCCTGGGTTGACTTAAAGTCTCCTGGTACTGAAGACTTGCACTAGTTCATCTATTAATACGCTACACAAGAAGCAATGGTCTAAGGCAGAATAGGCAACGAGTCCCTTCCTGTTTGTGTTTACCTCTTGTTTCAACACTTTTTTCATCGTGACCTCAGATTTTAAACAGTTTAGATGTGCGTGAGAGATATTCCTCAGCTTTATATGTCTGAAGAATTTTTCCTGATTATGGGAATTGTTTATTTTCTCTTGAAAATGAAATTTTTTGACTTCTGTACACAAATTATTTGTTAGACTTTTGGTTAAAAAAGAAAACAGGACTAGTCCACACACTGCTCAAATTGTTTTGTCTGAATACGTCACAAGTTCTATGTTGGAATTCATTTATGTGCGAACCAGAATTAGCTTTATTCAGTGTTACTTAATCCCAGTGTAAAGCTACAAAGACGTGAAAATATGACTTTGGGGGTTGTTTTTTTTTTTAAATCCTTTTATTTTGTATTTATTGTGATTATGTGCCTTTAAAATGCTCTCCTTTCCCTTCCACCTTTGTGTCTTTGCAGTCACTGTATACAGCAGATTCTAGAGAGCGTAAATCACTGTCACCTAAACGGCATAGTTCACAGGGATCTGAAGGTCAGTATCTGGGGTCCATAAATCTCAATCAAAGGACTTTTCTCTGTTTTGTCTTGTTCTGGGCAAAGGGCAGAGGGTGGGCACGGACAGTGGTTCCCGTGGTTGGTTCCTCAACCGCTCCTGACAAACGCCTTGATGATGAAGTGACGATGCATGACACCTCTCCCGGTTTGCCGATCCACAGGCCCACATACATCCCGGCTGAAAGGGAAGGACAGTATTAGGAACACGGCCTGTCGGACTTGCCGCCGTGGGCGGGCTCCCCCGGCGGGCCCAGGTTGGCCGGAGATCAGGCTGGCCCGTGATGTCTGTTCGCCTGCAGGTGCAAACACCTCCACTGCTCTGAGGCCGTGGGTTGCCCTGTCACGGAGCAACTGGTCATGCATGGCTCCGTTTGAGTTTGACGAACCCTCAGGCAAGAGATCGTAATTGCCAGCCAAATTAAAGCTCAAGAAGTTAATGATTTATCAAAAATTCATTATGTATCCTAATGTAACCTGAATGGCGCTTTGGCTGCTAATGTGACAGCTTTGGAATGAGATGACGTGGGGGGGGGCGGGGCGGGTGACAGGATGGAGTAGGGGAACCATTCCTTGTCTGGGGGGCAGGGGGGTGGGGAGGAGATGGAGCACAGCAGTTACACACGTCTTTAGGCTCCGGTTCAGTTCCTGGAAGAATTTACCACCAGGAAGTGAGCTCCTGATGGGAGGAACGGGTTTTCAGATGGGGTTTGTCTCCCATGGGGTGCATTTGGGGCCCACCCAGATTGGCAAGATCCAGATCGTCCTGAGGTCGTAGTCACTCTCCCTGAGCAACACGCCCGCATTTCTGGACAAGAAGGTTAAAGAGGGGCCCGGCGAGGTGGGTGAGGTCTGCCCCACCTCACCCCGTCTTGCTGAGGGTGTGCGGACTGAGCTAACACTCGCCCCCTGGTGTTTGCATGCAGTCATTGCATTCAGCAGACCCTGGAGACCTGCAGGTGAGTGATGGAGACCGCAGAAGGACCACACACACACACACACACACACACACACACGATTCCCAGTGACTGTTCGGCAGCAATTATGCCCATAAAGGCAAATAAAAATCATGAGCACTGCAGTGGTACAGACGCATCCCGGCACGTTACAGAGATGCACCACGATCTGGTTCCTTGCGTCCTCTCTCGTCTAATACTTGTTTAAAGACTTTCCAGAATCCTGTTTCATCCCACGAGAACTAATACGCTCACACTCAGGCCAGGCGGCACCCTCCTCCCTCCTCAGAAGGCCCTTCAGTGCTCTACTGGTTCTGGGCTCCTTACACACACGTTTGCTTTGAGAGCCGTGCTGTGCAGACCGGACGTCAGTGGTTGCTAAACTCCCAGAATGAAAGGCGTAACGGAGTCGGTCTGTGTGCTGTGGTTAGGTGCCGAAAGCCAAATATTCCGGCCCTGAAACTCCTTCCTGGAGTCTCAGGGATTCTGGGGAGGCGAGTCGGACCACTTCTTTATTGATCTGTTTGCGTCCGGACTCAGATTCGAGTCTAAAACAGATGGGGAGGAAATACACAGTGTTGTGATCAGATGGTATTTGTGTGGCATGAAGATGGGCACGTGCGCCTACCTTTAAGACTTCTGATGCCCCCGAGGATAAGAAAAACTTCGGTCATCAAGAAGCTCCTTTGTTCAGAAGGAGACCATTTCGGTACTAAGATTCTGCCTCCTTCTCAGTTTTTCCATTTAACTTACAGGAAAGTTCAGAGAAATGGTAAAGAATTATAACCTTGTAGCACTGTCATCCCATTGTTCATCGATTTGCTCGAGTGGGCACCAGTAATGTCTCCATTGTGAGGCTTGTTGTTACTGTTTGGTATATCAAATATGCCATAGGTAGCTTGCCAGGCTCTGCCGTGCGGGCAGGATACTCTTGGTAACTTGCTGGGCTCTCTGAGAGGGATGGAGGAATTGAACCCAGGTCAGTCACGTTCAAGGCAAACGCCCTACCCGCTATCCTATCACTTATAACTTTAAGTGAAAGAAAACTCCCAGATGGGCGAAAGAACTAATGTGCCCGTCATCTAAACTGGGTCTAGGCATGCCAAAACCTCAGCATTTATCAGGCTAAAGCACAAAGCTGGCAAAAGGTTATCTGGACTGTCTCGAGCTGTCCTACTTGGGAAAACCCACATAGCTTTCACAGGCTGACTTCCCCAGTGATAGCCGTGTGTAACTACAGGTTTTATTCATTTGATGTTGAAGAGTCCACCTCAAAGATCTAGAGAGTTACTTGGAGATTTCGTTTGTGAACCAAGCCCTCCCTTACTTTTCTGGAATCTTCCTTAGGAATTCCAGGTTGCATCTGTGTGCTTTCAGTGTCGGAATTAAGGGGATGGTTGATGTCAGTTCACTGTGGAGAGCCAGGATGAAGGAGGGCACATCTGTTGGCATTTTCCAAATGTACCCACCAGGCTCTGGGAACAGTGGTTCCTCTGAAGATTCACACCACGGTGGAGTGAATTCAGATGTTTCTTCCTGGCCACATATATGAAACTTAGAATTCATCCTCCTTCTTGCTTTTAGCGTGAACGTCTATGGATATAACCATCGTGTTATTTTATCAGATGCACTAACAAGTGAATCATTTGGAACACTTGGCTCACGCTCTATAATCGCAAGTACATCCTGAGAGCTGGGGATGAAAAATGTAAATTTTCTTCCAGGAGTTTCTGAATATTTTTGCGAGCGCATGAGCTGAGACTCTCTGAGAAAGTACAAGCTCAGCTGAGCCCTGTAAGTGTGGAACTGAAATCAGAGCTGGCGGTGAGCCTGGGCTGTGAAGAAAAGTGTGTTTTCCAACCTATGAGCGGAAGTCACCGACGTAGAGCTCAGCTGACTTCCGGGGTGCGCTAGTGCCCAGAGCAGTAGTCTGCGTCCCTGTGTCGTGGGGGCGGGGCCTGGGGAGGGAGGGGCTTTGCTCTCTATCCTCGGCCTGATCTTAGGAAGAACAGAACCTGTTATAACCTGATATATATATATATATATAGGTTATATATAAATATAACCTGTTATATTTCCGTGACTGTTATCTGACTGAAGTATGAGTTTCGGTCTTATGGTGGAGTTGGATAGACAAGTGGGCTACCGGGCATGGTTCACTCGGCCATGTCCAAATCATGCCCGAAGAGGCCCAAACGCATGCCCTTGGGACAGGCCAGGCCCACCTCTCACCTTCAGAGCACAGAACTCCCGGCTGGCTTCCTTCATTCCCGGCTCCTCCATCTGGTAGATACGGCACTTGCCATAGCATCTGTACCAACATCTTGCGATAAAAAAAAAAAAAGGACCGATTGCTAAAATGTCTTCTAACCAGACTTACCTGTTAACCTCACTGAGGGTTTGAGTCTTGGTTTCCCAATCCTGATTCCTCCCTTGGTTCCTGCCCGACACAGCTGCCCGAGGCTCGGTTTGCTTTGTCCACATCAGCCAGTCACGTGGAGCTCGTGTGTCTCACCGCACTGTCGAAGGCCCTTCTGAGCACCTCAGCACTGTCCCCCCCAGGGGGAAGGACGCCCCAGACCAGCACAGCCTGCCGTGAGGGGCAGTGACTCGGGACAGTTCTTGATGCCCCAAAATAAGTACCCAGTGCCCTGGGACCTCTCCCTTGAGAGCCTAGAGAAGCACCAAGTGAGAGAAATAATGCAGAAGTTACTGCACAGCCTGCGTGCAGGTAACACCAGTTCCATCTGTCAAACTGTATATGTGTCCCCCAGGGGTCCCTGAGCACAGAGCCAGGAGTAAGCCCGGATCACCACTCTGGGTGCCTCAACCCTCCCCTTCTAAAGTCAAAGAAAAGAAAAGTCTGAAGGGCCCAAATCCCATGCACGCTTGAGCTTTTTCAAATGATGGTATTTCTCTCAGCTGAGGCGGTCCCCTGCTTACCGGTACATCAGAGATGGTGACTGGCCTCATGAGGCGCGAGCTCGGGCGGAAGCTGCATAGGTACAGGGGAATCCTCTGGCAACACACAGGCCCTGTGAGCTGCCTACCGAGAGAATATTGAATATTAGCCTGTTAGCTTCTCTCTGGAAAATATTATAATTTAGTGAAAAAGTATTGGATATGTATATGGAAGAGAAAGAGATCAGAGACAGCTGGAGCTTTGAATGGATTAATATCAATAATTAATAATAATCAGTATTAATACTTCTGGGTCAGAGTGATGGTGCAGTCGCAGGGAGTTTGCCTTGCGCATGGCTGATCTGGCTTAATCCCCGGCACCCCATCTGGTCCCCCGAACACCACCAGGACGAGTTCCTGAGCGCAGAGCCAGGAGTGACCCCTGAACACTGCTGAGTGTGGCCCCCCCCAAAAAAAAAACATCAACACATAAGAATAAATAAACTTTCTTCCTCCTGAAAAAAAATACTTCCAGATATTTGGGGAAGATTGTTTTTTATAATGATCATAGGAATAAGATCTATGGCCATAGGAGTCCCACACTTAGGAGCCTGGGACTTGTCTTCTGGGGGAGCACTGCAGGGCGTCTTTATGAGGGCCCCGGGAGACGGGCCGTGCAGTTCTGGGGTCACTGGGCCAGTCAACTCAGGCTGCCCCGGGGGGGGGGCTTTGAAGCTGCCCAGTGCATGCTGATGACGTGGAGGAAGAGAAAGGTGGTAAGAACAGACGCCAGCGTGATTGTGGGGGTGGCCACTCTGCCGTGCAGGAGGGCATGAGGCCTGCGGTGGGGGTATCTGCCGGACAGCCCCCGTCTGGACCTACACTTAGGGGCCCCCTCCGACCACAGCCGGAGCCTTGGGTTGCTTGTAGCGCGGGCACAGACCAGCCTCCCGCGGGCCTGAGCGAGCGGGCGGCGCCAGCTTCTCCCTCCGCACAGCCCGCAGCGCGCCTATTTCTGGGAGCTCGGCTCACACCTTCCCTGGCAGAGGAAAAGCGACGGCAAACACCAAAGCACAGCATGGCTGGCTTCACGTCGGGAGACTCTCCTGGCGAGGAAAGAGACTGACAAACACTGTCGGCTTCCTAAGGACGGATCTTCCAAGGCAGTGGAAGCAGCAAATAATACAGAGTCACAGAATGGAAATGACCGTCACTTGTTCTGTAACGGTCAGGCAGAAAGGGATAAAAGGAGTAAAGCACGTGCCGCTGGCCTGGTGGTTTTCTGACCGGATATTGTCCGCCGCGTATTATTCAGACACAGCTGGGGTGAGCAGCCGCTGAGGACCATTATCTTTGCCAGTCAGTCTCTTCCCGAGACCGCCCTTGCTTAGAAATCCTCGTGATGCCCCTCTGGGCTGAGTGAGAAGCAAGATGGAGAGTCTTTGTCCTGCATTCTGCTTGTGTTCTGTTTGGATATGGGGAGTCGGGATATTTGAATCCCTCAAATTTACCCAATTTAGGACTGGAGCGATAGCACAGTGGGTAGGGTGTTTGCCTTGCACACGGCTGACCCGGGTTCGATTCCTCCGTCCCTCTCAGAGAGCCCGGCAAGCTACCAAGAGTGTCCTGCCTGCATGGCAGAGCCTGGCAAGCTCCCCGTGGCATATTCGATATGCCAAAAACACTAACAACAAGTCTCACAATGGAGACTTACTGGTGCCCGCTTGAGCAAATCGGTGAACAATGGGACGACAGTGCTACAGTGCTACAGTGTACCCCAAAATAGCAATCTAATGAGACACTTTTTGAAAGTGATCCACTTCTACCCCTCAGCGGAGTAGTATTGAATCTTTGAAAGAAAGGGGTCCTGAAAATAAGGGGTCAAGTCTTCTCTTCATCTCTTTGGAGCTCCCTCAACTCATTTGGAAAACTGACCCCTGGGCATGCATTCCCTCTCCCTCTAGCCCTGCAGTTCCAGAAGCGATTCTGGCTCTGGGGGGTCCTCTAGGTAGACACTCCAGCAGTCTCGAGTCGCAATGGGACAAGTCACCACTGAATCCATAGGGAAGCTCGGAACAAAACTTGGCCAACAGTTGCTCCTCATTGCAGCTGATAGGCTATAAATGGTTGTTGACACACAGACCAGATGGTGTGGAAAATCCTGCATCACTGGGAGGCAGTGGGGTGGGGAAAGAACCTGTGTGAGACTCTCCATAGATGCTATTTAAAACCCAACTTAAACAGCGACTGTGTCATACGGATTTAGATAATCTCGGTATGTAAAGATTAGCCTAATAGACCGACCGCATTTGATTTTGGAATGCAGGCACTTCCTACCCTCTGCCCAAGCATTACAAATATGTGGTGTTCATTCATCCTGGTGGCCAGCGGCTTGGAAGAGGGATCGGTCCTCACTGCTGTTTATATTGTCCTTTACAGAGGACAAGCTCCTGTGATGTGGTCCAACAGGAAGTTATACTTACACATGCACTGCCAGGAGATGTAGTTCATTGCTTCTGAAGTTCATTCTGGGGACTGTTAGCGACAGAAGGCTTGACTTGCCCGAGACCACATCGTTTCTGTCAGGCTCAGGAGAGAAGCCAGACCCTTGCACACTCTCCTTCCCAGTAGCAACGCTGTCTGTCTCTCACTTGGTGCCGTTGCAAGCATTCCATTGTTACTGTGTTCGCCCACCTCCTTCTGCTCCCACCTTGTAATGGAAAATCAAAATAATTGGGATATCGGCAGAGGGGAAGTGTGGGGCTGGGACCTCCCATTTCAGGACATGGCAACAGACTCACAGAGAAACGTGGCGACTCTGTGAACATACCCACACGTTAACCTGCACAGCAGTGCCTGAGAGAGTCTGAATCTGAGCTCACCTGCTCACTAGTAAACTTTCTGCGGAGGGGATATGTGAAGAGTAGACCATGGCAACAGGGCAGTGGACATCTGTACTTGCAGCAGCTGATGTGAGCCAATGCCTGTGCTCACTGAAGCCCGCCACGGGGAGCAGTCATGCAGTGAACTACTTTATCCCGGTCCTTTAATAAGTCTATCATCCTCGCTTGTCAGTTTGCATTCCATTAAGCCGGGTTTGCCTGAAAGATACAGATAAACATGAAAGCATCTCTGTGCCATTTCCTTTCAAAATCTACACGGTCATGCTCTAGACTCCCCGCCTGTTATCCTGCATAGCTGCAACGGAACAGTCTTCAGAGAACAGAGTAAAATACTGATGCTGACAGATTTATTCTTTTCCTGGATGGCCCCTCAGTTCCTCAGGCAAGGTGCGAGCATTCACCCCAGCCCTGCAGAGACCAAGTATGATACAGCTCCAAGGAGCTACTTCTCCGTTGAGTTGGCAGAGACTTGGTATTTGGGGGCGTACTGCCTTCAGCCTGGCCAGCGGCTCTCTTGACTCGGTAATAAGGGGGAGAGCACACGAGTGTCCCGAAGTGTATTCGTTGGTGATGCTGGTCATTTGCTCAGAAGCCAGAACGCACCCAACTTAAGACGGAGCGTGGCTATGGTGCCAAAGAATCTATGGTGGACAGATGTGTATTAGCAGAGACCTCTGGTATGTCAGCTTTGCAAGGGGAGGGCTCGAAGGAGGAAACCACGGTGTCCTGTTTGATGTGGTTTTCCCAACTTTATTTCATTTCCTGGTAACTAGAACTTACCTTTCGACTAATGAGAAAGTACACAGCTGTATCAGTTCATAAATGTTGTGAAAACAAAATGCCAAAGATGAATGCCATCGCATGGTTAGATATCATAAGAGACTGATAAGTATGCTATCAGTTTCAGGTCATCTTGCATCTGGGTTTTTACTCAGAGTTCGTTTCAGCATGCAGATCTGATAGAGTCTTGAGAACTCTCCATCCCAACATCCAAATTAAATCATCCCATATTTAGTGCAGAAACACCTCAAAATCCCTGCAGCTCCCCGATGTACAAAGGTTTCCTTCCAGTTGTCCGCCATCATCCCAAGCGAATGTGACAGCAGCGAGAAGCAGTAGCCTGAGGAAGACTAGTACTGGATCCCAGCAAACTCGCCAGTGCTCTTCTTTCTTACATCCCTTTAACCGGACTCCTTCCAAGTGCTGGTGATGAGTCTTTGCTTATGTTGCATGGCTGGCTTACTTAAGAAATGAAGGCTGGTTTTAGGCTGTGTTTACACAAGGTCAAAACAAATAACCAAAACAAAACAAGAAGAAAAGCAGCAAATTTCCTGAAAAATCCCGATGAAATGTGTTATTTGTTAAACACATAAACAGAACCAATTTGACTGATTGCATCTTGGACTTAAAGACAATTGCTTCAGCCCTGGGCAGTCTGTTGTTTCCCAACTTTTTCCATCGGAGACACACCTCTAAATTTGCCGGGTCTGAGGCCCAGCAAGACTTTGGACTTCTGTCTACCTGTATTCATCCAGGTGTCTGCCCCTGGGGGCAGTGGGTGGGGGGCAGGGAATAGTAGTATATCATTGGAAGTATTAATGCTCCTCCTCTCTCCGCATCTTTTCTAAAAGTGCTCAGAGCGGTCCAGGGGACCCCGGGGCTTTACCCTGGTGCTCATAGCCACAACTGCAGTGTGTCTCGGTGCTCAGGCGGGGAAGCAGGGAGCTTACACAGCTTATTCCCAGACTGAATTATCAGTCCCTGAGTCACAAAAAAACACCCCAGGGTGGGGGAAAAAAGTGATTCATCTCTTAGCATTCTAAAATGTGAAGATAAATACATAAGTCAAGCTTGGAACCGCACTTTGAAGACATGTAAATTATGTCTCCAAACACACATCAAGCAAATGAAAGCTCCCGATAACATTTGGCAGGTAGCAGCAATCCAGCCTTCCTTGGCTTTAAGAAGACAAGGGACTCTGCAAGGCAGCGACTTCATACGTCATGCGGAACGGGACTAGTACAGAGACTTGTTTGGAAACATTGACTCAAAGATCACTACCTTTGGGTCCAAACTCCTGAAGAGGGCTGGGCTTTCCTTTGCACAGTTTCATTTGCCAAGTGTCCCCGGAGTGGTCCAGCTCTCATTAACGTTTCGCCAAGTCTCCTTTGGGGAGATGCCTGTGGTCTGCGTGGCTCTCAAGTCAGGTTCTGTGGCCAAACCCTGACCCCTAGGGCCTCAGCGCGTGTAAATAGAGGTGCAGAGACGTGCACCCTGGTATTCATGTGATCCCCAAAGTCTCTGCTGCCCAGGGTACCTCCTATACATGTCTGCCTCTCGCATGCAGCCTGTGTTAACTCTGTCACCAGCTTTTCCCTACTCTTAGGAGCCAGCGAAGGCTTGGGGGGCGGGGGGATGAGATAGTGCAGCCCCTCCTGCTGCCACCCCTCAATATTACTAGCGTGAACAGTCATTTTAAAATTAATCTCTCTCCCTCTCTCTCCCTCTCTCTCCCTCTCTCTCCCTCTCTCTCTCCCTCTTTCCCTCTCTCTCTCCCTCTATCTCCCTCTCTGTCTCTCCCTCCTTTTCTCTCCCCCTCTCTCTCTCCCTCTATCTCCCTCTCTGTCTCTCCCTCCTTCTCTCTCCCCCTCTCTCTCCCTCTACCTCCCTCTCTGTCTCTCCCTCCTTCTCTCTCCCTCTCTCTCCCTCTCTCTCCCTCTATCTCTCCCTTTCTCTCCCTCTCTCTCCCTCTCTGTCTCTCCCTCCCTCTCTCTCCATCTCTCTCCCACTCTCCCTCTCTCTCCCTCTCTCTCTCCCTCTCTCCCTCTCTCTCCCTCTCTCTCCCTCTATCTCCCTCTCTCTCTCTCTCCCTATCTCTCCGTCTCCCCCCTTTCCTATATAAAGCCTGAGAATTTGCTTCTAGCTAGCAAATCCAAGGGGGCGGCCGTGAAGCTGGCGGACTTTGGCCTCGCCATCGAAGTGCAAGGTGACCAGCAGGCATGGTTTGGTGAGTAGAAGCTCCCTGGACTCCAACAGTCTCCCCTCACTGCTTCCTGCTTCCCGGCCCCAGTGCACACAAATGCTCCTTCCAGTAACAGTGGGCGAACTCACAGATATTGGTCCTCTTAAAGCACTTCACTGCCTGACCCCGAAAGGGACGTGATGTAGAAGTTACTGAAGGGAACGCCTGAGTAAGGGAGCCAGAGCACAGAGGTTTGCTTCCTCGGTGGATAAGGAAACAGGGCCTGTCGGAAGAATTAGTACGGGGCCCCCCGCTTTTCAGATTGTTTTTGGTATTGAAGAAAAGGTGATTGGTTGTGCAGACCACCCAGCCAATGGCCCCATGGCTGTGAAAGGTGCGACTCAAGCAAAAGTTACAACAGTAATTTTTGCAATTATTACCTAATTTTTGTCATTGTTAGTGGTGGTATGTCTCATCTTTTTCTCCAAAGCTGTTTTCAAACTTGGATAATTTGGGGATGTTGAATTCCTGAGGATTCCTTACAACGAACTCTTCAGCAGGGCTGGGGAGACGTTCAGAGGACAGGCTCGTGGGCACTGCATGCATGCCACCCTGGCACCACCTGGGCCCCCAACACTGCCAGGAGAGCCCGGCGCCCTCAAAATTAAAGAGCCATAAATAATACAGGGAAAAAGTCGAAACCTAAAGAAATTTAGAGACCGTTTGAAGGATCGTACCTCTGGCGGGCTGGGGGGCGGGCTGGGCACACGAGATGCCAGGAGTAAAATCCCAGTTCTGAGAAGGGGGCAGCCAGCCAAGTTAGTTTGGGAACCCTCGCGCCCGCAGGCCCACTGGCAGGGGCGGCGGGCACTGTCCTGGCCCCCCGAGGCGGTCAGAATGCTTTCCCGGTGCACGCAGCAGGGGGACGAGGGGAGCACGAGGGAGCGTTGAGCAGGAGCGATGCCAGGCAGACCGAAGCGCATGCGCGGTTTCGAAGGGCGCCAGTTCTGGTCAACTCCGCTGGTCCCAGCCGGACTGCGATGGGTCAGGAGGATCTCACGCCCTGCTTCCTCGGCACGAAGTAGGAAACAGCTGAAATTCCGGCCACGGGGCCTGCTGGAGCAGGGGTTAAACTTACCTGGCCCACCACCCCCTTTTCAGAAAAGAAAAATCACCCAGTGCACCCCTGGGAATCTATGACCTTCTTAAAGGGACAGACACGAGGCTCCTCCTGACCCCACCGCATTGTTCCGACACCCCTGGGTCAGGGCCAGCATAACCAAACGGGCCTAGGCCCACGGATGCCTCCTAAGAGGTTCATTCTTAGTTCTAAGAAAGTTCGGGGTTTCAGGAGGGTACCAAATGTTTTGAAAGCTAATGTGTATTTTATTCCCCCTCCCCATTACTGGATTGTGGGTTTTGTTTTGAGCTGGTTGCACTCAAGTCCCAGAGGGCTCCCTGGGTGCCCCGGCCCCGTGGAGGGCGGGAGGAGGTCTGTGTTCTGTTCTTTGGGGTGTGTTGCTCTTATTTTAGACGTGAGTAATAAGGGCATGTTTTCATCGAGTGACTCGTTCTGCTATTTATTCAGTCTTACCTGCCATCTTCATCTCATCTCTGATTCATTTTCCATTTTAAACTTTAATATCAATATTTGGGGGGCCTGGGGAGGGGGAACCTTTTTATTTGGATAGAAAAGTGGTTAAATTCTTCGCTCTCTGTCATACTAGAGTTTCAGGGCTTGGCATGCTTTCATTTTCATGAATTTAAGAGGTCTATTTCCAATGCAAGGAAAAAAGAAAAAGAAATGACACGAGAGTTCTGTAGAAGCTGTTCTTTTGTGTGTATCTGATCTCTCAAAAATCCCTCCTTTTCAAGTCCAGTCGTTGTTCTTCTGCCACCCCTGCCCCTTCCCCAGCCCTGACTGATCTGAACAGCCAGAAATGTCAGCAGCAGTATCCCAAGTCACCACACTGGGGAAACATCTGCCAAAGAGAAATAACCACGGCCAGCTTGTCCCCACGGGCCAGCAAGTCCCGTGGACAGTCGTGTGTCTTGGTTTCGGGTGAGGGTTCCTACAAAGCGGAAAGGATCAGCAGCACAGTCTTGTCCCGTGGAAGAATCCTCTCGCATGGTGGCTGCGCTTCCTTTAAAACTTCAGTTCTCTTGTATCCACAGCAACAAGAAGCTGCCGTGGGGTCCCCGTCCCCCAGATGTCACCGTCATCGCATCTTCCATCCTGCTGTTCTTCCTGGTTTCTCTGTCCTGGTCCCCCTCACTCATGTCCCCTCTGACCACCTCCATTAGGATGAAGCAGATTCTCAGGGGTCCCCTCTGTGCTCCTCGGGGAGCTTCACTCTGTCACACCCCGCCCTGGGTCGGATCTCTGCATTCCTCACACTGTGCCCCACGCCAGTCCCCTAACTCTGATGCCTTTAGCTGCTTCATTCTTTTTTTGGCATCCTGACCCCACAGCTGCCCCCCCCCAGTAGTGCCACTGAGTAAGAGTGACTGTGAAGCTTTCCCCAGCATCGTCCGCTCCTGCAGAGGCCAGTCCTAGTGGACATGGATGGACATCTCCCTGACTGCCCTCTCGTTTCTGCCTGGGTGAAATCGCACCCGCACCCCTCGTGTCTGAGGAGGTACAGACTGTACGAGCAGAGGGAGTGCGAGCTAGAAAGAGGGACCCCTGTGCAGTGTCTGCCGTGAGCAGCGGGCAGAGGGCATGTCACAGGGCTGACAGAGTGGGTGCCTTCACCGGGAGACGCTCCGGAGGAGGGTCCCAGCTCCTCTGCTGGGAGACTTTGTCCTTTGTGGGAGCTGAAAGTTTGGAGAGAGCTTCTAAATGAGGGAGGCTGTTCTGGGAAGTTTTGAGTAATTTTTTTTTCTTTTTTTTGCCTAAACACTATTATTTGCAAGAGCAAGCACTTTGAGGTTTTAGCTGTGAGCGATGATTGAAGTTGTCCCCGCTGGAGTCCCTCGTGTGTAGTGAGAAACCTTCCTTCTGCCTCCGCCCAGCATGCTTTTTCATCTTGCTTTGTTTGGGGGGTCCCAAACTGTTCTCAGGGTGTTGGGGAGTCACTCCCGGTGACTCGTGGTCAGCCGGCCTCGTGACTCAGGGCTGGAGACCACCAGGGACATCTGGGGATGGTCGCCAGGGAACCAGGAGGTACCAGGCTGCAAACTCCGGCCCGGCACCTGCAAAGCGTTTTTCCCTGGCCGCCGAGCTGTCTCCCGGGCCCACACCTTCGTTCTGGAAAAGTCCGGGCACATCGTTCTCGGTAATGATTCATCTGAAAGTTCCCAGTGTCCTCCGGCTGCCAGCTCTAAGCACACCCTGATCCTTCTGGGTACACCATGTTCTGTGACTTCTCCTGGGGCAAGAGTTCTGCAAGTTACTCTCGGCCCAGCCCCTTACCCCCAGGACAGCCTGTTTCACACTCAAAACCTTGCACCGAAGATCTGCTTCCGCTCTGTGTGTGGCTCTGTGCTCTGGGTCCTACTGTGAAGGGCCCAGCTTGTCTTATTCGCTTCTCCCGGACAGAGCGCGGTGTCCAGGGGGGCCAGGCCCCTCCTCTGCTGACCTCTCCCCCTGCCTCCTCCCTCCCCTGCCTCAGCCCTCCTCCGCTGGGCTCTCCTCTTTGACCAGAGCCTGTGGGTGGACAGTGGGGTTGGAGGAATAGGAAGAAAGCATCTGGAGGTTCTTTGATGTTCGGGTTCCACTCTCACTCGCACCTGTCAATGCAGAGGTGTAGGGAGGTTTCTAGAATGTTTTAATGAGGAAAGGGAAGTGGTGGTTGGGTTGGGGTTGGGGTTGGGGCCGGGAGCCTCGGGTAGGAAAAGTGAAGAGAGAATCGGGAGAGGAAACGAATGCCAGGCAGGTTGCTACTGGCAGGCCCGCTCCTGCATCTCCCACATCTGCCAGAACTGGGGGCATGGTGGCCGGGGGGGGGTTTGTCTTTCTCACAGGAAGGGGAGCCCCACCTCAGGTTAAAAAGAGAGGACATGTGATAGACTGCATTTGCCCATTGTGTCATCTCAGAATAACATGTCAGCATTTTGTCTCAAAATAATAATGGGGCTGGAGCTACAGTGCGGTGGGCAGGCCACTTACCCTGCGTGTGACCAGAGTTGACCCCCGGCATCCCATATGGCCCCCCAGCACCGCCAGGAGTGGACCCTAAGTACAGAGCCAGGAGTAAGCTCTGAGCACTGCCGGATGTGGCCCCCATACTAAATTAAATGATAATAATAATATGCCAAGGTGTCCTCCCGGCGGTTGTCACATTCCTGTCCTTGCCCAGGGTCCAGTTTTCTTTTGGAACCCGGGGACTCCCCTGTGTAAGACGAGTGAGCCGAGCCCCTCCCCGGCCCCCACTCAGCTTTAGCTAAGGCCTCTACGGCCCAGCATCGGCCTCCACTACGGAAAGGGAAGGAATTTGGTGGGCAAATTCAAAAGCTTTCCCCCGAGCACTGCTGGGAATGATTCCTAAGTGCAGAGCCAGGAATAACCCCAGAGGATCGCCAGGTGTGACCCCCCCAAAAAAGCACAACAAGCATATAAATCAGAAAGCTCCCCCCAGCTCCCTCTTCCCTTCTTGTCCTTGGTGGTGGTGGCAGTGACCGAGTGTCACACAGAGCGGGGGTCCCCCCTCATTCTCGTGAGCCAAGGGTCCCGCCCTGGGTGCTCTGCAGGGACCTTTCCAGAAGGTGCAGGGTGGGACAGCTCGTTGCTGACGGTGCCCTGGTGAGTAGGATGCTGCAGCCGCCTCACTCCTGGGTCCCCTGTGGCCAGCCCTGGCCACAGCATCTCCCCACCGCCCCGGCGCCCCTCTGCCCGCTCCTCGTCGGCGTCATCGCTGTCATGTTCCTGCCGTGCTGACCCAGCCGTCTGCTTCCCCCTAGGTTTCGCCGGCACCCCTGGATATCTTTCTCCCGAAGTCTTACGCAAAGACCCGTACGGGAAGCCCGTGGACATGTGGGCATGCGGTAAGGACTTCCACGTTCACGCAGGGAGCTCAGACACGCAAGACGGGAAGACGGGGTGGAGCCGGAAGCCGGGGGGGGGGGCACTCTGCCTCCCTCTCCTCTCCTCGTCGGGGGGCTTGAGACACTCCCGCCCTGGGGGCTCCAGAGCGGAGGTGGTGCTCTGTGGCTTGAAGTCTCTTGGGTTTCAGCTGGGTTTTGTTCCGTGGCAGGCCACGGCCCTGCAAGGAGCTGGTGGTGGCGCGTTGAACGCCAGAGCCGGTTCAGAAGAGGAGTGTTTGATTTGACGGCACGGGGGACCCCAGTGCTCCGTGGAGGGGCTTGTCCCAGGCTGTATCTCTGGGTCCCGTGGACACCCTGTCCCCTGAAGTCGGCCGCCTCCAGGCTCTCCGTGGCTCTTGCCTGGGTGACCATCTCGGGTGGTGGGTGTGTGTTTACATTGCTTCCTCGGGTCCATGGCTCTGCTGCTGTCTCCCCAGGATGAGGGGTGTTTTGTTTGCCTTTAAGATGGGGACCTATCAGCAGGTATACCTGTGTGACCATCACACACGGAGCTTGTGGTGAAGACACCTTCTAATGTGGCGTGTGTTCAGTGTAAACCACTCTCGGCCTCGGGCTGGAGGAATAGCACAGCGGGTAGGGCATTTGCCTTGCATGCGACCGACCCAGGTTCGAATCCCAGCATCACATGTGGTCCCCTGAGCACTGCCAGGGGTGATTCCTGAGTGCGGAGCCAGGAGTAACCCCTCAGTATCGCCGGATGTGACCCAAAAAGAAAAAAAAAACAACTCTTGGCCTTTTGAAAGGTTGGAGGGGCCGAGGCTAGCCGTCCCCCATGCCTCCGCCAGCCCCTTCCCTCCCATTGGTGGGAGACGGTCTGTCCAGTCGGGACACATCCTCACCCGCTCCCTGACAAAACCCAAGTGACGCGGCCTCTGGGTCTGAGCTTCCTCTTAAAGGACAGAGACAACAGTTGGACTTACAAAACCCTGCCAAGCGGGTCCGGTTTGGTTTGGGGTGCCTTATGTGGGGGTGCTTGGGGGTCTCGGCCCAGTTGTGGGGCTATTCTCAGGGTGCTGGGGTGGAACCCACAAGTCTCACATTCAGAGTATATATTCCATCCAGCCTCCGGCCATCTCCTCGGCCCCTGAGCGGTTTGTACCTTCGTGCATCAGTGTTAGTTATCTATTATCAGGAATATTTCTGTACAGATGAAGTTTCTAGATAACAGCTGAGCTGGACCTGGAAGCATTCGCACAGAAGGCGTGAGACAGACTTGACCTGTTTCCACAGATGACTCGGCAGTAGCCCTAGAACCATCAGCTCCACCCACTGTGCTTCCTGGCCCTGCCACCAGGCCCCCGACTCCACACTCTGTTCATGATCTCCTTCTCTCCTTGCACGTGTTTATTCTACAAAAGGCTTTGCGAGGGGCCAGCTTTGCCGCTCCTGAATCCTGCTTCATTCACTTGGGCTGTTTAGATAAACTACTCATTTGGCTCTCACTAAATCATTTCCACCCCACAATAGATCAATTTTATTAGCTCCCAAGAATGCCAGAACTTTAAACAAGAAACCAAACCACGAGGGTTTTATGCAAAGAATTCTTTCCTGCCCGTGCGTAGATTCAATGACGAAAATCTTGGACTTGGGGCAGTGTTCCTCGCCCTTCCCCCCACCGAGAGAAGGCCATCAGCCGCCGCGGGTTGGAGCGGAACGCAGGCGGCTGCGTGTTTAATACTCTGACACGCCGGTGCCTTAGGCTCACCAAACACATGCTCCACTTGAACGTGACTTCGGTAAACTGGAGTTCGCAGCAGTTTCTGGATTTTTCTGTTTGAATGCTTTGGCATAAAACAGTTTGTGCGACAGACCTTTGGCGGGGCTTGGCTTGAAGTAGGATTTCCGTTTGCAGAGCGTGAGGTGACTTAGAGGGCAGAAAGTCTGACTTCCTAGGCCGAGGGGAACGACCTATTTCCCTCTTCTTGTCTGAGTTTCCAACATCCTCCCACTCTGTGCCTGAGTAGGAGACGGAAACCTCAAAGCCAAGGTGTTGGATTTGCAGATCTATAAAGGCACAGGCACAGTTATTTAACAGGTACTAAATAACTGTGTGCATGCACACAAATGTTTGTGTACCCACACTCATCTCCCATGGATGATGTTCCAGAAGCTTCAACCCACTGGGGCACCTCAGTTTTGCCACAGACAGGAGAACCTTCGCTTCCTTGGGAGTTTGCTTCCCTCACTCCATCCAGTCCCTTTGTGAGGCGCTGTGGCCCCTCAGAGCAGGGGCTGGCTCCAGCGCTCCTTTCCTTTGGAGCCTGTGCAGCCCCTCCTCGTGTGCCTGCCAGTGCCCCCGCACCTCACAGCTCACCTGCAAATGCGCACCCTCCCTCCCACCCCCGCAAGGTCACAGCAACCCTGAGGTGTCTGAATGGGGCCTCGGGGTAGAAGGTGGCCAGCACTGGGCCCAGCCTAACCGAGTCCCTGCAATTGTGAACGGGCTTGCTTGTTGCTCTGGGTTCGAAGCTTTCTCATTCCGTCTTACACTCTGTCCTTCCACTGGGTGATGTGAACGGGAGATCCAGCTCACTCCTCAATCCGGCGGCACCTCTGTCTCCCCTTCCCGTTGCATGAGACCACCCAAGTCACCGGCATATTCCTTGATGTCTCTCAGGTCATGCCACATCTCAGCATCTCAGGAGATTCTCTTTTTCCCGGTACATTCCCCACCCCCCGCGCCTGCCAAATTCATAATTACTTCTTCCCGGGGCCAGACCAGGGCTCGTGCTGTACGAAATGAGGCTACCCAGATTACAAAAGAAACACAGAACAAGCCACTTAGCAAGAACAGGAGCTGCTCTCCTGGGGATGTCGAGCTGACGCAACCGACATTGGCTGCGTCTTTTTTGGCAGTTGACACAGACCAGAGCGAAACATGGGAGAAAGAAGCCTATCCGTTATCTTTTTTCAAATACGGAATTATCTGCGCCCCTGATGTTTCACATACTTAAATGCCATTCCATACTCTTGTGGGCTTGTGCAGAATACAGTCTGGACCTTAGTCACGTCTCAGAGGGCAGTGGAGCCGTTACTGGGAAGTAAATAATAGACAGCGGTAAAGTAAAGACACAGCTCTGTGTTCTGCCCCTGCTTTTGATGGCTTTCTCTCATGTGCCTGCACATAACCCGTGTCCTCGGTTCTCTCATGGGGCAAGCAAGTGTTGCCGACCAGAATCACCAAACTGCTGACTTGGTACACACATTCCTTCTGTAACTTGAATGTATACAAAGAAATACATGGAAGCAGATAAGCCAACTCAAAACTTCGGCAGTGTTAAAGATCTTAAAGATCAGTGGGACAACATCCCAGCTAGCAAAAAAAGAAAAGCTTTTTTGCTCCAAAGAGCAGCCTGGGCTGGGGGAGTGATGCTTCAGGAACGGGTGATTTGTGGCATGTCCCCTTTCATTAAGGGACACAGGAAATCCATCAAGCAGGTCACCTCACTCGTGTTGACCAGGTAATTTCAGGCTGACTGGTTTAATCAGCCATTCCTGGGATAGAATGGAATGAATTAGGTCAGGTATTAGGTTTGATGCTTTTCAGGTGACAAGTCACCATTTGCTTCCGTGACCCGAATGCTTGTCAGAAATGGAACTCTCTGGGACCCACCCGAGAACCACAGATTCCATGGCTGGTGCAGGTTAAGGAATCTGCTTTTTTTGTTTGTTTGTTTTTGGGTCACACCCAGCAATGCACAGGGGTTACTCCTGGCTCGCAAACTCAGGAATTACTCCTGGCGGTGCTCGGGGGACCATATGGGATGCTGGGATTTGAACCGGGGTCGGCCACATGCAAGGCAAGCGCCCTACCCGCTGTGCTATTGCTCCAGCCCCAAGGAATCTGCTTTTTTAAATATTTGCCAGGTCCAGGCAGTCCGAGCACATGCCAGAGCAGAGCAGATTCCACTATCCAGCCGCAAATCCCTGGGATCAGCAGATGTTGAGTCCTCGCAGGATAGAGCGGAGACCTCGGGGCAAGGCGCCTGGAACCTTTCATTTGCGGGGACATTGGCACTCATCTTGATATTGCTCAGAGATTTATCGAAAACCTAGCCACTTCTGGCTTGCGAAAATAACCAAAAGAGCTAGTAACAAGTGGCTTTGCTTTTCTTGTGTTTGGTTTTGGGGCCACGCCTGGCGGCGCTCAGGGCTGACTCTGGCATTACTCCTGATGGTGCTCACAGGATGATACAGTACTGTACCAGGGATCGAACCAAGACTGTGCCTTCTGTCCTGTGCCATCTTTCTGGCCCAAGTTGCCTTGTTCTTATATAGCAGCTATAGACGTTCTTCCTCCTGTCCCTCCCCAGGCACTGCTGACTTAGGCATTCGTAGCTGGTACCCATCTAATACAGGAATACCCGCTTACATGTTCTTTCATCCCACAGTACGTGCATATTTTGAAAAATAACTTCTTATCTTGCTGGCCCTTGAACCTCAGGATCTTAGTTCTACCAATTGGCCTTCTACATCACAGCGTGTTCATTGAACACTTTGCTCTTATAAGAAGATGAAGAGCCACTTTTACATCCTGGAGTTAATCATACTTTTCTCAATTCTGAAGTATTTTAGAAAAACCCATCCTATGTCCTTTACAACTTAGTAAAGTCTTAATGGGTGTCTTGTGAGATTGTTCCATTGACTTCCCACTGATTTCTCAGAGTTTTTTTTTTCAACTTTACATCTCCCTCTCCTTTCATAGAACAGCCTTTAGGATGTTTTAATCTTTTATATGATGATTGAAACTATAATTTTATGACTTTAACTTTTAACCAATTTTGGATGTTCTTGATAATGTAGTCTCTCCGCCTCACCAGGATTCAGTGCTTCTCAGCTCATTAATCAAACATCTCTAGCATCTCTCAAGCACAAATATATACATAGATAATGAAAACTAGGTTTAGCTTCCATTTGTAAATGTTACATGGAACTGAGTGCTAGGATAGTTGTGGGGTTTTTTTTTAACTCTGCTATGCAGAATTCCAAACATATCCAAGTACAGATGATTGCATAATGAATGGAAGGGTAATCTTAGTTCATCTACTCATTTCTCCATGCTCAAATTGTTTTGGTTAAATCCAAATGTCTTAGCAATACATTGACAATTTATGTTTATGTCTAGGGCTCTTTTTATACCCTAACAAGGATCAGGGAAATAGCTCAAGTCGTAGAGCACATGCCTCACATATGTGAGGTCCCGAGTTTGATTCCTGGTACCACAAGACTCTTGAACACTGCTGGTCTCGCTCTAGTGAGCCCCCGAAACCATAATGCTGTTCCAGGCACCCCAGACCCCAGAACACTGCTGGTTGTGTTATATTTCGTTTTAAGGATGGAAGGGATCAATCCTGTTGAAACGCAGGAGACCATATCAGGAGCCTGAGATCAAATTCAGTTCAGTCACATGCAAGGCAAGTGCCTTACCCACTGCACTACCTCTTCAGCCCCCTATTAAAATTTTTAATGACAGCTGCTTAAAATCACTAGATGGCAAGTAATTTTTACTCCTTGGTCTCATCTTACATGGTAGATGTAAGATGAGTTCAGTCTCTTAAGCCTCTTTCAGTGTGCAGATTCTGTGTCTCCCTCATGCATCACCCTTCATTTCTCTCTCTTTGTTTTTCCATTTATTTCTTCAAGAAATTCTTGCTTCCCACACAGAACTCCTACAGAAACCCCAGTCACCATCTCTGCATGCTGTTTACACTGCAAGGAACCAGGATGCCTCCAAGAAATGCTTGGTCATAAATATGGACCTGGGAAAGTTGAGGGGCCACTGATGTAGCTCAATGGTAGAGCACATATTCTGCATGTAAGACAGAGAGAGAGGGGATATATATATATATATATATATATATATATATATATATGTGTGTGTGTGTATATATATATATATATATATATATATATATACAGTGAGAGAGAGAAGAGGTGGGGCAGAAGTATAAGACTATCCATGAGTATTTTGTAGTAACAGAAAGAAAAGAATCTATTGTGTTAAGTCCACAGAACAGTAATTAACAGAAAATCTGTAATGACTGCAATGAAATGTGATAGTTTAGAATCTCCAACACTTATGCTGTATCATCATCATCATCATCATCATCATCATCATCATCATCATCATCATCCCATTGATTATCAAATCTCTCGAGCGGTCTCAGTAACGTCTCCATTCGTCCTAGCCCTGAGATTTTAGAAGCCTCTCCTTACCCATCCTTCCCAAGGATGACACATTGGAGGCTCTTTCAGGGTCAGGGAAGTGAGGCCCAGCATTGTTACTGGTTTTGGTATACGAATACACCACGGGGAGTTTGCAAGGCTCTCCCATGTGGGCAGGAAACTTTCAGTAGCCTGCTGGTTCTCCCAGAAGGAGAATTAGGCTATAAGATGTCGCCATAATTTGCCATAATTTGTCTAAAAGTTTGGATTTGGGGGGTACAGAGCCTTCTCTGAAAGGGCCAGTGTGGGAATCTCCCTGCTTTGACAGTGATTCCTGGGGCCTGGCTGCCTGGGAGCCCCCCGACCCAGAGAAGGGCCAGGAGAGTGTCAGCCTGGCAGTGAGAAGACAGCCTGGAACTCCCAAGAGCATCTGCTCCAGCTGCCGAGAGTGTCACTCCCCATCCGGTCAGGAAAGGATCCAGTTTCCACCCTGACTGTGCCCATTTCCCGCAAGTTTTCTTCTTTAGCTCCTAACCCAGGTGTTGGCTACAATGCCTTGGCTGCGGCCTCCTTTCCTGCCTGTGCCCTGGGAACCAGACCCAGAAGCGTCATCACCCAGGGGCATCTGCCACATCTGAGAGGTAGAGGGGATGTGAACGTGATCGTAAGTGAAAGCACGTTCCGTCTACTGGAGTGGACTATGAGAGAGAAACATCGTACGCCACTGGGAGCCAAATTTATTACATATTTTCCTATTTCTTTTGATGGCTCCACAGTGGTGAAATGGCTTTGTCTTGATGTAAAAGTTTTCTTGGGCCTTTGAAAGTGTTGCTTCAAATGCTTCATCCTGGCAGTAGTTCAGAGGACTTTAAAAATGCCTTGTAGGGCTGGAGCAATATTACAGCAGGTAGGGTGCCTGCCTTACTGACCCACCTTTGATTACCGGCACCACATATGGTCCCTTGGGCCCACCAGGAGTGATCCCTGAACATAGAACCAGGAGTAAGTCCAGAGTACCACTGAGTGTGCCCCCCCACCAAAAAAAAAATAAGTGCCTTTGAGCTGTATTTTCCTGCAGACAGGCTGGGAGATTAAATTACTGTTTATAAACCATTTCAGTGCCAGTGACCTAAAAGATACCAGACTAGGCTGGAGACACAGTGTATTTGCCTTACATACAGGCACCCCGGGTTTAATCCCCAAGCGCTGCTTACCATCTCCTGATCTTCGCCAGGAGTTATCCCGAGCACAGAGCCAGGAGTAAGTCCTGAGCACCACCAGGTGTGGCCCCAACGCAGACAAACAAATAAATAAATAAATGATACCAAGACTGATGGATAGGAAGCCGGGGACGCCTCTGCAACACAGAAAGCCAGGAAAACGTGCGGGGGATGGCCACAGGCAGGGTGGGATCCGGATACTTTCCTAACAGGGTGTGGAGCGACACTGCTAGGTAGCCAGAGCAGAGGCACTGGGGAGCCCCGGGCTGCCTCCAGCTCCGCTCCGGGAGGAAGGAGTGTTCAGGGCGGGAGCGAAGGCTGAGAGTAGAAGGTAGAAGGTTGTTAGGGCCCCAGACTCCACCCCTGGCATCAGATGGCCTGGGAAGCACTTCCAAGTGGCCCGTTTTTTACAAGTCTTTCGGGCACAGCAGACAAAGGCGTGCCTGTCTTCGTGTCTCCTGGGTCTCTCTGGGTTATGGGGACACAGGAAGAGAAATCCTACCCGGGGAGGCCCAGGCAATGGCAGACCTTCCTCTGGGTGGGCAGCTACACAGTGCATCAGGGCTAGGGAGACGAGCACTGCACAGAGGAGCAGGGAGCCAACAGCAGCTCCCAGGAGACGTGCAAACTGCGGATAAGATTGGAACACAAGTTAAAGCCTGTGAATGACTTTAAAAAAAGTTAGTTACACATTTAAAGGTCTAATTTGCAAAGAATATTTATGAAGATGAATTGTATCACAAAGAAATTCTAAGTATTTCCCAGAAACGTGTGTGCCATTTTCTTTTTCATTTTCCCTCGTCTGTAATACCCTTCTGTAGTGTCCCAACGGTGTCGCTTTAATGAAAAACGCTATGATTAAAGACCAAGATCACTGAGGAGAGGAGTGCTGTCGTCTCCTCGGCTCCCTGGGGTTGAGAGCAGGTCCCTGCAGCCTCCTCACACCGGCAGGACCGGCACCTGTCCTGCGTGCCCGCCCACACACTGGCAGTTTGAACCTTGGTGGTGGATCTACAGCTGAGCGCTGGGAATAGTCCTTGGAGCCGTGGTTGGGGGCCAGTGACTTAGAGCCTAATTTACGATCTGGCCAGCGCTGGCCCGAAGATTGGCTGAGAGAAAGAACATGCTCCGCCTTCCCACCCCTCACCTGCAGACACCAGAGTCACACAGAACCTGCACAGATAAGAGTTCATGACGAACAGTCGGGCTCGGAGGAAGAAAGTGACCCCGAGTGACAGATGGATCCGGACCTGAGCTGAGAGTCTGCTGTGCCTTTCAGGAACTCTGGTCCCTGCACCGGGCGGTCACCTACTCTGACTCCAGTCTCCGGGATTTTCGGACACTCCAGTTTCCTTTGTGTGAATATCGACTCACAGTTCATTGTTCTGTCTCGCTCTCCAGGTGTCATTCTTTACATCCTCCTGGTGGGCTACCCACCCTTCTGGGATGAAGACCAGCACAGACTCTATCAGCAGATCAAGGCTGGAGCTTACGATGTACGTAATAAACTTCCAATCCCTTTATCTCAGGGGGGTTGGACTTATGGAATTGACCAAAAACTAGATTTTTTTCCACCCCACTACTATTTTGGTTATCATTTCCACCATTTCCCTTCCTGTTTTCCTCTCTCTAGGGGAAAAGGAGATGAAGACTAGAAAACGGTGCACATAGGTTCAGTTTGCATTTCCTTTTAGCTCAGTTTCTCTAAAGACTGAGAGGAAAACAGTTTGAAGCCTCTCTGAGGATGTTGCCTTTCAAAACATTTAGATCTTAGTGCATTTTATTTATTTACATATATATATTTTTGGCTTTGGGGGTAACACCTGGCGATGCTCGGGGATTGCTCCTGGCTCTGCACTCAGGAATTTCTCCTGGCGGTACTCCGGGAACCATATGGATGCCAGATATACAACCTGGGTCAGCCAAGTGCAAGGCAAATGCCCTACCTGCTCTACTATCACTCTGGCCCTGATCTTGGTGCATTTAAAAACAGTGAAATGGAAAGGTGACTGCCGTAGCGATGATCATGGCCGGTTTTGTTGACCTCTTTTCCAAAATGCCTACCCTGCATTTTAAATTTCAGTACCAACAATACTGAGTAATCCATTTGTCAAATGGAGCATGGTTCCATTCTGTGTTTTTGGACCTGTTGAATCTTGCCTCACTAGTGAGTTTCTGTGCAAGCTTTCATCTGAGGAAGGGTTTGCACCCAAGTATCTTAAGCTTACCATCTGAATACATTTCACTGATCTTCAGAAAATATTCAGTTTGTTATTTAGAAACTCATATGATGTAAATACTTATTTCTCAACCCATCCAGAATAGAATTTCTGCTGAACCATTGTATATCTACCTACCTACAAAAGATTACAAAGAAGAGTTAGGATTATTTGTGTGGGTTTGGCTCCGGTGAACCCGCTGAGGTAATGAGTGAGGTGCAGAGGCTTTTGCCCTCTGCTTCCCCTTCACAGCAGCACTCCAGACAGCTGAATCAAAGGTCGGTTCTGACTGGGGACTGAAGCTGTCACCTTCCAATTATTGTCTGTGCACTCTGAAAGTACATCATGCATTCTTTTGGACCTTGACACCCCAGCATAATGACATATTTTTATGTGACATGCTTTCAGCTTTGGATTTATCGTAAAACACTTTTTTTTTTTGGAAGAGTGAGTGCATACACTTCATTTTTGGATCAAAGTGAAGATCCCCCTCAGAGAACTGGAATACAGTTTATTCTCTAAATGCTAAAAGGAAAGGTGTTTGTCATAGATCATATGCAGTTCCTCTGTTCAGGGGGTAATCAGTATCAAGACGGAGGGATATTAATTTCTCCACAGACACAATTTAACTTAAAGTAATTCATGGCAAAATTCGCCATTTAGGAACATAGTAAATTTATTCGCCACTTCCCTGGCCAACTGAAAGAATCCGTGTTTTAAATTCTTTTCTAAATTTTTGTTCTGGAAGTTTCCATCCCCGGAGTGGGACACGGTGACTCCTGAAGCCAAAGACCTCATCAATAAGATGCTGACCATCAACCCTGCCAAGCGTATCACAGCCTCGGAGGCACTTAAGCACCCGTGGATCTGCGTAAGTGTCACTCTACAAAGACCAGAGGAGCTTGGGGAGGATTTATGTGCTCTACTGTCACTGTCCCTGTCATCCCATTGCTCATCGATTTGTTCGAGCGGGCACCAGTAACGTCTCTCATTGTGAGACTTATTGTTACTGTGTTTGGCATATCCAGTACGCCACGGGTAGCTTGCCAGGCTCTGCCATGCGGGCTCAATACTCTCAGTAGCTTGCCGGGCTCTCCGAGAGGGGCGGAGGAATTGAACACGAGTCGGCCGAGTGAAAGGTGAACGCCCTACCGCTGTGCTACCGCTCCAGATCTATGTGCTCTAAATGATTTTTTTTCGTGGATTAGAAATCACTTTTGCAGAATAAGACGAAACTCAAAATGAATCGATTTTTGTAGATAGTTAACCTCCCCCTAAAGTATAATGGTATTTTTTAAAGATATTTAGCCCGCTTCCCCCATTATAAGGTATAAAGGCTATTTCACGTAGCAATGTGATCACTAAATATTGCTTGTACTAGCACAAGGAATGAGTATCCTATCACTTACTAGCCATAAACAGAGACTAAACAATTAGCTCTCGGATGAACTCTATCCCAGAAGGAAAGAGCACAGAGTTCCATCCCATCTCATCGAGAAATTTATAAAAAGAATAGGTTTAGGAAACTGAGAATCGGGTTTTTGACAATGACTATCAGAAATCGAATCTACTTTAAAAGTCACAGTCACTGTCACTGTCATCCCGTTGCTCATCGATTTGCTCGAGCAGGCACCAGTACGTCTCCATTGTGAGACTTGTTGGTACTGTGTTTGGCATATCAAATACGCCACGGGTAGCTTGCCAGGCTCTGCCGTAATGTGACAGTTGGCATAGAAATGTACAGATTTCAGTAAATTTCCAGGAATGAGCATCAACTTTGGGCCAATAAAGATGGACCCAAACAGCCCAGCAGCACTGCCCAGCAGAGGTGAGCAGAGGTCACTGGGGAAGCTGCCAACGCTCATCTCTGTTCTCTCGGTAGCCAGAGGCCACAGCCTCGTCCCAGGAAGCCTGGGTAGATTCCGCCTCTCACTGCACGACTGTGTGGGAGGCAGTGGTCCCCCCTTCACTGTCAGGGTCTCGCTCCTGACCCTGCATGGTCTGCAACGAGCCTTGATCGGGAACCAGTCAGCTGTTCAGAGGCCGCATTCGCGTCGCTCTCATTACAGCTGTTCTATCTTAATGTTGATCACTTACTGTGCCTGATGCATGAATTCATCATAGATATGGCTGCTGGCAGCTGTAACTGGCTCTGAGCCATACATCTATGCACATGCATTTTTCCCTTCGACGGGCATGCCTATGATAAATTTAACACAACCCCTCAGACATGAGCGATGCTCGTTCCTGCAAGCCCACTGTCGGGCAAACACCGGGGACAAAGATTTGATGAAGTTGAGACTGGCTGCTGGTCTATTGTCTCTACCCAAAATATAAAACTTGTAGAATAGGTGGAGATGCACAAATAGCAGCATAAACTTGCAAATGGCAGAGATATTTTTGCAGTACCATCTTTTCACATAAGACATTGTACTTTTTATAATTTTTTTTTGAAGCCATACCCAGCCATACTCCTGATGGGCCCAAAGCGACCGTATGGGGTGCCTGGGATTGAACCTGGTTGGCCGCATGCCAGGCCAGCGCCCTGCCTGCTGTCCCCTAGCTCCCACCCACTTCAGACTTTTGAATGGCTCGGCCTGTTTGCCGTCTCCTCTCCTCACCGTCTCTTTCTCCTCTTCCAGCAACGCTCCACTGTGGCTTCCATGATGCACAGGCAGGAGACCGTGGACTGCTTGAAGAAATTCAACGCACGAAGAAAACTGAAAGTAAGACATTCGCTATTGATGGGGGACTTGAGGCTGCCGGGAGAGCAAATGTGGGGAAGGCTGTTAGAGTCTGAGGCTGGGTCCTGAGACCCAGGGAAATAGAGGCTGGAATTCAGCTTCCAGGAAGCGAGGGTTCCTACCGGAACGGGGGTCCAGGGCCTCCGCTTCCAGGATGAGAGGCTGAGTAACGGCCTGGGGGGCAGGTGGCCACACACGTGAAGCCTCTACTCTCGGGAAACCAGAAGGACCAAGATTTCCCTGATTGGAAAGAAGGTGTGGGGGGAGAGCTGTTCTCCCAGACTGTGTACTCCCTGCCGCAGTGGCCTGCGGTGCCAAGGTTAATTTTGTGTTGTCTCTCTGACAGGGCGCCATCTTGACCACCATGCTGGCTACCCGGAATTTCTCAGGTACTCGTGTCAACAACTCTGCTTCTTAGCTTCCGTGTTCAGTTGTCTTAGAGAATCAGGGGCAGGGGACGAGGGGGAATCTAGTAAAACCACTATACTGGGGTGTCAACTGGGTGTCATGAATTCCCCCCGCGGTGGGAGCTGCCATTAGCTGCTGACTGATGCTTCACCCGAATTCCCAAATGCCGCAGGGCTGGGGAGCACCTGAGTTTTGGAAAACTGGGCTCTGTCACCCTAAAGCTTAGCATTCATTGATATTTCAGCAACCAGTAATGTTTAATAAACCACCGTGAGGGAAGAACCCCATACTTAGGCCTGAGTTCTTTGAAAAGTACAGTACTGTCTTGGCTATGGAAATAACCGCTTGGGAAGGTACCTCAACTTACAGGGAACTGTCTAGAAAACCAGCTACAAACTGGCATCAGAGATGTTCCTCAAAATGGTTCCAGACTGAGATCAAGTTTTTGGTGCATCAGGGGCTAAATGAAGCAAAAGCTCCGTTTTCTGTCAGAGGCACTCTCCAAATGAGATATGTGTAGGATTTCCAGAAATCATATGCATTTTTGGAGCCCCCTTAGGTGATAGGTTATTGCAATGGGCAGTTCCTAAATGTCCCCTTTTGGTAACCACTGACCAGTCTCATGGACAGGGAGGAAATAGTCAGCAGACAAGTTGACGCTTGGTGCTCAAAACAGTCGAACAACTGGGCCCAAAATGCCACCCTGTCACTTGGCTTACGTTTGCATTCTGCCGGGTTCTCACTGTTGTTTCCAGTCGTATTGAGTGGTCACCTTTTGTCTCTCTCCCCTTGTATTTAGTTCTGGATACTGTGAACCCCCCTGAGGTTTCCCAAAGCTTCCCCTGAGTATTAAGCACCAACAACAGTATCATGAGTAATACTTCCAGTTGAGGGGCTCTGTTAGTCAACTGTATGTATTTTGTCCAAACTGTTTGGTGTAATAAAACTTTGTGCTGCCTTTGTCAAGTTACCTGTTTTGAGAAGAGTTTATGTAGTTGCCATTTTTCTAGGTGAGTTCAATGTCATCTCATTAGCTATTAACTACTATAGACTCTATGTAAGGAATATTTCACAAGGCCCAGCAATTAGTGAACCCCTAAGAGAATGGTTTGCATAGTATATATTGTTAATGACTAATCTGAAAAAAATTAAATAGAACCCTCTAGAATTGAGATTGTGTCCTTCTACTAAAGTGTTAAATACACTCTTAGGCATAAATCGGGCTAGTATTCAAATATTTACCCATGAAGAGAAGCTGTTTGTTTACTTCATCTTCCTTTCATCATTGTGTAAACTAAAAACTCATAACTAATATGCGAATTTTAAAATCGTTTCTGAATGTGTTAGCATGACAAGCAAACTTCCGTGTTAATCCATCACTCCAGCACCCTCTGAAGTGCCTTAGACTCAGCTCCATCTTGTAGTTGATAGGCATTTTAAGTTTTGAGTATTTTGTTCATTCTGTTTCATTGCCAAACATGCTCTTTAAAGTAATTTGTCCATAACTATATGGTTATAAAGTTGTTTTTATTTTTTTCTTTTCTCCCTTTATGTGGAATGTATTTCTTGTGAGGTAAGGTGAACAGTAACCAAAAGGGCATTTCTGCATCTCCCAGGCCCGACCGCTGCTTACCCAGATCATTGTCTTCTCTTTGCTTGCTCTTGCAATTGGTTATTCTGAGTTCGCTTTCTAACCTATTAACTGCCACAGGATTTACTTAACATTGCTTTAGAGCTCCAGGCAAATGCCATTCTAGCTAAGGCCACTATTCTTACAATCCTGATTAACGATAATGTAATAGCTTTGATGCTAAAGACTAAGTAAAATTAACTTTTGTGTCTCTCTTAAAGAAATTTAAAATGATACCAAAGTGGTATCAAAATAATGCCCCCCATTGGTGTCAGGAAATTACATGTTCATTGTAGCTAGGTGCTCAATTCTCTTAGAGCTAGGTGTTCGTTTCAGTTGCCACATCCTATGCCGATATTATATAATTAGCATTAAGTAGAAGCATAAGTGTGTACTTTGTTCTGCATATTTGTGAATGTTCTACTCTTGGCATACTAGTTATGTTATGGACAGTTATGTAATCTGTTCACTGCGTGTGTCCCCATTCATAAGTATATTTTTTAAAGGATTATTTCACCTTTGCATGTATTCAAGACATTCAGTAAAAGGCAAAAATGAGGTCTCATACAAAGTCATGTACTCTAGGACTTCTCTGACATTTGAAGCATAAAAGAACGCACAATGCTTCTTTTGTAAGGGCCAGATGCTAAGCACTGAAAAAATTTGCTCTAATTCAACAACATAGCACTTCATTTTAAATAGTTATTGATACTTTTAGCAAAAAAAAAAATCAAACAATCTGATCTTAAGAAGAAACTCTCTAGCCAGAGCAAATTCTCACCAATGAGTTTGTTTCAAACCTCGAAAGAGGCAAACTTCCGTGGCAGAACTGACATGACCCCACACTGGTGTGAATGAACATGTAATCCAATCTGTCAGCTGATGTCTCAAGATGGAAATCAACTTTCTGGATTAAAAATGCATAGTCCAGTTAAAGTTCCAGTATCCTTTTCGAATCCAACAGAGAAGTAAAGGTCCAGTGACTTAACTGGCCAAGCGTTCGAGTTCATGCTACGAACTAAATAAGAATTTAGTTCTAAATTTGATGTGGCAAAACCAAGAAAAGTGATACTGCATTTCACTGTCCTGTAAGCTCGCGCTCATCAGTGTGACCTTGGTAACTTGGCGTATGTCAGCCATTACTCAGCGAAGGTGGTAGAAGGAAACATTTGGTGACCCCATTTCGACCTAACAATGCACTAACCTGGTATCACTCTCATTTTACAGCAGCGAAGAGTCTGCTGAAGAAACCAGATGGGGTAAAGGTAAGTTCGCCAGATGCTTGATCATGTTCAGAAGTTAACTCTTCAGTCCTAGGTGTTTGCTACTTTTTTTTTTAAGTCCCTGATAAATGTTGCCAGTTCCAGTATAAAATTCAGTACCCCAAGATAAGCATATATTCCCTAAGGAATGGATATCAAACATGACAAAATAACACTTTCATATGGAGTTGGTATAAAACTGAATATCTCACTCAGTTTTACTAGAGTTCTAAACCCTAGACTTTTCGTGGTAACTTGAAAACTATGAAAACTGCTTTTCCAAGTAGTTATGCCATGTTCTTGAAGTCTGCTGCAATGCAGAGGCTGAAAAATCCTAAATTATTGGGCTTGGGCAAATAAATGTCAAATGATGAACTGCTTCTGCTTATATAGTTTTCCCAAGGTCGTCACTCCCCCTGTATATCTGTCATAAGCCTTGAAAGAAGCTCAAGAAGGATAATTTGAACAATCAGAACTTTTTTGAAGACAGATAACAGCCCAATATTTTGACTTTCTTAAAATCATACAGCTTATTTTCTATCAACTTTGATTTTGTTTCCTGGGAATTTACCTTTGATTGAACATTGCATTACCTTTGTTGTCTTTCCGGAGAATTTTCTAAAGTGCTTTATTCTTTTAATCCTTTTCTTTCTCTTCCCATGGCAGATGCAAACTTTCCTCATGAATACTTCACCATTCTTGGGAAATAGTTAATAGCCTAATATTTGAACTTGACCCAAAATCAGCTGGTCCATGCCCTTGGCAAATACGGACATAGACAGCATATTGGTCATTTGTGTTCAAGATCAGTCATTTCTGCTCCACCTGTCTGCGTGTGGTGGGGAAGTTTCCAGAGCTGTGTGGACCTTGTGTTTTCCCTTAAGATGCCCTCGAGCTTGTTTTCCTCAATTTGTAGTGCTCTCTTCTCTCTTCCCAGTTTATTCCACTCCAATCCCGATGATGATCATTTATGCCTGCCTTTCTCCCCACGTTTCACCAGTGGAAACTGTCGAGTTGCAAATTTTCCAAATGTTTCAGTCTCCTGAGTTTTTTCTGTGCTGTTCACAGAGGCAGAGCACACAGGTGCTATGGATAAATTTGTTTTCACTAAGATTTTGATAGGAAGAAATATTTCCAGAACATATTTCTTCCAGTCAACCTACAGCTCCCCTTTAAAGACAGACTTGCCCTGTGCTCCATGCTTTGATGCTCTCAAATTTCAACCGGTCATATTTGTTTTTCTTTTCCTTTCTCCTTGACTGGTCAATTCAGAAAAGGAAATCCAGCTCGAGTGTTCAGATGATGGTGAGAACCTTTATCTGCCAGATTTCTTCTCCCATGAAAACTCACACATAGGGCTTACAAAAATCTCATAGGCCTATGTTAGTGTGAGTAGAAAAAGTATAGTTATGTGACAGGTCGGAGTTAATCAAAACACAGTGCTAGTGTTCACAAAGTCATGACTAGTTTTTTGAAAACTCTATTTTTTTTAAATTACATAAAAGTTTGGAGCCAGAGAGATCATTTCTTGATCATGAAAGATGTGACCCCAAATTAATAATATTAAAAATGTCATACCCTGGGCCAGAGTGACAGCACAGTGGGTAAGGTGTTTGCCTTGCAGTCGGTTGACCTGAGTTCAATCTTCGGCATCCCATATAGTACCCCGAGTACTACCAGGAGTAATTCCTGAGTGCAGAGCCAGGAGTAACCCCTGAGCATCGCTGGGTGTGACCCAAAAAAAAAAAGGAAGAAAAAAATTTTATACCCTCATATATATTCTGACACAGCTGAATTTTCTCCTTGAAACTAAGAAGTGAAAAAAACACGATTCTTTTACAGTAATAATCAGATTGACTAAAATAATTGATTCACTGTGAAATTTACTAATAGTGATAGATGATATACTAGTGATTTTTTTCCAGTGGATCCATTTTAGTGGAGCTCTTCTAGAAGAAAATGGAATATCTTTTCCAGGCCTCGTTAGAATATTTCGGGGAATCATTAGAGAGAGAGAATCAAATTAGATAGTTGAGAGAAAGCCCCTTTTAGCCTTAATTTAGAAATTCTACCAGTAAATGACTGTTACGAGTACCTTCTCAATTTCTCCTAAATTATTAAACTAATTTTAACAGTGACGGAAAACAAATGTAAAGTGCCCATTTAAACAGTACCACTAAACAGGATGCACTCACCAGCCGCCCACGAAGGCAGATGGTTGGGTCAGGGCAGCCACGGAAGGAGAGGAGGCTGGCAGCGTGTCTCGGTGTGTACAGAGACATGCGTGCATGCGTGTGCACGCTCACGCAGCCAGCCTGTGCACACGAGACGTTTTCACTAACCTAACGAAGTTCTTGGCGAGTACATCCTAGCTGGGCAAAAAGGCAAATCGTCCTCAAAGCAGAAACCCCGACCTCAGCATACTCCCTTTACTCCTCTGATAAACAGTGCCCCGGAGCCCGCTAGCTACGTGTGGGACTCCAGCCGTCATTTCCTCGGCTCCCCGGGGGAAGCCCGGCCTCCCCGAGGCCTCAGTCGGGATAGGAGTCTGCGTACGGCCCTCCCCTGTCTCATGTCTCTTATACTAACATAAAGTCTGACTGCGGCTCTATAGAGTTCGTTAAATTCTGGGTACTTGGAAGAAACACTTGAACATCTGAAAAAAATTAGATGTGATGGTTTAACATTTAGAGCGTTTTCTAAGGGAAGGGCACCAATGCTGTCTCCCTTCCCTGCATGTCACACACGGAGCACTGTGTCCCAGCTGACTTAAAAAGTACTAAAACCCAATAACCACAGCAATGTCGACATTAAAAAAAAAAATCACAGACCAAAGTGAATTGCTCTAACCTTCTATCTTCTTCTCAATGCTAATTTCAAGAGATGCACAGGTATAAAATACAAAATGAAAGGATAGCCAGAAATCCAAACAATTAAATGCATTTTGGGGGCAGTCATTTGTTTCCTTATGTTTCTTTTCAGCATAGATGAAGGAACATTTAGACTATACTATCGTATATCAAATATATTCCCTTTTGGGGCTGGAGCAATAGCACAGCGGGTAGGGCGTTTGCCTTGCACGCGGCCGACCAGGGTTCAATTCCCAGCATCCCATATGGTCCCCTGAGCACCACCAGGAGTAATTCCTGAGTGCAGAGCCAGGAGTAACCCCTGTGCATCGCCAGGTGTGACCCAAAAAGCAAAAAGTAAATAAATAAATAAAATATAAAATATATTCCCTTTTGACAATGTACAAAGCATCTAGATGATAGAATGCCAGAAAATGAATGTGAATTTGTATTTGTCGATAACCCCAGTGCAAATTCTGTCATGTGTGACTTAAAATGACAGTTGATGGTAAGCAATTTAGGGTACCCCCACAAGCTGTAGGCCAGCGCTGTCCTCTCCTCTCTCTGCTCTGCGGGCCCTTTGTCATACTTACCTCAGGTGCCTTCCAGCCCCTGTGGCTCCATCCTGGCAATGGGCTCACCACTGAGGCCGCCCGCAGTGGTGTTAAAGCAAGAGAAAGCGTTCACCTGCCCCGTCTCCACTGCCAGCAGGAATACTTCCACCACCAACAGCCTGCTTCTCCCCAAGACACTTGTCCACTCACAGTGTTAACCAGGGGGTCCACCTGCCCGTGTCCAGCTGAGGATGTTTCTGAAAGGAGACCCGGACTCGACCCTTAGGAAAACCAACCGAAAGGCGAGAATAAATGAGGAGGTCTCAGCCTGTGGTTGCGTCCGTGCTGCGCCCCTGGGGGCACCCTGGGTAGAGATGTGAGGACCCAGGCTAGGGGGAGCGTGAGGGTGCGGGCTGGACACTGGGGACAGGCTCGGTGGCTTTCACTGCGCGCGCTGACACCGGGTCTGTGTGCGGAGAGGAAGTCACCTGGCCCACGTGGTCATCCCCTGGCCTGTGTGTGAGCCCGGGGCCACTGCACCTTCCCCCGGAGCCCATGGTGGTGTTCACGCCGATCCCTCCCTGTAGACACGCTGCGTGTAGAGACATCGGGTACCCAGGGGTTTAAGGCATCTCTGTTTCTATTTTCTGCAACCTACAGATAAACAACAAAACCAACGTGGTAACCAGCCCCAAAGAAAATGTCCCTACCCCGGCGCTGGTATACCTCCACTCTTTGTAACCCTTCTTCGGTTCTTGACTGGGGTTTTCTTTTTCTTTTCTTTTCTTTCCTTTTCTTTTCCTGTTTGTTTCTCTCATCTGCTTTCACTCTATCGATACATACGTATATAAAGATTTCGTTGGGTTTTGTTTTCGCTTCCTTCGATAAAATCGGTTCATTTCCCCCGTCACCGTTTGTGAAGGCAGTTGGCAGTGTGTTTCTAACATGAGACTGATCTCATCCCATTGCTGACCCCCGTCCCGGGCGCCGCGGTCGCGCCGCAAAACTACTGCATGCCGCCTCGGGAGCACAGTCGAATGCGCTTTGGTTGCCCTTAGCTCTGCCTCTGATGAAGCTCTCGATTATGGGTACCGCGGCACCTCCTCCCCACTGCCGAGCCAGACATCGAGGAGAGCTAAGGGGTTATTGCTAGGCAACAGCCAAGCAGACCTTATTCAGAGTTCTCTCCCTCTCCCTCCAAGGCAGCTGGGCTTTGTGCAACCTCACTTCCCGGGACCAAGAGGCACTGAGGATGGGTAGCTTTTTGCCTGTCTTGTTTCCAACGATCACTGTTTCACTTTCATCCAGAGAATGCCAGGGGATAGCACTGAACTTGGAGTTACCAATAACAACCAATGTGTCCCTTCCAAATTCACAAACAACTGAAGTCAGTTTCATATTTGAAGGTACTGTGAGGTTAAAATTCAGAAATCATTTAAAAAGAAAATTTGGATACCAGTGTTCAGTCACTCACCTCCTATAACGTTTTTTGCAGTTGAGTTGATATTTTTGTTTCTAATTTTTTTTTTATTTTAAATGTTTTTTTACTGTCATCTGTGCTGTCTGTGTGTTGCTGGTTTTAGCCAGAGAGTTAGCATAGCAAGTAAGGCTCTTGCCTTGCACACAGTTGACCCAGGTTCGATCCCCGGCATCATATACCACATACCTGTCACTGCCAGGTATGATGCCAAACAAACAGTTAAACAGTTATCAGCTAGAACAAAAGGTAATATTGATCATATATCTATCCAGGGAAAGAAAGAAGAAATTCTAGAGTGGAGAGGGTGCTTACAGCTGGAGAAACTCTCAGTGGGTTAGAGGAACTCTCAAAGCTGTGTAGACACAGGAGGGGATTTCATTGTTTTTTGGTTTGTGGGTTTTTTTGTTTTGTTTTGTTTTGTTTTGGATTTTTTCTTTCTTTTTTTTATGATTTTTGTCTATTTAGGATGATTTTGTCAATTTTCCAGAAGTATATGATGGGAAAACTATTTTCTTTAGGGAAAAACACGACTTTACAAATCTTCTGTATGTATAATTCAGGAAGAGGGTGTTTTCTTTCTGGCATGAATTAACATGGCACTAAACAGGAAAAGCTCTCCAACTGTAGTGATACTTTTATTGATCCCTTTACAAGGGCTGTTTAGATGTTCCCGAGAATTCCTTTTAGACTTTGCCATTTCCCTCTTTACGGTATCTTTTCTTAGATGTGACCCAATGCTTCGAACTTTTCTCTAAGGGTATTTAAGTATATCTCAGCCATCATCAGTCTTCCAAGAAATACAGTTTAACAACAACAACAACAAAAATCTTTCGAAGGAATTGGCAGCGTTCCCGGGGAGATGTGCTCCTTGAGGTCGCTGGCCAGTTTTCCCAGGGACACGCAGCAGTAGGGTCCTCGTTAAAGAGGACAGGGACATTCTCTGTGGGAGAGGACCTTGTGAAACAGTGAGTGCCTCTTTGGGTCTCCAAAGCCTGGTCTGTCTGCACCCGGGTCAGGAATAAGGTCTTTTGCATGCTGCTGCGGGGTGGTGCGGGTCCTGTCTCGCGGTCTCGGCCAGGGAGAGCTGTCCCCAGACATCTGCCGGCTGCAGCTTCTGACAGTAGTTTAACATCGCTTCAGCGCCTCACTCTCACGTGTTGTCAGCTGACGCCCTCTGCTCTGTCCTTCTCCCTGGGAAGAATGTACTTACCAACGCGAACTGTTTCTTTCTCTATTTTGTTCTCACTCAGGAGCCCCAAACTACTGTAATCCACAACCCTGATGGAAACAAGGTATTCAGAAAGAATCAACATCCTCTTGCTTTCACAAGATTACACATCTCATCAAAACAGCCCATGCGAGATTAATCCCTTACCCCCCCACCCAAAAAAAAAAAGAGAAGAAAAAAATATTTGAAATTTTTTTTTTCTTTCCCTAACACACTTTTCCTCTGCACCTAATCAATCTAGAACTCTATGTGTATTTCTTGGAAAACAAAATGAATGAGCTCTTAAAAAAAAAAGAGTAAAGAATACCTAATCCGTCCAGTTCTGGTTCAGCAGTCTTTGTCGAGATGACTGTGTATCTTAAGCAGCTCCTCTGATCCTCTCCCCCCCGTGCCCGTCTGTCTGTGCCATGTTCTGTCGCTGTGTTCTGCATGCCATGTGAGAATTTCTTGCTCTATCTAGCATTCAACCATCTTCCCAAATACCAACTTGAGTTCCTCTTGGCATTTCTGTTTAAATGTCATGATGTTGCTTTGAGTTTGATTTATTCTGTTGGCCCCGATGTTTGTTTCTTTTAGCTCCCATTATTGATGTTTCTGTTGTTTGGCATGAACTTGAGAATCGGGGAGTTTCACCTCTGGTGAAACAGGTTTGAGTTACATGCATTTCTGTAACAGACATTTTTAACTGCAAATACGGGAAGAAGATCGTAAAGTTGCCCATTGATTGTTGTGGTTTTTGCACAACGTGCTAAATCACAGTGTGAACAGGTCTGTAAGAGGGAAACAGACATTTTCTGAATATATTTCATGTTTCTGATGCATTCCTTCTCAGACAGCACCTTTCGGGGAGAGGAAAAATCCTAGAGTCTTGCTTCTCCTTAAACTCTCAAAACCCACGTTTCCTCTGGTTTAACACTTAGTTGATCAGAACTTTTAAATCATACAAGGGAAAACCTAAGAGAGTTACGTTATTTAGAATGAGATTTTATAGTTGTGACACTTGAAATGTTCTAAGCCCCTGAAAGCCTTGAGGTAGTCGGAAGCATGACAGACAAGAACAGTTTTTTCTTCAATGTCGTTAGCAAGTGAAAGAGGAAGCATAAGAGCTGACGCGGACACGTTCTAGCTTTGTCGTTTGTAAGAGTTACTGCATGATTCTCCCTGCTTACGTGCCTCGGTTCATTTTTACAGTGCATGGGTTTACCTTCCTCTGGAGCTGAAATTTTAACACCAGGTCACAATGAGAGGTGCATGAAGAGCCTGGCTTTGGTTTTTTGTGTGGATGGAGGCTCCGGGTACATCTTTGATTCGTCTCTCCCTTTGGCTTAGATACTGGATTTGCTACTCATGTACACTGACTTTTATTTTTTTAAATATTGAATCCCTAAAAAAGTACACTGGTTTTTTGTATCGTTTCCCAAATTCTGTTTTGCATCAGTGAACTCACAGTTACTGATTGACAGTCTGCTTCCATTTTTTTCCCCAACAACAGCCTTTTATCGGAGAATAAAATTATGCCTGTTTATGACTGTTACCAAACTTCTTTGCTAGAAGCATTTTGTTAGCATATCATTAGTGGGAAAATGCTTCCCAAAATCTCAGGAATTTATCTTACTACTAGTAGTTAAGTGTCCTTTCTTTCAAGTGAGCATACTGATGTTGAACTTCACAGATAACTTTATAATGAAGTGACTGTCCTTTCATTCTGGTATTGGGCTTCCTTTAAATTCACATTCTCCATTAAAGCCAGTTCTAATTTAGAAATGAATGGAAAACATAATTGTCGTTGGATGTAAATCATGTAACTCTATTGTTCTCATCACAAACACGGAAATCTTCTTAAAAGCACTTTCAGTTTATCTCAGCTTAGTTCCTTTGTCAAACAATGCAGAGAAATGCTCTCCACAAAGGCCCACAGACTGAATTCTGTATGTGATATTAAGTCACCCAAAAGAAGGACTATTTACTGATTAGTTGGAATAAAAAGTATTTTATTCTAAGGCTCAAAGTCATTAGGCTACCACATGCAATTTCTCATAAATACATTTTTAAATCACACCTAGTGGGCCACTGTGATGCTGACAGTGCCTTGCACAGTTCTTAAAGTAAGTTGCAGACTCCAGCTCTTTCTCCAAGTCACCCAGGATTTATCTTGTTTCCAAGATCAGGCAACCAGAGTACCTCTTTGATTCTTTGAAACGTTTGTGGCATTTTACTTTTGTTAAAACCATGGCGTGTATTTGTCCATTTGCATGTCAGTATATGCTCACAGCCTGCTGAATAATTTTGCATGATATATCCATCACTCACCTGTGGTTTTATGAAAATATCATATCGCCATTTGCAACTGAAAATATGTTTTTCTTCTCAACAGGAGTCAACTGAGAGTTCAAATACAACAATTGAAGATGAAGATGTGAAAGGTATGATTTAAACTGGAAATGGAAAATTCTAACTCAAAGCTTGTGTTTGTCCCCATAAGATGTTCTTTTTTTCTCTTTTAAGGTAGTCACAATACATGGGATATTCTACCACTTTATATACTCTCGAAAATGAGTGATGGCAGGGAAGACAGTTTCAAATTGCATAAGCAATACACACAGTTATGAAGCCTGCCCAGAGAACAGTTTGTATTCCTGAATGCAGAGGGGAACGTTTGCAATGGTCACAAGTCATGGCAGAGTCCTGTCACATGAGGCAGCTTCTTACCCTCAGCTAGTGTGCTGTTCCCACGCTCTCCTTCTCAGCCCCTATGCTGAATTCTGGCCAGTTCTGTATGCATACATGCGTGCCATCAACTTCTTTCTTTTGGGCTTCATGACTGTCTGAATTTTGCTTCATTTGACACTAATCTATATACTGAATTATAAAAAAAATCTATATACTGAATTATGAAACTACAGTTTCATAATCTATATACTGAATATAGTATATAGAATATGAAACTACAGTTCCGATAGGCCCCTGGTGTAGACGCCATTCCCAAATAAATATATGATGACAAGAAAATGGGTCCTTGAAGAAGAAAGGTAAAAGCAAGTCAAAGGGGCCAGGGATGGAGCTCCACACGAGGGCACGTGCTTCGCATGTGTAATGGAGTCCAAAATTTGATCTCCAGACCTACAATCAAAATACATGAAAGGGGGCTGGATTGATAGGATAGCTTACGGGTCAGGCACTTGGTCCCCCAAGTCCCACCAGGAGTTATCCCTGAGCACTGCCACCCGGTGTGGCCAAAACAACAACAACAACAACAACAAATAAAAGTGAAATTCAGAGAAATCAGCTGTCCATTAATGATACCTTATGTGGCAAGATGATTTATCTATTCCTACCACAATGGGCTTTCATTCTACAAGTGGAGTAGTACACAGTCTTGAAAAAGTGTATCCATTCGTGGCATAGAAGAAAGAACCTAGAAATTCTCAGGTGTAACAGCAGACCTCGAAGGGAATAATAGGTCCCAGCTACAGGGGGGAGTTACCAGCTCCCCCCTCCCACACCCCCGAGCTCTCCTCCTTTGTTGAACTGAACAGCCCACCCTGTAAAGTGTAACCACAGTACTTCCTGCTCTGACCGAAGGTGGCTGGAGGTAGTCGGCCATTTCTGACAACTGAGGGCTTTATTTTGTAGGTCTGCTCATCCCACTCTTGACACTGAACTAAATTTTGAATCGAAGCCCTCTGGTGCCAGGCTCCTTTCCTTTCCCAACTAACTGAAGCGGCTGCCCCAGCGAGCTTCTCCCGTGATTCCGCATCCGGCACCCTCTCTCCACATCCGTTCACTCTCTCAGCCAGGCAAAGGCTGGCCTTGAAGAATCGGGAGGCCAAAGGTGCCTGTGCACGAGCCGCCAGGGAGCCGGGCTCTTCCCAGGCCCCCGTGCACCGGGTGCAGACCCCCCCCCCCGCCCCGCTGTGCCCAGGGCCGTGCTGGGCAAGTCGGGGTTTCGGGTGGCCGCTGTGCCTCCGTGGCTCCTGTCTCCCCCCTGCATTTGCCCTGTAGACCGTAGCCTCACACAGCAAGGCAGTGCTCCTCCCAGGGAGGCCAAGTCCGCACCCCAGGTGCTCGAGAGAGACACGTGGTCCAAGTGGCACTGAACTCACCGCACAGTGCTCCAAGACAGCCCAGGTGACTGTGTTCTTTTCTCTCTTTCTCGGAGTGTGTGGTGGCCCTGGGCAGTTCAGTGGGGAACATACTGTCTGGGATTCCCTTCTCCTGTGCCAGAGCCCCGCAGGGATTTAACTGCCTTCCCAGGTCACCGGTCGAGCCCCAGGGCTGCGTTGCTTCCTTCCTTCCGCGCGCGCGCTCCGCTCCCGCCCTCCGCGGGCTCCGCTCAGAGGCCCTTTCCCAGGCGCTGCGCACCCGTGCCGCCCGCAGGGGCTCCCCTGCCAGGGACCGGCATCGCCTCCTCTCTGCTGCAAACACAAGTGAGCACCTTACAGAGGGGCTTCGTCTCTGCTCTGCAGGGGGACGTGGGTGGGGCTCTGGGCGGAGAGGCCCCTGTGCGGCCGCTGCCCGTCCGTCCGTTTCCTTTCCGAGTGGCCCGCGGTTCTCACAGTGCTTCTCCGCTCTGCGCACTGGTCCCATCCCAAGCGCTTCTGACAGCGCTGCAGCCCTGCTCCCCTCTGCACCCCGCGGGGCTCCTGGGGCTGCTTGGAGACCAATTTCTCTGCCTGAGTTCAGGGCAGTCCCAGGGACGCCTGCTGAGGGAGCATGACTGCAGGACAGGAAAAAGATAGAATGTGCTTTCTCCGTGGATGCCCTTTTCTTCTTAGAAACCTTCAGCATTTAGATGCTGACACATTCTCCTTCCACGGGACCCGCAGCCCCATGCACGTGGGTCTGTAGAACCCGCTTTTCTCTCTTTCTCTCTCTCTGAGATGGAACACGGACTGGTGAAGGGGGGGTTCCGCACGCCGCTTTCTAATCTGATGGCACAGATGCGACCCGGGACGTGTCCCAGCTGTGCCGAGGTGGCCGTGCCCTTCCGCATGCAGCCCTGGTAAAACAATTACTCTTGTCGATTGCAGGTCTTGACCAGCTGTCCTCACTAAGCTTTAACTAGCAGCTGGCCGGGTGGCCGTGGGCGTGGGGGCATCTCGAGCTCTGTAGCCGGGGTCCTCCCGGCCGGGCCCCATTGGAAGAGACTGTCGTTTCGGTGTGTGGCTGAAGCCACAGTTTGCCGCCCCTTCTAACCGTACAGCGCCAGCAGGACGGCGGTGGGGTCCACCCGAGGGGCTCTCCCCCCGTGCCAGAGTGTGTGCATGCGGCAGCTACGAAGTGGGATTCCGGGGCGCCCTCGTGTCACCTCTGTCGCTCCTGCTGCTTCGGGCATCTCCCTTCAGCCGCTTGGAGCTCTTGCTGCGTTTCATCTTTGCCGTCGGCCCAGCACACAGCCGTGTGCCCCGGACGCTGCGGGACTTCTTCCTGGCTTAGCCCCTGCTCTGGCTGCCAGCTTAGGTGACGGAATGGCAATGAAGCGACGTGGAACGTGGGCAGAGGCAAGCCCCCGGGATGGCCTCACCTGCAGTGCCGCTTCACTCTGAGCCTCTCGTGAGTCCTTGGCGACTGCGGTGGGGACGGACAGCGTGCCCGCCGGGCCTCGGCCCCCGCCCTGCCCCCCTGGAGTTCTGTTTCCGGTGAGAGCCTCTCGCTTCTGCTTCTGGGTAGGTCTTCTGGGGTGGAGGCTCGGGGGACACCGGTCTTCTGCAGACCCCATGGCAATCTGCACCCCCAGCCTTGGTCTTTCTTGCATGCGTGTCTCGCTTCGAGAGAATCTGCACACCAAGGACCTCGAGGATCTGTCCGGACTTTGGATGCTGATGGCGTTCCTTGGGGTGCCAGTGACACCAGAGACCAAGGGAGACCTTCTGGCAGGTGTCTGACCCAAGAGGGGAGTTTCGAAAAGGTTTATTTAGAGAAAGTCTTGTCTCCTTGTGGGTCGACCTTGAACTCGGGATCAGTGACTTTGGAAGAGGCGCGTGACAGACACCATGTCCCAAATCAAACGGCTTCATTCTCCCTGCACTTCCCAGCTCCTTTAATTCGCCTCCATGCACAGGACCTTCTGCTGTGCCTTTTCTCTCTGGCTTCTTGGTTTGTCTCATGAGTTTGTCACCGAAGACAAAATAAAGGCTCTGAGCTTTAGGGAACCCAAACCTGTTTAACTAAACAGTCTGTAATCAAAGCAAATGAAACCGACTAGCAAAAATTTGCAACTACTCCTTTGCTCATAAGAAAACTTACAAGCTCATCCTTAAAATAATCGTCTTTCTCACGTCAGTTTCTGTAAATGATTTTTTTTATTTTTTTAGCAAGTTCACAAAACTCCGGAGACCATTTTTAAATTTCACAGCAAAAATATAGTATTTTGTAATTAAATACGGTACCAATGTTTAAAAATATACATTGTAAGTATCTTTGGCACTTTCCGAGTCTCACTTGAGAATTTTAATAATTAAGAGTTTGTATTACATAATGAAGGAAAAATGAAAGTAATCAGATTCACAATTATGGTAATCAAAATCTTTATTAAATAATAGCTCATTTGAATTCTAACATAGTTGCAGATATACTGAATATAAGACTTTTTTTTTTATGGACCTACTTTTCCCATTATCTAGCAAAAACAATTGAACGTAATAAACTACTAAGTTCAGAGGTCAGAGCAGCTCTTGCCAGAATCTGACTGGGTCTGGATTCTACAGAGTTTCTGGTTCTAGCCTTTATCAACTAGCCCAGCACAACTTACTTATCTTGTCTGTGACCAGAATTCCCAGGGTCCAGAATTTAGAGCCTGAAATCCATACACACTGGTAGGAACTTTTTCCTCCCCTATTTTAACACTAAAAATATAATGATATCTCATTTAAGTATGTGCAATCAGAAATTATAGATCTAATAAAGTAATTTTGTCCAAAGTTGAATGCAGGAATAAACTGGTACTATTCTAGGGGGAAAAAAATAATGTCCACTGTAATATGCGAAATTTTTCATGGCATTAATGATCTATAAAATAAGTTATTTTAGATGCATTCAATAAGAATAATTATGGAATTGTACTCATGTTCCTGACATTTCTATATAAATTAGTATCTAAAATTACTATTTGATATCATCATGCATTTCTATGGAGAAAAAATTAATTCTGAAATTATTCAAATAATTACATTAGTGAGAGAACTATCTCCTTGGCTGAGCTTGTAGTATTTCCAACCAATAAATGTATCTAGCAAGTATATGAAATTTTATGTCTGTGCACTTAGTTATTCTTCTTGTCCGTGAAAGGGGCCTAGTTTTTCTGTATTGTATTTCTCCTATAAGCCCTTTGATCTGCTCAAGACAAAGTAGGTTGTTAATTCAGAAAAAGCAATTAGAGTCTGGGACTGGAGCGATAGCACAGCAGGTAGGGCATTTATCTTACACACAGCCAACCCATATGTTCGATTCCCAGCATCCCATATGGTCCCGTGAGCACCGCCAGGAGTAATTCCTGAGTACAGAGCCAGGAGTAACCCCTGTGTATCGCTGGGTGTGACCCCCCCCCAAAAGAAATAGAAAGCAATCAGAGTCCCGGGTACTGTCAACCTTCTAACTAGCTATAGGTCATTCTCTTGCAGACACTATGTTAAAAAGATAAACTGAACGTTGAGACTCTGGGGGGGCTGGTGGGAGAAGAGGCATTACTGAGTCAGGAAGCTAATGGAAGACAGAGAAGTAAAGGATTATATTTTTGCATCTGGAATAGTAGTTTGGTTTTTTGGTTTGGGGGTTGTGTTTTGTTTTTTTGTTTTTGTTTTTGTTTTTGTTTTTTTCATTTTCAACAGTGCAACCAACATTCTATGCACCAACCAGAAAAGTAGACTCAGGAGGCACCCTCCACATTTCCTTCTCTTGGAAGTCTGGGAAACCCAGAGGTGATTCTTCCTGCTCTTGTACCTGCTTTGTGTCTGGCTGGCATCCCATAAAGCAAGGAATAAATGTCATTAAACACTTGACAAAGACACACCGAGTTTCAGCTGCACATAACACATTTGATTCCTAAGGAAGAGCACTGTATTTGGAGTTTCTGGATTCAATTTGGTTTTACACAGACTTTGCCAGCAGGGCTGGAAGGGGGCTGCGGTGCCAGGGATCAAACTTGGGGCCTTAAATATGCAAAGCATGCACCCTACCCTTCTGCGCTATCTCCCTGGCCTTGTTCAAAAAAGATTACTAGATGCTTGTTATGCACTGCAGATAGGTAGACAGGGAGAAGCTTAGCGTTCCCAAGCCTCCAGTGTCACTTTTCTTCCGATGCATTTCTCCCACACATCCTCCTCATTTGTACAGTTAGCGACTTAGGTGGTCTGCATTTCTTTATTCTTTGACTATGTATAGTGTAACATTTTCCCCTTGACTAGTGTCTAGCATAGTTCTCCAGTTCATCTTATGAAAATCAATCACACGGTTGGGTGAAGGGATTAATTACTGGTGTCTCTGTGGTTTAGATCACTTTGGTAAGTCATAACTAGCTGTGCTAGGGCCCTATCATCCCACTAATGACTCAGACCTGGTAGCTGCAGAAAATTTAAACACTGAATGGTTGGTTTGATCTCCTTAGAGGAGAACAGGACATTTCAAAACTATCATCATCATCATCATCATCATCATCCCATTGATCATCGATTTTCTCGGGCGGTCTCAGTAACATCTCCATTTGTCCTAGCCCTGAGATTTTAGAAGCTTCTCTTTACTCATCCTTCCCAACAGTGCCACATTGGAGGCTCTTTCAGGGTCAGGGGAATGAGACCCATCCTTTTTACTGGTTTTGGCATATGAATACGCCATGGGGAGTTTGCCAGGTTCTCCGAGAGGGAGAACTAGGCTATAAGATGTCTTCGAGGCCACATGCTTCCAGGGGCTTGGATTTATAGTCTCTGGATGTTGGCCGTTGATGGGATTACATGGCGCCAGGGACTGTTTCTGGGTGTGACCGCCTAGCTACTGGAAAATGGGGGATCTGGGTGGAAGAGGCCCAGTCCCAATCCGAGCAGGCTTGGAGATCTCAGCTCTGGGTCCTGCACACCTGGGTTCCTCTGTCGGTTCCTTCATGCGTGAGGCCCATCTGAACGTGTGAAGAGGGGCCTTGAGCATGACTATGGCTGGGTTCCAGAGGTCTTCGGCTGCCAGGGCTCTGCTCGGGGCGGGGAGGGAAACTCAACCCACCCTCTCCAAGGGGCCCTGGTAAAGAGAGCCAGGCAAGAGACTCAAAACTATACTCAAATTTAAAGTTCCCAAACTATCTGACTGTATTTTTTTAAAGACTAGAAAGGCAGGGTGTGTGTGGGGGGGACTGAAGGGGGCCCCCAGGAGCTCTAGATGCAGGGTATAGAACAACAATGTAGCTTCAATTTCCTTTCATTTATTTATTTTATTTATTTTTTGCTTTTTGGGTCACACCCAGTGATGCTCAGGGGTTACTCCTGTCTCTGCACTCAGGAATTACTCCTGGCGGTGCTAAGGGGACCATATGGAATGGTGGGGATCCAACCCGGGTCTGCCACATGCAAGGCAAATACCCTACCCGCTGTGCTATCACTCCAGCACTCAATTTCATTTTAAGTGTCAGTGCGCATTTGCACCCTTCTTCTTCTGCCTCACCTCCACAGTACCCTCAGTACCATCCCCAACATTTTAGTCAAGCTTCATCATTCCCATCTGCCCGTCTCTACCCTTCTTTCATGTCCTTGTGTGCAAATACATAGGTGAAGCCAAACTTGAATTCTGATCCATTCATCTGAGCACTTTCGTTGTTTCCTTCTATCCCACACCACGCCCCTTGCTGTTAGAAAACTGTCTTGACTTAAACACGCACATTTTCCATTTTGAAGCTGGTCACAGCTCAGAAACTCCACTTCCTCCACTCGGGTCCAGCGGGCCACCACCTCTTGCCGGGGGTCCTGATATGGCTTCTAAGCCCTCCTGCCTACAGCCCATTCTCAGCACAGTAGTCAAGGGCGGGCTTGTGCCTGCAGCACCTGGCCTGGGTTAGACATTAGTAGGACTATTCAATGGGAAGAGGACACACAGTTGGTGCCAGACCTACTGTGTGTAGCAGCCGCTGCCTGACTCCAATTCTTGAAAGGGCGTGGTCACAGCACACACTCTTTCCTCACTTTGCTTTCCACAATGTAGGAGCTAAAGACGATGACCAAAAACCATCCTTTTAAAGAGTCCCAGACTCCTGTGTGGCAGGCAGCTGTCTTAGGGAGGCGCAGACTGGGTTTCCCTACTTAATTCCAGCCTTCTGGCTATCAGCTACTTAATCCAGCTGTCACTGTCACTGTCATCCCGTTGCTTATCGATTTGTTCGAGAGACCAGTAATGTCTCTCATTGAGAGACTTATTGTTACTGTTTTTGGCATATCCAATACGCACTGGTACCTTTCCAGGCTCTGCCTCGCGGGCTCCATACTCTCGGTAACTTGCCGGACTCTCCGAGAGGGGCGGAAGAATCAAACTCGGGTTGGCTTCGTGAAAGGCGAACGCCCAACCACTGTGCTATCGCTCCAGCCCTACTTACTTAATCCAACAGCAAAAATAATCACCTTGATATTGAATGGTTTCTTATCCTCTAAGTGACAATTTCTTAGCGTTCAACATAGCAATAATGAAGCAAGGTCATGTAGTTAGAAATAATGTTTAAGTAGCTACTCCATGAGTAGGTCAATATGCTACCAAAAGTGCAGAAAGCCTGAAAAGTCCTCTGGTTGATTTGAGCCTGTGCCCCCACCCAGGGAGCCACCTCCTGGCCCATCTTTTTCTATTTTAAACCATTTATTTTAGAGAAATGCAAATGTTAAGACACAGAGAATCCAGCCAACTTGCCTATCTATGGAACCTGCCCCAATCTTAGAAGGTAGATCTGTGTGCTCTAAAATTGCACTTAAAGGCTTACTGCACTCAAGAGTTTAATAAATCATGAGGCTTCCAAAATTAAGTTTTCTCTGCACTTTTAAAATTCTAAGTCCACAGATCTATTTTGGTTTTGATTATACATACAAATTGCAAGTCAGACTCTTTTCCCTCATTCAAGCTCCTTTTATCCCCAGTTAAGTATTTGTGAGACTTGCCTCACTCTTGACCAGAAAGGTTTTTCTACAACAGTAAGCTATATACTTAAATTTTGTTTTTAAAAAGAGCTTGTCTCTGCAAAATTACTTAACTATTCTCAGTGTCTCGAGAACTGTAAACTCAGTGCCACCCTCCAAGATTATGATTACCCAATCCACTGTTTCCTCAGAAGCACATTAAATAGATTAAGTGTGAGACTTGTTTATTGCTGAAATCATTCACTTCGGGGTCCCTGGTTTCTCAGCAACCCCCCCCCACCACACACACACTGGACATCTGCAGAGTGCTGGCCTAGCAGAATACGGAAGGGAAATAGGGGCGGGGTGGGAATTCAGGGTTTGAGGAAATTTTTGAAAACACAAAGATTCATTGCAGTTATGTTTTGAAAATTAAGACAGAATTCTCCAAAATATCATTTTTTGACACTTGGGAATGTTTTCCATTGTGGGGTAGTGTCTTTGAGTACAGAGGGTGGCCAGACTCCCCTCACCTACACTTAACTCACAGTTCTGCTGACCTTAGACACCACAAGGCAATGGTATTCTTTAACAGTAGAGAAAAGCGCCTCCACAGGTGACAGACGGGTCTTCTGAGACAGGACGGACAGACGCTCAGAGAGACACCCGCTTCCTGTTGGCACTGCTTTGACCCTAGCAGCTGTGTAAGCATTTGAGAGGCAGTTAACCCTCTCACTCTTTCCGTGTGCGAACTCTTTAAGTGCATTTTAAATAAAAATGAAATCACCTGGCTTGCTAAGGAGAATAAACCCAACTAAACCATTCATTTGGATCAAGTGTGGAAGCAGCGAAACCTGCGCTGGTGTCCTTGGGATAGTTCAGGCATCTTCTCTAGGCGAGTCACTGCACATTTCTCTCGCAGCGGCTATTTAAGTAAGACCTCATTTGGGGTATGCAGTGTCATCTGCCATGGAGGGACAAGAGCTACTGTAGGGCCTCTGGTGGTTCTCTTCCCTGGGATTTCCCTGTTAGCATACTCATATTGCCTCCAAATAACATCTGAAGATTCTTTTTTCTTCAGCTTTCAGTTATCATAAGATAGACATAACTTTTCTAAGCATGGAATGTTAATTACTCAGTAAGTGACCTCACTAGTTATCTTTTGTGAATGTTCATCTTTTAAATGAAAGCAATAAAAAAACTAGAATATTCCATATTCAGATATGTAAAGAAAATCACATATCACTCCTCATTCCGCTCGGAAAAATAAGAACAACGGTTTTAGGGTGAGGGTTGTGAAATAATACAAGTCATAAATTTAATTTTTATGTGGTCATCACATTGGTTTAGCAAACAGCGACGTGACTGAGTCTGCATATTTGGCCAATATATATTCCTCCCTGTACTGTTCATTTTTCCTAAACTGGATTTAGCGCAGTCTCAGAACTCGAGTGCTTCCACAGTGCCAAAGTGAGTGATCGCTTTAATAAAAAGAACACGGGGTCTGAAAGGACATCTCCCCCTCTCAGATTAGGTTTGGAAAAGTATAGTAACGGGTCATGGACACGGCTTAATCCCTGTCACTCATAACACCGAAGACTTCCAGGACCCCACATAAGGATGTGGACAGTACAGAGAGTGGAAATGAGGGGTTAACTGAATAATTGTCTGTAGATCCAAGTCCTGTCGATTCCTTCACACTCAGCAGCTGAGCCTTTTCACCCCCTGAGGTGACGCTTCAGAGGTCCAAGGTCATGCGCCTACCCACACACGTCACCTGGAGCCTGGCCTTTCTCTTATCATTTTCTGTGACAGTGAAGTCCTAGCTGACTTGTTGAGAGAATCTATTGTTCCCACTAGTTTTCCAAGTTGGGTCGGGCATTTGCCTTGCCTGGGCCCACCCGGGTTCGATTGCTCCGCCCCTCTCAGAGAGCCCGGCAAGCTACCGAGAGTATCTCGCCCACATGGCAGAGCCTGGCAAGCTCCCCGTGGCATGTTCGATATGCCAAAAACAGTAACAACAAGTCTCACAATAGAGACATTACTGGTGCCCGCTCGAGCAAATTGATGAACAGCGGGAGGACAGTGACAGTGACAGTTTTCCAAGTCAGAAAACCAACAATCCCCCCGACCTCCCTTACTGACAGGGGCTCCATTCCAGAACTCCCAGTGGCTGCTGGAAATCTTGCATAGAACCACATCCGGTGTGCCATGCCTTCTCCTGAACTGACAGAGCTGTGCTGAGCTTTAATCGATAAGCAAGGCACAGTGAAAGATTTCGGAGACCAAATAGAACAGTGACGACATGGACTAGAATTTGTGAATGGGGGTCTCTCAAACGATCAGACCGCAGAGAGCAGGGCCACCGACAAGGAATGACCACTGCACTCTTTGTTCTAGAAAAACTTCTGTCCTGAATTCCCTGATTGCTATTACTGGTTACTGGCTGCCATTGATTACTGATGCCCTAGTGCCTTTAAATAATGCGTGAGTGAGGGCCAAAGAGATAGTACCCTTGCTTTGCACACGGTGGGCCCCAGGACAGCTGGGATATGAGAGACTTTGGAATGCAAACTGCCAACAGCTGCTGGCATTTTTTGTTTTGTTTCGGGGGCCACACCCAGCTGTTTTCAGAGTTTATTCCAGACTGAGCACCAGGATTACTCCGGACTGGGCTTGGGGCACCCTATGCCAGGCCAGGGGTCAAACCCAGGTGAGCTGAGAGCAAGGCAAGTGCCTTCCCTGCTCTACTCTCTCTCTCTGGCTCCAGTTTCTGCAGCTGCTGAAGATGAGAGTTGCTAGAAAGTCTGAGAGTCCAGCAGGAGGAGGCTGCCACGGTGTCCAGCGCGGGGGCAGTGGGTCAGCACAGCATCCGGAGAAGCATTTAGCACTAACCAAAAAGTGCAGTGGCCGTCTGGGCGCTCTGAGCAGCTTCTCCCTGGTAGGTGAGAATGCCTCGCAGCTCCAACCCCACCGAGGCAGTGCCGGGGAGGGAAGTGTTATAACGCGGTGAAAATCTAGTGCGATGCCAGGCGGCAGAGGGAGATGGCCAGAAGTCACAAGAAGGCCGGTGGAGATTTCCCCCTGCTCTCCCTCTCGGCAGCCTAGCTTCTCCTCAGTGAGCAAACGCAAGGACGTCACCCTTGAATTTGGGGCTGCGGAATCTGATTGCTCGGTTTATTTTTGCAAACCTGGAGAGGTCTGTTTATTTCTGTTTAGTTTTGTGATTTTGAGTCCAGAGGATGTACTATTCAGCAACTTGTTCCAAGAGTACCAGCACCTGTCTACCAGTTGAACCAGAATTACTATTATTTGTGCTTGTTTGGGGGGCAAATGCAGCAACACTCGGGGGTTACTCCTGGCTCTGTGCTTAGGAATGACTCCTGGTAATGCTCAGGGACCATATCAGATGCCAGGGATCAAATCAGGCTGGACATGTGCAAGGCAAGTGCCCTCTCCACTATACTATCTCTACAGCCCTGAGTTGAATGATTTAGGAAAGTAATTCTAAATCAACTTACCCAGATGGAGTTCTATTTTTTTACTGTACTCAACTTTTTATACCTCTTAGCACTGTCGCACTGTCATCCCATTGCTCATAGATTTGCTTGAGCGGGCACCAGTAATGTCCCCAGTGTGAGACTTGTTGTTACTGTTTTTAGCATATCAAATATGCTGTGGGTAGCTTGCCAGGCTCTGCCATGAGGGCGAGATACTCTCGGTAGCTTGCCGGGCTCTCTGAGAAGGGCGGAGGAATCAAACCCGGGTCGGCCATGTGCAAGGCAAACACCCTACCTGCTGTGCTATAGTTCCAGCCTTATACTTCTTATGAAAGAGTATTACTTAAAAAAGAAACTAATGACAAGTGAAAGCCCAATCAAAATCATTGCAAATAATCAAAATTCAAAGCTAGGGACGAGCTCAACAGTAGAGCACTGGCCTCACAATGTGTGAAGCCCTGGGTTCGACCCCTGTAGTGCCAAAAACTAAAGTTAATTTTGTCTCAGCGATACAGGACATGCATCCTTCCACTATTTTACTACTTCTGATTCTTCCCAGAGGATTCAGCATCGCTCTGATCCTTGCCTCTGAGCAGAAAGATTCATGCCAAGCTCTGGCTAATATAATGTAACGTTGGCCGGAGGGCTTATTGGAACTCTGAGGGCTCTGAGTTTGCGGGGAAAGCTGAACTTTCTACATGACAGGAAGAATAGGAGAGAAAGGAGCAGAAAGCGTCTGAGAGTCAGAAATCCTGCACCTCACCCGTCCCTGTTCTGAGTCCCTTCTTCTTCGCACATAGCTTTGCCCTCCCCTGGCTCTGCAATGCAGGGACCTGCTCTTTGGAACCGTCTCTTTGGAAAACGCTCAAGGTTCATGCACATGCGGTAGACTTGATGCCCCACGACCGTTTTCGGCTTCAAATAGTAGATGCAAACCTTTGAAGCAGTTTAAGATCTTATTCGGTGTCACCAGCCCCTAACTGAAGTGGCTCAGCACCCATCGGAGTCAGGAAACATCTTTGTCCTTGAAATACCCGGGGCCCTTCCCAGCATCTCCAAGTCAGCTGGTGGGCGGGGTGGGCGGGGCTACAGCCTGCCCTTTTCACCTCCTTCCGGTCCGCACAGGAGCGTTGGTCCAGAACTTCCTTAAGCGGAAGCCTTCTCTTGTGCCACTTTCACCGAAACGTTGCTAGATACCTTACAAAGTCCTGAATTTTAAAAAATGATTTTTTTTCCTCCGCCGTCACAGACTCACCTTAGAAATGACATAGCCATATTCCATAATCCGTGGGTTAGCCTCATGCACTTCTTTCCTGAAGAACTAAATTTAGGCAGAGGACGGAGAGTTAGCACAGCAGATAAAGCACTTGTCTTGCAGGCGGCGACCCAGATTCAATCCCCAACACCCCATGTGACCCTCTTGACTCTCCCAGGAGTGATCCCTGAGCACAGAGCCAGGAGTCTGTCCTGAGCACTGCCAAGTATGCCACCCTCCAAAAAAAAAAAAGAAAAGAAGAAGAAATCCATAAATTTCTTTCCACTATGCTCCATGATAGCAAACAAAAAATTAGCGTTTCCTGTTCTGAAACTTCCATTAATCATGTATTGTGAGACTAAGACTAATGCTACTTCCTTACTGAACAGTTTGCGTTGTAAAATTAAGTGCAGTTAGTTTTATCAAAGTACAAAGATTGTTTGAGTAATTTATCTTGAGTACCATTCTAGCAAGTAAAGGATAGGCTAATTTTTTTTCCAGAATTACTGAACTGAAATTTGGTCATTTCCAGGTCTTATATTTTAATAAATATTACTAAACGCCAGTTCTTGAATCCTTGATAGGCTTGATTTGACGTTAGGAAATGAAGTAATAAAATTGGGGCTGGAAAGACAGTGCAGTAGGTTGGGGGGCTTGCCTTGCATGTGGCTGACCCAGGTTCAATCCCCGGTATCCCATCTGGTCTCCTGACTCCCCCAGGAGTGGTCCCTGAATGCAGAGCCAGGAGTAAGTCCTGAGCACCACCAAATGTGGACCCAAAACCAAAAAATAAAATAAAATAAAAGTCACCAAGAAATAAGCTATTAATTGCACAAGAAATATCAAGCTAGGCACCCTTTTCTATAAAACTACCACGAGTTTGAAAATGATCCTAATTCATGTACTTGCCTAAGATATTCACTGGTCCCAAGGGTTATTTTAGTGAAGCACAGCATGGAAGTAGACAATAAAGCCATGGGCACCCAGCTCTGTGAAACGGGTGTAGTAATTAATTACAGCCCTGGACAGTTATGAAGCAGTCAGTCCCCTTGACGGAGGGAGTCAAGGGCATCTAGGTGGCTGGGTAAGTTTCTGACTTCAGAATACCCAGTGAAGCCCCATGGACTGGAAGGAAATCAGCTCAGTCTGGGCATCTCTGCTGAACTAAGCCCCCTGTAAAGTGGGTCGCCTGAGCACGTCACTTAACCCCCCTGTCCTTCGAGCCTCTGGCAGCCAAATGCTAAACACCTCTGAGCCGGAGAAGTGGGTGAACTAGAACTACATATCGGCACCGATGAGCTGGACTGCTAGGGCCATCCCTGCCCCCCGCCCCCCCGAATACTGAGCAGCTGTCGGTCTCCGAGTGGCCCTTCCTGCACAGCTCTCAGGCAGACGACAGAGGGTTCCTTCCCGCCCCAAGTTCCAGGAGACGCCTGGGTGAGGCATAACATCTCGACATCCTTATAACACCAGAACCCAGACAGGCCCTCTGCCCCGAAGGGGCCCAGGGATGCATCTTTAGTTTTTTTGAAGAAATAAAAGTAGAAACCATGGTGGATGGGGGGTTCCAGGAAGATGTGGCATTTGGGGGCGGGGAGCCTGAAGAGTTGAACCTCAGTGCGGGGGGTGCTGGAGGAAGGATGAGGGGTTGGGGTGAGTGGGGCCGAGGAAAGGAGCCCCAGAGTGAGGTTGGTGGCAGCCGGGTCTGCATCGGGAAAAGGTTCAGAGCCTTCCCAGGTCTCTGGGCAAGAAAGCACAGCTGCCCTCGCGGGGCCTCGGGGAAGATGCTGATGGATGAAAGACGCTTAAAGTGGGGGCCCCTGGGACCGCTGAAAGGAGCCGCCCCGCACTTTGCAAGGGCAAGGCCTTGGGCTCCATCGCTGGCACCCCCACGTGCTCCTGAGCACCAGAGGTGACCCTGGTGGCCCCCGGCAGCGCCTGGGCACAGCGGCTGTCAGGCCCATCCCTCGCACCCTGTCCCTAGGCATCACTAAGAGCAGGACTTGAGAGACCAGTGGAGAAGCCAGAGCGGGGGTGACACCTGGGTGTGGGGGGGCCACAGTGATAGCACGGGGCCACAGACTTGGACTTCAGAGTGGAGATGAGGTACAGACTGGGACAGAGGGACCGCGTGGGGTGCAGAAGCGGGCCGAGGAGCAAGTGCGGGCGCTTGGTAGGAGAAGCGAAGGGGTCTTGATTTTAGATGGAGGCGAGAGGGACGTGTCAGCGGGACCTTGGGACCCCCAACACTGGCCGGGGTCCTGCGGGGCTCTGCAGGGCTCTGCTGTGGACGTCAGGCCACCGATGGCTTCCTTACATAATTGCTCTCAGCCCGAGGTCTGGTTTCCTGAGATCATTCACTCTTATCTTCCCCTCTCAGGCCTCTTCGGAGCAATACAGGAGCAAGTGAATTGGAAAAAAATAAAAGAGCAAAAAGAAAGGGATTTGGACAGGAAAATATTCCCCGCCCTTTTGCATAACTGAATGGGCAATAGTGACTATACCCAGAACCCAGAACATCCCCCAGGAATCTGGAAACACCCAGAAACTCCCTGGGAGATGTGAGAAGTGGCTAAGCACCCAGCTCCCATGATCCCAGCCGCTGGCTACTAAGTGCTCTCTGATTCAAGGACTAGCAGGGGAGGCGTGCCCTGGGGTCCTGTCTGACCGGAGACCCAGCACAGACTCCCCTCCTGACTCCTGGGGGAGGCCGGGCCTTGGGCGTCAGGGAGAGGAAGCCCCTCAGAGCCCAGCCTCGTCCCGGCCCGCCAAAACCCTCCCTCTGCCCCGGCCCCGCCCTGAGCCCACTGGGCCGCACCGTGACTCATCCCGCCTCTGTTTTCCTTTGGCTGCCCCTGACTCACTCCTGTCCCTCTGGTCCCGAGGACCAGCTTCCGGCTGCAGCCCGGGCCGGCCCAGGGAGCACGTACAGCCCCGGCTTCCTCCTCCTCCTCTGCTTAGCGGCCGTCGGAGGCGCCCCGGTCTCTGCGCCTACGTTTGTGCTGCTGGACGAGACAGGACAGAAAACAAAGCTGCCGGCGGCCTGACCGCCCGCGCCCCCAGCCCCGAGCGGGGAGACGCCACACGTAGGGACAGGGATGTTTCTCATCCCAGCACTGTGTGGCGGCAGTGACAGGGCAGGCGGGAGCCCGCGTGGAGGGACCAGAGAGGCCCACCAAAGGCCCGGGGCTGCGTGTTGGGAAGATAAAATCCTGACATTGTTTTTGCAACTCTGGGCTTTTCTGGGAGTTGCACAATATCCTAAAAAGAGGAAAAAAATAATAAAGTGTGTGGGGGAGGGGGGAGGTTTGGAATGGAATGTTTGCAGGGCCCCCGTCGGCGGGATCTCGTGTTCTCGGCACCTTTCCTCGCCAGTGGCCTCCGGATTCTGGAGTTCAGCCGTTCACGCAGCTCTGCCGGCTGTGGAGGCCGCCGGCAGATGCTCTGCTCATTGCCTGCCCCAGTAAGCGTCCCCCTCCCCGTCTCCTGGCCGTCATCCACCGAATGAGCAAGGGCCGGGGGACGGCGAGACGTGTCGGAAGCTCAGACACCGTCACCCCTGAACGTATCCTGGAAGGTGCTTGCGCAGGGAGCAAGGCTGGGCTCTGGTGCCGTGAGAGCATCGACCTGGAGTCCGCAGCGACTGTCTCCGGGTGTGGGACACCGGACGACGGGTCTCCCCATGTCGGTGAGGGGAGCTTCTCCGAAGGTTTTTCTTTTTTCAAGAAGGCGTGGCATCACTGAGTAACCGAGGGCTGGGACAGCATTTAAGTGTGTGGTTAAAATCTGCTTGCTGCAGGGGAGATACTTTGAAAACACAGATGGTGGCTGTTCACCAAGAGGAAAGAGCAGACGCCAGCATTTGGGCTGAGAAGTGGCCTCCTCACCCGGCCTCGCTGTGATGGGCTGAAAGCGCCAAGAATTCCCCAGAGAAATGACCAGTATTGAATCCCAGGCACCACGTGTGACCCCACCGCCCTGATAGGGGAGAATCACGGGGTACAGAGCAAAGAGTAAGCACCACTACATGTGGTCTCTCCCCACCCCCGAAAAAGGAATGAAATGAATTATATGGTGCTCCCAGACCTCTGCAATAACCTACCCAAATGGCACCAGAGAAGAGCAGTCTACTTCCAGAGACTGGAGGAAACCTGCATTTTATTAAGGACAGCAGTGCTTTTATAGGACCAAAAAAACCTTAAGACATAAAGCATCATAATTTGATGTCACGAAACAAGCGTCATCGCCCAGCAGATGCGCGATCGCCACGTGAATGCTGCAGATGTGACAGGCGTCCAGAAAGGGTGACGGCGTTTGCAACAGGTGTGACCGGGAGGGAATTGACTGAAGAGATGGGACCTGAGGAAGTCAGCTATCGTTTAATCAGCTGCGGTCCAGGAATAGAAGTAACTGAGGAGCAGGGCCGGGCTGTCGGCTGGGGAGGGCTGGTGTGATTATCTGCCACATCCGTGTGCGCATGGACGTGAGTGGAGACGAGAGACGGGCCGGTGTGGGGTGCCAAGGGGTTACAAGGCGGCATGCAGGCACAGCATCTGGCACACATGTGCCCGCCACTCGTGCTGTCTCCCCCAGCCCACGGGATGGAGTCTTGTGTTGGCTTTGCAGCTCGCAGACTTTACTAAAAGCCACTTGGTTGAATTAGAGAGAGTACTGGGGAGGCTGTCTGCCAGGGAGGCAGGGTGAGTACTGGGATGTGGGGGAGGGAAGAGGTACTCTGGTGGAGGGTTTTTCATCATTGCGTGGCTGGGTCTCAAACATGAAGGTTTTGTGACTCTGTCTCACGGTGATACAATTAAAAGAATAAGAGTAATGTGGAGTTCATGCCCAATTCAGTCAGCTTAATCAATGGCTAAACAAATAGCCATACTCCTGTAGCACTGTAGCACTGTCGTCTTGTTGTTCATCGATTTGCTCGAGCGGGCACCAGTAACGTCTCCATTGTGAGACTTGTTGTTACTGTTTTGGGCATATCAAATACACCACGGGTAGCTTGCCAGGCTCTGCCGTGTGGGCGGGATACTCTTGGTAGCTTGTCGGGCTCTCCAAGAGGGACAGAGAATCGAACTCATGTCGGCCGCGTGCAAGGCAAACACCCTACCCGCTGTGCTATCGCTCTAGTCCAGCAGTACTCCTGTATTATTTTAAAAAATTAAAAGCCACTTAGTTGAGTACAATCACCAGTGAGAGTGTGAGCTGAACAGGAAGAGAATGTGAACAGTACAAAATTAAACTGTCTTCATTAAAAGATCTGTGCCCTCCAGACAAAAGCATTGTATGTGTGTGTGTGTGTGTGTGTGTGTGTGTGTGTGTGTGTGTGTACACAGTATGTCAGTGACCTCTCTAAATGCTCCATGCTGATATTTAAGAGGGGAAAATGTTCACAAACTCGGTCACGTTGACTAGGGTAGTAACAGCTAATGAAAATCCAGCGAGGGGAAGTAGCAGCCCCAGGAGTGGCTTACGGCGACTGTGCGTCCAAGAATTAATGCTAACACTGCAGTGACGTACACACAAGGACCCAGCAAACTGACAAACAAACTGACGCACAGCCCGGCCTCCTAGGTGCGTCCTGTTTGCCAACAAGTCAACTCCAATCATGCTTCCCCTGAGATCGGGCCCCGTCAAAGTGCCATTTGGGGCATGGGGGGTGTAGCTTAGCTGCAGTGCAGTGACCCCCAAGTCCCTGCCTGTCTCAGCCCCTCTCGGGAGAGGTGGCCACTATGTGCGGGATCCCCTGCCTGAGGGGCACCTTTCAGAGAGCATCAGAGTGCCAGTTCCACTGCCTCCACAAAGCCCCCTTCTTCCTTCCTGCAGGGGTGATGGGAGAAAGCCGAGCGGGAGGGCGGGGTAAGCAGATGCTCCAGCACCCCCAAACCAGGCTCTCCCCCAAACCGGAACTGCGCTGTTCCACCCGTGCATCTCCCAGCTCCCTCCCGCGTCCGCTCCCCTTACACCCAGGTTCTGGGTTTTCCGTTCGCAGAGACACCAGTTCCCAAGTGAGAACGCAAAAGCCAAGGAAGCTTTATTGCTAGCTCGAGCTAGGGTCCAAGCCTCAGCCAACGCAGTGGAGTCTTGACCAGGACCCCGACCCGAGGTCCAGGGAACAGCCTATCGCCCACGGTTACATAAGCAACATCGGCACAGTTGTTGGTCACAGTTGGCAGTTTTTCCCAAGAACTGCGACGAAGCAGTCACAAGTCTGTGAGCTAATTGGTCATGCCCACCTGCTGTGATTAGCGATACTCTACTTATAGGACTGGCTAGTGGCATTAGGGGGGTTCCAGCTTCGGCCAAGGGAAGCTTCAGGGAATATTGTGGGGAGGGGGGACAGAAACTTAGGCCTACTGCTTGTTCTTGTTTTGCGGAAGTGCAGCCTGTCGTGGTGCATATGAGGTTCTTTCTCGGTCACACACTCCCTGGGTAGGGCTGGCGCCTGGGTCTCCTGGGGTCTGACCTGGCAGGTAATTTGGGGGGAGCAACGCCCTTTCCCTGTGAGCTGATGGCGCCTGCTTCCGCCCAGGAGAGCCTCATGGCTGGGGGCCCCGTGCCCCATTGTAGGGGAGCACGAGAGTGTGAGCTGTATTTTGCACGACTGTCTGCTGACCGGACTCTGTCTTTGCTCCTAGCGCGAAAGCAGGAGATCATCAAAGTCACCGAGCAGCTGATCGAGGCCATCAACAACGGAGACTTCGAGGCGTACACGTGAGTAGGACCTGTCGGCCTGTGGCCTGACAGACCGTCTCGTTCAGGGCGTCAAGGACGCCATGCCCCTGGGATCCACCAACAAAGGCAGGAGCACCAGGGTTTCCTGGGAGCACACAGGAGGGGGGTACAGGACCCCCTGATGGCAACTACATGGGCGAAGACAGGAAAGCACAGAGAAGCTGGTCTAGAATGTTCTTCAGGGACCCAAGAGATAGCACAATGGGTAGGATGCTGGCCTTGCCCATGCGACCACCCTGAGGTCAATTCCCAGTGGCATCCCATAGAGCCCCCCAATTCATGCCAGGAGTGATTTTTTTAAATAATTTTTATTTAATTAGCTGTGATTTACAAAGTTATTGATAATTGAGTTTTAGGCATATAATATTTCAATACCAATCCCACCACCAGTGTCAACTTACCTCTTGAGTGTAGAGCCAGGAGTACCCCTGAGCACTGTCGGGTGTAGACCGAGAGAGAGAGAGAGAGAGAGAGAGAGAGAGAGAGAGAGAGAGATAGAGAGGGAGAATGAGAATGTTCTTCAGCTCTACAGAGCAGCTGGGACAAAGAAAGAAGAGAAAGTTCCTCCTTCCCTAAAGAGTCTTTATCCCTCTTACATTTGCCTCAGGAAAGTCAAAAGAAAGGGAAAGGGTGTTCTAGTGCCGCAGGAATATAGAGAGTATAAAGTAAGTTACTTTCATCCAAAATAAAGCTCTCAGACAGAGTGTCAGTGTACAAACACCGGGTGTCAGTAAGTCCGCCCAGGGTGAGAGATGTAAAGGCACAGAAGCCCAGATCTGACCTTCAGGGGGAAGCACCCATGTGCGTCTATCTGGAAGCAGTAGCATCGGGCTGGAGAGACGCCAGTGACGAGGGCGCTTGCCTTGCATGCGGCCAGCCCGAGTCCAGTCCCTGAAACGGCTGTGACTCCCCCAAGCATCGAGCCAGGAGAAGTGTGCGAATTCTCTGCAGAATGGTTGTGATCGAGTCACAGAACACTCTGATTCACCAAGGCCCTATTTATAAAGGACAGAGGCCCTGCCGGGGGAGATCGCTGCTGCTATGGGAACGTGGGTTTTCCCAGATTGCACCTTCGGAAGAGTCTGCGCGAGTGTGAAACGTACAGGAAGAGCGAGGCAGGGTGGGAAAGCTCTTAGCGCCCCACGCCCCCAACCTCCGTCTCTAAGGCTTTACCGAGAGGAAGAGCCGCTGGGATTTTCTACTTTCAGAGTATTTCCTACTTTGAAGTGTCTTTGAGAAGCTTCTGCTCCTTAGCCAGAGAGGAAGCTCAACGGGCCGAGCACACCATCTGCGTGTGAGAACCTGGGTTTGCTCCCTGGCACCCCCTGGTCCCTGAGCACAATGCTGGGAGTCCTCACCGAGCACTGCTAGGTGTGCCCCTCCCCCCCAAAAAAGAAAGTTAAAGAATAAATCAGAAGAGTCATTCCCTGGAAGCTCCGTGGTGAGTTAGGCTTTTCAAAGGTCATTCTGTTGGACAGGGCAGAGTTTGCCCTTCCTAGGAAAGAACCTGTGAAACTGGACGTCGCTGCAAGCACCATCTTACCCCACGGAACAAACCAGCAGACAGTCCCAGATCCTTCCGTCTATGCTCCTCTTACCTAGTTTCTTTTAACTTCCGCTCATTTCTTCGAACCCAGACTCGGCCACGGAAAGTCTTCTTACCTGCGTTTTACATCCCACTGCCCCTCCCGCCGCCCACCCCACACCTCTCCTCCTCATCCCGGCATGTCCAGCCCTGCCTTCCTTTTCCCCGCCAGCGGCCTCTGCTGCTCAAGCACTTGCCGTTGCGTCTCTGTGCCCACATCACTGGTTGGGGCGCCATTGTCCTTGCAGAGAGTATCCGCCACACAGTCGGTGTTGGGCAGTTCCTTTCTCTGGGCTGGGAAGGGACATGCCAGGGGACTGGAGGAGGAGCCTGGCGCTCTCACGTGCTGAGCGAACAGCCCCCAGCCCTCAGACTCATCTCCTAGGGCCACTGTGGAATTCTTGCTTGGACCATTTTGTGTCAGCCTCCTTGTGGCATCGTGTTTCTGGGAGTCAAAGAGAAACAGTGGGTGGCTGAGCCTGAGCCTCGCAGCAGCTGCCGTACCTTCCGGCACAAGCTCCCTGGGCTCCCGTGGCCGTCGGTTCTCAGGGAGCCACCATCACCGCCCAGATGCCAGGCACGCTTGGAGGAGGCGTCAGGGTGCTCAGGAGATTCCAGAGCCGCAGCTGGCTGGAGAGGGCGCAGGGTCTCGACCCTAGAAAGTGTGGGAAATTAATACACTCAAGGAGGAGGAAACCTAGCGGGGGGCCTGACAAATTCAGACCCTTAAAATGTCAGGCTGTCCCTTAGGGTGCAGCGGGCAGCGGAACAGCGGGCGAAGGGAGGCAGCCGTGGGCAACACGGTGACGGTACCCTCTCGGGCTCCGGCGAAACGCTTTTTTCCAGAGTCTGTGGCTCAAGAGTGTCATATTTTTTGTGAGAGGCGTGTGAGGTAAGAGACACATGAGGCGGGAAAATATACCCATCAATTCCTCACTTGGTTTCTTTTTCCCTACAGAAAAATCTGTGACCCGGGCCTCACTGCGTTCGAACCAGAAGCTTTGGGAAATTTAGTGGAAGGGATGGACTTTCATCGATTCTACTTTGAAAATGGTACATGTATGCTTAATGTGATAGCACGCCTTTCCCAGCTTCTTTTCAGATGTCTCCGTAACTTGCAGACACTGAGACTCATTTTGGCAGGGAGGTTTTACGTTAATTCAGTTTATTATTATAACATCGATGTTTCTTATATTTAAAATTTTTTATATATATGTATATGTATATATATAAATATATATATATATATATATCACTGTCATTCCATTGTTCATCAGTTTGCTCGAGCAGGCACTAGTAAAGTCTCCATTGTGAGAATTGTTACTGCTTTTGGCATATCGAATATGCCACGAGTAGCTTGCCAGGCTCTGCCGCGCGGGGGGATACTCTTGGTAGCTTGCTGAGCTCTCCGAGAGGGGCAGAGGAATCGAACCCAGGTCAGCTGCATGCAAGGCAAACCCCCTACCTGCTGTGAGTGGTAGTACAGCAGGTAGGGCGTTTGCCTTGCACGTGGCCGACCCGGGTTCAATTCCCAACATCCCATATGGTCCCCTGAGCACTGCCAGGAGTAATTCCTGAGTGCAGAGCCAGGAGTAACCCCTGTGCATCACGGGTGTGACCCAAAAAGCCAAAGGGAAAAAAATCAAACATATATATAATATAGATAGATAGATAGATAGATATAGATATAGATATACAGACTTATGTATATTCAGACTTAAAGTTCTGATGTGTGATGAGAAATGTTTGACTTGTTTAAAAAGTAATATAGAGGGTTAGAGAGGTAGGAAGGGGGTTCCATCACTTTTTCCTGCATGCTGCCGGCCATGGTTTGATCCCCAGCACCACATGTGGTTCCCATAACAAGGTCAAGCATCACTCCTGAGCACAGAGCTAGAAGCAGCCCTTCAGCATTCCCAGGTGTGGCCGACTCCTGCCCCCACCGCACCCCTGGCAAATAAGTAAGAAATAACGTTGACTGAAGACACCCCGTAAAAGCCCCAGCAAGGGCCTGATAAAAGCTACAAAATGCTTTACCACAATATCGGTGTCGTTACAATGTTTGCTACTCAAGTATGCTGGGAACAAGACCAGGAAGCCCCGCGTGCCAGGCTGTGTGAGTGGACGGATGCTTCCAAGCATGCGGGGTGCAGGGTCTCGACAGGAAGTGTAAATGAAGGCAGGTCACCCCACGTGGAGCTGTGGAGCTGTGCTGAAGTTCAAATCAGGAGGAATGGAGCAGTGTCCGAGGTCACAGACGACGTAGAGAACCTAACGAAAGAAACTCTCGGAAATCACTCAGGAAAAGTAGCACCGTAGCACTGTCGTCCCGTTGCTCATCGATTTGCTCGAGCGGGCACCAGTAACTCCATTGTGAGACTTGTTGTTACTGTTTTTGGCATATCAAATACGCCACAGGTAGCTTGCCATGCTCTGCCGTGCAGGTGGGATACTCTCGGTAGCTTGCCGGGCTCTCTGAGAGGGGCGGAGGAATCCAACCCAGATCAGTTGCATGCAAGGCAAATGCCCTACCGCTGTGCTATCACACCGGGCTCAGGTATTGAGCTTGTGTGCACACTCAGGAAAAGTATAGACCAGAAATGCCTCAAGAGAAGTATATACCGGAAATCCCTCTCGTCCTTGTCCTTAGACCTAAGATATTGGGTATTGCATTGCTTCTGCTGGATGCGGAATGAATGAATGAATCCAACGCTCACCCCAAAAGTTGAGGAGGAATTAAAGAGGCATAGCCCCCGGGAGCTCACTTCCAGTCATAAAAGCATGAGTATGAATGCCTGCTTTGGCATGGACGGGTTTTTTAAGAGAAGACATTGAATGAATTGTATTTTCTTCCATGCACAAGCAAATGAGCAGAGAGAATGGCGTGGCACGTGCTCTGGGGACCCCTGTCCTCGCTCCCTGCCTGCCGACACCAGCAGGGACAGCTAGCCCGTGCGCTTGCTGACAGATTGTTTCGCACGATCTACGTCGGCATCTTCCAGAAACACAGACATTCCCAGTGATTCACTGTTTTGTGACTGCAGCTCTGACTCACTCAGATAGGCCCCCCCACCCCCCCCTCCCCCCAAAACAAGGAGCATTCTTGGATAACAGAGTTAAGCGTGCCCGCCAGTCAAGTCTGCACTGGATCTGTCTCTCTCTGGCTCCCTGGAGAAGGAGAAGAGGGAGCTGGTATCAAAACACCCAGGGCTAGGGGGGGAGGGGAGGGGGGCGGGGGAGGGGGATCAGCTCCAAGCCCTGGGACCCCACCATCTCCAGGCTTGTAATTCTCACCCCTGGAACAGACACACGGAGCAAACGAGGCCCAGAGTGGGTCATGGAAATAAACTCATGCCAGAACCAACAGCCTTTAGACACAGCTTCAGCTCTCAGTGCTCAGTGCTTGGCAGACGCCCCGTCCCGTAACTTGACCAACCACGAACAAAGACCACTGGATATCCTGCCGATTGCCCTGGGGGCTCGCCTGGGGGGACAAGACAGGAAAGTGCTCCCCACACCTGGGCCAGACCCCCGACCTTCTCCCTCTCTTCTTCTAACCATTTCCTGTTGTAAATCTCAGCTCTCCTCCCACCCCGACCCCGCGCCCAGTTTCCAGGGGGGTGGGACATAGGAAATGTCTGCCAAGGAGAGCCTTGGAAACCGTTTCGTCTGCTTCTGCTCCTCCCCGCCCCGTTGTTCCCTGCACGGCACCCTCGGGAGGAGCCGTGGGGAGCGGCAGGCCCTGGGCTGGTCTCAGCGCCAGCACTCCCGGGGCCGCGGGGCGGGTTTCCAGGACGCTGCCGCCTCACCGTCCCTCTCGTGTCGCCCGCTTGCAGCTCTGTCCAAAAGCAATAAGCCCATCCACACCATCATCCTGAACCCCCACGTGCACCTGGTGGGCGAGGACGCCGCCTGCATCGCCTACATCCGGCTCACGCAGTACATGGACGGCGGCGGCATGCCCAAGACCATGCAGTCGGAGGAGACGCGCGTGTGGCACCGCCGGGACGGCAAGTGGCAGAACGTGCACTTCCACCGCTCGGGGTCGCCCACCGTCCCCATCAAGTGAGTGTTTCCAGGCGGCCGGGGGCCGGGTCACGAGCGCAGTGCTCGTCGGGGGTGCGCCATCCCCCCGCCTCGCCAACGCGTGGCCTCCGACCCCAGGGAAGGGCAGGCCGACTGGGCGAGGGCGGGCTGGGCGCGTCCAGGAGCAGGGCCAGGGCGAGGCGACCCCGTCTCTCTCTCTCTGAGTGATTTCTCCCAGCAGGACTCGGGGCCCCGGGGGGCCGTGGGCAGAGAGAGGGACATGGGCGGGGCGAATCGAGAAGGGTGCCTGAGCCGGCCCGTGGGAGCGGTGCCCTCGGTCACGGATTCCTGGACGAGAGGACTTCTGCAGGCGCCAGGCCTCTCGGGGCCTCTGGCCCCACTGCTCCGCCATGGCCTCGGCTGCCTGTTTGCTCTGCCAGCCGGTGAGGAGACGAGCGGGACCCGGGCAGTGCTCGGGGGCCAGCAGCCTGGCCCAGACCCGACACAGAACCCCAGCACCCCAGGGCCCAAGCCTTGCGCTTGCCCCGTGCATTTAGCCGAGTATTGTCGGGACGGGCCCCGGGGCCCTCAGAGCACTGCTTGGGAGTTCCTCCCCCTGCGCTGAAAGAAACAGGACAGGCACCTTCCTGGATATCCGGGTCTCTGCGCCAGGCATCACTTAACACCAGGGAAGGCAGGGGGCAAGAGGGCGGAATGTGTGCGAGCAAGCACAAGGCCCCCGGGTTCGATCCCCAGCGCCTCACAGCCACCAGCCCCCGCCAATTACATCAAAACATGGCACATGGCCAGCAAGGATGCATATTGTCATTTAGAGATAAGGCCACCTACCCCTGGTGTCCACAGTCCCCTTCAGAACAGAGTCTTCCTCTTGCTCGACCAGCAGAGCAAGCTCTATGTTACTGTTGCAGATGTCAAACGTCAAGCAAGGTCTTCAATGGCTAGTGGGGGCTGGAGCGATAGCACAGCGGGGAGGGCAGTTGCCTTGCACGCAGCCGACCCAGGTTCGATTCCCAGCATCCCATATGGTCCCCTGAGCACTGCCAGGAGTAATTCCTGAGTGCATGAACCAGGAGTAACTCCTGTGCATCGCTGGGCGTGACCCCAAAAAAGCAAAAAAAAAAATGACTAGCAGAACTGGGGGGTGGGGGTTAGGAAGGCCAAAAGCACGGGAGGGAAGTTGAGGAACGGGACTCTGGTAGGATTTGGGGTGAGAAAGCCTGAAAACCTGGTCCCAGTGGGAAATGGGGTCTCGGCCGTAAGGAGGGGCTAGTTCCACGGGGAAAGCTGCACTCGGTACCTGCTGACTATTCCTGGGACGGGGGTCGGGGCATGGCGGCCGGGAAACGGGAGAGCAGGTCAAGCTCATCCCGACACCCGTTCAGCTCGCCACATGTTCATCGCGACCTCACGGGCTTCCGTACCCCAGTGGTTTTCAGAGGCCTTCTCTGTCGGCTTAAGGACTTACTGACTCACCAGCACTGTTGGAATTTGTAAAACAGTGGGTCACAGCAGACAAAAAAACAATAAAAGTCACAATCCATTCTAAAAAAAAGAAAAAGCTGTCATTGTTAGACAGACACCAAAGGATGACAACAATGGCAAAGACACACACGTGTGCCTGTGTGTGTGTGAGTGTGTGCAGCCGAGTCCCGCTGAGAGAGGCGGGGACCCACAGCGCTGGGAGCTGAGGCCCCGGCCGCCCCCCAAAGCGCCATTGGGATAGAGCCTATTTAAGACACCTTCATCCTGCGCCAGCGGCTTAAGTGGGGCTTCTCTCAATAGGCCGTCCTGTATTCCAAATGGGAAAGAAAACTTCTCAGGAAGCACCTCTTTGTGGCAAAACATCTAAGGCCTGAGAACCCTTCACTGTGGGTCTTGTAAGTAACATCCGCTCCACGATGCTGGACCGTGGGCCCGACTGCCAAGCTGCCCGCGGGCCCCTGCCCCCACGGACCTTTCCTCTCACATCACTCGAAGGGTGTTTTGTCCCACACGCTAGTCAAGGGGGCAGAGGAGGGGGGCGGAAGGTCTTTGCAAGTTTCTGGCGTTTTTTTCTTGAGCTCTTGAGCCAAGGCCCCCTGTGTAGGTAGAAACGCCAGGAAGCATCACCCGTTCGCAGGCGTCTGTGTCTGTCTTCCACCCGCCGACGGCGGCATCAGACTCCACCTGGCAGAGGGCAGGGAGGGCCGGTATAGACAGGCCTCACGGACCCCGCCGTGTCTCACCTGTCAGTCGGGAGGCTGGTGACGATGGCGGCTTCACACATGTGTGGCAAGAGTGACACGTAACACAGGAGGTTGCCGTGCCCAAACCAGCTCTCAGCATTTGGCCCGGGACACGGGAGTAGGAGGCTCACCGAGTGAGATTCAGAACACTCATAGAGTGGGTACACTCGCACACGGTACCTGAAAGTTGACTGTCGGCGGCGGCATTCCTGCCTGGGCTGTCCCGGAGTTGCCTGTCCCTCGGGTAGAAGGGCGCCGGGGGGTGCCCACACGCCCGACCATGCCTTCTCTCAGAGCCACGGGAGTCCTGGCAGGCTGCTCCCAGCCGGTGGCTCAGAGCACAAAAGCCTCTAATTAAGTAAGAGTCGTCTGGTTTCCCCGACCGTGGAGGCTCTATTCCTTATCCAGTTGGCACGGAGCTCTGACTTCCCAAGGAGTCTTGGAATAAAGACACAAGCTAAAGAGGAGCTTGGATTTTCCGTCTGTTCGAGCAGATGACACATCTGCTGCCTTGCCCGGGGACAATGAATACCTCAAACCTCTGGGCGTGGGCACGGGGTTGAGGGAGCCGGGGCTGGCGGGCCGCAGCTGGGTGTGGCCCCAGGGACAGAGAAGGCCGACTTCTGGTTTGCATGTCCTCTCTATTTCGGTCTCGTGTCATCTAGTCTCTGAAGACCGCTGACCGAGATCTCCCCCACGCAGATTTCCCCATGGACGCTGGGCTCTTAGGAAGGCACTAGGGTCCCGTCTTTGACTAAGGATCCGAGGCTGTTTTTGCACATTGATGTAACTTCTCTCTCCCTCTCCCCCCCACCCTCACTTTCTCCTTCCAGCTAAATATCAACAGTGCCACCTCCACATTCTCTGTCTCCAGGCACGTGGACGGGACCCTGGGCTCCCCCTCCTCCTCTTCATGCATGTTTCTGAGTGCGTGAAGCCGTGAAGGTCCGTGTTCTGCTTAGTGACGCCTCCTCTCGGCCTCGAGTCCCCCCGCCCGCCCACGTTGTTTGCACTCGACCGCGGGATGTTCCTTGCAAACTCCAGTCACCCTTGGCCATCGCAGGGGGATGGCAGATGTCAAACAAACAACAACAACAAAAAAACAGTTCCACGATATTCCAACTCTACACCACCTCTTCATCCAGTTCCTCTGTTTATGCCAAGATTTAACAGACTTTAAAAGCATATTGTCCTCTGAATGACAGTTTGTAAGAGAAATGTAAAATTTTTTTAAAAAGACAAAACTCTGCTCTTCATTTGTTTGGGCTTGTTTCACACACATATATATATTTAAGGAAAAAACAAAAGGCCAAAACACACACACACACACACACACACACACACACACACACACAAATGACAACAGCAACAAAGCCGTCAGTTTCTTGGAGTGATGACCTTAACGCTCAGTCGCAGTTTAATGATTAGAGTCCGTGGAAATGTGGCAGAATCACTTGGGGCTAAAGAAGCAGCATCCGTGATCCGTGATTCACTGCCATGTGATGCCATGTTGTTGGGGTGGGGGGGCGGGCAGAAGGAGCAGGGTCCGAACTGTGTAAACTGGAAAAATCCCAAATATCCATGAGTTTGATCACTTCGGGGTATGCTCGCGTTGTTCGGATTAAGTTGCTGAGCTGAACCACCACCACCCCCCCCCCTACACACACACACACACGTGTTGTTTCCGTGCTCCCCAGCCCACCCTCATTTCTCTGCTCCTGTGGTTGGTTCCCTCTTTACTTTTCCATTCTTCCTTTTTCTCCTCTAGCAGCACATGAGAAAACTGCCGTTGGCCTCACGGTGGTCAGATAAGTCCGCATCCCTTTTTGGGGTGGGGGAGGTTTGATTGTCGGAGCCCTCGAGAGTGTCCCCAGGGGCCCCCTCTAATGGGCCGAGATGGCGGCTGTTTCTCCTTCTGCTCGGGCGCCAGCGTGGAGAACTGGCTCTAACAGTGAGGTCTTGGGGTGCTGAGGAAGCCCCCCGCCCGCTCTCCCTCCACGTGTCCTGCTGCTCTGGGCCCCCACCGGGAGACTCCCCAAGGCTGGAGGCGGGGGTGGGGGGGCCGGGGGGGTGTTGATTGCAAACGCACTTTGGTCTGCTAGGGGAAGGGTCCCCGCCCCCCCCCCCCCGCCACCAGCTGCTTCCGGGGGCGAGGGGCCAGCTGGCGTCTTCTCTGTCATCTCTCCTCTCTTGCCGCACCCCGGAGGCCCCTCCTGGCCCTGAATCCCTGTACAGTGCATGGCCTCCTCCTCCTCGTCATCATCCTGGTCCTCAGAAGCCTATTTTTAAAGCAAACAAGAAAAAAAAAAAAGGAAAGGAAAAAAATAAAACCTACCCCTCCAAGTGATGACGACAGTAAACACCCTCTTTTCTCTCCTCCTGCCCCCCTTTCCCTGATTACTCTCCACCTTAGATATTGTCGCTAGTGGATATACGGTAGATGGATTGAAGCTTTTCTGATCATTATTACACAATTTAAAACAATCTATATTTAAAATAAATATATACAGTCAATGTATTGAGCCATGTTAACCTGCCAATGAGATCTGTGAAAAAGTAATGGCCTCATTCCCCCTGCTCATTTCCTTTACCTTTATTTGTGAAATGGCTACACGTGCGTACATGTATTTTTTTTTAAATTAGGTATAGAGTGGTTCCGTTGGGTTTTTTTTTTTTTACACCTTTAACTTAGCATGTGGTGTTGAAGTATCACTGTAGACCGTTTGCCTTCCGCACTCAGACGTGAGGAAATTGTGATTTGTTCTCTCTCAGCCACCATCGGATGACACATTTATTATCTTCTATCATTTGGAAACACTGCAGTCTGCCATGGGACACTGTATATATTTCTTGCCATAATGGTAAATGACTGATATATTTAAGAGTTAATAAATTTGTGATTTCTGCTGACAGAGCGTCCGTCTTTCTTTCCTTGCTCACTTGGATGGGCGCCCAGGACGGAGCCCAGGGCCTCTCCCACGACAGACTGGTCAGCTCTGGTTCTTACCAGGTGGTCCTCCTCCGGGCCCACGGGACACTGCCCAGTGCCGGCCAGAGGCAGCAGCCCCAGCGGGGGACACAGTGGATGGAAGATGGAGTCACTGTCCTGTGTTCCCCCAATGATGTGCTTGGAGAAGCCAGAGAGAGTATTGTGGGTCAGGGAGCGCCCTCACCTGTAGACAACCTGGACTCAGTCCACGCCCCACTTCTGGTCCCCCAAGCCTGAGCACAGAGCCAGACCTAAGCCCCGACCAGGTGTGGTCCAAAAGCGAAACAAAAGGTAAGGCAAAGAAGTCCTGCAAAGAATCAAAAAAAAGATTATCTAGACCCATCTAAAGTCAGGCTACAGAGACAGGACAGAGTGGAGTGTTTGTCTTGCCCACAGGCTGACCCTGGCTGACCCCAGGACCAGAGGATTTCCCCACGCCCTGCCCAGCATCACCAGGAGTGACCCCTGAGCACAGAGCCAGGACTCGTCCCAAAGCACAGTCCCTGAGTTTTGTTCTGAAGAATACGCTTAGAGATGGCAGCAGGCTGGTTGGATGTACAAAACAGGGGTCGCCCGGGAGGAAATGTGTCTGAGACCCACCTAATTGGAAGCAGCTGGGGTCTGATGGCAGTGAAGGAGTTAAGGCACACACCGTGCAGGTGACCGCTTCTGGCCAGCCCCGACTCGGTCCCCAGCACCACCCAAGACTTTTCTGCGTTTACCATCTAGTTTTATTCATGGGCACAGAGTTGCTATTCGAATGTCAGGTTTCCTCTGATCCCACTTTCAGTCTTAAATGGTCCAGAACTGTGGCCGCAGAGCACTCTTCGGGCAAGTGCTCAGCTGCTCGCACAGATCCCAGCTGTGTTCCGCCTGTGACCTGATGGTCGTTAAGACAGGGCTGGGGGGCGTGGTACTGGTAGGCCAGAATCCTGAAACCCTGCCCGTTCAGCTCGAAGTCCGGGCTGAAGATCACCTGCCTTCTGCCGGAGCTGCTTCATTAGGCCACTGACCGTCACTGCACTCAAGATACCAATCGCATTGGGGAGGGGCGGGGCAGACCTTGCTGTGCTCAGGGGACAAAGGCTCTGGCACTAAGCCAGGATTGGCGGCACAGCACAGAGCACCATCGGCTTAAGCCCCAGCCTGTCTCTCTGGGCCCCAAATTTCAATCTCAACTCTTCCACGGGACGGGACGCTTCGCATCCTCCTTCATGGCTTTCCTTCCCCTCATACTAATTTCCTTTCCTCACACTGATTGCCTCAGGATTTTGTGCATCTTGTGAATGCGCCTTTCCTCCAGTACAACAGAGACACGGAGTCGCGGGTATTTCTGTCTTCTTCCCCCAGAAAATGCAGATAGTTCCCGGCCGAGGTTGGGTGAATCTGCTGGCTGCTCTTCTCTCTGCCGGACACAAAGGCTGCCATTCCCACCACATGTTTAAGTTGTCTCAGCGTAATCACAAGGGCTGTGAAATGCTTCCATCACCCTTTTTTTTTTTTCAATTTTGAATCACCATGAGATAGTTCCAAGCTTTCATGTTTGGGTTACAATCTCGCAATGATCAAACACTCATCCGTCCACCAGTGCACATTCCCCACCACCAATGGAGTACCAGGTTTGGGATTCGAGCCCAGCACTGCAGGCTCCCCTGAGCCCTGAGCCGAGAGCAGCCCCGAGCAGCCAGGGCGAGGCTCAGAGCTCAGCAACACCAAGCCCAGGGCTGCCCTGTGCCCTGGGGAGTGAGGCTGTGCGAGGGGAACGTGGGCGGAAGGGGCCCTCCTTCAGGACAGCAGGCCGCTCCACAGTCCTGGGGGTCGTGTTCTCTCCCCTCCACTTCCCCGGAGCCCTCACTGAAATGGGCTGCGGAGCAAAGCCTGACCCCACACCAGGCCTGCTCTGCTCTCTGACATTAAATAGCGAGCAGAGCCAGCCCCGGCCTCCTCCTCCCCCGCGCTGTGCCAGGCAGAGCCCCCTGTGCCCGCGGGTGCAGCTCCGGGTTGCTGGCGCGGCCGCATGCCCCCAGCCTGGGTGCCCCACCTTCCCTTCCCCATCACAGCTGCTCCTTCCGCACCTTCACTTACACGTTCACGGGTTTTCAGTGATCCAACACTACGAGGAGGCCAGAGCCATAGCACAGCGGGGAGGGCATTTGCCTTGCGGGCCGCCGACCCAGGTTCGATTCCTGACATCCCATATGGTCCCCCCAAGCACTACCAGGAGAGAATCCTGAGTGCAGCACCAGGAGGGACCCCTGAGCATTGCTGGGTGTGGCCCAGAAAACAAAACCAAACCAAAAAAAGCAAAAAACTACGAGGAAAGGACGCAGAGGGTGAGTGATGACTGACTCTGGGCGGGGGGGACACTTGTGGCCGAGTGCAGGGGACCATCAGGGATGAGCCGGGCCTCGAGGGGCTCCAGCCTGCTCTCTCCCCGGGCTCTGAGCACGGGCTGGGAAGGCAACACTCTGGCATGCACTTGTGCACTCTCCTCTTCGTCCGTCCACAAGTCAGCCGGTGCCCGCTGAGGCCACTCTGCCCACATGCCCACCAACATGCCAACTGTGAGCGCACACGTGACAGCTGCTCCCAGGGGCTGGCCCTCGGGGGGGACTGACGAAACGAGGTAGGAGGCTCGGGCTCGGCAGAGCACACTGCTTCACACCTGCCAGGTCACACCACTGTGACAATAACCCCCAGAGGGACCGTCACTGGGAGGCTGCTCAGTGACTCCTACCCATTCTGGCCACGCCTCCTCTGGCCCCCCACTCAAAACTCCTGGGGGACGTGGCCCAGCAAGCCAGCCAGGGCTGGGGATGGCGAGGCCAGAGCAGCAGCTCGCTTCTGGGACGGGCATCCTCCGTGATGTGAGGTTAGTGGTGCTGCGTCTCGGCAGGGGAGGGGGGTGAGCTGCAGGGAATTCGGAAACCCCAGGTCTCGGCGCCGTGAGGCTCAGCTGTGCTGCAATCTGGGGTGCTCACCTTCTCTCTCCCCGGGAAGCCCCTCTCTGGAAGGCTCCACACACCCTCCGGCAAACGGACAAAACCTTCCGGGACCCGGAGAGGAAATCCTTCGGTAGCAGCGGCCAGAGGGATAGTACAGCGGGCAGGGCACTTACCTGGCCAGCAGCTGGCCCAGATTCTATCTCTGGCACCCCACAGGGTCAGCTGAGCCCCACCAGGAGTGGTCCCTGAGCACAGAGCCAGGAGGAAGCCCTGAGCACTGCCAGGTGTGACCCCCCACTACACGCCCCCCCCCCAAAAAAAAGAAAGTTCTTTGCTAGTTGCCTCAGGCTCCATGGCCCTTCTCTTCCTTCTTTCTTTTAATTTTCTTTTTTTAATTATTATTTCTTTTTTTAATTTATTTTTTTAATTAATTTATTTTTTTAATTGAATCACCATGTGGAAAGTTACAAAGCTTTCAGGCTTAAGTCTCAGTTACATAATGCTCGAACACCCATCCCTTCACCAGTGCATATATTCCACCACCAAGAACCACAATAAACCTCCCCCACACCCCCTGCCCCCCAGCCCCCCCACCCCACCTGTGTAGTTGGTAAATTTCACTTTACTTTCTCTTTACTTTGATTACATCCAAACAAAAAACTCACTATTATTGTTTGGAGTTTCCCCCCCAGAGTCGGACCTGCTGGAAAGGAAGCATTTGATAATTAGTTTTTCATTGCTGAGAATGAGGAGATATGAGGTCGTGTAGCCACAGTAGCAGCTGTGAGGTACCTTTGTTTTTGTTTTTTTGGGGGCTATACACAGTGGTGCTCGGGGCTGACTCTTGGCTCTGCACTCAGGGGTCACACCTGGGAGGTTCAGAGGACCCTGTGGAGTACCGACCTAGGTCAGCAAGGCAAGAGCTGACCGTTCTGGAGCTCTGGCCCGACTCTCTCAGCACCCTGGGTCTCCTGCCTACTCCTGCTTGCAACTTGCTCAAAGACAGTCGCCGAGCCCGTGACCCTGCATGAACGGGTCGGCTCTGCTTCAAACGGAGGCTGTGAAGTGCTCGTGACCTTTTGCTCTAGCTGAAGGGCTGGAGGGAGGCTCCATTCTCCCAATTACACACGTGTAGAATCGGCTGAGGCCCACGTTCTCTGACGCAATTTGCCTTTTCACTTACTGGCCTGTGGTGCATTTCACTCCCAAAATAGCCTTCTTCCACATCATTATTTTTAACTACCCCATGCACAGTCGATCCCAACAATATGTCTTTTGTTTCACCATAAGATCTGCGTAGCGTTATTAGGCTGTCTTGTTGAACACATCTGCATAGCGCTATTAGGCTGTCAACAATAATCGATGAATATCCTGTGGCTTATATTTTACAATGACCCTTCATTATTTTCTTAGGGAAATGACTAGAAGCAAACCCACTGAGTCATCCACTCGCTTGGTTTTCCCTCACACACACACACAAAAACAACAGTCATGATTTCCTGGGCAGAAATTGCCAGAGAGATTACATACCCCACTGCTCATCTGGTGGCAAAAATTTTATCTCCAGCCCAGCTCTCCTCATTTCATGTCAAGTCAGCTTTCCACTGTCCGGTCACTTGCTCTTCACTTAACCCCCTGTGCTTGATTCTGGCATCAAATGGAAGGACGAGATACCCCACATCAGAACTCGCAGAACACCCCTGCTCCTCATAACCCTGGTTCTGAGATGCTGTTCTCCACCTGTTTTCCCCACTGATGAACTCTCCAGACCTTCCTATGCACAGATCTTGTCTTTCAGGTTCATTGTGGTGTGGGTTTTGCTGTTTTCCACCCTCTTGATCTTTAAAACTGACGACTCATTTTCTTAGATGTCTTTCAGGTGCCTCTTAATTGTTTCTTGGATTTCTGAGGGCACTGCACAGGCCGGGAGTCCAGATGGGGTGACTTGCATACACTTCAGGCAGACAAATTACTGTGGCAACTCAAGAAGGCCCAAGAGCTTGGGAACGTCATTGTTATGGGGGGGGGAAGGGAAGGGCATTGGCTGAACTTGATTGTTATGGGGGGGGAAGGGAAGGGCATTGGCTGAACTCGAGTTTTCTGGAAAAGGGATCCAATATTGCTCTCTTATAAGAGACAGATTTACTGCAAGAAGTTGGTGATTGTGATTATGGGAGCAACAAGCCCTAAGATCTCTCATCAGCAAGTGGAAGGCCCAGGAGAAACAGCTGGTGTTAGTCAAACACCAGCATGCTGGAGACCAGAGCACAGGGTGCGAGTTCAAGCTGGACAAGAACAAAAGGTGCAGCCCCAGGAGTCAGTCAAGAGGAGCTCATTCACCACAGAGACTCGGCCTCCACCCAAGAGAGGCTCAGCCTCCTTCACCCAAGAGAGGCTCAGCCTCCTTTACCTGAGAAAGGCTCGACCTCCCTCACCCGAGAGAGACTTGGCTTCCTTCATCCAACAGAAACAGCCTCCTTCACCTGAGAGAGGCTTGGTCTCCTTTACCTGAGAGACTCAGCCTCCTTTACCTGAGAGAGACTCAGCTTCCTTCACCTGAGAGAGACTCAGCCTCCTTCACCTGAGAGAGGCTCAGCCTCCTTTACCTGAGAGACTCAGCCTCCTTCACCTGAGAGAGATTCAGCCTCCATCACATGAGAGAGTTTCAGCCTCCTTCACCTCACAGAGACTCAGACGCCATCATATGAGGGAACCTCACAGTCTCCTTCACCCACCTGACGCTCAGCCTCTCTCACTGTGACTGGCTGACTGGCTGTTAACCGAATGATTGGTGGTTCGTGCCCACCCAGGGATGCCAGATGTGTATTTTCCAAAGGACAGTGGCACTCTATCTCTCTTGTCACTTGTGTTCGGTGGTCTCGGGCTGCTTCCCCTACCCCAGGGAGGCCGATGGCGATAGGTAGGCAGAGGAAGGAACGAGGGCCAGGCTGGTCAGTATCAATTATAGTTTATTCCAATCTCCATTCCCCTTCTGCTTCTCTCTCTTGAGGCCCCTCCGATCTTACAATCTTAGTTTGTATAGCAATCACATAGGGTGGTGATACAAAGGTGGGTTGAACATTAACAAATCAGAAAACCACTCCTCCAGGAGATTAATTCAAGGACAAAATCTCATCTAAGGAGATTACTCCACATTACTAAGGAGATCCACTCAAGGGTGGGATCCCAAAGATAGTGTGTCACTTTCTTCTTTCCTCAGCTAGTCACTGTCACTGTCATCCCATTGCTCATCGATTTGTTCGAGCGGGCACCAGTAACATCTCTCATTGAGAGACTTATTGTTACTGTTTTTGGAATATCCAACACGCACGGGTAGCTTGCCAGGCTCTGCCGCGCAGGCTCGATACTCTCAGCTTGCCAGACTCTCTGAGAGGGGCAGAGGAATTGACTCGGATCGGCCACGTAAAAGGCGAATGCCCAACCACTGTGCTATCACTCCAGCCTCAATTAGTAATCCACTTAAATAGTTGTAGCAATGTCATTCTGTATAAGCACAGTAAGAGATATAAACTTAAAGTTTGGTTCTTCCTGAGGACATCTCACTATTCATTCCAAACCACAGTCCTCAGGCCAGGTTAGGAAGACTAGACCCCAGCAGGGTCCTAGTCTTGTCGTTATTTTGGATCATGACAATATTTGTCCATGATCATGCCCCCAACTTATAGTTGAGTATTGTGGCACTTTGGCCTGGCCCATTTCGATGGGCCCTTAAAGCTTGCCCTGGGTCCATTTGGTTCCTCGTCGGGACCCTGATTTTGGGGTGCTAGGAACTAAGGGCAACTGAGTCGAGAAAGCAGATGCCCGGGAGTAAATATTATTTGGAGTCAATCAACCCCGAAGTTACAGAGCATAATATTAACTGTCTTTCTGTGTCCATACAGAAAGGACATTGCTTTAAAGTAAGCTATGCAAAAGACAGAGAAAAACAACATTTAACTTACAATACAAGTTCAGTGTCCTAGAAGGATCTGATCTTACAAGTTAACAGAATCTGATTCGGGGAAAGGTGGTTAACTGGTTGGGGAGGAGAGCACAGAGAAGAGTTTACAGATAAACAGAGGAATGGGAGTGACTCCAGAGCGCTTAAACCTAAGCTCCCTGTGGCAAGGGAGGAAGAACAAACCAATGTTACCCTAAAATGTTTAGAGCTATACTCCAATAGCCCACCCCCTGGAAGGGCAATCAATTCTCCTCAGTCTCCTGCACCAAGCATCAACCCGACCAGGAAACACCCTCATAGACATGCCAACCTACGCCTGATCTAACACCCAGGCACCTGGTGGCTATCAGGCCTGCCGGAAACTTCAGGGAGGAGGCTGTCAGGGCCAGCCCACCCGGTGCTCTGCTGACCATCAGACGCTCCACACTGCAGGAAGGAGGCTGCCAGGGCCAGCCCACCCAGTGCCTCTGCTGATCATCGGACGCTTCACGGCAGAAGCCGTCTCTGTGCTCTCAGAACACCGTCCCTCCCATGGAATATACGGACTGTTATCTGGTCCCCCCCATGCCCGTGTGCACGCCAGTTTCTTTAGCTGCACTGAAGGGACACCCGCTGACCAACTGGCCCTGGATGGACGTGAGAAGCGCTGGCACCCAGCATGCCACAGCTGGGGCGGGCTCTGGGGCACTCCCAGGGCACATGTCCCAGCACCCTCCAGGGTGGCAGAGGGGCTCCATCCCTGCTCCTCCTCGCTGCCGTGTTCTGGGGCCCCATCAGCTACACTCTGGGGGTGCTGCCTGGGGACACTTTCCAGACACTCTGGCTCCGACCACATGGTATGGCATGGCTGTGCCCTTACAAAGTTAAAGCCAGGAGCTCTGGCTCCTAGATCAGCCGGTTCTCGGGACTGCGACCGTCTCCTCCAGGACACTGGCCCTGGCATATCCCTGATGACGGGAGCCACTGGAAATAAAATGAGCTGCTTCCACACTGCCCTGGAGGTTGACAAGATGGTCAGGACACAGTGGAATATGAAGTGCGCCCTATATGTAAAATGTACTCAGCCGCTGCTCTAAGGCTTGGGGAAGCGGCCACTGCATCGAAGACAGAGTGACAGGTGAAAGCAGCAGAGGAGAAGAAATCCTGCATGGGGTCACTGTGTGGATGGGCCTGGAGGGGAAGTTGAGCAGCTTCCAAGCTGCTGGAGGGAGAGGGATGGAGATGGAACGGTCTCTCCCAGGTGGGAGGTAGAAAGGGGTGTCAGCACAGGCCCAGAGCAACGGAATCTCAGAACTGGTCTGCAGATCTGAGCTCACCACAGCAGGGAGGTGGGGGGTCGGAGGGGAAGTGGGAGTTACAGGGAGGGGGGTGAGAGGGAGGAAGAGGAACCGCTCCGGAGGGACCCACAGTGGTGAAGGGAAACAGACTCTCTGATTGGGGTGTTGTATGCAGGAGACTGACACGGGCAGTGCTGTAGAATTGTACATCCCAGTGACTACAATTTCAAAAAAGAAACAGAGAAATATGTTGTAAGTGAAAGAACAAGTCAAATCCTGAGAAAACCCCATAACAAAGCCAGAACAGTGATTTACCTGATCAAGAGCTCAAAGAGATGGTCATACCAAGGGCTAAACACAATGGCCTCTGAGTATCTGTATCGCAAACCATAATGCCCAAAATTAGGGAGAGAGAAAGAAGGGTGGTACCTGCCACAGAGGCGAGGGGTGGGTGGGGTGGGGGTGGCGGGTGGGACACTGGGAACGGTGGTGGTGGGAAACGTGCACTGGTGGGGTGACGGGTGCTTGAGCATTGACTGCGATGTAATCATGCAAGTTTGTAACTGTATCTCACGGGGATCCAATAAAACGTCTTAAAAAAAAAAAAGACAGTCGAAAGCTATTCAGTGGAGGAAGAATGCATGAACACAGTGAAAACATCAACAACGACAAAATATCAGGCTGAAATAGTGTGACAGGACCAAGGACTACAGTAACTGAGCACTGCGGAATTGACCTGGAGAATTCAGGTACAGTGATCACGCCCATGAACGCCCCAGCGACCAACAAGGGCTGGCATTGACCGGGCCGGATGGGAGAGAAGCAGCCTGGCATTCTCTTCTCTTTGGTCCTTTTGCCTTGGAAACAAGCAGGAAGGAAAAGCCCCAGGCCAGTGTGGGAACAGAGGAAGGGCTGGGGTAGAATGAGCACAGACTTGCCATGCCCCCTGTAAGCACCCAGCCCAGGCCCCACTGTGCCTTCAGACCTCTCTCTCCCCACTCCACCGGCTGAGTGAGGCTTCTGAGGCTCTGAGGAGAGAGTGGGGGTGCTAGAGGGCAGACCCCACTGTGAAAGGAAGCCCCCGTGTCCCTGGGGGGGCAGTGAAGCATGTTGGTGAGAAGTAATGTGTTGGACTAGGTGCTGAGCAAGAAATGAAACGGGGCTGGAGCGATAGCACAGTGGGGAGGGCATTTGCCTTGCATGCAGCCGACCCGGGTTTGATTCCCAGCATCCCATATGGTCCCCCAAGCACTGCCAGGAGTAATTCTAGAGTACATGAGCCAGAAGTAACCCCTGTGCAACGCCAGGTGTGACCCAAAAAGAAAAAAAAAAAAGAAATGAAATGGCTGCCTCATGTCAGTCACGGGGTTGGGGGTTATTTCCATCCGAGAGTGTAGCTGAAGTGCTGTTTGAACAGACTCGCCCAGCAGGGGCCACCCATCAGAGGGTGGCAGGAGCTGATGGAGGACACTGGAAAGATGCAAAGTGCTGCTCTGCAGTGGCCCTGACCAATACCCGCCCGTCATGGAGTACCTTGCCAGCCCGGTGCTCCGGGTCAGGCTGTTGGTGCTCGCCTGTTACTGGCTATTCTTACCAGGCTATTAAAAGAGACAGACACTCAGGCAAGAACTGACCTGCAACAGAAAACGGAAGGAAATCAAGAGAGTCTAGCAAGTTGGGGTTTCTCTAACAGGAAAATATGCAGAATCCCAGAACTCGACTTGACAGCAGAGAGGCCTGTGTTTCTGTTTTTATTCGACAGTGACTCTGTCTTGGCACGAAACTCAGAATGAGAATGTCTCCTTCCTACCTAAGGCCATTGTGTCAAGACTCTGAGGTGGGCTCGACTAGGGTAAGAAAATAAGTAGCACACAAAAAACAAGAAATATGAGGGTCTAATAATGGGCTGGAGCAATAGCACAGCGGTAGGGTGTTCACCTTGCACGAGGCCGACCCAGGTTCGATTCCTCCACCCCTCTCAGCAAGCTACCGAGAGTATCTTGCAGAGCCTGGCAAGCTACCTGTGGCATATTCAATATGCCAAAAATAGTAACAACAAGTGTCACAATGGAGACGTTACTGGTGCCCACTCAAGCAAATCGATGAGCAACGGGATGACAGTGATAGTGACAATAATGGGCCAAGATCTAAACTAGCCTTAGGTCCTAACATGTGCCTGGAAACAAGCAAAGCAGGAACCTACTAAACTTCTAAGGGAGGGAGTTTCCTAAGGCCCCCAACAGTGCTGAGGAATGCTGCAGAACGTTTAAGGATCATCCTCAAATCACAAGATTCGCAGAGCCAGAATGTGCCACGGAATAAACAGACATTCTTAATACCCACCCCAGATGGAACCAAGGAAATTCCCATCTGAGAACATCTAACTGAGGGATGCCAGCCACCACCCGCTGCCGCTTGGCCGGGATGGCAGGGACACCTCACAGTGCCACCATCCTTGACCTGATTTCAACTTTGCCAGGGACAGAGACCCGCTCTGGGAGTCACACTTCCCCCTGGGTGGCTGAAGGTCCTCGATGCCATCAGAACCTGCTAAAATTGTAGCATTGACTGCAGCGAAGAGTCCATCTGACAGACAGTTAGTGGCATCTCAGGAGCAAGTGAGCAGACACTGAAATGTTTCGGCGCCTGGAACCCACTGGGTTAAGGTGAGTAGGTCAAGGTGGGGGAGTGTTTGAAGAAAAGCAGAGCATGTGACGTGCCAGTTTAACCGCTGGCGTGGATGCTGGAATTCGTGTACATTAAGCCCCATCCCGATGCGAGCCACTGGTGGTGTGCGCCTGTGTCACCGTGCTAAGGAAGGTCTCAAAGCCACGCCCGGATGAGGCCCACACTGCCGACAACAGAACTATTGAGCCCACAGTGAGCTGATGGGACTGTGTTCATGAAAGAAAAAAAAAACACTGGAAAAAAGATAAAAAGAAGAACAAAACTGCACAAAACTGCCAAAGCACGAAGTTAGTTCTCAGTTTGCAGACATGTCTTTGCAGCTCCAAGTTTTCCTGGAACAAAGTTCTGGTCCATAACTTTTACCTAAATCCCAACGATACTTAAGTTCTCAATCTTCCTGTTTCTAGCCCTCTTGTCCCTGCTCTACAATATGTGAGACAGGAGTCAACTAGAAGGTGCCTTTTCACTCAGTCTTTCAAACCCTGGGGAAAGGACCATTCTGCACCACAGTGACCTCAGATTGGGGGGATGTCCCGAATAAAGGGACTCTGCATCCTTGGGGAGAAGAAACTGGTTTTAGAGAAAAATACGTCCATAAATTGTAGCACTGTAGCACTGTCTTCCCGTTGTTCATCGATTTGCTTGAGCAGGCACCAGTAATATCTCCATTGTGAGACTTGTTACTGTTTTTGGCATATCGAATATGCCACGGGTAGCATGCCGGGCTCTGCCATGTGGGCAGGATACTCTTAGTAGTTTGCAGGGCTCTCCAAGAGGGTTGAAGGAATCATACCCAAGTTGACTGTGTGCAAGGCAAATGCCCTAATTAAAGGAAATAAATTCAAAAGTATACATGTGTCCAGAGAGACCGTACAGGGGGTAAGCTTTGCATGCAGCCAGCCTGGCTTGACCATGCACACATTCAGAGGAACACCCCTGAAGACAGAGCCAGAACAGCCCCTTAGCATCATTGGTGTGACTCAAACATTCCCCCCCAAAAAAAAGAAATTTTAAAAAAATTTATACACGGCTGCCAAGATGGGTAGAACATGTAAGAATCATTTAACGAATCACCCAAATCTTGTGTTTCCCTTGCACGGACAATGCCGTCCCCAAAACAGCTGCTCTGTTAGACGGCTCCCAGCTCCCCACCCCCGTGCTCCAAGGTGGAGCCTCTGCCTAACTCCAAGCCACTGTAAAAGACAATGTCAGGGAGAGTTTCAACATTCCAGGCACCCTCTGCTCATCCCATTCAGGTATTCAGTCCATGTCAGGGCTCCTTCCCGGGTCGAGATTCTATCAAGAACCCAGAGAGGTCAGTTTTCATCTTTGACCTTCGGGGGACGGGAGTTGAGGCACACCGCACATACATCCAAGCTGCAATGTTTGGGCACCCTCTGCTCATCCCATTCAGGTATCTGGCCCATGTCAGGGCTCCTTCCCAGAGTCGTGGCCTAGTCCGCTTATTCAACCGCAAGTTATTCTCCCCACTCCATATCCCATAAGAACCATAAGTTACCCTCTTAGTTGGAACTTTCACCAGGTTAGCTTAACCACCAGAAACACATTAGCCAAGAACTCATTATGCCCACCTCAATTAATGCTGCATCATAAACAGAATAGTAACAGTGCGCGTGAAGGGCTAGGCCACATAGGTCACAATGGTAAAGCAACGCAGATCCCCACCAAGCTTACTTATTGAAGAGGCTAGCCCAGAAGACCCCAACAGCAATGAAGTACTAGACAACCTCTCTAACAAGGAATTTAGAAGGGAGCTATTGAGGATGATTAGAGAGCTAAAAGAAACGATGGAAATTAATGCCAATAAAATACAAGAGGATTTGAAGGTAGAAATGTGGAAAATGCAATCAAAATTACAAACAGAAATATCAGACATGAAAACCCTGGTAGGCGAATTAAAAACTCAGTGAAAGGCTCAGCAGCAGAGTAACAGCTGCTGAGGACAGATTCAGTGAGCTCGAAGATGAACTAATAAAAACCAAATGATCATATCAATAGCAGAGGAAGCATTTGACAAGGTCCAGCACCCGTTTATGATGAAAACTCTCAGCAAATGGGCATTTAAGGAACTTTCCTCAATATAGTCAAAGCCATCTACCACAAGCCCACGGCAAGTATCGTTCTCAGTGGAGAAAAACTAAAAGCCTCCCTCTAAGATCGGGCACAAGACAAGGTTACCCGCTTTTGCCACTCCTATTCAATATAGTACTGGAAGTCCTGGCCATAGCAGTTAGACAAGAAAAAGATATCAAGGGCATACAGATAGGAAAGGAAGAGGTCAAGTTATCACTATTTGCAGACAATATGATACTATGCTTGGAAAACCCTAAAGACTCGACCGAAAAGCTCCTAGAAACAATAAGTCGATATAGTAAAGTGACAGACTACAAAATCAACACCCAAAAGTCCATGGCTTTCTTATGTACAAATAATGAAAGAGAAGAAAGAGACATTAAAAAAAAATCCCATTCACAATAGTACCTCAGAAAATCAAGTATCTTGGAATCAGTTCAAGCAAAGAGGTGAAGGACCTATACAAGGAAAATTACAAAACACTACTTCAAGAAATAAATAAAGACACTAGAAAATGAAGACATATTCCTTGCTCATGGATAGAGAGAATTAACATTATCAAAATGGCAATACTGCCCAAAGCACTATACAAATTTAATGCAGTCCCTATCAGGATACCCATGACATTTTTCAAAGAAATAGACAAAACACTCCTGAAATTTATATGGAACAATAAACCCCCACAAATAGCTAAAGCAATCCTTGGAAAAAGGAAGATGGGTGGCATCACCTTCCCCAACTTCAAACTCTACTACAAAGCAGTAGTAATTAAAACAACATGGTATTGGGAAAAAAAACAGACCTACGGACCAATGGAACAGAGTTGAATATCCTGTCAAAGACCCCAAATATATGGCCACTTAATCTTTGACAAAGGAGCAAGAAATGTGAAGTGGAACAAGGAAAGCCTCTTCAACAAGTGGCGCTGGGAAAACTGGATAACTACCTGCAAAAAAATGAACTCTGACCTCTATCTAATGCCAGGCACAAAAGTCAGATCAAAGTGGATTAAAGACCTCATATCAGATATGAATCTATAAGGTATATAGAGGAAAATGTAGGCAGAATTCTCCATGACATTGAAGCTAAAAGCATCTTTAAGGACGAAACAGCACTGACCATGCAAGTGGAAGCAAACATAAACAAATGGGACTACATCAAACTAAGAAGCTTCTGCACTTCAAAAGAAACAGTGACCAAAATACAGAAAGAGCGCACAGAATGGGAAATAATATTTACCCAATACCCATCTGATCACTATATCACTGTATCACTGTCATCCTGTTGTTCGTCAATTTACTCGAGCAAGCACCAGTAACATCTCTATTACACTCAGCCCTGAGATTTTAGCAGCCTCTCTTTACTCGTCTTTCCCAATGATTGGAGGCTCTTTCAGGGTCAGGGGAATGAGGCCTATTGTTACTGTTTTTGGCATATTGAATACACCACAGGTAGCTTGCCAGGCTCTGCTGCACAGCAGGATACTCTTGGTAGCTTGCCGGCCTCTCCGAGAGGTATGTATATATCTTTCACTGTATTTGAGATATGAATACACCATGGGGAGCTTGAAACGCTTTCCTGTGGGGGAAATAGACTCTTAGTAGCTTCTCGGGTTCTCCGAGATGGAGAATAAGGCTATTAGATGTCCCTCGGTCGCAAAGCTTCTGGGAGCTTGGTCTTATAGTCTCTGGATGTTGGCCATTGATGGGATTACATGGTGCCGGGGGCAGTTTGTGGGTGTGGCTGCCAAGCTACTGGAAAATGGAAGGTCTGGGTGGAGAAGGCCCAGTCCCAATTAGAGCAGGCTTGGAGATCTCAGCCCCAGGTCCTGCACACCTGGGTTCCTCTGCCGGTCCCTTCATGCGTGAGGCTTGTCCAAACCCATCTGATAAGGGACTTATATATCCAGAATATATAAGACACGAGTATAATTGTATAAGAAAAAAACCTCCAACCCCATCAAAAATGTGGGGAGAAGAAATGAACAGAAGTTCCCTCAAAAAAGAAATACAAATGGCCAAAAGGCACATGAAAAAAATGCTCCACATTGCTAGTCATCAGGGAGATGCAAATCAAAACAACAATGAGATATTATCTTACACCACAGAGACTGGCACACATTCAAAAGAACAAAAGCAACCAGTGCTGTCATGGATGTGGGGAAAAAGGGATGCTCCTTCACTGTTGGTGGGAATGCCGACTGGTCCAGCCTTTCTGGAAAGCAATATGGACAGTCCTTCAAAAACTAGAAATTGAGCTTCCATATGACCCCGCAATACCACTTCTGGGAATGTAACCTGAGAATGCAAAAAAAGCACAGTAGAAATGACATCTGTACCTAGATGTTCATTGCAGCACTGTTCACAATAGCCAAAATCTGGAAACAACCCAAGAGCCCTAGAACAGATGACTGGTTAAAGAAACTTTGGTACATCTACACAATGGAATACTATGCAGCTGTTAGGAGAGACGAAGTCATGAAATTTGCTTATAAATGGATAGACATGGAGAGTATCATGCTAAGTGAAATGAGTCAGAAAGAGAGGGACAGACATAGGAGGACTACACCCATTTGTGGCTGACACTCAAGGACAGTAGATACAAGGGCCAGGAGGATTGCCCCATAGCTGGAAGACTGCTTCGTGAGTGGAGGGAAGAAGATCCCTTAGAGATCCCTTAGAGAAGGGATCACTAAGAAAATGATGGCTGGAGGAACCAGTTGGGATGGGAGATGTGTGCCAAAAGTAGATAATGGACCAAACATGATGGCCTCTCAGTGTCTGTGTTGCAAGCCATGATGCCCAAAAGTAGAGAGACAGTATGGGGAATATTGTCTGCCATGGAGGCAGGGGGAAGGTGGGAAAGGGGGAGGGTATACCGGGGATATTGGTGGTGGGTAATGTGCACTGGTGAAGGGATGGGTGTTTGATCATCGTGTGATTGTAACCCAAACATCGTGAAAGCTTGTAACTATCTCACAGTAATTCAATAAAATTTTAAAAAAAAAGATGTCAGGGAGGTACTAAGTGGCTGCTTCTGCATGAGACACCCTTCCCCCACCCGCCACTGAAGGCAAAGTATCCTGGCGCTCTACGGGAAGGCAGAAACCACAAAAGAAGGGGCCTCGCTTGCCAAAACCCATGCAAGGAAGGTGGCCTGCAGCCCAGAGCAACCTGGTTCAATACACGAGGAAGAAATAAACTACTGCGCTAAGTCATTGAGTTTCGTGGCACATTTATAAATGTGGGCAGCCATTGTCAAGTTGAATACAGGAGCTCAGATAGAAACATTGATGAAACCTGGATTGAGTTATACACATTCAAATAATAACATTGGACATTTTCATTCCAAAAATTAGGCAAGACCAGATGTACAGGATCATGCCATTGGGGTAACCACAACTACTTCATGCCTGAGGGCCAACAGTATTGATTATTCCAGTCATGTGCATGTTTTTGAAAAAAAAAATTTATTTATTTTGGCTTTTTGGGTCACCCTTAGTGATGCTCAGGGGTTCCTCCTGGCTCTGCACTCAGGAATCACTCCTGGCGGTGCTCCGGGGACCATATGGGATGCTGAGGATTGTACCCGGGTTGGCTGCATGCAAGGCAAATGCTGTACTATTGCTCTGGCCCCTGTCTTGCACATGCTTTTCCTGACTTTCCCAAAGTCTCTACAATGAAGATGGGATTCTTAATAAAAAGAAAAAAGGTATTTACAAAAGATAGAGCTTCTACAAAATATTCACAAAATGTTGATAGCCACGTGTGAGTGTCTTAGTCATTTCCGAGGAGCCTTGGACACAGAGGGCCACAAACTCCTCGTCTCGACCTTCATCCTGCAAGACCTCTCCCTGACCACACGCCCTCATTTTCCGGGGTGAGGGCCGGGGTGACGTGCACTATGAGGAAAGAGGGCGTGGCAGGGCTGGGGCTCCAGCCTCGGGCTTCCAGGGCCTCTTTCCTCAACGTTGCTTGGCCGTTATTTCAAACAGCAGCACCCACCCAGGGCCCGTCAGGAGCTGCGGACCCAGCAGCCTCCCCCAAGGGTGCACCGGCTCCTTCATGCCTGAGAACCCAGAGCTGCCCATGGCCTGGTTCGAAGCCGGGTTCCTGGGGGAGCCAGAACCAAGTGGCGCGGGCAGAGGAGGCTCTGACTGGGGGCGCTGAAGTGCCATCCAGCTCCGGCTCCCTGGGCAGACAGGGGCTCTGTTGCCATGGCAGCAGGGTCCTCACCTCCTGGTTCAAGAGCTCTCTACACCACTCCTGCGAGGGCCCAGCACTCTGCACTCGGCCTCGTTAGCACCTGGCACCCTCCAGTCTGCTCTCAACCAGATTTTGTGAAAAACAAAGAGCAGCAAACGGGCGAACGGCCGGGGAGGGGGGAAGATGCCGAGAGGACTGTTGGCCAAGGCCAGAGAATCCAGCCAGGATTCTCGGGAACTGCCCCTCTTTGCATTAGAAGAAGTGAGGCTCTTTGTTTTATACACACACACACACACACACACACACACACACACACATTGCACACACATTGGGCTAGAGTGATAGTGCAGTGGGTAGGGCATTTGCCTTGCACATGGCCGACTCAGGTTCGATTCCTCCGCCCCTCTCAGAGAGCCCAGCAAACTACTGAGAGTATCCCGCCTGCAAGGCAGAGCCTGGCAAGCTACCCTTGGCGTATTCAATAGGCCAAAAACAGTAACAACAAGTCTCACAATGGAGACATTACTGGTGCCCGCTCAAGCAAATCAATGAGCAACGGGATGACAGTGCTACACATTAAAAACCCCCAAACTTGCAAAGCTCTTCAAAGGGGCTGGAGGCAAAAAGAAGATGTGAATGGGAGCATGGAAACCCCAAAACAGTGGCCTGGCTGCTGGGCCGCCTGGTGGACCTGCCCTCTTCAGACAAGCCTGGAGGGCCAGAGGACAGGCCACGGACAGGAAATACCCTCCCTGGGCGTGGAGACCAGCCCTATGGTGCTTGGGAACATTCTGAAGCACCCACGGGGGGTGTATCTGGAGACATGTTTTGCTCAGAGAAGGAAAAGAAGGTTGAGCTGGGCCTTAAGAAGAAAATGCACTGTTTCTTTTTCTTTCTCTTTCTCTCTCTCTCTCTCTCTCTCTCTCTTTCCCTCTGTCTCTGTCTCTCCCTCCCTCCCACCTTTACTGGCCCCCCCCCACACGCACATTCTTAACACCACTCAAGTGTAATTTCTCTCTCTGACCAAATAAATGCACAGGCAAGCCAGCAGCACAAATATCTGCGAAAGCATCTTTGGGGCTTGTTCGATGACACGCGACACATTTCACAATCTCTCCTCCGGCGGCAGCGCTGATGCTCTGATTCGGAGACACTGGGGGAAATTTCCATCCTGGAGGCAGTACTTCCCGGGGGCCCTAAGGGCCAGCGCTGCTCTTCAGAGCAGCTGAGGAACAGTGCTCAGTGTTAGAAACATCCCAGCCTCGCTGAAGGGCCCGTGAGCACTGCCTCGCTGCTGAGACCATGACACAGGCTGGGAAAAAGGCAGAAATACCGAGGGAAACAGATGCCGTCAGGGACCGCCTCTGGACTGATGCACACAGCTACACGACAACTGGGATCACAAGGCCGGAGGCCCACCGAGGTTAGAGGCTAGAAAGTAGCTCTCAGTCACTGAGCAAAAAATGCTCCTGATTCCTCAGAGCAAAGCCCTGGAAGGAATCCAATAAAGTAAACAAACCAGATCCAGGCTCCAGAGGCCTCCAAATAAATGGGGTTATTGAGGAGAAAAGAACTCACTGTGAATTGGAAACAAACCCCGCGCACACAGTAAAGAGCCCGTGACAACATAGATCAGGAGGGCTGGCCTGACGTGTGCCAGTCCATTGGATGTCACATCGCCTAGAGCAGTCTGCTTTCGCCCGGGTTGGACGGCGGCCTGATTTTCTACAGAGAAGCACATGGCCGTCACCACTGACCACGTGTGTGGTAGCAAGCCAGGACTGAGGCGGGAACACTTGCACGGCTCTGGCGGGGGCCTCCACATCTCAGAGACATTGAGACAGAAGATGGCTGGCAGGTGCTCAGCCCCGGTTCCGTCCCTGGCCCCGCCTGGTTTGGTGGCACTCGCCATCGGACCCGGGCGCGCTCTTCCTGGAATCTCCTTCATCTTCTCACAGCCACAACAGGTCATGCTGGATACGTCCGTATCATGACCCCGACGTCATTCTGGGACCCATGGCCTCATCTTGATGCTCAGGGCTGTCTGCTGCTCCCTCACTCTCAGTCACTTCCCTACCCGGAATCTTCCAGACTGGATTACCTGGAAGCCGGACCACATTCTGTGTGAGGTGGGCACCTGTGAAGAAAACGGGGACCAGGACTGGGCGAGGAAGAAGCAGCGCAGGGTCAACCGGTCCCAGTGCCCAGACTGGCACTTTCGAGTACGAAACACCCGCCCTAGGGGGCGCACCCTTCTGTCGCCCTTCCTGGCGGTTCCTTCCAGGCTGTCGGGGAAGCGAGGTGAGTCCGTGAGTCGAGGTAGCCTGTCTCGTACTCACCACAGCTCAAGCCAAGCAGCAGAGCCGAGATTTTCCTTACCGCCTAGCTGAGCACTAATTTCCTGCGTGTGGATGCGCCTCCCCACCAAAAAACTTACACAACCAGGGCTGGAGTGATAGCACAGCGGGTAGGGCGTTTGCCTTGCACGCAGCCGACCCAGGTTCAATTCTCAGCATCCCACATGGTCCCCCGAGCACCGCCAGGAGCAATTCCTGAGTACAGAGCCAAAAGTTTACCCCTATGCATCACCAGGTGTGACGCAAAAAGAAAAATAAAAAACTTACACATCCTTGTGGAGGGCAGCTTTACTCGTGACTAGCCAGCAAGCGGAGACTCCCTAAATGCCCAGCAAGGGGATCATGCACAGTGATGTGTCACCTGCAACGAGACACTTCAGGAGGGAAGAAAAAGATGCTGTGGAGAGAGGAAACAGCGATGGTGAAATCTGAAAATGTGATCCTGAGTGAAAGAAGCCAGTTTCCAAAGGCCACCCATCAATATGCAGGGTGGGCAAATCTACACGGTCAAGAAGCAGAGGGTGGAGCTGGAGTGACTGTACAGCAGAGAGGGCACTTATCATGCACTTGGCCACCTAGGATGAATCCCCGGCATCCCGTATGGTCCCCTGAGCACCGGCAGAAGTCAATATCGGAGTGCATGGGGGCTGGAGCGATAGCACAGTGGGTAGGGCATTTGCCTTGCACGCAGCCGACCCAGGTTCGATTCCCAGCATCCCATATGGTCCCCTGAGCACCACCAGGAGTGATTCCTGAGTGCAGAGTTAGGAGTAACTCCTGTGCATCGCCGGGTGTGACCCAAAAAGCAAAAAAAAAAAAAAAAAAAAAATCCGAGTGCAGAGCCAGGAGTAACCCCTGAGTCTCACCAGGTGTGTGGCCCCCAAGGTGGGGCAGAGCAGGGAAGGATGGCTTCTAGAACATTCCTAGATCTCTTGTAGAATGCTGCATGCATCCATGATGTCATTTCTAGGGCCAGCTCAAAATTACCCCCTTTCTCATCTGATAAAATTGTAGTTGAGAGGAAAGTCATTCCTTTGCTTAGGGCGATTCCGGAAACGGGATTCACTCGGGTTTCAGACTTGCCTAATTTCTGCCGAAGTCAACACGTCTGTGCTCATCCGCCTGAGACCTTGTGGGATTTCACGGGGCATTTCACACAACTCGTCCTCTAAAATGTTAAAGCTGTATCACCTAATTCATTTTGGGGGGTTGCTCAGAAGGTCCGGGCCCCCCTCCCCCCGTGGCAATTCTTAGTGGAGTGGGTCAGAAGGTCAGTGCCAGGGCGTGAGGATGTGATACTGCTCGGGACACACAGTGCTGGGACACCCAGCCAGCCCCGAGGCACTCAGGGGGTCAAGAGGCTGCCAGGAACCAACCCAAGTTGCTAGGCCTGCCCCTAACCACGGGACTGGCTCCTGGCCCCACCTGATTCACTGGTAGTCTTTGGGGGGTAATTACTCTTCAACCCATTTCTCTAGTTCCGGGAACAGACTTCCACCCCACCCCCAATAAAATATTCCCTGGTGACATCTGAAGAGAGTCAGAGTATGTCCTTTGAAGAAGTGTGCATCTGATGAACCATACAAAGACACAAAGATTGAGAACAGGGTGACAGGAAGCGCAGATTGTTGTTGGCTTTGCACAGACTTGCTGACAAGATTTTTATGGACAATTGCAAGGTTTGAGGCAGTGGCATGGGAACATTCCTCACAGGATGATTCAGTAATGCCAGGAAGCAAGGCAGCAAACAAATGACCTCATGGGACGGTCTCAGAAGAATGTTCCCTGACCACTTGGCTATTGAGTCTGAAAGGGCTGCAGGCCCGGTGGGTCAGAAAGGACAGTGAAGAGCTCGCGCCTGCAGTCCCAGGAGCCTTCCCATTCCAGCCTGGGCACGCGTGTTCTTAAAATCGGGGATCCTGAGAAGGGGAAGAAACAGACTGTTTCTTACATAAAAGCACATTTGAAAATTCCAAGACTTTCAAGATCATTGCTTCTAAGAGAACTGACCCAATGTTCACTAAGAACCTCGACGGAAAGGAGCCCCCCTTCTGATCTGACGTCTCCTGAGGGGACGCGGTGAAGCTCTCTCATCACAGACCTGAGAACAGACCAAACTCTTGGAACACAGAAATGACCAAACTGCGCACGAGAAGAAACAGATCGTTTGAATAGACCGATGGCCATGAAAATAGTCAACTCCACAGCGACTTTCCACCAAAGCTAGCACCAAGCCCTGATGGCTACACCAGTGAGTCCCACCCACACAAGGACTCTGGCTATGAGCCTAACTCGGCCAGGGCTAGCCCCAGGGACTCCTACTCTGCTGGGGCACCTCCTCAGAAAGAAAACAAGTAAGAAAAAAATCATCTATTGTTTCTTTTAGAAAATAAATGTAGACTGTACACATCCACGTGGTCCCTCAAACTAACCTTTCTCAAATACCAAATCCAGGTAAAGATACTATGCAAGAAGGAGAAACTATAGCTCAATCTCCCTAATGAAGAGAAGGCAACAATCCTCCACAAAATATTAGCAAATTGAATCCAGTGATGTAAAGCAAAAATTAAACACCTTAACCAAATGAGATTTATTCCAAACATGCCAGCCTAAGTCAACATTTGAAAATCAATTCCCGCAATCTATCATATCAATGGGCAAACATAAGACCAAAAAACTGAAAGAAAAAAAATTAAAATAAAAAAATTAAAATTAAAATTAAAAAAAAAACTGAAAGAGCCTATCAGCGATAAGAGAAGCACGTGACAAAGTCTAACCCCTGTTTGTGACAGCTCTCCGCAAAGGAGGCAGAGTGGTCGTCTGGAGTGAAGCCAGCCAGACTGGGTTAAGGCAGGAGACATGGGCCTCTGTTTTCCACAGTTAAAACAATAGACTCAGGACAACTGACAGACAGCCCTCGGGAGAGAAAGCCAGAGTGAGTGCGCATCCAGCCGGAAACTGCGGCCGCAGCGAGAGGCACAGAGCAGAGAGCCCCGGCGCAGAGGACACTGGGGCGGCTGGAGGGCAGCTGCCTGGGGTACTCAGAACTCGGGCCACAGGGCAGGGTTGTGTCAGTCATGCTCCAGATGCCACCTCAGCCCCGGGAGTCTCTCTGGAGAGGGACAAGCGCAAACGGGGACCGAAAGAGCTGGTGGACCTCACAGGCCACAGCTCTCGCCATACAGAGCTAACGTGCTCATCAGCTGCGCCACAGAGGCACCAGCGGCTTCAGCAGGTCAAGTCACTCACAGCCCCGGCTGTGGCAACCACGGCTGAGACAAACACGGCTGAGACAAGCACAGCTGAGACAAGCACAGCTGAGACAACCATGGCTGAGGCAACCACTGCTGAGACAACCACGGCTGAGACAGCCACAGCTGAGACAACCATGGCTGAGGCAACCATGGTTGAGACAACCACAGCTGAGACAACCATGGCTGAGGCAACCATGGCTGAGACAACCACAGCTGAGACAACCACAGCTGAGACAACCACGGCTGAGACAGCCACAGCTGAGACAACCATGGCTGAGGCAACCATGGCTGAGACAACCACGGCTGAGACAACCATTGCTGAGACAACCATGGCTGAGACAACCACGGCTGAGACAACCATTGCTGAGACAACCATGGCTGAGACAACCACGGCTGAGACGACCACAGCTGAGACGATCATAACTGAGACAACCACAGCTGAGACAACCATAGCTGAGACAACCATGGCTGAGACAGCCACGACTGAGACAACCACGGCTGAGATGATCACAACTGAGATAACCACAGCTGACACAACCACAGCTGAGACAACCATAGCTGAGACAACCATGGCTGAGACAACCACAGCTGAGACAACCACAGCTGAGATGATCACAACTGAGATGATCTCAACTGAGACAACCTCGGCTGAGACAACCACAACTGAGGTAACCACGGCTGTGGCAGCCACAACTGAGACAACCACAGCTGAGACAACCACGGCTGAGACCATCACGGAATGGTTCCCCAAGCCAGGTCAGGAGGAGCCTCTGAGCACCGCTGGGTGTGGCATCAAAAACAGAACAGGGAAGCAAGGCAGGAAGAAAAGAAAGGACACAAGAGTCAACTCAAAGTCAAGGACTTCAGTGCAAACCTAAACTTCTAAACAAAAACATAGAAGAAATGTCTTTAACATTGGTCCCAGCAACAGTTTTGGATTTGACAAAGGGAGGGGGGGTCTACACTAAAATTAAGGTTTAAGATTCTACACTGCAAAACAAATCAACTCCAAAATGAAAACCCTTCCATTTCTACTGACCGGAAGGAAATAGCTGCAAACTGAAGATCCTACAAGATCCTATCCGCATCCCACGAGAAACAACTCCATAGGAAACACAGAGTAACTGCCCCAGTTTACAATAAGCAGGTAGAAATGGTCAGGGGTACGTGATATGTGTGTAATTCATCAGAGAAATTTAACTAAACCACACAAGAAAATATCAGTTCACTCTTGTTAGGATGGCTGTAGCACTGGAGCACTGTCGTCCCGTTGTTCATCGATTTGCTTGAGCAGGCACCAGTAACGTCTCCATTGTGAGATTTGTTGTTATTGTTTTTGGCATATTGAATATGCCACGGGGAACTTGCCAGGCTCTGCCATGTGGGTGGGATACTCTTGATAGCTTGCCGGGCTCTCCGAGAGGGACGGAGGAATTGAACCCAGGTTGGCCACGCTGGCCACGTGCAAGGCAAACGCCCTACCCACTCTGCTACCGCTCCAGTCCTGTTATCTAAAATCCCAAAGATGGGAACTGGAGTTGTAGCACAACGGGGAGGGCATGCAGCAGATCCAGGTTTGATCCCCGGCATCCCATAGGGTCCCCTGAGCACCACCAGGAGTGATTCCTGAGTGCAGAGCCAGGTGTGGCTCTGAGCATTGCCGGGTGTGGCCTCCAAACCAAAAACTAAACTAAAATAAAAATGAAAGCCCAAAGGAAGAGTGGAGTCAGGAGTTCTCCGCAGCACAGTGTGACCATGCCACTGCGGGTATATGCCCAAAGGGAGTAAACCCATGGAAGCAAAACTAAAGCGTCAGGTGCCTTTCCATGCTCTGAAGCCTTATGACCAGGAAGCGAGAAAACAATCCAATTGTCTTGCCTACAGGTGAAGAAAATACAGTGTTTGTAGACGAAGGAATAGTGTCAAGACTCAATCAAGCAGAAAATGCTGCTCTTTGCGACGACTTGGCAGAAATGAGTGGATTTTACACTCGGTGAAGTCAGTGAGACGCAGGAAGGCGAGGACTGGCACTTGGGCTGCCCGGTGGACACTAAAGGGGAAGTCAGGCATAGAGGCAGACAAGCGCCGGGGGAGGGGTGGGGAGCAGGAGAGAAGGGGGGACCCTGGCGAGCAGGGGCAAGTCATGAGCGCCAACAGGGGCCTTCGACCACTGGCCCGTGGAAAGGCTAGACAACACTCAATTACACGTGAACACTTCTGGGACCAAAGGTTCGACTTTGGTGAATTACGATAATGAGTAATACAACACTGTAGCACTGTTGTCCCGTTGCTCATCAATTTGCTCGAGTGGGCACCAGTACTGTCTCCATTGTGAGACTTGTTACTGTTTTGGGCTTATCAAATATGCCACGGGTAGCTTGCCAGGCTCTGCCGTGTGAGCGAGATATTCTCGGTAGCTTGCTGGGCTCTCCGAGAGGGGCGGAGGAATCAAACCCGGTCAGCCGTGTGCAAGGCAAACGCCCTACCCGCTGTGCTATCACTCCAGTCCTGAGTAATAAAACTTCAAATTTGCTGGGTTGATCTCAACACCAAAAAGTGGGGGAGGGGCATGGATTATTTACCTCGATTGCGGTGGCATGTCACGATGCATGTATCTGCCAAAACTCCAAACGGTACAACCTAAATGTCGACAATTTGAGGGGGCGGGGGCTTGGGGCCACACCCCATAGTTCTCAGGGGTCGCCTCTGGTGGGAACAGGGGTGCTGAGGATCGAACCTGGGTCCCCCACATGCAAAGCAAGCACTCAGCCCTTTGAATATTCTCCAGCACCTGAATAATTAGGGATGGGGGGTGGGCACCGTTTTGTTGTTTTTAATCTAGAATACCTTGATAAAGCTGGGGAACGGAGTAAGAAACGCCTTTGTCGGCTTGATGAAGAGTATTTTCAAACTCTCAGCAGCTCAGCCCCTACTGACAAGCAATGAGCAGCCTGGTCCTGAGGGGCACGGGACAGGGCTGTCCTCTTTCAGAATCCTCTGCATCAGCCTGGGGACGAGGGTGGGGGGGTTGGTGTGGGGTGGCAGGACTCAGGAATCAGCTGCTGCCCAGCAGGAGTAAGCAGGTGTGGACAGAGCTTGTGAGACTGACAGGCGTGAAATGAATCAGAAAGAGAGGGACAGACATAGAAGGGCTGCACTCATTTGTGTAATAGAAAATAACATAACATGAGACCAACACCCAGGGACAGTAGACACAAGGGCCAGGAAGATTGCTCCATAGTTGGAAACCTGCGTCATGGGCTGGGGAAGAAGGCAGCTGGGATAGAAGAGGGATCACTAAGTCAATGATGGTTGGAGGGATCGCTCGGGATGGGAGATGTGTGCTGAAAGTAGATAAAGGACCAAACACGATAGCCTCTCAGTATCTGTATTGCAAATCACAGTGCCCAAAAGTAGAGAGAGAGTATGGGGGAAATTGTCTACCATGGAGGCAGGGGAAGGGGTGGCGGGGGGGGGGGCGTATATTGGGGACACTGGTTATGGAGAATGTGCCTGGTGAAGAGATGAGTGTTTGATCGTTGTATGACTAAAACTCAAACATGAGGGTCTGGAGCACAGTGGGGAGAGCATTTGCCTTGCATGCGGCCGACCCAGGTTCGTCCCCTGGCATCCCATATGGTCCCCTGAGCATTGCCAGGAATAATTCCTGAATGCATGGGCCAGGAGTAACCCCTGTGCATCACAGAGTGTGACCCAAAAAGAAAAAACAGTAACTGTATCTCACAGTGATTCAATTTAGAAAGAAAGAAAGAAAGAAAGAAAGAAAGAAAGAAAGAAAGAAAGAAAGAAAGAAAGAAAGAAAGAAAGAAAGAAAGAAAGAAAGAAAGAAAGAAAGAAAGAAAGAAAGAAAGAAAGAAAGAAAGAGAAAGAAAAAGGCTGACAGAACTCGCTCTCGAGCGTGGCGCTCTGGTACAGAGTCTGCCTGGAGGTGTGGTGGCTCCACCAGCTTCCTGTAAGCGGCATGAAGCCGCCGGTCAGCGTGCCCAGCCCTGACCGTGGGCCCCAGCCGTGAGCCACACACCAAGGGCCTTGGCCTCCCCCAGAAGGAGCCGGCTGTCCAGGCGAATGGCCAGCCCGAGGCCCAGGATGAGAAATAGTCAGATGAGCCTGGGGTTACTGCCCAGGGCCAGAGAGGAAGACGGGGCGTACCAACGCCTGCATGCTGCTGCCCCGGCTGGCCTCTGGACCCCCCTGAGGGAACAGAAATGAAAGCCAAGGTGGGGGCTGATTTTCTCACTCACAGATCCAGCCCTGACCATGGGGGTCTCTGGCCGCTAACCACAGGGAATCCCTGCACGGGGAACCCGCTGTGCAGACAGTGTTTCAGGGAACAGACGGGGGGGTGGCTTTCCCGCCTAGAGGGTGCACCCCACCAGGCAGCGCGGGCACACCCTACTGGGAAGGCCAGCGGAGAAGGCCCTCTCCCTGCCTGGACACACTGGCAGCTCGGCTGCCGGCCACAGCCCCACATGACTCAGACTCCGCCCACTGTCCCTTCCCTGGCGCGCACTGCACTCCCCTGTCACCTCACTGCGCCTTGTCCGTGGCCTTTGAGGAAGATCAAGTCCTTTCTGCCCCCAGGGGCCCGGCGAAAGGCATCTTTGCCCAGAGCCAGGAAAATGGGGAGCAGCTGCCCTCGGGGCTCGGGCTGCAGCGGGGAGAGCGGGTGAGCTCAGCTGCGCCCTGCCGGCTGCTCGCTCGAGGGTCCCGGCTCCTTGTGGCCCCCTCGCCCCTCTCCTCTGCAGTCCTGCAGCCCTGCAGCCTGGAGCATTGCTCCTCTGAATGCATGGGGGAGGGCGGGGGGAGAATTATGTGGAAAAGCGGCTGTAGCCTCAGCGCTAGGCAAGATGATGCCCTTCAAGGAGGCATGAGAGAAAAAAAATCTAATGAATGAGTGATTCGGTGAAGCTCCTGAAGAAGCAGAGCCAGCGTGGACCCCCAGCTTCAAGGGGGGCGGGGGCCGCACCGCCAGCCTCCTGGGGCTTCCTTCACCAGCTTCACCAGCTTTGTTCTAGAAGGACTGGCTGCGAAGACATCTGACAATGATGCTTATGGGACTGGGAGGCGTCACAGGAGCCGAGGCCCGGGTTCTGGACGGGTCAGGGCTGCTCGGCCCCCGGGCACCACAGCCGCAGACCCCAGAGCACTGCCAGGCTCACCCTGTGGGGCTCCTGGCCCTGCAAGCCCCCCACCCCGAGCAGCAGCGCAACTGAGGAGCCCTGCATGCAATCACCCTCAGCCGCTGAGCACTGCTAGGGCGCCGTGTGCCCTCCCGACAGAGACTGTCCCCAATAAAAGGCCAGCTGAGAAACCTGAAGGGCGGCCGGCGGGACGCTGTGCTGACCCGACTGCAGAGATTGGTCCCCGGAGGAACCCAGGTCGAAAGCCTCTCGTCCTCCCGGCTCCTAGCAGCTCTATTTTTATTCCATGGTTAAATATGAATGAGAATCAAAACTGGGAGGGGAGAGGGTGAGCGTTTCTCGGCCGCCACTGCCTCCAAAGTGCTCTGACTCCGGCGCGATTCCCTCAGGCGCGGGCAGAAGGGCGGGGCTTGTCCTCTCGCTGCCTTGAGCCTCCCCGCCATGGCCCCGGCCGCTGAGCAGGCGGCCACACCCGCGAGATCCTGCGTAGGAATAAAGGATGGCTCTCATGACTCTGTCAACACACGTGTGACACCACACGGTCTAAAGCTCTAATAGACATGCAGAGAATGAGCCACCCCTTGAAGTTTGGTTGGGGGGCCTCACCGGGTAGTGCTCAGGGCTTCCTCCGGGGGTCACTCCTGGAAGGCTCAGGGGACCATCTGGGTGCTGGAGACTGAACTGCTTCAGGCTGGCCGCACGGAGGGCGAGCACACGACTCGCTGACTCGCTCTAGCTTCAGGAGGACGAGCCTTTACTGAAAGGCAGAGAGACGGACGCCAGAGAAACACCAGAATGGATGTAGATTCTCATTCTCTCTCCTCGGGTCACACCCTGAGGTGTTCAGGAGCTACTCCCAGCTCAGTACTTGGGGGAGCACTCTCAGCTCAGTACTTGGGGGAGCACTCTCAGCTCAGTACTTGGGTGAGCACTCCCAGTCCAGTACTTGGGGGAGCACTCCCAGCCCAGTTCTTGGGGAGTACTCCCAGCTCAGTACTTGGGGGAGCACTCTCAGCTCAGTACTTGGGGAGCACTCTCAGCTCAGTACTTGGGGGAGCACTCCCAGTCCAGTACTTGGGGGAGCACTCCCAGCCCAGTACTTGGGGAGTACTCCCAGCTCAGTACTTGGGGGAGCACTCTCAGCTCAGTACTTGGGGAGCACTCTCAGCTCAGTACTTGGGGGAGCACTCCCAGTCCAGTACTTGGGGGAGCACTCCCAGCCCAGTACTTGGGGAGTACTCCCAGCTCAGTACTTGGGGGAGCACTCTCAGCTCAGTACTTGGGGAGCACTCTCAGCTCAGTACTTGGGGGAGCACTCCCAGTCCAGTACTTGGGGGAGCACTCCCAGCCCAGTACTTGGGGAGTACTCCCAGCTTAGTACTTGGGGAGCACTCCCAGATCAGCACTTGGGGAGCACTCCCAAATTGGGGGAGCACTCCCAGTTAAATACATGGGGGAGAACTCCCAGTTCAGTACTGGGGAAGCACTCCTAGCTTAGTACTTAGGGAAGCACTCCCAGCTCAGTACTTGGGGAGCACTCCCAGCTCAGTACGTGGGGGAGCAGATCGTGCTCAGATCGAAACCAAGCCTTCCACCTGTGAAGCACATGCTCCAACCTTGTGTGCTCCCTCCCTCCCTCCCTGGCCCTAGTCTGTCTCCTAACAACCCCGAGAACACAGAATTCCAGGACTCGGCCCTGCCCAGGCTTTCTCTCCATCTCCGGCCTCGAGACGCACAGGCACCAGGACTCAGAGAGCTGTTTCATCACTCGGACGCTGCTGGGCCACAGGAAAGCTCTTTCCACAGCGGGCGCGTCAGTCCCCTCGCCTCAGAAACACGAAGACACAGATGTGCCCCAAAGGAGAGTGCCACCTCGGGTTTCTGTCTCCAGACAGCTGGCACTGCTTGCACGCAGAGTGAGAGGGGGGCCCGGCTCACCGCGCATTCCCGCAAACATGGCACCCCTGCGGAAGCAACTCCCCACCACACACACACACACACACACACACACACACACACACACACACACACACGCCCCGTGGAACCCAAATTCCAGGTCGCCCAGCCAACCTCCTCTAGCCAGCCTTTCTCCCCATTCCTGCCGGTCTCTGGGTGGACCCAGATCGTCTCTCTAAAAGGACTGCTACATTTTTTTATGACTGAGACCCTATGAAATCACCGAAATTGGTTCTAGGCCACAATTCATGCAAATCTCTCTCCGCTGGCTAAAACTCATGCGTTGGGAAGACTTTTTCTTTTCATCCCTTCTTTTGTAGTTGTTTTTCAAGTTTGGGGCCATTCCCAGCAGGGCTCAGGAGCCACTCCTGGCTCTGTGCTGGGGGGGCGGGGGGTGTCATATGCAGAGTCGGGGGTCAAACTGGGTGGTGCCTTCACCCCCACATGATCTCTCCGGCTCCATAAAGACTTTTTCCAAGTAAACAGTTTGGAGAACTTCTGTCTAGCAGGCTGAAATGAGGGCTTCCTTAGCTCCCCTGCCAACAGGAGCCCCGGACATGGGGTGTCGTTCCAGCTTTTCCATGAGGCACCTGCCACGATGATGTCAAGGCTTTCCAAGGTTCCACAAGACCCGTATGGGAAATAATACGCCAAGGGGATTTTTAAGACAATATTTTAAAACCCTGCCTTTGAAAAGTGCCTTTATTTTTATTAACTCTCCATGAACCCCAGCAACAGAATCCGTGGTTACAGGAAACCAAAGTTTCCTAAGCAACAACCTCACATAATAAATACAGAAATAATCAAACACTGGCAGAAAAGGCCCCTTGGAAACGGTGGCTCATTTGTTTAGAATTCTGCTGCTATTAACTGCTGGCGATGAGGGCGGGCGCGAGGGCAAGCACGCATGCCACCGAGAGCCGGAGGAGGAGCACGCCAGACACAGAGAGAGCCCGTCGAGCTGACAGACCGCGGGGCGCAGCTTGGATCCGAGGCAAACAAACACAGGAAAACAAAGACATTCCAAGCCAGCCCTGGAGAGCATCAAGAACCCGGAAAATCTTGGCACGTTTCTCGGGTCTCTGCAAAACACAACCAAACAGAAAGAGACCGTTCCAGCGGTATTATTCCCAACCCGCCGCAAATACTAAATGGATTACAGGAGCTAGGAAAAGGGCCGGAGAAAATCTTGCCTGGAAGCTGGCCACGACAAAACGAGAGATTTAAGATGTCTCGTGGCTCCGAGCCTCTGGAGGGCTGGGTTGCACTTGAGGCCTCGGCAGGGGAGGGGTCCTGGGGAACCAGAGTTAACAGGACAATGGCTTTGCCTTGCATGCAGCCAACCCGGGTTCAAACCCCGGCATCCTATATGGTCCCTTGAGTCCTCTGGGGGTAATTTTCTGAGCACAGAGCTGGGAGAAACCCCTGAGCACTGCTGAGTGTGGCCCCCAAACACAAAATTAAAAATGAAAAAAGAAGAGAGGTTCTGAGCTCAGGTTCATATCTGGAAAGTTCTCTTTTGCTACCAGAAACCTGCAATCCCCTCCCTGAGCTTCCTTCACTCACGTCTGCACTGTCTGAGAGAACTCTGTGAGGGAGGAATCGGAAGCACCAAGTTAATCACTCCAGCATCAGAACGAAAGAATTCCCCCAAGCGCTTGCTCGTTGCAGAGCTTGGCTGACCCCCGAAGGCTGCAAGTTCAAAGTCTGGAGTGGGCCCAGCCTGTGTGCCTGCCGGCCTGGGTCTGATCCTGGCACTTCACTGCATCACTGTCACTGTCATACCATTGCTCACCGATTTGCTTGAGTGGGCACCAGTAACTTCTCCATGGTGAGACTTGTTGTGACTGTTTTTGGCATATCGCATACACCACGGGGAGCTTGCCAGGCTCTGCCGTGCGGACGG